>NC_134023.1:13919299-14580410 GCF_040712315.1 Castanea sativa
TTTGGCTGAAAAACTAAACCCTGAAAAAGTCACAGTCACAACTCCAATAGCTGATCTAACGCATGGTTTTGGAGAGATTCTTTATGCTAGGAAACCTGTGGGATACTTCGATGGTGTTATTTCAAATTCAAAGTTCGAAGACAAGTACATCTTCTTTCCCAAGCAAAGTCCTAGAAATCAAAACAACCATTGACTTGGTTTTTGTCATTCTTAGCAATACAATTGTGAAAAATAAACACCACTACTATTGTTATAACATGTAGATCCAAATTATCCCCACTATTATTGTACACCGATTACCATATTCCACCCCCAACAAATTGTGAAAAATATGTCACACTTATTGTCCTAAAATTTGCACTTGCCCACCAATGTTTATCTGTAAAGGCCAACAGTTTTGAACGCTTCAGTTTTCATGCATGAGTTTATTAAATGAAAAAATAAATAAGACCACCTTTTTTTATATTGTAACAATATACTAGTAAAAATAGTAAATTTAATCATTTAATAATTATTCCATTCATAGTTTCCTTTCATCTATTTTTTCCGTGGTGTGTGCATATATCAATGATCTAGAAGGGGAGAAAATGAGTTTTTGCCCTTTTTAAAAAAAAAAAAAAAATCCAGTATTTTGCCCCTTTTTCCAAACTAACTAGGGAAATGCCCTTATTTTGAAATTCATTTTTCTAAAAATAGAGTTTCAATTTAAAACTCGATTTTTGGACAATCAAGTTATAACAAACTGAAAATTAAAAAAAAAAAAAATTCTAGAACTCGAGCTCCATGAACTCAAGTTCCTTGCAAGTTTGTTTGTTTGTTTGTTTGTTTTTTTTGTTTTTTTTTTTTTAAAGTTTGATCGCTCTATACCTATAGCTATGTTTAGGGAGCCCTATAGTGGCATTTTAAAGCCCTATAGTGGTGTTTTAAATGGAACTCGAGTTCATTAATGCAATTTTTTTTTTTAAGTTTGATCACCCCATATCTATAGTTTTCAGGAAGCCCTATAGTGACATTTTAAAACCCTATAGCGGCTTTTTAAATGGAACTCGAGTTCCATGCAAGTTTTTTTTTTTTTTTTTTTTTAAGTTTGATCATATAGCTGTGATTAGGGAACCCTATAGTGGCATTTTAAATGGAACTCGAGCTCCATGAACTCAAGTTCCTTGCAAGTTTTTATTTTTTTAAAATTTTTTTTTTAAGTTTGATCGCTCCATACCTATAGCTATGTTTAGGGAGCCCTATAGTGGCATTTTAAAGCCCTATAATGGCGTTTTAAATGGAATTCGAGTTCATTAATGCAATTTTTATTTAAAGTTTGATCACTCCATACCTATAGTTTTCAGGGAGCCCTATAGTGGCATTTTAAAACCCTATAGCGGCTTTTTAAATGGAACTTGAGTTCCATGCAAGTTTTTTTTTTAAAGTTTGATCATATAGCTGTGATCAGGGAACCCTATAGTGGCATTTTAAATAGAACTTGAGTTCCATGAACTCGAGTTTCCATACTCGATTTTCTACAAATCAAGTTTTACATTGAAACTCGATTTTGAGAAAATCAAGTTTCAAAACAAGGGTATTTCCCTAATTAGTTTGAAAAATAAGATAAAACGCTGAATTTTTTTTTGCACAAAAAGGACATTTGCCCATTTTGGCCATCTAGGGCCTTGTACATTCTTAGCGAATAACATTGTAAAAAATAAATGATTATAATGAGCGGAGAGCTGGCATGATGTGAATACTATTATTGTGATTCAACTGCGTCCAAGGTTATCTTTAAAATGGGTGGGTAGTTAAGTCAAGAATCAATAATTTAAAAGAATCAATAATTTAAAAGACCTTAAGTTGAAAATGAA
The DNA here is from genome assembly GCF_040712315.1 of Castanea sativa. Classification (NCBI taxonomy): domain Eukaryota; kingdom Viridiplantae; phylum Streptophyta; class Magnoliopsida; order Fagales; family Fagaceae; genus Castanea; species Castanea sativa. The sequence goes on from NC_134023.1 coordinate 13,921,153, forward strand.
AATAAATTGTAAAAAAAAAATGATGGTACCAAAAACAAATATAAATAATTGTAGTCTTACAGATAGTAGAGCTGGCATGATGTGGATGCAATTGAAAATTGACATTTAGAAAACCAATGAGCTCACTCGGTTTGAATGGTGAGTCGAGTGCGGCCAAGGTCGTTTATCTCTGAAATGGGTGCATTCTTTGCTTGCAAGGAATTCATTGTGCTCTTGATTATTATGGCTAGAGGAGAGAGCCTTTTAGCTTCAGCTCCCATATAGATAGTTATACAGACTTTGCACAAATAATTTTTTTTTTTAGAAGGGCACAAATATTAAATTAGTTAGATGTTTTATGAACTATATACATCCACATTTATAAGGTTAAAAAAAAACACACACACACACAATCTAGAAGTATTTTTGTTTTGATTAGTTTCTGTCTATACTTCTAGTCCCCCAAATCAAATGCCTTGATTTGTCTATGATTTAATATGAAAATGACTTACCAAATTTAGCCATCCTTTTAATTTTTTTCTCATTTATTCTGAAATCCAAATGTAGTTATATTAAAAACTTGTAGTTCGGGTCAATGACCCATAGGCTAATTGGGAATACAAATTGGCACTTCCTGACTCTTGCACCTCATCAAACAAGATGCTAGTTTGAGACCCAAACAGGGAATTGGAATTAGAAAATAGTTATAGGGGTATTGGACCATTGGTCTATAAGCTAATCGAGGGATAAATAATATATGTTTAAAATTACTCTTATGTTTTTTTTTTTACACCGTCCTTATTGATAGATTAAAAGAGTAATGCTATAAACCACAACATTTTTCAAAATTGTTAAATTAAAACAGTTGCTAGGCTAAACACTAACACTATTTTAATTATGATCTATCATTATATAAGAACTTGACAACTTCATAAGAGCACTCACAGCAATGGTGCTAAATAGCTATATTACTATTTTTAGCAACACCAATCACAAAAGTGGAGCTGCAGCAGTGGAGCTATAGCAAAAAAATTTGGCTTCTCAGCTACAGTGCACATCTAAAAAAAATATATATTATTTTATTTTGTGTTCACACTGATAGTTAGAATATTTTAGTTTTTTTTTTCTTTCTCCTCCTTCCCCATTTCTACCCGTTGCTCCTCTCTCCCCTCAGTCGGTCGTCACACTCTTCATTTCTTCCCGTTGCAAGTTTCAATTCCTCCACTCGCCACCAACCCAAGCCCCTGCCCAGTGCTAATCTTTTTCTCCGTCGTTTTCTCTCTCTAGATCGAATCCAAGCTCAAATGATCTAATGATTTTCGGTTTTAGTTGATCTGGTGGGTTTCATTATGACAGCACAACGACGGGGGGTTAGCCATGGTGGGTTTAACCCTCTCTTTCTCTCTATCTCTCTCTCTCTCTCTCTCTCTCTCTCTCTAGCCCTCTCTCTAGATTGAATCCAAGCTTTATTGATCTGATGATTTTTGGTTTTTGCTGGGTTTTGGTTGATATGGTGGGTTTAGATTGTGATTTGGTCTTGGGTTTGTGATTGGGTTTTGATTTCGGTTGAGGTTGTGGGTGATGATGGCAGTGGTAGTGGGTGTGGGCGATGGTGGCTGGTTGTAATGAGTGTGAACAGTGGTGGTGAGTTTCGTTTTTGCAGTGGTTTTTTTATGGTGGGTTTCTAATGGTAGGTGGTGGCTTGAGTTTGTGATTGTTGATTTTTTATTTTTGAAAGTTCAAAAAGTGTGTAAAACACTTTTGAACGTTTAGACCCCCCAAATAACAAATTACCAATTCAAGCTTATAGACAAACAATGTACGTGGGAAAAATGTAAATAAGCTAAAACAAAATTGATAACATAATCTAAACCAAATAAAATCACATCCACAGTAGAAATTAAATAGCAAAGATTAAGGGAAGAGAGATGCAAACACAAGGACAACACAACGATGTGTTATCGAAAAGGAGACCGAAACCCTCGGCGTAAAACCTCTCCGCCGCCCTTCAAGTGGTCAATAATCCACTAAAGAATGTAGTTGGGATACACGAACGACAAAAGACCCTCCAAGTCTAATCTACCCAGTATACCTAAGCCCTCCAAACTCCTACTCCAATGAGGTTGCACCGAACCTATTTCTTCTTTCGCTTACTGGATTCCGCTATAGTCTATAGCATCAACCAATATGAAATTGGTCCCTTCCTTATTGCTTCCCAAAGCACCAAACAACCTTTTCACAAATATAGGTATGGTGAAAAAAGGTTTTAGTAATGGACCTCTTAAGGATGTAACAATAAAGAGGAAGAGAGTAGAGGAATTTAAAGAGTCTCTAAGTAAAGATTGTGGATGAGTCAATCTTGTTTTTCTCTAGGGTTTCTCTCTCAAAATTCTCTCTGGAAGCTCTTACATTTCGTGAGTATAAGGGGTATTTATACTGGGGTGAGAAATGAATGCGAAGAGTCATATTTTCTCAAATAGGGCTGGCTAGCGACTTTGCCTCGCGACTTGACTGAGTCACAAGTTCAAGCTGCGAACAAACAGAATGGCCAGACTGGAATTTTTGTCCTGTAGTGCTCCAGCTGGCGTGACTGTTCAACTTCTCAGCACGCTTCGCTCGTGTGCATCACCTAGCGGCTTGCAAGCCGCGAGCCACCCGCGAGATCCAACCGTGAGTCCCTGCTTCACTGCACATTTTTGAGCATTTCTTCACACTCTCTCACACACTACCCTTACATAAATCTCACCTAAATACAGGGTTTTTAAGTGCTGAATTACAAGCAAATTGGCACGGAATAAGCCAACAAAATGGTGGATAAATTTCAACCTTACAATTTTGTTTGTGATTCATGATGGTGGTGGTGGTGGATGTTTGTGCTGTGCTGATGCTTTTTTTCTGTGGATGTTTTTATTATTATTTTAATGAGTTATTTGTATTATTTTAATCAAATAGCTAAAAATATAGCTCTATTGTTGTGGGGTGTAAAGAGGTCAAATAAATAAAGTAATTTTTGTAGGTGCCAAATAACTATATTTTTTGCTCCACTACTCTAAATAAGTTTAAAAAAATCAGAAAATAGATTTAGTAGGTACAAATTAAAAGGATAACTACACAAAGAGTCCGACATAGGATTATGGTGACTAATAAAGGCTGGACTCAAGAGCCAGGTACAAGTCGAATTGCAGACAAGCCTTCAAGCTGCTTTGGGACAAAAAACAAAGAAGACTGTGACATTCGACAGTAGAAAGTTAGAAACATCATAAACATTCGATTCGTGCGCTCTTTTTGCTGACCGGAATAACTCACGTCACGTTGATTTTCTCTGGGTGTAAATAATGGATTTGCATGGCTTGATTAGTGATTTGGCATTTCACATTTTACCTATTAAATTTTAAAAAATCACTTTTATCAAATATTTTAAATGTCATAATATTTGGCATTGAGGAATAGTACAATCTCAAATTTGAGACCACACTATTCACAAATAGTAAAACTTATATTATTTTTTTATTTATATTAGGCCCGCTTTCAGGTGAGAAATAATAATAAAAAATAAATAAAAATATTAAAGAAAGAATATTTAAATAAAGTTGTAAAAAAAATAAAATGTTTGATATTTGATATATTGTAAAATGGGTGTTAAAATTATAAAAACAATTTTTTAAAATTATAAATGCTAAAATTTTTACCATGGTTGATAAGAATGCTAATAGTGGTTTTATTGACAGCCACAGAAAGGTAGATCTAAATATGTTTAAAACTCAAAAGTCTTCCTTTATTGTCGCTAATAAGGCAGCTTTTACTGACTTGTTCGACCGATCATATGGAATCCAAATTTCCGGTAAACTACAAGCTCTAGGGCTTGGACCTAATTAAGTACCTAACATGCAAGTTGCAAACCCCTTAATTTGAATAATAATTTTTCATAAACCCGAAGTTTTATGTATCTGTCTAGAAAACGGTGCATAGTTTTCAATTTTATTTTACGATTAAAAAATGTTGTCACTTTATTTTACTTTACAATAAATAACATAATCAGGAATTTTATTTTGGGCTGAGATTAGGCCACCTTATTGATTTACAATTAAAAAAAAAAATTAAGTAAACATGTGTGTACGTGCACATGTATTCGTATATTAGTTTAAAAAAAAGTTAAAATGTTTACTCCCAAGTCCAAACTAAGTCATAAATCATATATATGTTCTATACATAAGTTAAATGTCTGCAAAATTATCTTATATAAAAATTTTAACTCTTTATAAATTCTATTGATTATACAAAAGTTCTCTAATTTCTGATAGACATTAATACCAAACATTCAAAAATGACCTAGCGTCTTTCTTGAAAGTTATGCTTAATTATAGTTTTTCATAAAATGTAATTCATGGTAGTGAAAATATTAGCAATTTCTTTTCTTCTATTTTCTTTTTCAAGGAGAAAATTTTTGTTGTGGATGAATTGAGAAGTTTTGGAGAATTTGATTTAAAATGAAATAAAGTAACCATAAAAGAGAAGTTTTGGAAACTTTAGTTCTATGAGGCTCTTGAAAAATGGGAATGAAAAAGCTAAAGCTAAACTAATGGTCTATCATAACTGACGTGAGCGGGGAGGGAGCATCAATGGTAAAAGGATAAGTAAAAGTGTAAAACTAAGCCAATAGATTAAAAAATTACTGGATGGTATGGCTTCAATTTTGCAAAGCAATCTTGAAAAGATCACTTAATGAGAGTAGTTGGAGGTGTCAAAAAATACTTCCTGGGGTAGGGGGGGCTTACAAAACTGGTCAAGGGTTCCGAGTTTTATGTATTATAAAAAAGTTATAAAATTTTTTGGAGGGACCAACCAATGTAGCTTCACGGCTTCACCTCTGCTGCGTAGACTTTAGGGTTATTTTATTATTATTTTTTCTTGGGAATGGTAGGAGGGAGAGGCGGAGGTAGATGCAGCCAGAGGGGTTTGATTCGTTTGAACCCATGACATAGAAATTGAAGTGTAAGAGCATTCACAGCAGTGGAGTTAAAAATTTAGCAATTTAGCTCCACTAAAAGTTACTTTATCTATTTTACCTAAACACATGCTGCAGCAGTGGATCTATTTTAGCTTTTAACACAATAAAATAATATAAACATCACAATAAAATAATATATCTACCACAATAAAATAATACATCTCACTACAATAAAAACACCACAATAAAAAGGTAATGTGAACACAAAATAAAATTTTTTTTTTTTTTTTAGCTCTCATGAACAGTGCACATCTATCTATAGATGTGCACTGTAGCAATGAGCTAAAAAAAATATAGATTTAGCTCTACTGCTGCATGCTTCTTTTTGGTGTTTTGGTGGAGCTAAAATAGCTATATAGCTATTTAGCTCCACTGCTGCAAGTGCTCTAAAGGCCCATTGGCAAATGAACATATATTCAGTCTATGATCAATATTACTATAAAAAGACAACTACTGTCCTTAGGCTAAGTACATTGGCTAATAAGTTATTTTAGAAAAGTTTTTTTACGATTTTTATGTGAAATTAGTCACATACCCACGCATTGTGCGTAATAACTTTTTTTGAATGGTCTCATTAAATATTTTATTAATACTATAATTTTATTTATTAACCATTGGTTTTTCATTAGTTTTTAGTGATCTTATTTGTAACGCTTCTTACCATTATTATATATTTACTAACTGATGATTTGCATAACAAAAACGATAAATGAGAGGGAGCATTGTTCATTAGATTTTCAAAAGTAATAGTGTATGAAAATTATATATATGTGTGTGTGTGTGTGTGTGTGTGTGTGTGTGTGTGTGTGTGTATATTAAATAAGGTTAAATGAAATGTCAAAAAATGGATTTTTAAATTTTCTAACTTTATGCCTTATGTAATTTCTGCTACTATCAGAGAACATCTCTTTTTTAGTTATGATTAATATGGTTTCCATAGTTAGAGTTTGATTAGTTTTAAATTTTAATTTAGCACTATGATTGTATTTAATTGTTGATTTAATTTTTTAAGTGAATTTAATGGTTTATGTTACTACATTGTAAAGTTTGTAATGTTCTCCACACAATAATCTCTATTTTATTTTTTACTTCTTCTTACAACCTCTTTGTTTTCTAATCAACGATTATTAATTGACGTTTGGTTTTTTTTTCTTCTTTATCTACTCTTTATTATTTTGTATTGATTTTTTCTATACTCTCTCTCTCTCTCTCTCTCTCTCTCTCTCTCTCTCTCTCTCTCTCCATTGGCAACCTATTGTTTTCCAAAATTTGATGATGATTCTATGACATTAAATATGCATTATTAGTTTTTTTTTTTAATTTAGTGTTTCTGACTTGATTTGTTTTGCATTTCATTCTTCCTTTGATGCATTGGGTGTGAGAATGAGTGTTTCCCTAGCATTACTCCACTTAATGTATTTAATTTAGGAAAAATATTACATTTAAAATTTTTTAAAATAAAAAAGGAGTGGAAATATAAATAATTTAATGATATATATGGGGGATATGGCTGAATTTAAATGTTAAATAAAATGATATGAGAAAAAAAATGCATAACAATAAACACAAACTTATCCAAATAATTATTTGTAATATAATAATAGTAAAATCTTATATACTATTTTTAATTATTTATAATGCAATATGGTAATATTTAACAATCAAAGTCATACAAAAAATAAAATAAAATAAACCTAAAACACAAAACTAAATCCCATCAACCAAAATAAAGTTCTAAAGAATACAAAACTTTATCAAGCTAAAATAGAGATGCAAGAAAAATAAAAATAAAAATCCACCAAAAAATTGAGGGAGAAAGAGTGGGAAATAACCACTTTTTGTGTGAGAGAAAATTATGTAAAGAATGGAAGAGTGAATGACAAATTTATACTAAGAGGATGATAATAAAAAGAAACAAAATAAAGGAAGATAAAAGGAAAGAGGAAGAGTGATATCAAGGTAGAATGTTTGGGGAGATGAAATGGTAAAAAGAAGGAGAAAGGTTGGAGAAAGTCTAAGTGTTAAAAAATATTAGTACAATTTGATGAGCTTAATTTTCTTTTATTTGAATTTAAGTAAAATATTACATTTTTTATAAACAAAAAGAGAGAGAAAATATAAATAATTTAATGATAAGGAGGATGTGGTTGAATTTCAATATTGAATAAAATAGAAGAAGACAAAAATAAGAAAAAACAAAAGATATAACAATAAACACTAAATTATCCAAATTATGTTGTGTAATGGAATACTATTTTATTTTTATCTACTATCTTTAATTTTTTATAATGTAATCAGAAAAAAATTTAACAATCAAAGAGCAAAATAATAATAATAATAACTTAAAACACAAAACTAAATTGTATCAACCTAAATTAGAGTTCTTAAAACACAAAAATTTATCAACCTAAAGCGAAAATGCAATAAAAAATAAATTCCACCAAAACATTGAGAGAGAGAGAGAGAGAGAGAGAGAGAGAGAGAGAGAGAGAGAGAGAGAGAGAGAGAAAACCTTTTTGCGAGAGAAAACTATGCAAAGAATAGAAAAGAGTGACAAATTTATAGTAAGAGAGAAGTGATAAGAAAAGACAAATAAAGGAAGATGAAAGGAAAGATGAATAGCAATATTAAAGTAGAGGGTAGTGAAGAAATGAAAAGGTAAGGGAAGAAAAAAGGTTGAAGAAAGTGTAAATATTTAAAAAATAAGTGAATATAAAAAAAATTATAGGAAAATTGAAAATAAAAAAGAAATATATATAGATGTTAAAATCGACAAAGATAAATATGTAAAGTCAATAATCTATTTATATATATATATATTTGTTAAAAAAAAGGAATAAATAATAATTATATGGCGAATGACGTGGCGATGAGGTGGTGCAACAAGAGCTCAATAGCAATAAATACGACGCTTCAGCCTTTAATAATATTAATAGAATATAGATATAATAAGTTGTAAAAAAAATAAATTATTTTTTTCCATAAAAAAATTTTTAAAAATATTTTCTAACTAATGTTTAAGGCTTCACAATATCCATTAACTCTTCCCCAAAAATATATGCATCTCTTATAGGTAGGCCCATCCAAATTTCAAATGTGAAAACTGAAAAGACTGAGTATAGGGTTAATTAAAACTAGTCTAGCCCACTTGGGCCCAAACACGAAACTGGCGTACGGAAACAAGCATTTCTCATTGGTATAAGTACAACCTTTAGGTCCTAAAATTAAAATTAATAAAAAAGGAGTCTAACCTTTAGGTCCTATAAAAAAGATTCTTTCAAAAAAAAAAAAAAGGTCCTATAAAAAAGATTATAACCTTTAGAGCACTGTATGAGTACTTTTATAGTTAAAAAAAAAAAGTATTACATTTTAGCTAACTAAACTCAAAATTCAACTTCAATAAACCATGCAAAATTGTATAAAAATACATAGTTATTATGTAAATTTACACGGACATTATTTATTTTGTATTTAATTTTTTATTCTTTCTCTATGTATCTTGATAATGAAGTGTTGAGGTACAAATTTTCGGGTCCTAATTTCTTTAACCCACTCGCAAAAACACCCACACAAGCCCAAGAATTATTTTGAAGCCCACATAAATATTTTCCACATATTACTCAAATATTTTCCATGTCATTGGGCTTCCACAAATATTCCCTACATATACAAGCCCCACAAATTACTTTGGGCTCTCTCACAAATATTACCCATTATATTCTTTATATTATCCAACTTGGGTTTTCACAAAAATATCTTGCTACCAACATTGGGCCACAAATTATACTTCCCCCACAAAATGCCCAAAATCATTTAACTTGTTGGCAAGACTCAGAAAACCCAACAAAGCCCTTTTCTAAGCCCTTTGCTACACGACATCTTTCTAAAGCCCGTTGCTACACGGCACCTTACAAAGCCTGTTGCTACACGGCACCTTACAAAATCCGTTGCTACATGACACCTCTAAGCCCATTGCTATACGGTAATACTTTTACAAAAATCTCAAACTATTTCTAAAAATCCAAATGCTAATTTGACAACAATTTTACAAACTATTTCTAAAAGACCAAATACTAATTTGGCACTATTCTAAAAAGCCCAAATGCTAATTTAGCAACAATTTCTAAAAGCCCAAATACTAATTTGGCAAACTATTTCATAAAGCTCAATAATATTTTGGCAACTATTTCATAAAGCCCAATATTCTTTTGGCAACTATTTCTAAAAGCCCAATATTACTTTGACACTAATTCATAAAGCCCAATATTCTTTTGGCAACTATTTCTAAAAGCTCAATAATATTTTGGCAACTATGTCATAAAACCCAATATTCTTTTGGGAACTATTTCTAAAAGCCCAATATTACTTTGACACTAATTCATAAAGCCCAATATTCTTTTGGCAACTATTCCTAAAAGCCCAATATGATTTTCGCACTATTTCATAAAGCCCAATATGATTTTCGCACTATTTCATAAAGCCCAATATAACTTTGGCACTATTTCATAAAGCCCAATATTCTTTTGGCAACTATTTCTAAAAGTCCAATATAACTTTGGCACTATTCCATAAAGCCCAATAACATTTTGACAACTATTTCAAATATTCCCTAAAGCCTAAACATTATTTGGTAACTATTTCAACTATTTCCTAAAGCCCAAATATTATTTGGCAACTATTTCAGGAAACCTAATATTATCTTAGCAATTATTTCTAAAAGCCTAAATACTATTTTTGACACATATTTATAAAACTTAAATATTATCTTAACAATTATTTCACATATGCCAAATCCCTTACTCATGGGAAATATTAGTATTCATCCTCCAAGGAAAACTTCTCTTGCAAAGTTTATAAAAGCCCATGAATATCATCCATGGCAAAATTCCTCATTTTGTAGGAGTAATCAAGCCCAAGGCAGCTCAAACCTAAGGCCCAGCCAGACCAGCCCAGCCCAAAATCAGTTTCCCAACAGCTGAAATTCATGTGAGCTACTCAGCCAAAATGCAGCACAAGTCAACAGCTGGAGCCCACTGCTATAATGTTTCAGCTTGTCCCATCAGGTCAGAATAGGGCACATGTCCATCAAGGGTCAAACCTTTCCTCCAAAAGCTGAAATATCATCATTTATTGTGTGACATAAAGCTGAAACAGAATTGACATAAGGTTGAAAAGACTGAACAGTGAGCTGAAACACTTCAGCTAGCCATATCATCTTTCTTCTCCAACTCATTCGGTCAAGCATCAAAGGTAGCCATGACAAGGCCATTAAACCTCCTGAAGCAAGCTGAAATCAACTTATTTTTTATGCTAAAAATATGTATTTTTCGGTTCATGGACCAAGCACATGAACCTCTCATGGGGAAGCTTAGGGAAACGTGGCTTGGAGGGCACTAAGGAGAGCCCAGCAGAGTTCCCAGCAAAGGCTCCAAGGTTGACACTTGGCTTGGGGTGATGTAACTTGTCTTTGGGAGCTCTGAATCTAGTAAGTATCACAACCAAGGTCATTAGCTTAATGCATGCTCTAAACCCAGCAGCCAAGGCCAATCAACATTGATGCTAGGTCAAAATCCTAGTTGATATTACCCAAAAACAACAAGAGACTTCCAAAGGGTCAAACTTACCATTCTTGGCTAACATTCTAAGAACGAATCCCTAAGGATTTTCTAAAGATTGGGGAAGATTTAGCAAAAGTTATTTGCTAATTGCCCCCTAAATCTCAACTATAAATAGAACCCTCTGTCAATGCCTCAAGGAGGGGACAAGGAACATACCAAGAAACACACTTATAGAGGAAAACTCTCACAAAAGCCTTTCCATACCAGCTTCTCAAAATCCTAACAAAGTTCTAAGTCATAAAACTCTCATTCTTAAGCATGGAAACTGAATTCCCCCACTCCTAGCTTAAAAACACCTTCCATACCTCAAGTTATAAACATTCAGCTTCTCCCCAGCACAAAGTTCCAGCAGCCCATTATACACTCTTGCTCACTACCCACAAATGTCTCTCTCTACCCATTATATATACTACACCCAAGAGCATGCTTTAGCACCATAGTGATCTTGCTGCACTAGTTGGGATCTCTCTCTCTCCCTTCATCTCACACTAAGTCTTCTCCATTGTTTGTTATCATGGAACCCATGGCATTTACTTACTTATTTATTATTGATGCTTATGATGTAACTGTTACAATAGAATTTTTCCTTCATATTGTCATATTAGAAGATTCTTCTTTAGAGATAACAGATGATGAGTCCTAAAATATGAATGTTTCTCTCGATTTGTGAAAAACTTTACTGTTGAGTTATTTTTCTGCAGAAATCTTTTTACGGCTGGGTGACTCTTTTCTGCAGAAGTACTTTACGGCTGGGTTACTTTTTCCATAGAAGTATTTTACAGCTAGGTTACTCTCTTCTACAGAAGAATTTTATAGCTGGGTTACTCTTTTTCTCCAGAAGCATTTTACGGCTGGGTTATTTTCTGCAGATACACTTTATTGCTGGGTTATTTTCTGCAAAAACACTTTACCGTTGGGCCATTTCTTACGGTAAACTTTTTAACCACGCTGACGTGTTCACTGTAGGGATTGTTTAAGGGCCGTTCATGCAAGTCTCAATCTAGGCCCGAGGCATGAAAACACGGTGAATTATTTGGATCTTCGCCAATAGCTTTTAGGCCATGCATTGAGCCCATCGTTGAGTTTTGGTTTAGGACCCCGACCCAATATAAATCTCATTTGTTGGAAAGGAAACTTTTTCGCCCCCGACATGAAGAAAGAGAATGGATGGTGATTGCTATGTATGAAATAGATAATTTAATATAGAATATTTTGAAAAGTGAGCATGTAAAACAAAAAATGTAAATTCTTGTGATAAAATAGACATGAATTTTTGCATAAATTAAATTAGTTAAATGCTTTTAGAATATTAATAAAAAGGAAGGCAAAAACCTAACAAAAAAAAGAAAAAGAAAATTTAAGGCAGTCAAAAGCTCAAGAAATCCAATCATGAAACTTGATCATGGGCCACTCTGGCTTGAATACCCAGCCCAATTAAGACACGGCTTAGGAAGACATAATATAGTACACTCACATAGTAAACATGTCACCATCCAACTTTAGAAATGAACTGTGCAGATGGATCGCAGTGACCACCGATTGTGACACTTCATTGGTTCATATGTTATTCTATTTTAATTTGATTTTAAAAAATCCCTTTCCAAGTACATTTTTTTTTGGAAGGGGGGGGGGGGGGGGCTAGTTTGATGAATAATCGATACTAATCTAAATAAAAAAATTGGGCCCAAATCTATTTCTATCTTGAGGGAGAAAGACCCAATCATGAAACTTGGTCATCAAGAAATTAAAATTAAGTAAAATTTAATATAAAAAAGCTTGAATATATCAAGTCATATAAAAAAAATGCAAATATATGAAATTTTACAACTTCTATGAGTTTTCATATTTTAAAAATGTTACATAATAGTTCATTATCAGTTTTTATTATCTATTGTCAATGTGGTTATCTATGACCATTTTATTTTGTTAAGCTCGAATAACATTTATTTATTTTTATGCAGTTGTCATTATTTATATAAAAATATTTTAAACTAAAATGAAAAAATGCAACACACTGACACTATATTATTTATTAACACACACATCTATATTCATTCATACGTAAACATTACAATAAGTGTCTACTTAACCAATAAAATATTTGAACAATCGCTAGCTTTACTATTATTTTTTTCTTCAATTACGTACTAACGTAAATAATACACTTAATGTCTAATTGTTGTCTAGTTTTAGGTTGTACTAATCTATGATCAGGGTGTGTAAGGTTTTAGTCAATGTATGCAAAAATATTTTTAAATATAAAATAAAATAATAAATTTTTTATATATATAAAAAAATACTTTTTTTTTTTTTTTAAGTCAGGGGGTTGAACCCCCTGAACAACAAGTGCCACCGCCCCTGATCTCAACTAGTTGATACCTCATAATATTTCCAAATATGACACCTAACATTCAAATACTCTTCTCCCAACTTAATTAAAAAATATTAAAAAGGAAAATTTAAGTTGTGTACTTTTAATAACTTGACAAATAAATTATCCCAAACAGAGTTTGAAGTAAAGAATGTAATACTTACGGTTGGAAAAAACTCTCGTTGTAGGCAAAATTATTAAAAATAGCAACAAATCTCGATTGTAAGCCCATTTTTGTGTATAGCATTTAAAAAATGGCATGTTATTATTAATAATAGCAAATATTTATTAACTTGGTTTCACCAATACTCTCTCTCACTCACTCTCTCTTGTAAAGGCAGCTGATGCAGAGCAGGGTGTACTGCAGAAGGCAAAGGTTTAAAAACTGCTTGTAGCTTAGTGTCAGTTATTAAGAGATGAATTAGTTATGGTTAGTGGACACGTGTACAGTCAAGATCATCTGTTAGTTTGTAGTTTGTTAATCCTGCTGAAATCACGCAGGTTAGTTAGAATAGATTAGCTATAACAGAGTATATATGTATAGGTTCTTGTTATGTATTGATTAGTTTGTGATAATACAAATCTCAATTCCTTTGGATTCTCTCAATTTTCTCTAGAATCAAGGGCATTTTTTTCATCTCTGACTCTGTATAAAATGGAAGAGGAAATAGCAATGGTCAATTCTCTGATGGTCAGTCTAATCAGTTTACTACCGGTCAATCTCAATTCTTTGGTCAATCCTACAATGGTCAATGTCAGTTTTCCCCTTCCCAACCACAATCCAAGTCTACTTTTCCACAAGGTCAGAGACCAGTGTGTCAAATCTATGGTAAGAATGGCTATACTACTCTGGATTGCTATCATAGGATGAACTTTGCCTATCGAGGAAGACATCCTCTGGCTAAGCTTGCTTCAATGGCTGCACATTCAAGTCCTCCTTCAAACTAGAATTGGCTTATTGACACAGGTGCTTCTAATCATGTTACACCAAACTTGGCTCAACTCTTTTTACATCAACAACCTACAGGCTACAGGTGGTGAGACTGTTATCATAGGCAATGGGCAAGAATTACCAGTTATTCATATAGGGAATGGTAAGTTTCTTACTCCTTTACACAATTTCAACCTTGATAACATCCTTAAGGTACCACAGATTGCTTCAAATGTACTTTCAGTGCATAAGCTTTGTTTGCAAAATAATTCCTTCTGTTATTTTGATGCTTATCAGTTTTCAATTCAGGATTTACCTACAGGGAAAGTCCTATACAGAGAGCCGAGTAAAGATGGAGTCTATCCTATACCACCCCTTGCTTTTGACTCATCTTTATCTACATCTTCTTTCAATTCCAAGTGTTTTGTTTTTGTTTCTGCTTAGGTTTTGCTTTGGCACCAAAGACTTGGACATCCTTGTTCCAAGATTTTACATTCTTCTTTAAATGTTGTACCTTTTATTACCATTTCTTCTTCTAGTGACATTTGCTCACAATGTGTTTCTTGTACAAGTGCTACGATGCACAGATCTTCTTTTCCAAAACATGTATCTAATACTGCTTTTCCTTTGGAATTAATTCACTCTGATGTTTGGGGTCCTGCTCCTTCTGTTTCTGTGCTTGATCATAGGTTTTATTTGATATTTGTTGATGATTTTACTTGTTTTACATGGTTGTTTTTGCTTATACAGAAATCTGATGTCTTTAGTGTGTTTGTTCATTTTAAGTCTCTTGTTGAGAATTAGTTTAATACCAAGATCAAAACTTTAAGGACTGATGGTGGTGGTGAATTTGTTAATCACAAATTTAAGTCCTTTTGTCTATATAATGGTATTTCTCATCAACTTTCCTGTCCTTACACTCCTCAACAAAATGGAGTGGCTGAAAGGAAACATAGGCATATTGTTGAGACTGGTTTGGCTATGTTTCATTAGACTAATCTTCCTTTATCTTATTGGTCTTGTGCTTTTAGTACTGCTATCTATCTTCTTAATAGGATTCCTTCTTCTACCCTTAATTTTGTTTCTCCTTGGCAGAAATTATATCTTAGAAAACCTTTCCTTAATGCCTTAAAAGTTTTTGGTTGTGCTTGTTTTCCTTTCTTGAAACCTTACTCCTCTCATAAATTTGATACTAAGAGGGCGTTTGGATTGGCATCCACGTCCACGTCTGAGTTTAGTTTTTTTTTTTTTTTTTTTCACGCGCGTCTTTCACTGTTCATTGGCCATGAACAGTGATTTTAGGCCAATGAACAGTAATTTTTGACATGAACAGTATTTTTTACACATTTAAAAATTATTTTGCTACAGTGTTTTCAATTTTTAATTTTCAGCAATAAGTTCTATCCAAACAGACCCTAAGTCTAGGTTCTGTATTTTTTTTGGGGCTATCCTCCTCTTTCCAAAGGTTATATCTATTTAGAGGTTTCCACTAGGAAAGTGTATATATCTCCTCATTATATTTTCATGAAACTGTGTTTCCTTCCTTGTCAAGTGTTGAATCTGTGTCTTCTTCAACTTCTTCCTCTCTTTCTGCTTTTGATCCTTGGTTAGCTACTTTGCTTCCCTTGTTTGTTTCTTCATTTTCTGGTTCTTTAACTGGTATTTTGCCTAGTCCTATTTTTGTTGTTACTAATGTCTCTACTCCTACCTTGCCTCAATCTGCCACTACCCTTGGCATTGTTGATACTTTGCCTAGTCCTCATCCTGTTGTTTCTCCATCTGATGTCCCTAATATTGCTCCTTGCCCTTCTCAGGACTCCTCTTGCCCTTGTTCCCTCTGTGTCTCCATCTATACCTGCCCTTAGTGTTTCTACAAATACTCATCCTATGCTTACCCGGTCTAAAAATGGAATGTTTAAGCCCAAAGCCTATGCTGTTCAGGCTAACTATGCTAATATCAAGCCTCCCTCTTATGCTGTGGCTTCAAAGTATTCTCATTGGGTTGATGCCATGGATTCTGAATTTGCTAATCTTTAGCAACAACATACCTGGTCTCTTGCTCCTCTTCCTTTTGGTAAGAATGTGGTTGGTTGTAAGTAGGTGATAAGGTTAAGAGGGATAGCAGTGGCAATATTGCTAGGTATAAGGCAAGGTTGATGACCAAGGGTTACTTGCAACAATATGGTTTGGATTATGTAGAAACATTTAGTCCAGTTGTCAAGCCTACCACTATTGGAATTGTTCTTGCTTTGGCAGTGCACTTTGGCTGGTCTCTTAGGCAATTGCATGTGTCTAATGCTTTTTTTCATGGATTTTTTACAAGAGGAGGTGTACATGTGCCAACCCGAGGTTATAAGGACAGCTCCAACCCTGATCATGTGTGTCTCTTGCATAAGGCTATCTATGGCCTCCAGCAGGCTCCCAGGGCCTGGTTTGATAGTTTCACTTCTCAAATGTTTCATCTTGGATTTCATGCTTCTTATGCTGATAGTAATCTCTTCATTCTCATTCATTCCTCTCATATTGTGTATCTACTGCTTTATGTCGATGATATTATCATCATTGGTAATCATTCTTCCTTTGTTGTTGAGATTGTGAATCTATTTGGTCCTTCATTTGCTCTTAAAGATCTTGGTTGCTTGAATTACTTTCTTGGACTTCAGATTGGGCACACATATTCTAGTATTTTTGTTCATCAGGCCAAGTATGCTCAAGACTTGCTTACTAAGTTTTACATGCTTGATTACAAGCCTTGTTCTAACCCTTGTGCATCTAATCATCATCTTGTACCTACTCATAGTCCTCTTCTACCTAATCCTACTGTCTGTAGGAGTTTGGTCGGAGCACTTCAGTATTTAACATTTACTAGGCCTGATCTGTCCTATGCTGTGCAGCAAGCATGTCAGTTTATGAGCAAGCCTACTCAACATCATCTTATAGTAGCTAAAAGGATCCTCAGATATTTGAAAGGGTCTTTACATATGGGGTCCATTTTAGAGCTAGTCCATTGGCTCTTTCTGCCTATTGTGATGCTGATTAGGCAGGTGATCCTGTTGATAGGAGTCTATTTCTGGTCTTCTTGTGTTTTTGGGTGGCTCTCCTATCACTTGGTCTACTAAGAAGCAGCC
Source organism: Castanea sativa (assembly GCF_040712315.1). Lineage (NCBI taxonomy): Eukaryota > Viridiplantae > Streptophyta > Magnoliopsida > Fagales > Fagaceae > Castanea > Castanea sativa. Next base: position 13,938,188 of record NC_134023.1, read on the forward strand.
CACAATTTCGAGTTCCTCCACAGAGGCTAAGTAGCGGTCTTTGGCTTCAACTATTGTTGAACTTTATTGGTTGAGGATGTTGCTCAAGGACCTTGGTGTGTATTTGTATCATCATCCAATTTTGTGGTGTGATAATGTTTCTGCCCTTGCTTTAGCTTCTAATCCTATTTTTTATGCTCGGTCTAATCATATAGAAGTTGATTATCATTTTGTGAGGGATAAAATTTTGAACAAGGATCTTGTGGTTAAGTACATTTCCACTTCAAATCAGTTGGTAGATGTGTTTACCAAGTCCCTTCCTTCTCCTCGGTTTCATTTTTTGGTTCACAAACTCATGGGAATCCCTCCCTCTTGTTTCAAGGGGGACGTAAAGGCAGCTGATGCAGAGTAGGATGTAGTGCAGAAGGCGAAGGTTTATGAGCTGCAGAAACGACATGTAGTTCAATAGCATAGTTGTAAAACTGCTTGTAGCTTACTGTCAGTTATTAAGAGCTGAGTTAGTTATGGTTAGTGGACACGTGTACAGTCAAGATCATCTGTTAGTTTGTAGTTTGTTAATCCTGCTGAAACCACGCAGATTAGTTAGAATAGATTAGCTATAACGGAGCATGTATGTATAGGTTCTTGTTATGTATTGATTAGTTTGTGATAATACAAATCTCAATCCCTTTGGATTCTCTCAATTCTCTCTAGAATCAAGGGCGTTTTCTTTCATCTCTGACTCTGTATAAAACTGAAACTGTGCAGTCTTCTCTAACATGGTGATTTAATAATTCTCTTTTTCTGTAGAGAAAAGAAGCCATGATGAACATGGCAGTACATAGAGGAGGAGTTTCTACTTGGAACGTGAGTCTAAGCTGCGAAACAGTCGATACCCTAGATGATACCCCTTCCACTGTTTTGTTTTGCGTTAGGCAAATGTTTAAAGCAATCGAATTTGAAGAATATTTAATGAACCAATTCGAAAACCCAATGACCGATTTCAACCCCGTCGAGTTCCAAGAACAAGAGTTTCTCAATGAAAACACTGATTTTTTGCGTCAAAAACTTTCTCCGCTTTTTCCTTCTTCGATTTCATTAGACCTCCACCCACAGCAACAGAAGGATTTGTTGCACGAGATCGTTTCATCTGCTCATAAGATTTTGGTGAATCATTATAATTCCAATTCAACAACAGCTGGAAACAACAAGCGTTGGTTGATGTTGGTGGATTTGCATGTCTTCACCACATATAATTTGAGTTCGGAATTCAAAGGAGGATATGCTGGTAATTACTGCCCAATCGGCCATCCCTTATTGGAATTGAGGAAGAAAAAACAGAAGTTCAAGACGTCACCATTTAATAGAACGGTGGCTTTTTGTAGAAAAGAATTGAAAAGAAAACTGAAAACGCTGCGGTCGTGTTATAGGGCTTAAGTGAATTTCTCTGGATGGAGGATTTTCATGATGTCGACTTAATTAGATAGTAGTTAATTTATTTTAATAACCAATTAAGTTTCTTTTTGTAATGGGTTCTAGTGGGTGTTTATGCATGGTATGGATTTGTTTATTTAGTAACTTTTTATTGGACAAGCATCTCTTTTAATTTCAAAAAAAATTTAAGAAGTTGCAATTAATAAATTCATAATTAAGTCAATTCACTTAAATTGATGATATGCCATGGCAGCCGTGATCAAGAGACATTGAATTTTTGCTTGAATTGAATTCCAAACAACTGTTATGGAAGGAAATTTAGAGATAATCATAAACTCTTTGAAAAATGAAGAGGAATCTCTAGTTTCTTATGGGCACTTGATCTCAAATACAAATTCGATTATGAAATCCTACATGTTCTATTAGTTTTTCACGTCTATGCCGTCAACGCAATAATGTTGCTCATAACTATGTTAGGCACCCTATAAATGTCATGTTAACTTTATATATATATTTAATTAAAAAAATAATGTTGTATTTCATTAAAAGATTCAAAAGTTCAAGAATTGGCCTGTTTAAATGGGTTTTCCTCATGGATCTTTTCTTAATTAACGTGGCATTTTAATTAGAATTACTTTTCCTTACATTTAATTGATACGCGTATCTATTTGTCAATTTTTTTAATTTTTTATTTATTTTGAAAACTCTATTTGTGAATTTTTTAAATTATTTGAGAATTGATTGTTTTAAAGACTAAGTTGAAATCGTAATTTTAATATTATTTTAAGTATTTGCCTTCCAATTATATTTCCCTTCATAATTGAACTAAAATATATTGGGTGACATTTATGAAAATGAAAACGAGGACTCATTTTTTGAATCTAAATTTAGGGGGGAAAAAACTCATTTTCACTTATGTCTTTGTTTGACACCTGTTTGAATACATGTTTTGAGAACAAAAACTAGAAATACCGCATTTGGCTTTTGGTTTTTATTTTTGAAAAAAAAAAAAAAAACTTTTCTCACTTACACACGAGTCTCGATTAGGGTGGAATAGCTGGAACAAGAGAGAGGAAAAATTGAGAGAGATGAGAGATCAAATTTTAAAGTGTAAAATCCAAGCAACCCCAAACATTAGGGGTGTCATTTACAATTTATCTAAAGATAAATTATCAAACTTAAATTGAGAGAGAGAGAGAGAGAGAGAGAGAGAGAGAGAGAATGTTTTTTGATGATGGGTAAGGGTAAACACTTATGGTTCATTTGGATTGAGGGAGAGGGAGGGAGAGTAGAGTAGAGTAGATTTGGCCCAAAATTAACCTATTTTCAACCAACTCTAATCTACTCCCCTCCACTCCCCCCCCCCATCCAAACAGACACTTAACTACAAATCTACAATACATGATCAAATTAACAATAAGACAAAAAAAAATCTTTTTAAAAAATAAATAAATTCAATGTAACCATATATTTAGTTAAGAAAGCTTACATTAGACAATACATTATAAAAATTGTTATTTAAAAAAAATTAAATACACTACATATATTTGAATTGAATTAGATAACCTACTGTACATGCAAATTAGATTTGAACTTATATGGGAGAGTAAATAAGCTTTCTAATAGTATATCTCAATGGAAAAGCCCATGAGTGAAAAAAATGCATGCTTTAACATCATAATATCAAAAGAAGAAAGTGATAGCAAGAATGTAAAGTAGGCACAAGATGTACGTGGAAAACCCTAGAAAAGGGATGAAAAACCATAGTTTGAGCAAGAAAAGAATCCTTCTTGCTCTGTTCTGCTCTGTATATGTATGGTAAAAAGGTCACACTTGTACAATAAGGGTGTGTCTTCCTTAAAAGAGAGATCTTGTTTTCTACCTCACTATCTTATTAACTTTCTACTCTCTTCTCAAAAGATCTACTTGGGTTTTTACCCTTAAAGTCCAGCTACATGTTCCTCTTATAATCTGAGGAATATGGTTGTGTACAAAGACAAGTGTCAAGTCATCATTTTTCTATTTTGGACTTTACTACAACTGGGGTATTACTTGGTGATTGGAGGAGAGAAAGTACGCCAACATCAGCACTGTGGCATGTGGGTAGGTGACTTTGCCACTGTATGGGGACAACTTTTGAGCAATGAAAGGGACATCAAAAGCGTTATAGGTGCTACACGTGTCCTTGAAGTGGTCCAACATGCACTCAGCCAATAAGGGGTCTTTCTATAATTGCTGACTGCAAAAAGTCATTATCTCCCTTTTATGAGTACTTGAGTACCATGTCAGATGCATATCTTACTTCCTTCCCAAAGCAGTCACGCCTTTAGCATGAGCTGAGGATAGAACTTTGTAGCCAAAATTTCCTCTTCCTTTGCTCACAGCCACTCCAAGTGAAGGTCCAGATCCAGCCACATCGACATTCTCTCATGCTTTTGCTAGTTTACTGTACACCTACTTTTACAATTTGGACTTTGCTTAACATAAGACAGATTTGAAAACATATAGTATATATGTTTACGTTTATGTTTAAACATAATCATATCATCAAACTCCAAAAAAATTTCATAACTCTAATGCTTAAAATTTTTTATAAATAATATAAAACCTAATTATTCAAAACTATAAAATTCTAATCCAGAATCTAATTCTTTAATTATTACTGCAATTTAATTCTTCAATTTTGGAGCACTAAGTGCATTTTCACTTGTTTTTATATTCGCTAAGTTTATTAGCACAATGTTTGGTCTTCTTGCGGTACTAAGACTTAGGAATAAAAGGCCGTTAGGAAGAAAAGACTGTTATTAATAAGTTTTTATATTTTAGAATTGTTATGATAGATTGTTATAATATTAAGTTTAACGTATCTCAATGTATTTTATAAATAGCATAGTTACAAGTAAAACAAACCAATAGATGTACTACATTACCCGGATGAAGTTTAATGTAGTTTATTATATATCATGTCATAGTTGTTGAAAACAAATCCCTAAACCATATTGTGAATGGAAATCTTATGTATCTCCAAAACGGTCTTGAAAAGACATTGTATGTAGGCCTTTAATCTCCTCCAAATTACAGCCTTAAGTCTCAGGTAACAAAACACATATAAAACATAGAGAAACAAAAGAGAGGATAGTTTATATTAAAATGAAATTCACTTTTATGTGGAGGGAGGCCACTTGTATTACGATACAATTTGTCCAAATAAATATGGCTTTGTTAATGTGATACTTGTTGCCATATACACGGTACTCTATTCTTTAGATCGGGGGACAATTCCCTAAATCTTGTGCATAGTGTACTACCCAACAAGATATAGAGCTGTAGGTGGAGTAACAACATGTATCAAATGGGGATCAGCCTTCTTGATTTGCATGATTTCCAGAAAAGTTGGTGACAAATAGAACCATATGTGTATGTTTAACCATAAACATACAGAATCTAATTCTTTAATTATTATTGAAATTTAATTCTTTAATTTTGGAGCACTAAGTGCATTTTCACTGGTTTTTATATTCGCTAAGTTTATTGGCACAATGTTTGGTCTTGTTGTGGTACTAAGACATCAGAAGAAAATGCTATTGCTATTTTCATTTGTCTCCATTATGATTGCAATGGTACTTTATATATTCCTTTTTGTGCCCAAAAATCTCAACCCAAAATAGATCCAAAATCCATACTAGTACCTACTAGTATTTCATGTGTCCAATACATATCGGCAATTGGTCCAATCTCTTGGTCATGCTCAACTTGCATGGATAAGGGTTGTGGATTTTGTCCTTCTAACATACATTATGTAAGTTTTATTTTTGTGTGTTTTATTATTCTGTTCTTCTATGCTAAATAAATTTATTTGTTGACCCCTTCTATATTATTGTTTTTCAATATCGTACTCTGGGCTTCAACATTGCCAATTGTAAAAATGTAAGTCACTTTTATGAGGAAGGAGGCCACGTGTATTATGATACGGGCTGTCCATATAAATATTGATAATTATACAATTTTATTTTCATTCTTATTTATGTTGTATTATTTTCAATTAACCTTATAATATCATTAAATTTATTTTAAAGTTTGTTTCAATTTTTTGGGCAAATTATAATTTACCTACCTGTGCTTTGGCCGAAATTTAAGTTGTCTACCTATGGTTTGAAATTTGACACTTTACTCACCCGATGTTAGCTCAGTTAGATCTTTGTAACCCACATCTCTTAAAAACAAGGCTAAATATGTAATTTTGTTTCATTTTTATGTCTCTCTCCATCAGAAACACAAAAAAATTATTAAATAAGATAAAAAAGAATCCAATGGAACACTTGCATCATGGGATTTCAAACCACAGGTAGGTAACTTAAATTTCGGTCAAACCTTAAGTGGGTAAAGTGTCAAATTTCAAATCACAGGTAAGTAACTTAAATTTCAACCAAACCACAAGTGGATAAGTTATAATTTTCCCAAATTTTTTACAGATATTTTTAGTCAATCTTTCTAATATTTACAAATTTAAAATAATTATTTTGTTTTAATTTATTTCTAAATTTATTTTGACATCGTCACAGTTCGACCTCGATTGAACCTCATTCCAGCCTTAAAAACCTTGAACCTCTCACTTTACTGGTTCTTTGAATGGTCCGGGGTCTAAAAATCTTATTTACATCAAGTAAAACCATGTTGAAGTAGATTCAAAAGGGCCTAACTTTTGAATGTGTAGCACAAGGCATGAAAATCAAACACACATCACCTTTTCTTTTTTAATTTCAATGTGGGAACTTTCCTCTTTTTTTTTTTTGATAGATAAATTCACACGCACAGGGATAGAAGAAAGGAGATTTTAGAAAAAAATTTACTTTATTACACATTGTTAAGACTAAAATAATTAATGTTAACATAAAATGGAAAATGTGATGTATAGAGGTTGAACTTCATAGACTACTAAGGTTAACAGTTAAGATAGATAAAAAGTGTTTTTTATTTTTTTTTTGGGATTGTATAAGTGAATTAATGATGTGACAATGTTTTAAAGAAAATGTGAGGATTTAAAAAAATTCTAAATTCTAGGTTGATGGGCTGATTTCTATAATTAATCCTTTATTTTTTGTTGGATATGATTTTGTTAATGGATGTCCTAAGGACATTTGTTGAAGAAATACTTTTAGAAATTTTTTTATGGAAAATGAAAAAATGAACTGAATTTTCGGTAATTTTATATTTCCCATAAAAATAGTATCAAAACTTTCCTATTAAGGAGTGGCTCGGTAGCTTTTAAGGCCTCATAATATTCATGAGATCTTAGGTTCAAAAGCTCTTTGCAGCACCTTAAGGTCACCCTTAAAGGATTCACACTAGGTTATATATATATATATATATATATATATATATATATATATATATATATATATATATATATATATATATCTGTGGGGAGTAAAAGGACCCAAGCGGGCATTTGAGCCTTTGGGCTCTAGCAAGGAGGGCCGATCTGTTTTTGAGCTAAGAATTTGTTAGTACTGTGAATCGGCCCATACGCCGAGGGTCCGAGGACACATCCGAGGGTGAGTTTCTCCTCAGACAGGCCCAAGAGAACTCGGAGATTCACTACGAAGGTCAAGGCAGAATTCCGGAAAGACTGTTGATTAAAAGGGGAAAACCCTGAACCATCTAGATATACCGGTGTTAGAAAAATATCATGAGCAAAGGCTGCCACCTCCACATTAAAGACTCTGCACCTACCTCCCTGGCCGCATTAATGGGGAAGTGACCCCTGAACAGTAGAACTGAAACTTCTGGTCATTATTCAAAGGCACTAAGAGAAGAAATATCTAAAAGGGAGGGGGTTTGAGCAACACGTGGATAGAGTATCAGGAAAAGAAGTATTTAAGGGGGGTGAAGGCCAAAGAAAAAGGGGGCCAGTCTGTAACCAAAAAAGAAATTATTAAGAATTGTAATCTTTAAGAAAGAAAGAGAAATAATACAGAAGTAGTCCTCGGCTCACGTCCAAGGAGGTCCATCTGCAATTATCATTCATTATTTATAAGTTTTTGCACACCATAGCCTGTTATCAAGTTCTCAGTACTTCTAATCTAGATTTCAAGCCCACACTTTACAAATTTCATTGTTTAAGGCTCATTGGGCCTGAGCCCATAATAGTCTTTGGGTCCAGGTGCAATTGTGCACTTACAATATCTAAATGCTAGTGCAGATCAACCTCCCAAAACAACGTCGTTTCACTTAAAACAAAGAGCAATACTAGTGTATATATATATATATATATATATATATATATATATATATATATATATATATATATATATCTAAATGCTAAAACGTAGCATTTATTGTTGTTACACTCCTATTGAGTCACATTAGTGAACACACCTAAACATTTTCCTTATTTGCATGTGTACAAAAATGGACCGATGTGGACTAAAATGAATCGAAGTGGTCTAAACGGACCGAAGTGAACACAAATGGACCAAATGGAACAAAGTGGACCGAATGGACAAAATAGGACCAAATGGAAAAAAAGGAGGATCGAATAGGACCAAAGTGAACTGAATAGGAAAGAGGGGACCAATGTGGACCGAGTAGGAACAAATAGGACCGAATAGGACTAAAGTGGAGCAAATAGGACCAATGTTGACTAAATAAGACCAAGTGGGAAAATTGGACTGAATAGGACGAATGTGGACCAAATAGAACCAAAGTGGACAGAATGGACCAACGTGGACTAGATAGGACCGACGTGGACCAAATAATACTTTTGAATATTTATCATTTTTATTGTATTTTTAGGGCTCATATTTCTAATTTCTAATGTTAATTTTTTTTGTATTTTTTTAATTCAAAACTAAATAGTTTAGCACAAATATAATAAAATCTCATACAATTCAACCCAAAAATTAATAAAACAAAATGAATTTTTGAGCTAAAATTGAAAAAGCAACCTACAAAAGAATCAATTTTAAGTCCCAATTAGTCCAAAATGGACCGAAATTGACCGAGTGGACAAAATTGGACCGAATGTGACTAAAGTAGATTGAAGTAGACCTTATTGGACCGAATAGCAATTGTTTAATTTTTAAGGAGAATAAATTATACATTATATTACAATTACAAAATAATTATTTATTCCCACATATCGTGTGGGTCTGCGACTAGTATTACTTAATAGTCAAAACTAATGAAGGGTGGAGATTTGCTACTGAAATCAAATTTCAGGGTATAAAATTCAAGCAACCCCAAACATTAGGGGTGTCGTTTACAATTTATCCAAAGATAAATTATCGAACTTAAATTGAATTGAGAGAGAGAGAGAGAGAGAGAGAGAGACAGAGACAGAGACAGAGAGAGAGAGAGACAGAGCCATATGTAACGTTGGGGGACCATGGCCCCCAAAACTTTGAAATCCCTTTATAATAATATATTAAAATAGGCTGGGTTCTTAAAACTATAATGATTGGCCCCTGCAAATATTTCATAAATCCCAATCTACGTATGTTTGCCTATTCTTTCCTTTAAAATCAAACGATGGCTCATTTAGTTAGTTTGCCCTACTGTTAGTTTATCAAGTAGACCCCACCTAATTAAAGCATAAACTTTTACCAAAGCCTAACAAATGTCTAGACACCAAGTGTCCTTTCTATTTTATAAGTATACAAAACTGCAGAGCATTATGTTCTTTGCATCCAAAAGTGCACTGTATTGTTACCAAAAAAATAGTGCACTGTGTTCCTTTGTATATTTTGTGCATTAGCAACACAAACTTATGAGTTTTTTTCTTCACAAATTTGATCTTTTCGTCATCATTTCATATTTTACCTAGCTATTGATTTGAGTTTAGAAATAATATTATTATATTTTAAGTTTGATCATTTTGTATACCAAATATTTATAAATTTAACATAGGAATATATAATTCCCCCCCCCCCCCAAAAAACCAAAATATCTTGGTCACACCCATGTGGGTGTGTGTGTGTGTGTGTGTATTATTTTACTTATTTGCAAACGGCATCTAGGGCGGAACCGGGATTTTTGGTTTGGGGGGCCGAGATTAGGCCATCTTATTGATTTGTAATTAAAAAAATCTAAGTACATATGTGTGTGCATGCACGTGCGTGCGAGTGCGAGTTCATATATTAGTTTAAAAAAAAAAAAAAATTTACTCCCAAGTCCAAACTAAGTCATAAATCATATACATGTTCTATACAAAATTTAAATGTCTCCAAAATTATCTTATATGAAAATTTCAAATCTTTCTAAATTCTATTGATTATACAAAAGTTCTCTAATTAAGGACATATTTTATGTAGTTGGCTAATCTTTTGACAAAACGCACTTTACTTGTATTTGGATTGATCTAGGATGTGTTTAATACTTCAAAGAACATGTTGTTCAAGTCTAGTATTAAAGCCATGAAGATTGGACCAAGAAACAAGTGAAGAAAATGTGTTTACTAAAGCTGGACACCTGCGGATAGCTACTGGACAGCTGCTCAACAGCTTCTCGACAGATAGCTATCTATCGAGGTTTAATGAGGCTCAACAGATGCTATCTATAGAGGCTATCTATCGAGGTTACGGAAATCAGAATTTTCAGATATGATTTTTTGTATTTGTGTAGGGTTTCTTTTCTGACAACCCTAGACATATATAAGGCATTTTTTAGAGGCCGTCACACAAGAGAATACAAGGAGAACATATGCAAAAGGTGACCGAAGCCTTATTCTCTCAAAAATAAGCTACTGCGTCTTTGCACCGTAGAGTTTTGTAACCAAGTGCTTATTGATCTTCATTGTTAATAAAGTGAAGAACTTTGCAACCAACATCTTCTTCTCTCTAGTTGGTGATTGAGTCACGTACTGAGATTCGTGCAAATGAGTTAGTCACGTACTGGGATTCGTGCATCAAAGGGTAGCGTTCATATATTGAAGAGTTCAAAGATTCTAAAGCAGTAGAAGGTTTCTGCTGTGAGTTCATCTACGAGGATTGTAGAGTCTAGGGACAAAGATTTTGTACTAGATCTGAAACTTCTCTTTACTATAGTGAATTGTTTTTCGGGAAGGTTTCCCCCCAGGTTTTTTACTGTGAAACTGGTTGGTTTCATTGATTTTCCTGGGTCATCATATCTTGTCTTATTTATTTTTCCGCTGCACTTATTTGTGACATAATATTGATGTTTATTTGTTTTAACAAGTCTTATGCATAATAAATCTAATTAACAACTTGGGTTTAAAACTTGTTAAATCTATCAACTGGGGTCTAAATTTCCTAACAGTCAGGTTCCTAGTTTTATGTAACATAGAAGAGTTTTAAAAAAATTTGGAGGGGCAACCAATGTAGTTTTGCCTCTACTGCGTAGAATTTAGGGTTTTTTATTATTATTACTTTTTGTTGGGAAAGGGAGGAGGGAGAGGCAGAAGGGTTTGAACCCATGACATGAAAATTGAAATGTAAAGGCCCATTAATGAACATTTATTCAATCTATGATCAATATTACTATAAAAAGATAACCAGTGTTCTTAGGCTTTGGGCATTAATTTGTTAATAAGTCATTTTAGAAAAGTTTTGCTACTATTTTTATGAGAAATATGATAAGTTATAAAAAAAATCAATTATTTTTTCTTTTTTCCATAAAAAGTTCTTAAAAATATTTTCTAAACTAATGTTTAAGGTTTTAGGGTATGCATTAACTCTTCCCAAAAAAATATGTATCTCTTATAGGCAAGCCCATCCAAATTTCAAATGTGAAAACTGAAAGGACTGAGTATAGGGTCAATTAAAAATAGTCTAGCCCACATGGGCCCAAAGAAGAAACTGACGTACGGAAATAAGCATTTCATCAGTATAAGTATAACCTTTAGGTCCTAAAAATAAAATTAATAAAAAAGGGGGTATAACCTTCAAGTCCTATAAAAAAGATTATAACCTTTAAAGCACTCGTATGAGTATTTTTATAATAAAAAAGTATCACATTTTAGCCAACTAAACTCAAAATTTAACCTCATTGATCCATGCAAAATTGTATAAAAATACATGGTTATTACAATTATTGTGTAAATTTACACTGACATTATTTATTTTGCATTTAATTTTTTATTCTTTCGTTATGTATCTTGATGAAGAAGGAAGAGAATGGATAGTGATTGTTGTGTGTAAAATAGATAATTTGATATAGGGCATTTTGAAAAGTGAATATGTAAAACAAAAAATGTAAATTCTTATAATAAAATAGACATGAATTTTTGCACAAATTAAATTAGTTAAATGCTTTTAGAATATTAATAAAAAGGAAGGCTAAAACCTAACCAAAAAAATGAAGGCAGTCAAAACAAAAGCCCAAGAAATCCAATCATGAACGGTGCAGATTGATCACAGTGACCACCGATTGTGACACTTCATTGGTTCATATGTTATTCTATTTTATTTTGATTTAAAAAAATGGTCAAGTTAATGTATGCCTTTAGGTCATACACTATCTATTTTGGAAAAAAAATTAATTTATAGGGAATTGAAAAAGTTGTCTAAACAGTTAATCAATTTTTCTTTTTTCCATAAAATGTTTCTTAAAATGATATACTAATGTATGCCCTATGGACACATGTTAGTAAAACCCTTTAAAAAATTTCTCAACATGTGGTTTTTCTTTTTTGGGTAGTTTGTTGAATAATTGATACTCATCTAAATAAGGAAAAATGGGCCCAAATCCATTTCTATTTTGAAAGAGAAAGGTCCAAAGATGTAAGGTAGGAGATAAAGATTGTTAGGGGACCATCCAAGATAATGGGGAAGAAAGTTAACATTCTTGTATACAAAACTAAAATCCTAGCAAGAGAGAGAGCTAAGAGCAGCCGAGATGATGGGCAAAAATGGTTTCATGAAATAATGGGAGAGATGGTAGAGAAGAGGAAGTCTCTTACAAAGTGGTAATTGACACTTGGTTAAGATTATCACATTCAACTCGAGTTAAAAAAAATAAAAATAAAAAATAAAAATCATATTAGTAATACATTCATGCAATTTTCACAATCTTTCACAATCAGCCGACAGTTTTTACAAATTTTTATTTGGACTTTACTAATGTTACTTTTTTACCTAACAATAACAATTTATCACATTAGCATTTGTAAATTTTTTTGGGAAATTTTGTGACTCTAGACTTTTTTTTTTCAAGAAAAAAAAAATTCTTTCTCACTCTTTCATGTCTATTATTTTGCACATATATCCATAATTGATATGGTATTTCAACACATAAAAGTGGAAGTGAAGAAAAAAGATATGAAATAGCAGATGCGTGAGTATCAAAACTCTCTTTTTAAATTGTTAGAACTTACTTTACTAAAATGTGTTTGTGAGAAAGTGGCTTATTTTTTTCCCAGGACGTGTTTCTTCTTACTGGACCTGAAAATTTGTTCTACACGGTCATAGAAAGACCTTAATTTGTACCTCAACTGGTTAATACTGCCTAACATTTCCAAATCAAGCATCCGACATTCAAATACTCTCTCTCAACTTAATTAAAAATAAATAAATAAATAAGTTGTGTACTTTAATAACTTGACAAATAAATTATCCCGAACAGTGGTTGAAGTAAATAATATAGCACTTACAGTCGGAAAAAAACTCTCGTTGTAGGAAAATTATTAATAATAACAAATATTTATGGGAAAAAATGGCATGCTTTTAAACTTTTTGGTATTTGTTTATTTTAATAAATGTTATAAAAAAAAATAAAAAAATAAAGGGCTTAAAAACGGTATAAAAATCCGGCACGACCCGATTTTAGACACAAGCTCTTCTAGTCCCAGACCACAATGCAAAGGTTCAAATAAATTACAACTGACTCAACCACATTCCTTTTCCCTCTCGGACTTGGTTTCACCAATACTCACTCACTCTCTCTGACTCTATATAAAACTGAAACTGTGCAGCTTTTTCTATCATAGTGATTTAACAGGTCTCTTTTTTTGTAAAGAAAAGAAGCCATGATGAACATGGGGCAGTACATAGAGGAGTTCCTACATGGAACGTGAGTCTAAGCTGCGAAACAGTCGATACCCTCGATGATACCCTTCCACTGATTTGTTTTGCATTAGACAAATGTTTAAAGCAATCGAATACGAAGAATATTTTATGAACCAATTCGAAAACCCAATGACCGAATTCAACCCCTTCGAGTTCCAAGATTAAGAGTCTCTCAATGAAAACACTGATTTTTTGTGTCAAAAACTCTGCTTTTTCCTCCTTCGATTTCATTAGACCTCCACCCACAACAAAAGAAGGATTTGTTGCACGAGATAGTTTCATCTGCTCATAAGATTTTGGTGAATCATTATAATTCCAATTCAACAACAACGGGAAACAACAAGCGTTGGTTGATGTTGGTGGATTTGCATATCTTCACAACATATTATAGAACGGAGGCTTTTTGTAGAAAAGAATTGAAAAGAAAACTGAAAACGCTGCTGTCGTGTTATAGGGCTTAAGGTGAAGCTCTCTGCATGGAGGATTTTCAAGATGTCGACTTAATTCGATAGTAGTTAGTTTATTTTTATAGCTAATTAAGTTTCTTTTTGTAATGGGTGAGTACGTACTCTAGTTTTCAAATTGTGTTCTAGTGGGTGTTTATGCATGGTATGGGTTTGTTTATTGGACAAGCATCTGTTTTAAATTGTGTTTTATTTTCCTATTTTTTTCTTTAAATATTCTTATAGAATTTTTTTTAGTAATTGTTTATCGGACAAGCATCTCTTTTAATTTCATAAAAATTTAAGAAGTTGCAATTAATAAATTCATAATTATGTTGATTCACATAAATTGATAATATGCCATGGCAGCCGTGATCAAGAGCCATTGAATTTTTGCTTGAATCGAATTCCAAACAACTGTTATGGAAGGAAATTTAGAGATAATCATAAACTCTTTGAAAAATGAGGAGGACTCTCTAGTTTCTTATGGACACTTGATCTCAAATACAAAGTTGATTATGAAATCCTACATGTTCTATTAGTTTTTCACGTGTATGCGCAATAATGTCGCTCATAACCATGTTAGGCACCCTATAAATGTCATGTTAACTTTTTATATATATTTAATTAAAAAAATAATGTTGTATTTCATTAAAAGATTCAAAAGTTTAAGAATTTGGTCTGTTTAAATGGGTTTTCCTTGTCAATCTTTTCTTAATTAACATGGCATTTTAATCAAAATTACTTTTTCTTACGTTTAATTGATACGCGTATCTATTTGTGAATTTTTTTAATTTTTAATTTATTTTGAAAACACTATTTGTGAATTTTTTAAATTATTTGAGAATTGATTGTTTTAAAGACTAAGTTGAAATCGTAAATTTAATATTATTTTAAGTATCTGCCATTTTTCTTGCATCAATTTTCCAATTATATTTCCCTTCATAATCAAACTAAAATATATTAGCTAATAAGGCTGTGAATGAATCAAGCCGATCGTGAACAACTCAGGCTCGACTCAATAAAAAGCTCATTCCTGTTTGTTTGTTTAAAAATAAGCCAAACTTGATTCTTAGTTTAGGCTCGTTTAATAAACAAGCTAAGCACAAGTAAAAAAATTTGTTCACGAACAAGCTCGTGAGCTATAAGGCTTGATACAAAATAATTCAAGTATAGACTCATTTATAAGTTTATATGTGTTAGCTAAATATACTCATCACACATATTTTAATAATGACATGGCCAATATGAGATCTACTACCCATTACCTTAATTTTTTTTCTTCTCTCTAAACTGACTAAAAACCACTTTAGACTTTAGTTACATTTAAAAATAAATTAATCAATTAAGTGGACCACAAATGATCCTTCCCCATCAATCATCTAATGTAAAGTTTTTATTTTTATTTTTTTTAATATAAGATAAAAATTCTACTCTAACATTATCTTAGTGTATATGTGTGTCAAGCTCACTCTTGGAAACTTGAACCTTGACTCTTGCCCCTCACACCCCACAAGCACTTATACTTGTAGAATAGCCACAACACGAAGGGTACGCAGTGGTATGTAAAGTTATGAAACATGTTAGTCTTTTATCATTCATTATAGTTATAAACTAGTATTTTTCTAGTTCTTTTCCATTTAACGTGAATGTAAAAATTGTATTTTGAATAACTGTTGAAACTATAGACAAGGATGAATGAAGTAATTAAATTATGAAAAATTTTAATTTGAATAATGGGTAATCATAGGTAGGATTAGACATATGATAAAATGAGCATACTATTTTTTTTTCTTCTTAATTTTAGAGATTTATACATTTGATAATGTAATATTTTTCGATCTCAAACTCAAAAGCTTAATCTGAGCTCAAGTTTAAGCTTCATATTAAGCTTGATCTTGACTTGATTAATTAATAAAGCCAAGCCAAGTCAAGCTCAAGTTTTTTCGCTTTCCTACTAGCTCAAACTCAAACATTATTTTTAGGCTTGTCACAAACTCGAACCAAGCTTTAGCTTTTTATTTTTCTTGATAAGCCAAACTTGAACAGGCACTACTCAACAAAGCTCGGCTCATTTATAGCCCTATCAACTTAAGATTGGGGGAATTAAATTCTATGGCCTTGTTTGGTTCACTGTTCACTCATATCTCAATTCTCTTAACTCAAAACTCTAACTCATATTTCATCCTAATTACCTATTTTCTCTTAACTCACCTCCCATTATGTTTGGCATTAGAACTTGGCTTATATAGTTTTCAATTTAAAAAAACAACTCTAATGAGCCCACTGGTCAGTCACAATTAAAACCGCTGCTGCCTCATTTATTGAGAGGGTAGAGGGTTTTCACTATAGTGTAAACTATACTTATTTTTCGAACCTTTAGATTTTACACCTTAAAATTTTAGAGTTTGGAATTTACTTCATGAAGTTAGAGTTTATCGCATGTGTTTATTCTATCCAATAAAATAATGTCACATTAACTAATAGGACTGTGAATGAATCAAGCCAATCATGAACAATTCGGGCTCGGCTCGATAAAAAGCTCGTTCATATTTGTTTGTTTACAAATAAGCCAAACTTGAGCCTTAGTTTAGGCTCATTTAATAAACAAGCTGAGCCCAAGCAAAAAAAATTGTTCACGAATAAGCTCGTGAGCTATAAGACTTGATACAAAACAATTCAAATATAGACTAATTTATAAGTTTATATGTGTTAGTTAAATATACTCATCACACATATTTTAATAATGACATGACCAATATGAGATCTACTACCCATTACCTTAATTTTTTTTTTCTTTCTAAACTGACTAAAAACCACTTTAGACTTTAGTTACATTTAAAAATAAATTAATCAATTAAGTGGACCACAAATGATCTTTCCCCATCAATCATCTAATGTAAAGTTTTTTTTTTTAATACAAGATAGAAATTTCACTCTAACATAATCTTAGTGTATATGTGTGTCAAGCTCCTTTCTGGAAACTTGAACCTTGGCTTTTGCCTCCACACCCCACAAGCACTAATACTTATGAAATGACCACCACACGAAGGATACACAGTGGTATGTAAAGTTATGAAACATGTTAGTATTTTCTCATTCATTATTATAAACTAGTATTTTTCTAGTTCCTTTCCATTTAACGTGAATGTAAAAATTGTATTTTAAATAATTGTTGAAACTATAGACACAGATGAATGAATTAATTAAATTATGAAATTTTTTAATTTGAATAATGGGTAATCATAGATAGGATTAGACATATGATAAAATGAGCATACTATTTTTTTTTCTTCTTAATTTTAGAGATTTATGCATTTGATAATATAATATTTTTAGATCTCAAACTCAAAAGCTTAATCTGAGCTCAAGTTTGAGTTTAATATTAAGCTTGATCTTAGCTTGATTAATTAATCAAGCCAAGCCAAGTCAAACTCAAGTTTTTTAGCTTTCCCTGCCTCATATAGATTTTTCTTGCCCTATCCCCACCCCGCCCCGCATGACGGGGAAAAATTCTTACCCCATCCTCGCTCCTTAAGGCCCCACGAAGCCCCACCCCACACCGTAAAACTTTATTTCTTGTTAATTTTCCCTCTAACTATTACCATTTTTTCAAATAAAATGACATATTTCAATATTAAAAATATACTTAAAATTATAAATAAATTTATCCTGTCAAATCAAACTAATTTTTAGCAAAAACTAAATAATATTATCTAAATGTTTAACAAGACAATGTCACAACAAAAATCTCATAGTATGACACAAAAATCTCATATTATGTTAATGATGAAAAGTAAGTTGAGACAGATATATGAATCATGAATGAAAAGAAAAAAAGAAGAAGTTAAAATTAGTACCTGATTTCCAACTTTGCTTGAGAGAAAAGAGAGGTACAACCACGTTAGGTAGAATAAAATAAGCTGATGACATTTTTGTTTAAATAGTAGGTTTTAAAGTATAAAAAAAATTACAACTTAATCCTTATTAACGCGAGGCGGGTCTAAAAAGTATAAACCCATTCCCGCCCCGTTTCATGGTGCGGGTCTAAAATCTCACCCCATCCTCGCCCAATCACCTTTGCGGGATAGGGAAAACCCGCACAGGGTGATGCAGAGAGGGGCGGGTCAAGCGAGGTAGGGAAAAATTGTCATCCCTACACTATAGTGTAAACTATACTTATTTTTGAAACCTTTAGATTTTACACTCTAAAATTTTAGAGTTTGGAATTTACTTCATGAAGTTAGAGTTTATCGCATGTGTTTATTCTATCCAATAAAATAATATTACATTTAAAAAATAATAATAAATTAAAAATTAAATAAAGGGAAAAAATAGCTTCATTTGAGTAGAATAATGGCAATAGCAAATAGATTGTTAACGGAGGGCTTAATTGAGGATGAATAAGACTTAGAGGACTGAAAGACAAAACCTAAATTTTGAGGACTAAAATAAAAGGTGCTAAAACTTAGAGGGTTGAATTTTGTATTTTAGCCTAAAATTTAAGACCATAAGGAATCAAAGTATGGAGACAAAAACATTTCTATAATCAGTTATTCAGATTACATAAATAGGAATTTTCATCTCTATCTTTTGTTTCATGACCCAAAGGAACAAAACATACTACTATTTAGTAGCGAGAATATATTTGGTCTCTTTATAGCATTAGTAGTAGTAGCGAGAATAATATGAAATGAATCTAGAATTATAATTTGCAAACAACTGGGGACAAGGCATAAGAAATTGATCAAGGAAAAATCAATTAACAATTCTATGATCACAACCTTTTCTACACTGTTTCCTATAATTATCTTATGCAGATGATTGTGAGTGATTCAAAAAAAATGAAGAGTCCATGTGAAATTGATTGGTAAATAGTCACAATTTGCCTTATCAAAATTGTGGTAAAAAGATTATATGGTCCTCACAACACAAAATGTGGTATCTCTAATGGAGTACTTTGAATTGTAGAACCATTCAATTTGACTCATGTTATACAAAATCTAATTCAAATTATATAAAGGTTCCAATAATTAATAATAAAGTTTTATAGCAAAAAATGACATGTTTGCAAACTTTTTGGTATTTATTTAATAAATGTAATACAAAAATGGGCTTACAAACAGAGAAAAGCAATCCGGGCCGACTGTGAGTCTGTGACGCAAGCTCTTCCAGTCCCAGACCACAATGCAAAGCTTCAAAAAAATTACAATCGCCTCAAACATATTCCTTGTCCCTCTCGGACTTGGACTTGGTTTCACCAATACTCAGTCTCTGTATAAAAGTGAAACTGTGTAGTCTTCTCTAACATAGCTTAATAGGTCTCTTTTTTGTTTTGTAGAAAAGACCCGACCAAACCTAAATATCACACGAGCCACCCGATTTCACAATCTATTATCTCGAATTCAAAGTCGGTCTATTCAAAAACATATCACCGCCAATAGGAAAAATAATCTTTCCTCTTCTCATTCGGAAACTTTTCTCCACCGCCCTCTCAATTCTACACATATAAGTGAAAGTTGGTGCTACTTTCCATTTTTCATATTACAAACTCAGTTTCTCTCTTTTGCAAAATCATAAGGGTCTCTCTCTCTCTCTCTATTTTTCTAGTTGCAGTGACAGAGTAGTGGACTGAGCCATGGCCCTGGTGGTTCGAGATAAAGCGACTACGTGGGACGTGGGATTAACCCACGAAAGGCTTTCACGCAATAACCCATCCACCGTTGTCTTCCATCTACACCCGGACTCCACCCATCATCATATCTGGAGAGAAGCCGAATATGATGAAGTTCAACACCAAACCCAAGACCCTATAACCGGACTCACCACCATTGAGATTCTTCAACAAGAGTTTCTCGATCGAGATGTTGATTTCTTGTATCCAAAACTCTCTCAGCTTTTGCCTCCTTCCTTAGATCAACTCGACCCCCGACAACGCGAGGAGTTGGTGCTTCAGATCATTGCCAGGGCTTATGTGGTTTTGCTCGATTATTCCAAATATTTCCCGACTGCTGTAAATTTGTTGATGCGTGTGTATTTGAATATTGTCACAACGTACAGTGTGAGTTTTGAATTTGAAGGAGAAGACCATTCTTTTACACCTGCTGCTCCATCAGCCATCGCGGCATTGAAGGAAGGAAGGTTTAAGTTGAGCTCTACTGATACTTCTTGTACCATCTGCTTGGAGGACTTTCCAGTTGGGTCGAACGTCACATGCATGCCTTGTTCTCACATCTTTCATCGGCAATGCATTGTTGAGTGGCTGAAGAATAGCCATTACTGTCCTGTTTGCCGATTCAAGATGCCGACTTAATTAGATTGTAGTTTATGGTAGCAAGTTTTTTTTCTTTGATATTCTTTCATGTAATGGATGAGTACTACAGTTTTCAAATTTTGCTTTTTGTGACTGCATATGTATGAAAACGAAATTAAAGGACAGCCTGTGTTCTTATTTTTTCTATTATAAAAATTTGAATCTTACAAGTTTTTTAGATGGTGACTACTATGGATCTTTTGGAGTCCCTCATTATTAGAAGGGATTGGGAATGCTTTCGATATTAATAATGCCTAGAACAAACCCCTACTAACACCCAAATCTATATAATGTTCATGCGTTAATTTATGATTAGTATATAAGTTGACACAATATGCTCAAGTATCTATGGTGGACCCATAAGTAATTGGGCATGTGGTGCGGAATATTAATCACGTTAAATTTAATTTAGGTTGTGAAAAACCATATCTCCTTGAATATGTGTTAGATCTTTGATCACCTTAAAAATTCAGTTAGGAGTACCACTATGTTCCCAATCAACACAAAACCCACTAACTGCGGAAACACCAATGGAAAATATGGAAGCTGGGCTTAGGCTCTGCCATTCCAAAACGTAGTCCAGCAAAAATCACAAATTTAGAACATAAGCGGACAAAACTCATATTTGGAAATATCGTATGCAACCTAACGAACAAATCCTGCTTACATTAGAACCATGCATCCATAATCTGAATGCCAACACAAGTAGATCGCATTATGTCCAAATCTTGAAAGGTTGCGCATGAGCAGTGCCTTTAGAATTTTGGGAGGCGGTATATCCTGCACCCGGCATATATGCCGGGTGTCTCACACAGGGGCGGGCCCCACAGTCACACCCGGCATATATGCCGGGTACAAGATATAAAAATTGGAATTTTGGACCCTCAAATCTAAATCGCCAATGAGGTCCAATTCAAAAACCTTTTGGATACGCAAAGACATTCTTTGAGAGCTGACAGTGGGTAAAAATAGCCAAATAGGGCTCTCAACTGCAAACTCCATGGCATCCTTAACCACTTAATGTATCTTCTTCTCTATGGCCTTTAACTCTACTTCACTGGCTAGAATGATCTAGATCATGTAAGTCTTCAACGCTGAGATGGGATCTAATATCTAAACTCTCTAGCAGCATAGCGTGCCTTCTCAGCTCTCAAAAGAGAACCACAAATTGAGGTGAACATTTATCACCACCAAGTTTGTTTGTTTGTTTTTTTTAAATGATATTAAAAACATCATACAAGAAAGAGAAGAAATTAAAAGTCATCCTTAGGTACACAACCAATTCTATTGATCTATAACAGATACTCGAACTTTAAAGCATTTACAATGCAAGATTAATTCAAAATATTGGTAAGAATCTGCAAATCATGATGTCAAGATTATAAGCATGTATAGTGAAGCATATTATGAGTAAAAGACCCATTCTTGGGCACAGGCTCATTGAATTCTATGTTTGTACTTAGGGATGTATTTTCTATAAATTTATCTCTGGTAAATGAAAAATGAAACAACAAAATGTCTACAGTGGCAGATATTCAAATAAAGAACAGAAGGCAAAAGCCAGAGGCCTACATTCCCATCATCTCATAAAAAAGGTTCTCTAAAAAAAAGGGCTAATACAATCAGCTCATGTCCCGACAATTCAACACCTCGATCCTCTTAGTTTCGCCCAGAAAAATTTTGCACTTGACAAAGCTAAGCTACCTTTCTAGTTGACATGCTTCTTCAAATCAAAGTAAACGGCTACCAAACTGATCCAGATAGAGAACTAGCTGCTTATCAACCATTTAAGATGCTATTCAATATAATCCTTAAGCCATAATCCAACAAAAGTGAATTTTTTATTGCCAATTACACAGCATCCCATTGGTTGACCACACCCTCCACCTTTACTTACAAAGGGAGGAGGTGCCATTTGACCTAGAGCTCATTGGCAATCATCCAACTCAATAAATTCAACATCAGAATATAGAAGAATTTCAATACAAATGGCATATACAACTGAGGATGGGGCAGCATCATTTGAATTTGGTTCAACTACATGAAACACTTGGAAAAACAGAAGTCAAACAATGGGAAAAGAGGCCAAAACTGGAACCAGCTATTTAATTGTACAATTCATAGAGAGTACTCCTTTCGGCAATAATATAAATGGAAGTAAATATGGCACTTACCCAAAAAAGAAAGAAAGTAATAAATGCAAGAGGAAAATAAAAGTCAAATGCTCACCAGGGTCACAAAGCTCATCAGGATCAGCCAATGAGTGTCCTCTAAACCTGTCTCAAATTCCGCCAATGTCTGCCATTATCTCCTATCCCTTCCAATTGCCTCTGCCACCTCCCTACCCTTCAAAATATTTCATATCATCAAGAGGAACTCTTGACATCCTAAATGCAGGCCTGTTGCCACCAGAACCTTTCACCAATGAACTCTTACCCACCAAGCAAAATGTGCTCTTCTGACATCAAACAACCATGGTCTCAGCAACCACCCAGAGCCCAAAGTGCGAGCTCACATATCACAGCAGAGGCAGGAACCCATTGCTCATGTATGTCATGTTATGTACTGATCACACAATCTTCCATGTTCAAAAACTAGATATACCAGATTAACACAGCCTCTTCGCCTCTTCATCATTGTAGAGGAGAAGGAAACCAAACATATTTTCCGTGACACATCTGGGTGCACACATCATAAACAGCCCTGCCAAGTACCATGTCTACATAGAGCTCCAAACCTTCCTCTTTTGCGATCATTTGAACACCCAATTAGCAAAAGCAGAAAACTGAAACTTTGTTTGTCTCACCAGAAAATATTTAAAAGGTAATTTTCCAATAATCCCCCAATAAAAGAGAATGACTAATATTTTAAGTCTATTTACTTATTAAAGCTAATATGAAATATCAAAAAAATTTCTTACATATCAGGTTAAGACGTATAAATCAGGACCATAGAAAACAAAAACAAAAAAGAAACTTCAATGTCATGACCTGTGTCCTTTTGGATCCAATGTATGATTCCAAATAGGCCTAAACTGAGCAAATCTGTTTGCTTTCTCAGATACCCAATACTAATTAAATTCTGCAGAAACCTACAATAGTACTCCATACTTAAATTGATTTCCTTCAGTAAGATCTCTAGTTAAAGAGAATTTTGCCAGACATTCTAGGAAAAAGAGAGACTGATAAAGAAACTTCCTCTTTCAATGCTAACAAAAAAAAAAAAATCCAGCAAGTTACAAACCAAAGAGCACGAGGAACAACTGAGCGACTATTATTTACCCTCTGCAGCAATCCTTTTGCGTATCTCATGAGCTGTATTGAAAATGCCAAGAGTAGGTTTGTTGCAAACAAAGCATTTCTTGTTCTTTGCATGATGCTGAAAAAGAGAAGGACCTCCAGTTAGAATACACTTTCAAATAAAGGAGAGATGGGCAACAATGAAATCAGACTGACATGTTTTGTAGGAAACCTTTGGCCATGCTTAAGCACAGAACAAAAGCAAATAAAAAAGACAACATGATATATATATATATTTTTAATAAAGTGGTTTTGACAATGCAATTTGCTAAAAGCTCATGTCATCAGCTGCATAGTCAATCTTGCTAGAAACTTCATAATGGAAGATTTTATGGCAACAATCAAAAGGAAGTCCTAGATCTGATGACTACATTGATTTGTTGGACGCAACATACACCTGGACTTAATGCCTAAAATTGCAGACTTAACAGTTGGCTTAAATTTAAAAAGTAATTGGCTCAAAATTGAAACTAAAAAGAAAAAAAAAGCATAACTCAGTTCTCTAATAAATAGGACTTCAAACTACTTATACAGAAAACACATGTTTTGAAAGACTTCATTGAGAAATAAGTTTATAAACCCTAATCATCAAGTTATTTACACCCATATAACAACCTTATGTGTTTGATCAATGCACAAACCCTAAGCCCATCATAAAAACCTACTTCCAGACCTAGGCAAGATATGTCTTGACAGAAATGCAACCATCAAAAATGAGAATAATTATGACACCTGAATTTATCTCAAACTTAAACCAGCATTAAGTTTTCTATGTTAGTGTATTAGAAATCCATCTGTCAGCATCTTGCTGAAAAATTCACTCATAGCATTTGGTTGTATCATTAATTTGCATGCAGAGCTCCTCATCTAAAAATTTAACTAGTTTATGTATGTACATATGTGTGTAAGTACATGCTACTAGTATTGGGGAGGGGATGGCACTGGTAATAAATCTTTCTAACAAGCCTACAATTTTTCATGTTTCATACACTACAAGTTTGCAATTTAATCCATTGCCAGGTTCACTCTTAAAATTTAAACAGACTAATTTTTTAAAATGTCTGATCTGCTTGTCCTCTTCAAACAAATGTAAAAAATCGATCATAAATCCACAAACAGTAGACTGATTATGCTCCATAACTTAAGTTGGTATAGAAGAGATACCTTTAATGCGCAATGCTCACAGAAATAGTGCTTGCACTTGGTTACAACAGCATCAACAAAAGGCTGCCTGCAAATGAAACATGCAAAGGGCAATGAATCATCATCATCATCTTCCTCACCAGGGTCTACACCGCCATCATCCTCATCATCTAATCCCAAAGCCAGATTTCTCTTCCTTACTTTCTCTGCTTCATCCCACTCCTTCTCCATTTGCCATCCAGACTTGTAATCCCCTCGATCATGCATAAACTTACAAGAATCTCCATACCCACAGTAACCAGTCTCTTTGTAATCCTTACATATGTCCGGTTGATAATCAAATCTTGCTGAAACTCTTATGTGAGCAGAAGCCCTCAAAGGCCCATGTGCTCCGCCAGCTTTCTCACTAGCAACCGTTTGCTCTCTTCGGAAACCAGCCTTGTAATCGGTATATCCATTAATGCCTCTATACAACTTTTCATCCCCAGAGCTTTTTCCTTTCCCCTTCAAAGCCTCCTCTGCTTGCTTAAGAGATCTCTCACGCAATGCACGAGCATCTCTTGAGAAATCAGTCTCAGTTTCTAGAGTTGCTGTCGCTCTGCTATCATGTTCAACTTGAATTTCCCTTGAAGACTCAAACTGAAAAATTGGCTTCTCAGATTCTTCCTTTGCTTCAGTAGATGCTTTGTTCTTAGAGGATCCAGTCGAAAAATACAGCTTATTGTCAGGCTTTATGGTTTTCTTTTGACTGTGTAAGAATGAGCCTTCTGTTTTTGAATCATCCTCTTCATCTTCATCAACTGTTCTTTTTCTGATGTTTTTATTCCTTGATGGCTTTCTGAAGAAGTTGCAGACTGAAAAGACAAAGATTATAAATATTTTGGGATGAAAATAGCAAATAACCACAAAAACAAAAGATAAGAATAGTATCCAAATCATGAATATAAAAAGAAAGAGAATGGATTACAGCAGAAGAATTATACCTTGTTCAGGCTGTTGATTTTCACCCGAATCTGCCATTAAGGACTCCTGAAAATCATTGACATATAGTGTCAGTCACATACTAATGCTTCAGAAAATATAACAGAATATTAAGCCAAATTAATAGAAACTACAGCAAATTTGGAATCTACACAAAAGACCATAATCAACCAAAGAAAATATCCATCGAATACAGGTCCAGAATTATCAAAAATATACATATTGATACATATAGATACTACAATGATACATACACACACACAGATACTTCAGCGACACTAAAGAGTGCACTAACAAACAGTTCAGCTATATTTGGTGGGATTGTAACTCTGTTTCATAGAGACAAGTTCGTCTCAGTATCGGCGAGGCATGAGACCCTAAACAGACAAAAGTAAAGTAGTTTCTACCTCTTTGAAGAATTTGATCAAACAGAAAAGGCACTGCCTACTTCTAATCACACCAATAACTCCAACACAAATACATAGAAAGTAACATGCTCATGTAACTCCCTCAGATAGTACAAAAAGTCATAAAATTCAGAAACCCCAAAAAAAGTCCCCAAATTTATTTCAAAAGCCCAAAACTAAATGCACTCTTTTGGCTTACAAAAGCAGACACTACACTTGGTTCATTTCAAATGCATCAAATCATTCATAAACCCCAAAAAAATACAAAACAAAACTACTTCAGTCAATTCATAAACCCCAATAAAGACATCCAAGATATTCATGAAAAAAAATGCTTAAATCACGATGACCCAGAAAGAGATTGAGGTTAGGGTTATCAAATTTCCAGTTCAAAGTCCCAAATTTGATCTCACAAGCTCCAATTCAAGGTGAATACAAAAACCCTTATCCCGAGACTATGTAATCAAAAACCATTCGAAATAAAAACTAAATACAAACAAAAGTGAGTGAAATTAGGGTTTGATTTGATCTAACCTGTGAGTAAATTGGCGGACAAAGAGCAAGCAAGAAAGAAGAAGCAGGAGCAAGTTTCTTCAGAATGGAGCGAACCTGAGAATTTGTGAGAATGCGAGAAAGAAGGTTTTTTCTTTTTTTATTTATTTAAAAAGAATAAATTTCCTAACAAGCAATATATAAATATTATATATTTAATAAATAAATAAATAAATTCATGACTTAGTAATTTATTGTAAATAAAATTCTATTATCATAATTTTTTTTAAAAAAAATTAGAAGTCATTTATACTAAATAGTTTTTTAATAATTTTTTTAAATAAAATTTCTTTTATTACATAATTTGTTTTTGCCACATAACTTTATCTAATTTTCTCTTTTATTTTTACACAAGATTAATTGTGCCTTTATCATTGAGAATTTATAAATAATTTCCTCTACGATCACCAACTCCGTAAGTGGGGCATTTTGGATTTGATTTATAATGGGTCAATTTGTCATCATCACGTATCTAAGGCACAGCAAGCATGTAGCCATTAGTTGTGAACCATGTGTCCAAGAAAGTGGATGAAGGTGATAGTAAGATCAGTCATGTACCATTATAGCTGCAATCTATAAGTTTTGGGAATATTACAATAAAGGCCAACTTATTAAGGAAGCATTATTGTGTGTAGTATAAGCACAAGCACACTTGTTAAAGGAGTACCAAATGCATGTGGTCTCATTTTGCCAAGCCTCTATCGTCTTTCTCCAATGGGAAGGCAACACCTTACCCATTAAGAAGGTGACATGTGCCCATTTTCACCATTATTAAAGAATGATAAAGGATTCAATGAAAAGAGAGATAGACATAAGAAACACCTTTTCACACTAGGATGGAAGCTCTTTTTCCACCTCTTGTTTCTCTTTTTCTCCATTGTAACACAATACCTCCATTGTAACCATTTTCAGAAAATAGTGGAATATTCGACTGGCTTGTGCCCGTAATTTTCTCCCTCTCCCAACGTAGAGGGTTTCCATGTTAAAAAAAACCTGTGTATATTTCTCTCACAACATACTTCATGTTCTTACAAACACAAAGACACTATTTTTAACAAAGATAATGTCTAAATGTACTATTAAAGTTCTAGAGATCTTTACAAGATAATCTCCAAAATCTAAACTTGCACGTACATCTCCCAATTTATTTTAGGATTACATACATTTTTTTTCCTTTCCTTTCTTGTTTAATTTGAATTGTATGCTTTGAATTTCTACTTTCATAATTTTGTTTTATAGATTCGTGACGAATCTTCTCATTTCATATCATATAAACTTGTGACTGTGACAAGTATTTATATTGTCTTACAACAAATGACTATGCTTTCCTTATACAAAGTGGCTACTTTTCTTTAAATATTCAAGTAAATTACATAATTTTCCTATAGTTTGGAGTAGTTTCAAATTAAACTTTAAAATTTTAAAAAGTTTAAATCAAAATCATGAATTCTGAAGTTTTAAATTCATTTTAAATGATCAAATCACATTTTTAATGAGTTTCCATTAACTAAAATTAAAAAAGATGAACTTAAATATATGTTTTTTTATGGGAAAATTTTATATATATCAAAGACTTATCAAAAAAAAAAACAAGAGGCTCAAAAGAAAAAAAGAAAAAAAAAAGAAAAAGAGGAGCAATCCTTCCGCATGAAACTATAAAACATATAATACACCATATAGTAATAGTCAAGTTATATAATAACCATCCCCCTAAAAAAAAAAATTATATAAGAACCAATCATTTAATTTTTTTTACCAAAATATTTTAAATTAAATTTCAAATTATATAAGTTCATATCCAAATTATTTCATATGTTAAATAATTAAATTGTGTCTTACATATTGTGATTGTACCAAGGGAATACCATTTTCTTCTCCCCAAGAAAGAAAAAAAGAAAAAAGAAAAAAGAAAAAGTGGACCCCATTTCTTTTTAAATTATTATCTTTTCATTTTTTTCCCCTTTATGTCATGTAACATACTTTAAGAACATTAAAATAACTAGCACAATTGATTTAAGCAAAAGTTTATTACTAAAGTTTCAAGAAGGATTTAAGAGTTTCTATAATTTGTAAAATTTGTTCACTATTTATTTTGTTATTTTAATGCTCTATACAATTTTTGGTTTAATCTAAGGTTAGATAATGAGAAACATTAGATGATAGCATTGTCGTTAAAAAAGTGGCATGAATTTCGTTCTAGTGCTGGTGTAATTTAACTTCATATTTGTAACCTCAATCCTAGATAATGCACAAATTGAAAGGAAAAAAAATGTTGGATGATGTTCAGTTTAGTCATGAAAAACAACTGTTCATTTGGTGTTAAATTATGTCTTTTTTTTTTAATCTTTTATTTTTTATTTTTTATTTTTTTATCACTGAATAGCAACTCTCTGAAGAAGTTTATTGGAGATACAACAAAGGCTCATGCCAATATCAACATGAATGCAGTGGAGCGAGTGATCCCAAAACAAGATCATTTACTATTCAGCCAGACCTTTGTGTATTAACAATGTTCCTTCATCAAGTAATTTATTCATCCCTTTACCTGAAAATTCAATAATTTGACAGTCCTTTATGCTTTGTGGAATTAAATTTTGGGTCGCATGTTACATGTTCATCATGTCCAAAAGAATAGATGGAAAATGTGATTGTTGAGATCCTGAACGGCAAGATGAGAAAGGTTAAGAAAATAGAATTTGAAATTTGTGAGAAAGTCATCTGGAATTTCTGGTCATGTGCAAAAAAGACCCTTGATTTCACCTGTAAGGAGTATGACAAAGAAAGGAGAAGACACAAAGACAAAAAGTAGTGTGTCTTTAGGTGGTGAGAAAAACCGTTGTGAATGTTAACATTAATATTTTAGACAATTTTATCAATTCAAATTAATATATTAGATAGTTTTATCTTTCATTCAAATGTGCAGTAATTTTTGCTGTGATATAAATTGTACTTTCTAAAAATTATCATTCCTCTATTGTTACTTCTTGGGCGCGTTTTAGATCCTAAGCCCAAGAAGTAACAGGATTAGGGCTCAAAGAGCCCAACATAATGAATTTGTAGAGAGTAGGCATAAAAACTAGGCTTCAATGGATTGAACAACGCTCACAGTGGATTAAAGATAATAAGAAAGTAAAGAAAAATAGGCTTTATGCAAAGAAACCCTTTCTCGGCAAAGTCCAAGGAGAGTAATTTTTTGAATATATATCTTCAGACTTGGTTACAATTTCAGTTCTTGTTACTATTGTGTCTTCTTACCCAATTTTCAGATATCCTCCAATTCCTGGAGGATCTCTTTCATTATATAGCCCATTTTCTTTGATCTTGGCCCTCCATTTGTTGATTATGCAGGCCACCACTCGAGTGTTTGTCCCATTAGATGCCCTCCCAAGTCTTCTGTGAGTTGCGGCAACCAAGACAGCACTGTTCAAGGCTCTTCTTCACATAAATGTGGCTAGGGTGTTTGGTGAGGTGCATTAAATGTGGTGGCAGCTATCATTCCTCCAATCACGTCAAGGCTAACCCCCTCTTTGAAGCTCTTCCTCTATAGTGTGGCCCCCTTTGGAAATGTGCCATTGACGTGGCCATGGCTTGCCTTTCCGGCCTTAACATTTAAGTGCATGGACTCCTCGGAACTACACTGGCCTCCTCGGCCTTGGGTATCACACGTGGCATGATTTCCTTATAAATTTCTGTACCCCACAGTTGTCACCATAAATTGGTCACTTAGTAGCAAATTTCATAGATAAATATCATAGTAGAATGTGCTACCTAATGAAATTTGGTTTGGGGCTGATGTGATATTGCTTCCACCTTTTCCTTATCTCAAATCCACTATTTTGGAACAAGATTGTTAAATTTACTCTTTCTTTTACTGCCACATTCAGTTTCTGCAGTTCCTACATCATTTATTTAAAGTTGCAGTCAATTATTTTTCCATTTCTTATGTTTTCTTGGTAAGTAAATAAATGTTAACTATATCTTCAAGTAATTGTCTAAACAATTGCTTAGCTCATCTTTAGGCCAATATGAGATAAGCAATTGTGTAGAAAAGTGCAGTGTTCTAGTTGCAGTGATGTGTTTATCCTGTTTCTTGTGCAGCACAGTTCCTCCCAACGCATGCTCTCCAAAATTAAAGCAAAGACAACAATACTTTCATAGTGGTTACTCTAGAAAGGCAATAAGAAGATCTTGAAATATTCAGACAGCACTATGATAGTGGTAACACATAAAATATAGTTTCTAGAACATGAAGAAATTGCAATATTCAAACACAAAGTAAGATGCATTTGCAACTCTGGAATGGCAACTAACAAATCTTGTCAGATTCCTCTGATAATTTTGTACAATTATTATTTTATACCTTTAACAATATATCCTATTCTGGAATATCTTAGGCCACAAGGATATAAATACTGCCTTGGGAAAATTATCTCCAAGATAAAAATAAATAAAAGAGAGACTCCATTTGCACTAAACTCCAACAAGTTAGCCATATTGATGCCTTCTGTCAATTTGTGAGACATTTAAAAATATTGGACAGATTGAATTTTGATGAACAAAAATGTTTCATTAATCAAGACAAAGTTTAATGATTACATGAGCAGAAAATATAGAATCAAGCCTTGTATTCAAACTGAACCCAGCAGAAAATGACAATGCAGCCCATCCAAAAAATAGGTTTAAAAAAATAGAAAGCACAAGATCAGATCCGAAGAAATTTTTGGAACTGTTCAAGTGCAATGCACAAATTGAATAGTTACTGACAGATTGATGCCTTTTGTGAGGTATTTTCCTGCTTTTCAATGGTTACCATTACTTCTCTTCACAAGTTGCTCAAGTCAGTTCCAAAGAATAGCCCATTTCGATCAGAAACGAAGCATTCAATACAATTGTTGTGTGCTAGATAGCAGCGCAAAATGAAGGTATGCATTTCTTTTATTATAGAAAATCATAGTATTCCTGATATTCAAAAATGAGAAAACAAATCACAATGTGACAGTAAGAGTAGTAAGAAAGCAATGAAATATGGATGACATTAATTGCTAAAAAGAAGAATATTGAAAGTTTGAATTTCTGGTGCTATGGTTTTTTTTTTTTTTTTTTTTCATCTATTGTGGTGCAATGCTAAGGAACCGAAAGAGAGTAAATAGGCCATAGCTACTTTGTGGCAAACGATGGAGTCCAATTCCTATATTATCAATATCATGTGTTGGATCATTAAATTGTTATTGCAGTAATACAACCCAAAGCTTAAATTCTCGTTTGTGCAGTGAATTGAATATGCAGCAGCAATTCTTGTACAAGTATTAATTGAATAAGCTCCCTTACAATTTGTCATTGCCAATAACAGGTACTTCCTCGTATTTAGAACTGTCTCTAAATCTCTTGGAAAGAATGCAGCGGCCTTTAAATAGCACACCAAATAGCAGACCACCACAACAAATCACAACCATGGTAATCCCCAAATTCATTTTCCAAATGGATTTTTTAGCTTGGGTAGTGGTCATCGAATTTGAAGACAGTTGAAGAGGTTGAAAGTAAAGAGGATCTGACTTTGATCGTCTGCTTTCAATAGTTCCCTTAGCAATTTCAGCCTCCTCTGCATGCAGTGGAGGGAATTGAACAGTAATCCTTGTTTCACAGTCCACTGAACCATTTTTTATCAAATTTGCATCATGTGATTCAAAATCAAGATGCCGACATCCTATCATGCACAGGAGACCAATATCCCTATCATATATTCCTTCAGCAGAAATAATGACTAATTTGGATAAACCATCAGCCTCAAACAAGAAGGTTATCTTGTAACTCATATTCAGCATTCTGCTATGGTTACTTTTCAGCTCATCCTGATGTACATAAATCACATCTCCCACAAATTGTGGCCTTAGGAAACCCGACGCTACCTTTCCTTCAGTGTTCCTCACCAACAAACCAAATCCCATGTCCAGGGAAAACCCATCAGGATAAGACTTTCCCTTGCCCCTAACAATTTCCTTCCCTTGTGCACAAGAATTTCTTACAGCCTCAATCTTAGTATACTCATATCTAAGACCTTGGGGGTCAATCACTCCTACCCAATCCTGAAACCCAAATCTTTCAAAGTAACCTGAATCCTTCACATCTTTCTTGCTCCAAATTTCCCCCACCATACTACCCCAATTCCTTAATGACATAACCGCTGGAAATCTTAAACTAAACCCAATCGAGCAATCTCCAACAGAAGCATTAGCCAAAATTCTGCACGCAACACCACAAAACTTATTCTCATTCTCATCCCAAGCACCCTCAGCAATCAATGTTGCATTTGGACCCGGAAATTGAGATTTCATATCGTTAGGATTGGGAAAACCCAACAACAACTGTACCTTTCTGCTGCGCTGGTCACACCTAACCCCACGATAAGCAATATAATAAGGCAAATACTCAATACTCCCACGTAAAGGATTGCAATTCACACTACCACAATCACTCCAATATTCCAATTCATGAAGATTAGTCTGGTCACCAAAAAAGAAACAAACACCACGGTCCAATTTGCTTGGAGACAAATTAATATCTCTACCACCTTTCTGCGCACTCAAACAATCACTCTTATCAACCTTTGTATACTCATAATCTGGATTTTGTGACAAACCCAATATCACAATCGGTTCAAAGTAATTATAGTCATTTTTCATATGCAAACATTCTAATGTTCCACCAATCAAACTACCATAAATGCTATTATTTTTTGAATAATTAAGCTTAAGAACAACATCTGGATATTTTGAATTTAACGAACCAACATAACTCTTCCCTGATCCGACCATACAAAGCTTCCCAGAAGATTCTGACCAATACCCATTAACTGAAAACACCGAATCGTCTTCCCGATAGCTAATACTAATCAAACGCCGCCGACGGAAAACAGACTGCTTCCACGGGTCTCGAATGGTCAGGGTGGCTTTGACCTTGTGAACGCCATGGGAGGTGGTGTTTTTGATATATGAAGGGTTGAAGGAGAGAGATATCCCGGACTCAGAGGTTCGGTTGAAGATTCCGACGCCGCCGGAGAAAAATGCGAATTGGAAGCTGAGGAAATCGTTGGAGAGGGAAACAGGGACATTGTCGGAGGATAAAGGGGGCTCGGGAACGACGTCATTGCAGTGCTGGGAGTAAGAGATTTCGGGTTTCCGAAATGGGTTTCGGAAAAAAGCTGTGGCTGTGGGGAAGTTGAGGAATAAGAATAAGAAGCAGAGGAGGAGACTGAGTCTGAATTTCAATTTCTTAGGATTTGGAGAAGAAGAAGAAGAACATGAATTCGAGCCCATTGGCGCGGTGAAAGCGAAAGAGTTAAGGAGCAAAGCTTAAAAGAGAGAAGGAAAACTGAAAAGATTGTATTGTTTTTTACATTGATGTGAATTGAAGATTACAAGAATGAAAGATAAAAAATAAAAATAAAAAGAGACTTTTATTTCCAGTTATAATAACAGAGTGCAGAGAAAAATTGGCGGGAGATATAACTACTTTAACAACCTATTAAATAAGGTGATTACAAGTGTTTAATTTGTTTCTCTAATTGTGAGTTTGAGCTGACATCGTTTGGACTTTCGCAATAAGTGGTGGAGGCTTATTCTTACAATAGAGTTGGTAGGTTGTAAATATTTAAGTTAAATGTTTAGATTCTAAATTTATGTATGTTGGCTAACTGAAAACAAAAACACGTTTAGATTATGTGTTAGACATTGCTCAAGTGTGTACAAGTCAAGATTCAAGAACAATCAAGCTACAGAAAGAAAAGTTCAAAATCTATGAAGCTCGACCAATCGAAAGAAAGACTCGACTGATAGAATGTCGTATTCTGTAGATTTTAAATCAGGCCCAAAGCACGTGAAAACATTTAGGGTTTATGTCCTACACTATGTAGTACAAAAGAAAAACCCTAAATACGTTTTAGAAGTTCTTAGAAGTCTTGTGAGTTACTCTTGTGAGATTTGTGAGGTTTCTGTAGCTTTCTAACTCAACAAACATCTATTGAAAGTTAGATCTATAATCAAGAATTGGTGGAGAAAAGTTGTTGCATAAGAATCAACTACTGGCGGTGATCTAAAACCTTTGAGTAGGATCTCAAAGTCACAAACGTGAGTGTTTGTGATCAACAGATTCAGTTAGAAGAGTCCATAGATTCGGACTTGCATGTGGTCATGTGAGTAAGTACAACAAGAGGTAGCTTTAGATTTTAGGAAGAAAATCTATTATAAAACTTTCATTGTATCAATAGTGAATTTGTTTACCTTAAGGATAGTTAGGTTAAATCCTTCCCAGGTTTTTTACCTTGAAATTGTTGGTTTCATCAGTTTTCCTAGGTCATCATATTACTATCTTCTATATATTTTTGCACTTTGTGATATAATTGCTTGAGTTTAACCTAGATCTAAATAATTAACCTAAGTAACTACTTGACTAATTAATTAGGTTAAACAATTTGAGTTTACAAAGGTCTAAACAAACTAACATAGTTGTTGTTCCGAAGGAGATTTGTATTGAACAAAAATAATGGAAATGTTAACAAATGTCCTAAGAGCATTTGTTAATAAACCATTTTAAGAAAGTTTTTATGGGAAAAAAACAATTATTATTTTAACAGCTGTTTCAATTTCTTATGAAAGTGCTATAAAAACTTTCCTAAAATAGTTTAATAACCA
Source organism: Castanea sativa (assembly GCF_040712315.1). Taxonomy (NCBI): domain Eukaryota; kingdom Viridiplantae; phylum Streptophyta; class Magnoliopsida; order Fagales; family Fagaceae; genus Castanea; species Castanea sativa. The sequence continues at coordinate 13,973,449 of NC_134023.1, forward strand.
TGACCTTAATTAAAAAAAATTAAAAAAAAAAAAAAAAAGAAGAAAGAAAGAGAAGGAGGTAATCTTTTTATTGGGCAATGGTGAAAGCATAGGACCAATAATAAGACTCATGTTTTTTTTCTGAGAAGCACTATTCTGTTGCGAAACATGAGGACATGACTGTAAGATTTAAACTCAATGTTAGTATATTTACCTACCACCAATTCTTAGAATTTGGATTTTAGCAGAGAATTGAGTTTCAATTAAAAATTGCACAAAGACAAAAAAGACAGCATACTTTTGTTTCAACAAGAATATCGATGTAAATCTAGTAAAATCATCTACAAATTAACATCACATAACTCTCACAAACTCCCTCACAGAGTTCCTATTGGAGTCGGGAAGATAGGATATCAACCTAACCATAGTGTTTCAGGTTTAAAGGTAATACTCATGCTTCAGGCTCCCCTGAATAGCATACATGAAGTTAATATCATGATGGGTAAGACTGAGGCCATATAGTCAGTTAAGACGCCTCACACAATTGACTACCCTATAAAAGTTGGGTAAACATTGGTCGGGGCTAAGCCTATAAAAACTAAGGGTTTTAAGCAACAAAGGATCTACTGGAAATCTAACCCCGCCCTCTAATATAGACATTAAAGGAAAAAAGACTACATGGGGTAACCTTTGGTCTTCTATGTTTCCCTCGTGACAGTACAATATGTTCACATCACGAGGGATATCAAACCTAGCTTTAAAGGATTCTACATCTGCGTCAGTTCTTAAAAGATATGAAAACCCATTTTTTCCTATCAAGTTTACTAAGAAATAGACAGTAGGAAGAGGACTTACTGAGTAACTTCTTGATGATAACAATAGTCTTGGAATGAATTTAAGGGTTAGGGAAGAAGGAAGAAATAAGGCTCTGAACTTGAAAAGAACTAAAGAAAAGAACTAAAGAAAAGAATAATGTAAACTGTTTTATATTTACAGGAGTAAATGTCATTTAATGCAATTGCCATAAATTAATTAATGCAGACCGTCGTTTCTTTTCACGCGCGTCTCGGCAATCGAAGCTTTAGCTCATCACGACCGTTCGATATAATGAATACTTCCACGTGTGCCCCAAAGGTGAGCTATCATGTCTGCTCTATTGATTAACTGACGCTTGATCTTCCTGAGACATAACGGACATTTTTTCAAAAATCCAACTGATCACCAAAGCAATAATCCCCAATCCTATCTCCACTTCTTGAAAACAGGATCGTAGGGGGCTATTGTAGGGGACTTGGGCCAAGTGATCAGTATAGACCCACCAAACTTAAGCCTAATACGCAAGCCAAAACGAGCCTGGGGGGGATGGGAGCCGGCCCGAATCTTGTGGGGATGGGCCTGACCCAATAATAAGTGTATTAGGATCTGGAAAGCAATGTTCGGTGAACTCGTTAAGTGTTTGGTCACATCTCGGCCCACTACTAACCGTCAAGACAATACGAAATTAACAAGGAAGTAGAGAAGTTCAGATATTCACCGAGCACTAGAAGTGCTTTCAAGAAGTCCTTGCCAAGCACTATTTGGCGTCTAGAACAAGTTTCAAGAGAATTTTCAGAAGATGTGATAATTCCTTGGGATTCTGGGTGATAGTGGGATTGCATGAAATTTGGTGAAACGGTAATGATTTGAACCCCACTTAGAGGAGATTATATAAGGGGAGTGAGTGGCTCAAAAAGGGGGTGGAGTGCAAGAAGTAGGTAAGAAGTAAGTAAGAATTGAGAGAGAAGATTGGAGAAGAGTAAACACAAGGAGGGTGGAGAAAAGAATTGAGAGAGATATACGAGAGATGGTAAGAGGCAAAATCTGAGACGGAGAGGGTTTTTTGGGCTAGAAATCGCAAAAGTACTTGTAGTTGGGCTATTTAGGCTTTGCTTAAAGCTAAACCTGTAGGACTGTAAAGAATTCTACCAACAAATAGATTTGGAGCCCAAATTTACCCCTATACTTATCTACGTTAGCAGGGTTGGGGCACCACAAAAATGATACGTTTGACTGCCTTTGGTGTTCAAACTTTATAAAACAGAGCGTTTAACATTATCATCTTCAAAAAACTAATATACAATTGTCTTGAAAAATTAAATAGTACTTGTGGACGCACCGTTCTAAGACATGGTTGCTCGAGCATATGCCATCATTCGAGTGGGTCAAGGAGAAGAATTGGTAGTCCCATCTGTTTAGGTTCAAAGTCCAACATTGACCTCTATACAAAGGTCTAATGAACCAAACTATCAGTTTTGAGTTAGTATACAAGCTTCGGAAGGTATTATGCACCCAAAAACTTGCCCGATTGAGTGGGTTGGCATCCATTTATCTTATCATACCATTTTAGATAAGGTAATTATTAAGGGAGCCCTATACTAATCATACATTTATTTGAATCAAATAAAACGCACACAAGGAAACATGAAATCACATCGTGAAGCAAAAGGAAAAAAAATGAAATCCAAATTCAAATAAAAAATAATGTCAAACAAAATCAGAGCACACAATGACAAGGACATATTTTATGTCAAAGTCGTATTTAAAGCTTGATTATAGTTGAATCTTGAATGAATTATAATGCAACAATCATGAATTGACACAAATGAGGATAATTAATACTTAAATAGTTCAAATTAACTATCGAATTATCGGAAAAAAGAAGAAGAAAGCTAGTATTTTAAAATTAAATGCTGACAATATTTCAAGCCATTGTCATTAAAATATCATGCCAAAAAAATAAAAACTTGTCATTTAATAAGGTGTGTGTGATTTTTATTATTTATTTTTTTAGGTTTCAAAATTACTTTTTTATATTCTAGGGAAAGAAAACAAAAATTATGAAAACCTTAAAAGAGAAAAAAGAAAGTGAAATTCAGTGAACAGTGAGAACAAGTGCACAGACCATACTCACTTTTTTTTTTTTTTTAATCATCAGTACCAACTTGCTTGAATAGAGAGCACCAACAAAAATTTGCAAGAGATTGTGGGCTTTGCATAGACCGAAGCTCTCTTTCTGTCTCTTCTATTGAGTAGATTAAATTGGTTAGTCTTCATAAGGGAATTTCACACACATATATACTATTGTAAGGACACAATTCAAATTTCCAAACTATACTGGAAGGAAATGGGCTTGAAAGGCATTTTTTACAATAAAATTTGTAAAGGATGGGTTTGTAATCTAGATTTCAAGGATGGTTTAGATGACAAGGAAAAGAACGGGCTTTGGGCCCAATGGCACAAAATAAAGAGTTTTTTACAAGAGTAAGACTGAAAGTTCCTCTTCGGACACAATCCGAGGATAATTTATAACAGTATTTCCTAAAGTTTGGATACAATTCTTGATTATCATATACTATTGGCCCTTTTTCTTACTGAAAAAGCCTCTCCCTGCTTTGTAGGTCTTCCCCTTTATTTATACTTCTTTTTCTCCTCTTTCACCAGCTTCCACCTCATGGTTGCAATGCAGGTTTAGGATACTTGTCCCATCAATTCTTCCCTAAAGCCCGGGGTTGGACCAGAGTTCCAAACTTCATGCTCGGGTCCCATCCTTCCATCTATGCGATCAATATATCAATTCCGAGCTTTTAATGTATGGGCGGTGGTAGCGGCTTTACCTTAGATATTCCACCAGCTCTTTCTATTGTCCTCACGTGTCTTGTGTATCCATGTAGTCGTAGGATTCTTTATAACATAGCCCGGGGACACTAAACTTCTCTTCCTATGTCCTCGGCTTAAAAATCCGAGGACAAATCTACTCCTCGTACGTAATTGGTCATTAGTTTATCATATCTTTACTTGGAATTTCTTTATGAGATACATTCAGATACTCCAAGATCATTTTGATGTCTTCTGATTTGGGTTTCTAGCCCAAAAGACTTCGTTGGGCCATCCTTGGTAAATTACTAGGCCCAATGCCCTACTGATAGCCCCTCGAGATTCTTTATTTCTTCACCTCGGGAGGAAAAAATAGGATCTCGACTTAAAACACCTTTTTATCTTGCGAAATTTTGGCAATATTGCTGACGGGGAAATAACTTTTGAATTACCCGTCGCGTGTTCCCGATACTTCGGTATGCCAAATGCCCCCGAATTAATTACTGGCGCCTCTATGTCTCCCACGTTTCAAAGATGTGACACATATTCAACGGTTGAGAGCGATTCCTGTGTTGAGGCGGGAATTCGCCCGCTTCAAAACTCCTTTTGATATATAAGTACTAACTTCTTTCAAAATTCTTCACACTACAATAACCTTATAACGTACCTGCCACACTTGCCATCTTCCCGTACCTTCTCTTTTTATCAAATACCCTGTCCGAGGTGACCGTGCCTTCTTCTTTTTTAAAGTAAGTTCTTCAATACTCTCTCCCCTCCTTATCAGCTCTTTGTTTCTTTTGTTTCTTTTCCTCCCCATCTTTTTCTTTTTTCTCTGTATCTTTCATCCTCGGCGTAGTTCTTTTTAGTTTTCTTCACACCCCCCTTTTTCAAAGATGGGTAGATTTGCGTCCCTAGTGGATTCAAACGAAAAAATAGAGCAGTTCAAGGTTAAGTACAAAATCCCCTCGGACGTATCTATTAGGTACTATAACGAGGAGGAATATTATGTAAAAAGAAAAACAGGGGAAGTTGTAATTCCGATGATTGTGTTCATCGAAGGGGGAATGAAAATCCTCATGGGAACTGTGACTAGGGACTATCTTAGGGCTTTTAGATTAGCTCCCACCCAGTGCGCCCCAAATGTCTTTAGGATCCTAAGTTCCATAGATGCCGTAAATGAGATGATGAACCTAGGGCTCACTCACCACGATGTGAACTGGGTTTATAACCTCCATTACCTAAGCAAGAAAGACGAATATTACCTAAAATCTAGATACCCAGAAGTTAGGCTAATTCAGTGTCTGCCTGAATCTAATAAGGGCCTAAAAAACGACTTCCTGATCGTATCAGGAAATTGGCACGACGGCCTCCCCTGTCCGACAAGGGAAGGGACTCCAGGTGAAGTTTTTTGGCTTATATATAGAACCCTTAAAACCATTACACTATTATATACATACTTTTTTTTTTTTTTTATCTTTTTACTTATTCTTACCCTCTTCTATTTGGATAACTCTACAGATCCACATGCAGCGGATCGTCATCCTAATCTTGTCGATTTTGGACGGTTGGACAGGATCTTACAAGCTAAGGTTTTCATACATACTAACGGCCAACTCCGAGCGGCTCATCTGATCCTCGGCTACACTCCGATATCCAAAGCCTTTCAGGCGCCGAAGTGTGTGATCAAAGCCCACGACCCTCGCCTTCCTTGGATTAGCGTTGTCGTTGAAGATTTCCTACTACTAGAGGGGACTCCTATTCCTCAAGACACTTTGGTCACCCAACCAATCCAACCACCACAATTTGTTCCAGTTGGGATTCCCATAGTCCGTTTCCCCACACAATCAATCCCTGGTGAAGCTGCGTCTTCCCACCCTACCGTAAAGGAAGAAGAAGAAGTAGTTGAGGCATTTGATTTCGAGGACGAGTTTGAGGTTTTTAATCAACCACTCTCTCCTGAAGATTCAATTCCCATCCTCGGCACCTCCACACAAGTCTCGCAACCTACTACTTAACAACCTGATAACATGGGCATTCAACGTAAGATTAAGCCCAGCCTAAAAGATGTTCTTGAGGGCGCTGACAAAGGCCTTAGAGCCCAAGAACCTCCTAAAGAGGTACGCCTTTGGACACAAGAAAAGGGTGCTGACAAAGGCCCTGAAACTAGGCTTCCTCCTCCTCCCCCTTCTTCCCAAACTCAACGCACCAACACAGCTGACCTTAAAAGGAAAAGGGATCAGCCTAAAGGAAAGGAAGTGGTGGAGGCCGGAAAGGGCTCTCTTCCCAAGGAGTCCGAGATTGAAAGGGGTGGCAAGCAGGCCCGGGCCGTGCAGACCAGGTCGGAAAAAAGAATCGAACAACAGATGGTCGTGCGTGCCCCTTTGTGGCTTCCTGACATGTCCATGGATGACCAGGCTATCACCGTGGACGCGTCCATCAGAAACTCCGATGAGGGGACAGCTGCATGCGTCGCAGATGCATTGGAGCAGGCATTTTTGCTCCCTGAGGACATGGGTGAACTTAGAAAGAAAAGGGACCATAACGGTTTTATGATGTTGAAGAAGAAGCTTGCAATGGTAAGTTTTTTCTTCTAAACTTTGGCTATTTTTTGTTGTTTGTTGTTGTTTTTTTTTATAAAAAAATACATGTATGTATAAGTTTTATAATTTCGTTCACAGGCCGTTCAATCTGCCCATAGGGCAGAAGAGATTGCCATTAGCTCCTATAAATCCCTAAGGGCCGAGGAGTCAAGGCGTGAAACCGCCCAGAAGATTTCGGACCTTCAGAAGAAGAAGCTGCAGGAGGTCTTGGCCAAGTTGGTTAAGGCAGAGAGTGAGAAGGCAGGTTTAGAGGCTGACCTGAAAACAACGACTAAACAGGCCGAGGACCAAAGATTAATGCTTCGCCAAGCCGACAACAACCTCTCTGCAGCACGAAGGCTAATTGAGGATTTCAAGAAAGACTTAAATGAGTCTGAGAGGATCAAAGAGGAGGCCATTAAGGGCAAAGAGGAAGCCCTTGAGGAAAAGGAAAAAGCTGAAAAAGCAAAAGAAGAGGCCGAGATCTCAAGGGACCGAGTTGAATAGGAAGGTTACGATATAGGTATGAAGGAGATAACAGAAACCTTTAAGGCTCAGGTTCTCGAGGTGTGTAGGCATTACTGCCTCCAAGTGTGGAATGAGGCGCTTTCCCAAGCTGGGGTTGACACCTCTTCCACTCTTTGGAAAGCAGAGAATGTCTACTATCCTCCTGCAATTCGAACTTCTACCATTCCTGAAACTGCCCACGAAGCTGCCCAGGTATCATCTGAGGATAAGAGAGGTGATTTGGCTAAAGACTTAGCTCTTCCTGAAGATGCTCTTAAACAAGTTGATCCAGCACAAGAAAAGGCACTAGAAGACATACAGCCTTTAAGTGACCTTCAGGAATCTTCAAAGGATGAGCTGGGTGATCAAGCTAATCTAATAACTTTGATGGATGATCCCAAAGGCAAAGGAATTGCCGATGAGTCCTTGGTGCAGCTTCCACCTCCTCAAGACCCCAAAGGCCCTCTGAAGATTAAGCTGAAACAGTGACTTCTTCTCCATAGCTTTTGCTGTTGCCTTCTCCCTTTTTTTTTTTAAGTGTAATTTCGCAAGTTTTTTGTAATTTGCAAAAGTACTACTGGAATCTAATATAAGCACAAATCTACTTTCCTTGTTAGATGGCTCTCACTTTTTGTTTTTTTTGTTTTTTTTTTTTAATCATATCACTCCAAAAGTACTATCTTTTCGCTCTTACTAAAGTTAAAGCGATAACCTGGATTGATGATACTCTAGGCAGGCTTAATATGCCAGGAAACTGTATTAAGTGATGCTCATGGATTTCTTATCCATTTATCATTATGTCAAAGAGACTTTAAATAACTGATTCTTCATTTTGGACTTCTAGTTGAACTATGTCAAATATATGAAGTAAGGCATATGGTCTTTTGACTTAGGTATGCAAAGCTTTTGATACTTTAACAAAAAAGAAAAGAAATGTTAATTTTCTCCAAGTAAATGATCCGAGGACCAGGCATAACTAAGGTTCTATTTAACACTTGGTAAAGAATATCAATTTAGACGAGGTATGTGGTCCGAGGATCCAGGCACACCAAGCTTCAGTTTGATACTTAAATGAAATAGTTGAAATGTTAATTTTTCCAAAGTAGATGATCCAAGGACCAGACGTAACTTAGGTTCTGTTTAACACTTCATAAAGAATATCAATTTAGACGAGGTATGTGGTCCGAGGATCCAGGCATATCAAGCTTCAGTTTGATACTTAAATGAAACAGTTGAAATGTTAATTTTCACAAAGTAGATGATCCAAGGACCAGACATAACTAAGGTTCTGTTTAACACTTAGTAAAGAATATCAATTTAGACAAGGTATGTGGTCCGAGGATCCAGGCATACCAAGTTTTAGTTTGATACTTAAATGAAACAGTTGAAATGTTAATTTTCCCAAAGTAGATGATTCGAGGACCAGACATAACTAAGGTTCTGTTTAACACTTAAATGAAACAGTTGAAATGTTAATTTTTTCAAAGTAGATGATCCAAGGACCAGACGTAACTTAGGTTCTGTTTAACACTTAGTAAAGAATATCAATTTAGACGGGGTATGTGGTCCGAGGATCCAGGCATACCAAGCTTCAGTTTGATACTTAAATGAAATAGTTGAAATATTAATTTTCCCAAAGTAGATGATCCGAGGACCAGACATAACTAAGGTTCTGTTTAACACTTAAATGAAACAGTTGAAATGTTAATTTTCCCAAAGTAGATGATCCAAGGACCAGACGTAACTTAGATTCTGTTTAACACTTAGTAAAGAATATCAATTTAGACGAGGTATGTGGTCTGAGGATCCAGGCATACCAAGCTTCAGTTTGATACTTAAATGAAACAGTTGAAATGTTAATTTTTCCAAAGTAGATGATCCGAGGACCAGACGTAACTTAGGTTCTGTTTAACACTTAGTAAAGAATATCAATTTAGACGAGGTATGTGGTTCGAGGATCCAGGCATACCAAGCTTCAGTTTGATACTTAAATGAAACAGTTGAAATGTTAATTTTTCCAAAGTAGATGATCTGAGGACCAGACATAACTAAGGTTCTGTTTAACACTTAAATGAAACAGTTGAAATGTTAATTTTCCCAAAGTAGATGATCCAAGGACCAGACGTAACTTAGGTTCTGTTTAACACTTAGTAAAGAATATCAATTTAGACGGGGTATGTGGTCCAAGGATCCAGGCATACCAAGCTTCAGTTTGATACTTAAATGAAACAGTTGAAATGTTAATTTTTCCAAAGTAGATGATCCGAGGACCAGACATAATTAAGGTTCTGTTTAACATTTAAATGAAACAGTTGAAATGTTAATTTTCCCAAAGTAGATGATCCAAGGACCAGACATAACTTAGGTTCTGTTTAACACTTAGTAAAGAATATCAATTTAGACGAGATATGTGGTCTGAGGATCCAGGCATACCAAGCTTCAGTTTGATACTTAAATGAAACAGTTGAAATGTTAATTTTTCCAAAGTAGATGATCCGAGGACCAGACGTAACTTAGGTTCTGTTTAACACTTAGTAAAGAATATCAATTTAGACGAGGTATGTGGTTCGAGGATCCAGGCATACCAAGCTTCAGTTTGATACTTAAATGAAACAGTTGAAATGTTAATTTTTCCAAAGTAGATGATCCGAGGACCAAACATAACTAAGGTTCTGTTTAACACTTAAATGAAACAGTTGAAATGTTAATTTTTCCAAAGTAGATGATCCAAGGACCAGACGTAACTTAGGTTCTGTTTAACACTTGGTAAAGAATATCAATTTAGGCGAGGTATGTGGTCCGAGGATCCAGGCATACCAAGCTTCAGTTTGATACTTAAACGAACAAAGACAATGAACGTAATGTAGTTTTTAACAAAAAACGGCCGAAGTGCCTTTTATTTAATAATAGTACCTTCGTAGATTATTTACATTTCAGGAACGGTGTACAACACGTTCATCCAAATCTTCCAGATTGTAAGCCCTTATTCCTGCGATCGAAGTAATACAATAAGGTCCTTCCCAGTTAGGCCCCAATTTTCCCCACGCAGGATTCTTCGTCGTGCCCAAAACTTTCCTTAATACTAAGTCGCCAGGTCCAAGAGGTCGAAGTTTTACATGAGAATCATACCCCTGCTTGAGCTTATGTTGATAATAAGTTAGTTGAACCATGGCGTTCTCTCGTCGTTCCTCAACTAAGTCTAAGTTTCTCCTTAATAGATCATCATTGCTATCTGGAATGAAGGAGCTTTTCTTCAGGGTTGGGAACCCAGTTTCTAAGGGTATTACTACCTTGGCTCCATAAGTCATGGTGAAGGATATTTCACCTGTGGATCTTTGTGGTGTAGTTAGATACGTCCACAAGACATGTGGCAGTTCTTCCACCCACCTCCCCTTGGCGTCACCCAACCTTTTTTTGAGTCCGCTCACTATTACTTTGTTGACAGCCTCGGCTTGCCTATTTCCTTGGGGATAAGCCGGAGTGGAATATCTATTCGTGATGTCCAGATCACAACAGTATTTCCGAAAGGCTTTGCTATTAAATTGTAAACTATTATCTGAAATGAGAGTATGAGGGATGTCGAACCTGGTAACGATATTCTTCCATACAAACTTTTTTGCTTCCATGTCTCTAATATTTGATAATGGCTCGACTTCAACCCATTTGGTGAAATAATCTGTTCCGACGAGGAGCCATCGCCTGTTTCCTGTTGCTTTGGGGAAGGGTCCAACAATGTCCAAGCCCCATTGAGCAAAAGGCCAAGGGCTAGACAGACGATTAAGGACTCCCCCTAGTTGATGTATATTTGGAGCAAATCTTTGACATTGGTCACACTTTTTCGCATAATTCTGCGCCTCCCTCTGCATATTTGGCCACCAATAGCCCTGAGTAAGGGCTCTGTGAGCTAAAGACCTTCTCCCTGTGTGACTTCCGCAAATCCCTTCGTGTAACTCTTCCAAAAGTAGCTCCGTTGCCTCGGGGTGCATACATAACAAATATGGTCCCGAAAAGGAACGTTTGTACAATTTCTGGTCCTCAGATAACCAGAAACGAGTGGCTTTTCTGTGAACTTTATCTGCTTCAGCTTTTTCTCCAGGCAGGATGTCATTTCTGAGAAATGTTACTATTTGATCCATCCAACTAGGCCCTGTCCTAATTTGAAGAATTCGAGTGGAGTTACCATCCGTCCCAGTGGGTTTTAACAGATCTTCAACAAGGATAACTCATGGTAGACTTTGTGCCGAGGACGTTGCGAGTGTGGCTAATGAGTCGGCATGGGTATTGCCACATCTGGATACATGTAATGGTAAAAAAGACTCAAATTTAGATTGCATATACCTGACCTGGGTTAGGTATTCTCGCATTCTAGAATCCCTTGCTTCTAGCTTCCCTTCTACTTGGCCTACCACCAATAGTGAATCTGAGAACATTTGCACCGTCTTTCCTCCCATTTTATGAACCATGTTCATCCCTGCGAGGACGGCCTCATACTCTGCTTCGTTGTTGGTGGTCGAGAATCCTAATCTCAAATATTTCTCAAAAGTAATTCCTTCTGGGGATATCAAAACTAGTCCTATACCAGATCCCCTCTGATTTGCTGCTCCATCAACATGTACTTTCCATAATGGAGGCTCTTTGCATGAAATCATGCCTACTGACTTTTTACCCATGCTTTCTTCATAGTCTTCTAACGAAGGCTCAGCAAATTCCACCACAAGGTCCGCGATGACCTACCCCTTTATAGAGGTGTGAGGCATATATTTGATATCGAAAGCTCCTAGGACAGTTCCCCATTTGGCAATTCTTCCCATATAATCTGCACTTCGCAGAACCGATTTAAGAGGGAGTTGTGTAAGAACAACAACCGTATGAGGTTGGAAGTAATTGGGAAGTCTTCGTGTAGCATGTACCACCACCAAGATAGCTTTCTCCAGTGGCAAATAACTCAGCTCGGCCTCATGGAGAGATTTGCTTACATAATAAACCGGTCTCTGGAAATTATTGTCATCTCGGATAAGAACCAAACTAACTACATGGTTAGCCACTGCAATATATGCAAACAGAATTTCATCAACTTCTGGTCGAGACATAACGGGCGGTCGTGAGAGATATTCTTTAAAGCTGTTGGAAAGCCACCGCGCACTCCTCGGTCCATTCAAAACCCTTCCATTTATTCAATAATTGAAAGAAAGGTCTGCATCTATCCGCGGACCGAGATATAAATCGGTTGAGAGCAGCGGTCATACCTGTTAGCCTCTGCACTTCTTTAGGATTCCGAGGTGGGTGTAAGCTGTTTATTACCTTAACCTGAGCAGGATTCACTTCAATTCCCCGGTGAGTCACCATATAACCTAGAAACTTGCCCAATCCCACACCAAAAGAGCATTTGGAGGCATTGAGTCGCAATTTATACTCTCTTAGCCTTTGAAAAGTGTTGCCCAAATCTTCCAGATGTGCAGAAACTTCTTTACTTTTTACCACCATATCGTCCACATATACCTCAATAGTTTTTTCCAGTTGTGCCTCAAACATTCTCGTCATCATCCTTTGGTAGGTAGCCCCTGCGTTTTTCAAACCAAAGGGCATTACCTTATAATGATAATTTCCTGTAGGAGTAACAAATGCAGTCTTCTCCTGGTCCTCTACGGCCAAAGGTATTTGGTGATAACCCTGGAAAGCGTCAAGAAAACTCATCCGAGGATGCCCAACAGTAGCGTCAACCAATTGATCAATCCGAGGTATTGAGAATGAGTCCTTCGGGCAAGCTTTGTTTAAATCTGTGAAGTCCACACAAACTCTCCACTTCCCATTCTTCTTTTTCACCACCACCGTATGGGCTAACCATTCAGGATAAAACACTTCTTTGATAGCACCAGCCTTTTTGAGTTTGAGCACTTCCTCTTTTATGGCTTCAGAATGTTCCTTGGAGGATCGCCGAGGTGGTTGCCTCCTCGGTACTACAGCTGGATTGACCTTTAAATGATGACATATGAAGCTCGGATCAACCCTAGGGGCTTCATACGCATTCCACGCAAATACATCCATATTCTTCTTTAAAAATAAAATCAGCTCCGCTTTCTCTTCCTGTGGCAATTGAACTCCTACTTGAAAGAACTTCTCAGGGTCATCGTCTATGAGAATTTTCTCCAACTCTTCACATGCCACTTTATCTATCTTGGCTGCAGCAAAAGACTTTGATTGCTATGCTTCTCCGTCAGCCGAGGCCGAGGACCCTGGCTCAGGTCGACGTAGAATTGCAGCCGTGACACACTGTCGAGCCACAGATTGACTCCCAAGTAACTCCACCACTTGGTCTCCAGAATGAAATTTAACCTTGACATGCAAGGTTGAGGAAACAACTCCTAACGCATGCAGCCAAGGTCTTGCTATAATAGTCGTATAGGGAGAATAGGCATCGACCACGATGAAATCTACGTCTACCACCTCTGGGCCTGATTGTACAAGCAGTCTAATTTGTCTCTTTGGGACGACAGCTCTTCCTTCGAAGCTTATCAAGGGTGAGTCATATGCCGTAAGATCTTCAACTCTTAATTTCAAGCCTCTAAATAGGTCAGGGTACATGATATTTGTACCACTGCCTTGATCAACCATTACCCTCCTTACATCATAGTCCCCTATCCTCAAGGTTACCACCAAGGCATCATAATGTGGCTGGATAGTCCCCACCTTGTCTTCTTCAGAGAAACTTAGAACTGGTAAGGTGCTCGCCTTAATTCTCTTTGGCTAATCCCGTGACTTTTCGGCCAATGTTCGAGCCACAGACATTACCCTGAAAGGAGCCGAGCCAGTCCTTCCAAGTGCCTCAAAAATCACGTTAATTGTACCTAAAGGAGGTCTCGACGAAGGGCCGTCGTGGTTTGCCACTCCTGATTGGTTTCCTCGCCCATTAGTCTGATACAGGAACTGCTTCAGCTTCCCCTCCTTAACCAATTGTTCCAAATGATTCCACAAAGTGCGACAATCCTCGATAGTATGACCCCTCTCCTGGTGATTATGGCAATGGAGATTTTGGTTGTGTCTCAAAGGGTCCCCTGCCATTTTATTTGGCCATTTGAAGAAAGGCTCATGCCTTATTTTCTCCAATAGCTGCTGCACTGGTTCTCTGAAGACAGTGTTGACCACCTATGGGGATATGTGACCAGCCTGTCTGGAAAAATCCCTTGCAGGCCTATTGTTGTTGTATCTGTTCGACCTGAAATCCCTCCTTTCTTGTGGGATAACCTTCACTTTGTCTTTTCCCTGTTGCTGATCTTCCTCAACCCTTTTGTACTCGTCGATGCGATCCATCAGTCGACGTACGCTTCTGACAGATTTCTTCATCAAGGACTTCCTCAAGTCATGCTCCGTCGGTAGGCCGACCTTGAAGGTCCATATTGCTACATCATCGAAGTCTCCGTCAATCTCGTTGAACATTTCCCAATACCTGTCCGAATACGTTCTCAGGGTTTCCCCTTCCCTCATGGTCATGGATAATAAAGAATCCAATGGCCGAGGAACTCTACTACACGTGATAAAGCGAGAACCAAATGCTCTAGTAAGCTCTTTGAAAGAACTAATGGAGCCTACCTTCAAGCCATCAAACCATCTCATGGCCACGGGCCCTAAGCTAGAGGGGAAGATCTTGCATATCAAGGTCTCATTCTTGGAATGCACTGCCATTCTTTGGCTAAAATGGCTCACGTGCTCCACAGGATCCGTCCGACCATTGTAAATAGTGAAGGCCGGTTGTGTGAAGCGCCGAGGTAATCTCCCTTCCTCCAACCTACGTGTGAAGGGTGACTTGGAGATTTGGTGCAACGCCTTACCCATTGCGTCATTTTCCAAGCCCTTAGAGGAGTAGTCTCTGCCACGCCTCCCATGCAAATTGTCCTCTCCAGAAGAAAAAGATTCACCCGGGGGAGTTCTGGATCTCTGCCCGTAATTTTCATCCTCGGATCCCTTCGAAGAGGGGTCAAAGACCGAAGGAGTTCGCCTCCGCCTTTCGTGACGCAACTTTCTTTTTAGGCCGTCGATCTCCTTCTGCATGGCCCTGGCATTCCTCTCATAAGGAACTCTGCTTCCTCCTTGTGAATGGCTCACACTCTTGATGGTGTGCGTAGTATGTACACTGCATTCCCGGTTCTCTCCGTGATCAGGATGCAAGGAGTGATCCTCACGCTAGGAGCCTATGGACTCCTCGCTGCGTTGTGGTCCTGATCCTACCATGACGCTCTAAACTTCCTTAAAGACTAAATCCCCACAGACGACGCCAATTGTAAGGACACAATTCAAATTCCCAAACTATGACTGGAAGGAAATGGGCTTGAAAGGCATTTTTTACAATAAATTTTGTAGAGGATGGGTTTGTAATCTAGATTTCAAGGATGGTTTAGATGACAAGGAAAAGAACGGGCTTTAGGCCCAATGGCACAAAATAAAGAGTTGTTTACAAGAGTAAGATTGAAAGTTCCTCTTCGGACACAATCCGAGGATAATTTATAACAGTATTTCCTAAAGTTTGGATACAATTCTTGATTATCATATACTATTGGCCCTTTTTCTTACTGAAAAAACCTCTCCCTGCTTCGTAGGTCTTCCCCTTTATTTATACTTCTTTTTCTCCTCTTTCACTAGCTTCCACCTCATGGTTGCAATGCAGGTTTAGGATACTTGTCCCATCAATTCTTCCCTAAAGCCCGCTGGGGTTAGGGACCAAGTTCCAAACTTCATGCTCAGGTCCCATCCTTCCATCTATGCAGTCAGTATATCAATTACAGAGTTTTTAATGTATGGGCGGTGGTAGCAGCTTTACCTTAGATATTCCACCGCTCTTTCTATTGTCCTCCACGTGTACTGTGTATCCATGTAGTCGTAGGATTCTTTATAACATAGCCCGGGGATACTAAACTTCTCTTCCTATGTCCTCGGCTTAACAATCCTCGGACAAATCTACTCCTCAGACGTAATTGGTCATTTGCTTATCATATCTTTATTTGGCATTTCTTTATGAGATACATTCAGATACTCCAAGATCATTTTGATGTCTTCGGATTTGGGTTTCTAGCCTAAAAGACTTCATTGGGCCATCCTTGGTAAATTACTGGGCCCAATGCCCCTACAACTATAATTTAAAGATGTATTTAATTCAGGCATTCTGTCCAATTTCGTTAAAAATTTTCCGTTAATTTTGCAATTAAATAATCAAAAAATAGTTTTTGAAAAAAAATATTATATCACTTAAAAATTTATAAAATAATTTATTAATGTAATAGATTTTTTTCATGTGAGAAAAATATATATTTTTAAATGGCAATTTTTTAATGAAATTAGACAAAAGGCTTGAATTGAATAAATTTTGAATTTAGAATACTCAATTGAATGAAAGTAGAGTTAAGGGATTGAAATGAATTTTAGTCAAACTTAAATAATATAATTTACATTTTAGCCTAAATATACAATGAAAATTTTGGATTTATCAAGAATTGATAGATTAGCTCAAAACCCATTGGAATTAAAGATCAGTTTATTTTCCACTACATGTTTTGTAGAAGATGCAAAGCCTTGTTTTCCAATAACTCTGTAGTGAAGCTAAACCACGCGCGTTAAGGAAAATTTGTAGATTTTGGCAAAAGACACTATAAATTTCAGACACTATAGTTGGAAACATTGTCATTTGCGGTCTATTATGGGACTTGGGCAATGAAATCTCATTGGTCTTTTCCTTTTTCATTATTTTAAAAGTGGGTGCTGTAAACCATTACACACCATTGGCATATACAAAGAAAGAGGAAAAATGCTAATAATTAATAGTCTATTTAAAAAAAGTTTTTATAAGAAAAAAAATAATTAATATTTTGACAGCCTTTTCTATTTCTCATAAAGTGGTGCCAAAACTTTTCTAAAATGGATTGTTAACCATTGCCTTAAGGGCACCTGCTAGCATGACCTAAGAAAGATTAAGTGCTATTGGAGCACTATCATTGGTGGTGCTAAATAACTATTAGCTATTTTTGGCACCACCAATTCTAAAAAGTAAGCTACAATGGTGGAGCTAAACTTAAAAATTTTAGCTCATCATCTACTGTGCATAGTTATAAATGGTTGTGCACTATAGCAAGAAGCTAAATAAAAAATATAAAAAAAACCTTTTATTAGACTTCTCTCTCTTCTCTCATTAAAAAATATTCTCTCTCTCTCTCTCTCTCTCTTCGGCTTCTCTCCTTTCTTCTTTTTTCCTTCTCATTTTTTTTTCCTCTCTAGCACCTCCCTAATCTCCTCTCTGCTTTGCCAACCAGCTCACCGACCCATCTCGTCGAGACCCCATCTCCCCAAGCCCCATCGCCGATCTATTACCCAAGCCCCATTGCTGCCGAGTTTGTGCTAGATTTGTGTTTGTGTGCTGATTTGGGGATGCTGGGTGCTGAGTTTCGCACTAGTGGTGGAGGTGGTGCCTGAAGATGGTGATGAAGACAGTGAAGAATAGGGAAAAAATAATAAACAAATTGTTTAATGTAATAGATATATTATTTTATGATGTTGAAAGCTAAAATAAAATCACTGATGTTTGATATTTTGTAAAATGAGAAGGTAAAATTGATAAAGTAATTTTTTGTGGTGTCAAATAGCTAAAAAAATAGCTCCACCAATATGGATGCTGTTAATGTTAATGATGTTCATTTGTGCTGTTTGGTTTCTTTGGTGCTTGTTGCTTGTTTTTTGAGTGTGTGATATTTTATTTTATGTATATTTTATTTTATGTTGCTAAATACTATACAAATGAGTGAATATGCACAAAATTTATAGCACATATTTTTAATTATTATAGAATTAAAAGAAAAATCTGTACATGGACTTGGAATATTCTAAATGATACCAATATTGTCTTCAGTGGAGTTGTCAAGCTCATAAACGATACTAGCAATGATAGAATTTTGTAGGTGTGACTAGTTACCTAACATTTAAATTTATTTTATTACTAACTCGGGATTAACATCGTGCGAGATCTTCTAAATTAAATCAAGTAGTAATAGAATACACACAATCCATTCAAATAGTTACGAGGTCTATATGATGAGTAGGTAAGGGGCTAGGCACCTTACAATATTTTATTAACAACGACTACCCAATACAAATCATTTTAACTATTTTAATTTATTATGTAAGGATGATGGGATCAAGTAAATATAAGTTTAGATTTAGCTGGAGCTGCCTCTAACCGAGTCAGGGTTCAAAGTAAAAAAAGGATGTAAAGTAAACGCTTATAGTTATATACCAAGACTTATGTTGAATCTTCGTCTCTAGCACGTGGAGTTGGAACAGTCACCCTGGAAAAACGTGTTTTTGCTAAGATTTTGTTTCCTTATATGATTTTGCTGGGAATCTTACCAGACACTGAGTCAGTCGCAGAGGGAGACTAGGGGCCCCTCATTTCAACTACCTCTCCAAATTGCCAAAGCTCAATTATTATTTGGTCCCCTTAAAAGAAAACAACAACAACAGTAATGGTATAATAAAAAAGAGAAAACTAAAGTTTAAATTTTTATAATTAAAAAAAACAACAACACAACAAAATGGTATTGCAAAACCTTTTACGAACTCCATTTTTAATATTTCGTTTCAAAATTAAAATACAAATATATTTCATGAAATGTGAAAGTGATTTATTAAAATTTTCGTGAACGAAATTATTCGTGTCAATGATATTTTTTATAATTTAATGTGAAGTGATGCTTAAGATGGCAGAATTGTCAAGATGAAATGTGAAAGTGATTTATTAAAATTTTCGTGAACGAAATTATTAGCGTCAATGATATTTTTTATATTTTAATGTGAAGTGATGCTCAAGATGGCAGAATTGTCAAGATGGACTACTCAATAAATTGCCAACCATATATATTCATTTCAATGAAGAATACAGCTTCGGTCTCTCTGAAAATGTTTTCTAGCTTCATCGCTCACTACAGTTTTGGAGGTGTCATTTCAAGTATAGCTATAAATCAACCAAGCTCTTCATAAAAAAAATCCGTTCATAATTTTTTGTTTATAAATGAGCCAAATAAAGGTGGTGAAATTGGACACGATCCGCAAACTCAACACGACACGAAATTAGCAGGTTATGGGTTAAGGCTTGATAGGTTTGTGTCGTATTCAGGTTGACACAACTAACCTATTTAATAAACAAATTGGGTTAGTGTTCAACATATGGAACTCATTTGACATGTTTAATTAAATGACATTTCACTAATATACCCTTCAAATCTTAAGTCTATAAACTTATTAGTTGTTGTGATTTATTTTCTTTGATATATTGTGATTGATTATTTGTGATATTGAGATATACTTTAATTTTGGATGATTATTTGTGATGCAGTTACTTATTAGTTATGAAGTTTATATTAAAAATATTTATGTGCTTGTTTTATCATAAATACTTTTTTTCATTTTGATAAAATTTAATAAACCGGTCAACACAACTAACCTATTTAATAAGTATGTTGTATTTGGGTTGAAGAATTTTGATCTGTTTAATAAACATGTCAAGTTAGTGTTGACCTAAATAGTTGGATACTCATGAGTTGACATGACACGAACTCGACATGTGAACACGAATTGCCACCCATAGAGCCAAACTTGAGCCTTAATTTTAGGCTTATTTAAAAATGAGCATAGCTCATGCAAAAAAAAAAAAAAAAAATCATGAACAGGCTTGTGGACAATAGGTCTCAATAAAAAACAAGTCAAACTTAGGTCAATTTATGCGCTTGGTAATAATAAGATTGATAAAAACTTAAAAAATAAACTAATATCTTACTAAAGTTTTAATTAATTGGGAATTGAGGACCACATGCCTAAATCAATAGTTTTGATTGTATGCTGAATATAAGCATGATAATATACTTGTATAATGTCTTAAGCTCAAAAGCTTAATATTGAGTTTGACCTCGGTTTGACTAATAAATCATGTTAGGCCAAGCCGAGCTCAAATTCTTGGACTATTTGACAAATTCAGGCCTAAATATAATTTATAGGCTTAGTTCAAGTTTAAGAAAAGTTTGAACAAATTAAATTTGTTGTCTAGTCAAGTTTAAACATCTAAAACTTAGCCTAAATGCTTTTAAAAACTCAACAAAAACTCTAAGATACAAATTGAAAGAGATGTATCAAAAGAATTATAAAAAAATATATAAATATGGGAGGCGTGCTTTATACTATATTATATATTCACTGATTCTTTTCAAAGTTTTATTAGTATTAGGTTACTGTGATTCCTATTCCATATAGGCGTATAGCATTAGTAGTAGGTTGTTTTTTATTTTCTTTAAATCATTACTAGGTTGGACCCATAGTTTTATATTAGAGTTATGGTAGTTTCAGAGTTTTATTAGTTAAGGCTGTTGAGTTCTGACACGTGTAGCACAAGGTTGTTCCTAATAAATAGAAAAGTTGTGTGTCTTATACTCTTATGTGTAGTAGGGGCAAATAAGACATTTCAGTTCAATATGCTATCATTATTGGTAAACCTTTTGAAAGTTCAAGGGGCACCTCTCCCCCCATAGAAGTCATGAAAGTAAATATTTTTACATGGAATTATTTGAATCAGTCCAATTTTGTGTTTGAGTGGAGCTAAGGTTAGGTGACTTGAAGCAATATGAGGACATACGATAACATAATAAAGGTATTAAATTAGCCAATTTATTGTCATGTTAGTCAAGGCATTAATGGAGTGGAGGCTTGATTTGAAATCTTACCATCAGCCAAATAAAAAACTAAGTATTCAGTCTAGGTTCAAGTTTTTATTCTATTCTGCTAAGTATACAATCTAAGTTTTTGCTTCTTCTATTCCAAATCAAAAAAAAAAAAAATAATAATAAAATAAAAAATTGAGATTAAAATTTATGTCAAAAAAGAATAACAAGAAGACAAAATTTTCCAACAAACTAAAAATATCAATAACTCTTTACTTGAAATGGCGTCAATGCGTACACACGTGACCAAAAACAAGCCAGCCCAAACTATCTAGACGAACAATGTTACAATAAATTTCACAAATATTATATTCATTCTTAACAACTTGCAATACAAATATATACCAACAACAATTAACTTACAATTTCTAGTGTGGCTAAATTGTCCTTGTTGTCAAACGGTAAACAACTAAAACCATACTTATTTGAAGTTCTCTATGAGGAGAGAAAAATAATATCAACAACGTATAATGAAACCAAGCCCTAATTTAAAGTAGAATATGCATTATTAAGAAATTTTTTTTATCTTCTCTAAATGGAAAATTATCTATTAGAGGAATTCATCATGAAGACCAGAAGATGTATAGCTCAACCCTTCAAGTGTCTCTATCTTTGTGGTTACTTTTGCTGATGGTTGGTACAAAATTACATTATGGAGCAAGAAGGTGTGTCATATCTGGGAATCTCATAGTATGTGTACGGAGGCAAACCATAACTAGGAGGCCCAACCATGTACTTTATCTTCAGTTCATCTTCCTTTTCTTTTTTCTTCTCTTCTACGACGCTTACTATGCTTGCATGCCCTACTTTCTTCCTTAGTAACGTTGCAAGTTTAACGGTATCGATCCCCTCGCCTTTTACCTCTATTTGGTCCTTGTCTTTCCCTTTTATAGTTGCTGATTCCACTCCTGCAAGTGTCACATGCATCAACAAATTAATTATCAGCTATAATAAATAGGTTCAAGTGGTATTAATATGTAGTGTTACTAATTTTGTAATACAATACAACGTGGGTTTTATTACCTGAAAGGCCAACTGCAATCCTCATGGCTTTTTTGCGAGCATGGTCGCCTTTCATAATTTGGAAACAACACCTCTGCCCATCCATGGTAACCTGGAGGACCACCGTTTGCTGAAGAAACAAAACAATAATAATCACAAATGAAGCAACTTAGAATTATAGGAAAGTATATTTATTTTTAAATAGCATAGACATCTTGCATACCTTCATGGTTTTGGTTTTTTAGAAATGATAATATATGGGGATGGACCAAACGCCTCACACCTTGTGGGATAGAATAGTATTTGAAGATGCAGGGAGAAAAGAACTCTGGTTGTTTTGAGGTTTTCGGTGCAAGAGATGATACTACTATTTATAGGTCTGTTATCAAATTCCTTTATTACTCTGATTAGAGATGATAATGTTATGGTTAAAAGCTTTGTAGTTGAATTGACATATTTTGATGCACAAAGTGCTTAGGGGTTTAGGGAGAAAATGGTTCAAGCTGTGGGATTAACAACATATTATAATTATCTTTAAAAAAAAAAAAGATGATACTTTTATCAAATTAAATATTAGCAAAAAAATAGTATCAAATTAAATAATAGTTATGAACTTCAAAACTACCCTTTTTATTTTTTATTTATAAATTGACACATCTTCAAAACTTTTTTTTTTCTTTTTGTTGAGAAACAAGCTAATTGCTAAGCATATACACACACACACACACACACACACACTTTAATTACACTATCTTACCAAGCACCAACACATTACTTATAGTATAATAAAATTTCTAATAATTGTAATATTACTAAAAAAAGGTTGATATTTGATTCATGTACTTTCAAATTATGACCACTTTTCACTTAAAATTTCCGTACTCCAAATTATGTGCACATAGTTAATGTAGTACATTAAATGAAAATTCTTGAATGAAACCAATTTTTTTATATACAAGATAGAAATTCTATTCAAACTTAATATAAGTATATATGTATGTGAAACTCCCTCCTGAAAACTTAAACCCCGACTTTTACCCCCCACACCCTATAAACATTTATACTTGTGGAGTGACCATCACACTAAGGGTATGCGACGGTGAATAAAACCAAACTTAAACCTAATATTTAATCACAAATTTTCATATGTTTTTATTTTCTTTCCATACTAATAACTAAATTAAAAAAAAAAACAAAATCATAGTATTATGTAATTGGTGGAATATAAAATGAAATACCAAAAATGAGACAAATGATTTTTACTTCTCATTTTAAGAGTTTTTGTATGTCAATGTGTGTGTGAGATTAACATTAATTAATTAATTAGGACAAAAAGGAGAGAGAGAGAGAGAGAGAGAGAGAGAGAGAGAATTTTCACTTTCCAAAACAATTTGATTTCCATTTTTGAAATAAACATGATTGTCATTATTATTATTATTATTATTATTAATATTTGAAAATATAACCACCAATACTTACAAGACCATCTATAAGATAATTTTCTAATCTCTTACATATTTTATATATATTAGTGTATAACTTCGTGTCTATATACGGGTATAATTAAAAACAATCACAGTTATACATTTATTTTAGAAGAGGTTCAAATTAATGATTTCTCATTATCTATCTATCTCTCTTTATATATAATTTAATTGGTTTTAAACTCTTCGATTTTTACACCAAATAATTTATTTGCCACAAAAATTAAAAAAACTTAAATAAATATAAAATTAAAAATTAGACTCCAATTAAAATTCAATTTAAAATTTACATTAACAATCCATTAAAATTCAATTTAAAATTTACATTAACAATCCATGCACCATCGCAAAAGATAGCTTCCTCACTTTATAAAAGATAGCTTCCAACTTGGAGTATTAAATTCATATCTGAATGTGGTCGTTTTCAAGAAACTACATAAACAGTCCGCATTAGCTGAATAGTAAAGATAGCTTCCTCACTTTATAAAAGATAGCTTCCAACTTGGAGTATTAAATTCATATCTGAATGTGGTCGTTTTTAAGAAACTACATAAACAGCCCGCATTAGCTGAATAATACGCTCTCCTTGAGTTGACTTGACTTGTAGTCTTCTTAGCAAAACTAGAAAAAGACCTTACACTTTTTTTTTTTGGACGGTATTGTCTTTTCCTCTTCTTTTTATTTTTTTACATTAAAGTGATCGTGTGTTACAATTTGATTCGACTTCCTAGTCTGATTTGGTTTTGGATTTTCTTAATGTGAAACGAAATTTAGTCATGCTTTTAGGATAACGGCGGCTTGATACATTTAGGAGTCCAAGATGAAAATTGATTATATTGTTTTATATGCAAAATTATTATTGACTAACATGAATTTTTTTTTTAAAAAAATTTATATATACAAAAAATTTGACAAATTTTTTCCCATTTGTTGATGTGGCAAATTGATAGTGGTAAGTAAAAAAGTATGGTTAATGGTAGACTTAGATGAAAACTAGTAAAAGTTTACTAACTCAACTCTTATTATTATTTTATTTTTAAGAAGTGCAACATTCACAATATTTTTCACAACAAATCCTAGGTTTTAAGTTGCTTCTTTTTTTCTATTTGAAAACACCACTATAATTTTTTTTTGCCATCAATAACAGGCTGTAATAACCTATTATTTAGCATTTATTGTAAAAGTATTGTAAAAAATATTATGGACGTAACATTTTGCTCTCTTTTTTTGTTTGTTTTTCATTTGATAAAAAAAATTTATTTATTAATTATAAATAACACTATTGATTAAAATTTAGGGGCTTTTTTTTTCTTAGGGCCTTAGACGATTGCATCTATTGCTTTTACTATTCAGCCGCCCTGTTTAGGATTGAAAGATAGATAGCAACATGGAATAAATTATTCTACTTTGACTCAAATTCTTACAGAAGAACTTGTGTTTTTTTTCCAAGAATAGTTTAGTAGTGATTTTAGAATTAGAAGATACCCGCGTGTGTGAGTTTGTTTATTATGTGAATGTGAGAGATAGATTGGAGCTTTTTGATTGTGAGTTTGTGTCCATAAGGTTTGTGGGTTAATTTGTTTGTTTGGGAGAGAATTTTAGAGGTTGTGTTCGGAAGTGATGTACGTGAAAGTGAGTTTATTTAATTGTGAAGATTAGTTGAGAGTGGTTGAATCCACGTTGTTGTTGTTGTTGTTGTTTTTTTTTTTTTTTTTTTTGAGTTTATGTCTGTAAGGTTTGTGGGTTAATTTGTTTGTTTGTGAGAGAATTTTAGAGGTTGTGTTCGGAAGTGATGTTCATGAAAGTGAGTTTATTTAATTGTGGTTGAATCTATATTTTTTTTTTTCACAATATAGACAATATAGATTCAACCACAATTAAATAATCTCACTTTCCTTCTCAAAAAATAAAAATAAAAATAAAAATAAACTCACTTTATTGTTGATGATGAATTTTCACTATAGTGTTGATGTTGAATTTTCAATGATGCTATACTTATGAATATAAGTTTAGAGTTGGTTTAACCACATTAAATATTATCATCTCCATCTCAATTTGTTTGTTCTATTTGAAAAATTAAACTTTTTAAGGGAACGTCATTTATTGTCTTGTCTGTCTTATAAAAATGTATAAGTTTACAAAACTACCCTTAAATAAATTTATCAGCTTTTAAAAAAAAAGAATTATTCTTAATGAGGCAAATAAAAAGATGCTCAAATTAAAATTAATTTTTTAAATATTTGTTATTTTTCGATTCAAATATTTTTTAAAATAAAATAGGAATATAGTAAGAATATTAGTAAATTAATAACTTTTATTTTTATAAACATGACAATATTTTAAAACAACTTAAAATAGAATAGAAAAGGAAGTATATATATTGTACGGTCCCAGCCCAAAAGCTGGGCTCAAAAGGGTTTGCTTCCCAATATTGCATCTTGACCTTACATGTACGAGCCAATAGATTAATAAGATGGTGAACCCAGTTAAGAGGAGTTGGACCCGGAGCACACTCTTTGACATACTGTGTTGGGCACCAAGTACTACCTTGATGCTACACCGGACCTCCTCATTGGTTAGCACATTGCTCGGACAGCATAACAAACACGTGTATATCTCTCTATATTTTAGGAAATTGAATTCAAGTTCTCGGTGATTGCATAGCAAAAAGGAAAAAGGGTTTTCAACTTTCCAATCTTGCAATTCAAAGATTGAAGTTTGGGGGATTTTTCAAAAGCTAACTTTGATGTGGGACCTGAGCAAGGAAGTCAATACCGTACCTGAGGCTGTATCGGTTTGGCCACCGGTACAATATATTTCGGATACCGGTCAATACCGGTGTACCGTTTCGGGTTTACCGCTATTTTATATATATATTGTAGGGACATTGGGCCCAGTAATTTATAAAGAATAGCCCAAGAATATCTCTTGGGCTAAAAGTCCAATCCGAGGACATCAAATGATGTGATAGCGTATGAATAATTATGTCCGAGGAAGACTTTGTCCTCAGATAGTAAAGCCGAGGTAATAGAAGGAGAGGTTTAATATCCCCAGGCTATGTTATAGAAATTCCTATGGTTTCGGGAAGACATGGTACACGTGGAGGATAATAGAAAGGGCGGTGGAATATCTAAGGTAAAGCTGCTACTACCGCCCCCACATTAAAGACTCTACAATTGATATACTTGCTGCATTAATGAAGAAATGTGATCTGAGCATGAAGTTTAGAACTTGACCCCTGACCCTAGAAGATTTCAGGGAAATCTGATGGGACAAGTATCTAAAACCAGCGTTATAACCATGAGATGGAAGATGAGAAGGAGAGGAAGAGGAAGTATAAATAAGAGAAGTGACCTTCGGAAGAAGGGGAGGCTTTTCTTTGGAAAAAGAAAGAATAGTATATGATAATCTGACTATCCACAATTGTAATCTATCTTAAGAAGCAATATTATAAACTATCCTCAGATTGTGTCCGAAGAGAAGCTTTCATTCATATTCTTACAAATAATTCCTTATTTGTGTCATTGGGCCCAAAGCCCGTTCTTTCTTTGTTGTTTAAACCACATTTGGAATCTAGATTTCAAGCCCACTCTCTACAAATTTATTGTAAAAAGGTCTTTCAAGCCCTTTCCCTTTTGATTGTGGATCAAAAGTTCGAATTGTGTCCTTACATATATATATATATATATATATATATATATATAAATATATATACACACACCAAAATCTCTAGAACCATGTTTATAAGTATATAATATTTCACTTATATTATAGTAAATATAAAAGTTTATCATAAAATATTACCTCAATTCAGAACAAATAATTCATAGTTTTAGACTTTAGTATCAATTAAAAGGAAAAAAAAAAAAAACAGAATATAAAAAAATAGAAAACTTAGTTGTTCATTGCATACTAAGAAAACAAATAATACTAATAAGTTAATATAAATAAGTTACCATTATGCTCTTACAAAAATTCAAAAATTACAAAACTAAAAAAAAAAAAAAAAGCTTTTTTTTTTTTTTTTTGTACCGGCTAGTACCGGGCGTACTGGCCAGTATTGCCCGAAATTGGCCGGTATGGCCGGTACGCGGCCGGTACAACCGGTATTTTTTTCGGTACAAAATAGAAGTGTATTGGTATCGGTGCACTGGCAGGTACAGTATGTACCGGCCGGTATGGTATCGACCACCCTAGACCTGAGCCAATCACTTGCTTTATTTATTTATTATTTTTTTTTACAAGAGGGACGAAGTGACCAGACCACGCCCCAAGGGGGTTGATGGTGTCAGCAGACTATTGATTGTGGCTCTAGTAAATGACTGGTAGTGGGGAGAAAATGAATATTTGTCCTTTTTGTCAGAACTTTTCAATAAAATGTTCTATATTTGAAATTATTTAGATAAATGTCTATGTTTTGAAATTTAATTTTTTAAAATTTGAGTTTTAATTTAAAAATTAATTTTTAAACAATCGAATTATAGCGAACTGAAAACTAAAAAAAAAAAAAAAAAACATTCTAAAACTCGAGTTCTATATGAAGTACTCGAGTTCATGGAACTCAAGTTCCTTAAAAAAATTCAAGTGGAACTCGAGTTCTATGAATTTGAGTACTTTACATGAAACTCGAGTTCCAAAAAAAAAAAATTCTAAGTCCATGTTTGCTATATCTCGATATTCTAAAAATCAAGTTTTACATTTGAAACTCTATTTTTAGAAAATCGAGTTTCAAAACAGGGACATTTTTCTAATTAGTTTGAGATATGAGGCATTTTGTTAGAAAGTTTGAGAGAAATAGGTAAAAACCCATTTTGGCCCTGGTAGTGGGAGTGCGTAGAGTTTTTATTTTATTTTTTTATTTTATCTCAGAAAATTGAAATAAGAAAAGCATAAATTTAGCATTTTAATTAAATAGATGGATATGTGGTATATTTTTATTTGTAGAGTATATTGAGTGAAATAGGAAAAGTGAGACAAAAGATTTGAACTTGAAATAATTAAGGCACGAATCTTGTTAAGGGGTGACTTTAAGACATTGGTTAGTGGATGGTTTTAGGAAAATTATAATACTACTTTCATATAAAATATAAATTAAAACAAAACTATAAAAAAAAAAATCAATTAATTTTTTCTTTTCTTTTAAAAAGATTTTAAAAATATTTCCTAAACTAAAAACCCTTTAGAATTTTCCCAACCCATCAAATACCAATATCGATCAGGTTAGTTAAGAATATTGGTATTAACGTGCTCAACCCGTCTTGTGCACAGTGCTAATTAGAATGATGGTGATGGACGCCTCACAAGGGAATATAAGAAATTATTGATGACTACCGGAGACCAGAGTAAGGTAATATAGACAAGTTCCAAGTATAGCCAAACAAATTAGGTCCATCGTGCTTGACTTGTCCAAATTCCCCACTCTGCACGGAAATGGGGACTTCTTTTTACTGGGACATTCGGAGTTTAAAGCATCCATAGTAATGCATCTAATCCATTGCTCCAAGTTAAAAGCCACGTTTTATGTTCACTTAAAGACCCTTTTGATTGGATCCTCAAAAAAAAAAAAAGACCCTTTTGATTGATTGGAAATTGTTTTAATCTTGTCTCTACAGAGATTTTTTAGATTTCTACATGCTTCTTGATAAATCTCGAGCAATAATGCAATGCTCTTTTTGGGGTCAATCTTTTGGTAAAGGACACAATAAAAACTCACTTCATAAAGTTTTCAAGAAAATATTGTAAACTTTTATTGTGCCTATTGTTATGTATGTATATTTCCTTTTTTAAAAACCTTTTTTATTAATAATTTAATTTTTAATTTTAAAAATAATTTTTCAAGTTATTTGCAACCAAAGAAATATCAATCAATCTTTTTCATCACAATAATATAAGTGGGTTGAAGAATTCGAATCTAGATTCTTTCATATGAGAAAATTAATATGACTGGAAAAATTAACCAATGAAATAGTATTTAACAGTAGCACTAGATGTTAGGGTGGGTCCAATGGTGAAATTCCTAGGAGTGATTCCATCTGTGTCAAAATATTGGAAAAGTTCTAAAGAGAAAGGAAAGTGCAGGAAAAGTCATGATGGACTCCCAGTCTCCTAGCAAACGGTTGAGAAGGTATTGGTGCATGGAATGGAATGTCTCATAGTTTAGTTGGTGAAGTTCTCACGCAACTATGTTAACACCTTACACCTTCATATGTTGAAAAATATGAGACATCCCATTCTTGATGCCTGGACTCATAAAATAATTCTTCGTCTTCTTAATTAATTAGGTGCTTACGTACAATGTTTTCAGCTTAAGCAAGTTCGTTTAACTGAAAGCACAAAACAAAATGCCATTATGGTCAAATTTGACTGCAAGCAAAAAAATAGAGAAAAAGAAAGACACGTTTTCTCGCAGCACCAAAGTAATTGCGTTTTTAAAAACACCTCACGTCCCTATTGCTGATTTCCACACACAACTGCTTTATTACGTACCAGCGATGACATAGCTCAGGTTGGCAGATACAGGCATTTTCTGGGGAAAAAAAAAAAAAAAAACTACTGGCTAGAATTTCTTTCTGAAATGAGTGGTGCTAACTGCTAAGACTACAAACTTTGCCATAATTTGTCACAACTATTTTATGTAATAAATTATGATCGGTTGTTTATCACTTTTATATGAATTTATAACTTTTTTTCGACTACTCATATTTATCCATGCAAGATAGTTTTGACAAAAGTTGTAAATTAGTTTGTAATTCTAGATTTATTTATATGGAATTTGGAAAAAGTATGAGTCATGGTGATGTAAGAGAGAACCTAGTGGGTTGAGAAGGAAGGGGACCCACCGAGGGCATGAAAGAGAGAAAGTGAGGAGTGGGTTAAAAAAAATGAAATGAGAGATACTACACATTTTATTAATTATATAACATTTACAAATTTTATAATCAAAGAAAGCTTTTTTATATATTAATTTAATAATTAAATAATTATAACAATAGAGAAAGGAAGATTCAAATTATGGTTCTCCTGTTAAAGAAGAGAATATCATGCCATTAAATAACATTATTCTTAATGGATGAAAGACATTACTAATTAGTATCATATGATCAAACTGGACAAATAAATAATTATATGTAAAATAAAGTACATATTTCAATTATATAACTAAAATAAATAAATAAATAAATAATAGATAGAAAGATGAAAGGGAAAAACAATAATTAAAAACTTTGTGGAAAAAGCATATTGGTGTGTGATTGCATATTTATAAAAGCTAAAAATCAAAATAGATTATTAATATGATTTAAAATAAATAACCAAAATTCATCTATATTTTTGAAAATTTTGGAATTAGAATGCTAATGGAGTACTGCTTTTAAGCTCTTTGAAATTTCTATAATAGAGTTTCACGTAGAGTAAACTATGTTAGTACATACTCTGAGAGAGAGAGTATGTCGTAGTTATTATAATCAAACCATAACTTAACCTCTTGACCTATTATAAGCTTTGGGTCAATGGGTCAACCGATATTGAGTTATCGAATGGACTGTATATTAATAAAATTTTAAATAAAAATTATGTATATTCAATAAAAAAATCTATAAAACATGAAAAATAATTGAAATTATTAAAAAAAAAAATCAACAAAAATATCTAGAAACATGAAAAAAAAAATTGTTAGATCATTTTAAAAAAATAAAAAGACAATTTCATAAAATTTTAATATAAAAAATATAAGCATGTAACAAAATATACAATATTAATTATTTAGCTCTTTTTGTATTAGTTAACATAAAGAGCTCAACAATTTTTTCTACAAAAGTTTGAAATGATCAAAATTTTTATAAAAACTAGAAAAATCATTTATACTAAATAGTTTTTTATAAAATTTCTTGTATTACACAATGTGTTTTTGCCACATAACTTTATCTAATTTTCCCTTTTATTTTTACACTAGATTATTTGTGCCTCTATCATTGAGAATTTATAAGTAATCTCCCAATTTATTTTAGGATTACATATATATTTTTCCTTTTCCTTTCTTGTTTAATTTGAATTGTATGCTTTGACTTTCTACTTCTATCATTTCATTTTCTCGATTCACAATTGAATCTCCTCATATTATATCATACTAGTTTTTAATCCAAGCAATGCACGGGATCATCTTACATGTTAGAAGACAAAACAAAAGAAGTATATGAAAAGATGTTTATCTCCATCTTGTGATAATGATAAAGACACAGCAGCTATTGATGAGGGTAATTTCTATCTTCAACTTGTGATCATGAAGAAGATGCAATGACCAAAAACCTATTATAATATAGCACATCAAGGGAAATAAATATTAAAACAACCAAAGATTTAAACATACTAAGGACTCATATAAACAAAAACAGAACTTTAACTAAAGTGTTTGATTACCATACACAATGTGGCTTATGTAACAGCAAATCCTAAAATGTAAATTGAAAAAAAAAGAAAAAAAAAGACATAGACACTATACAAACCAACTGCACGAACTACCTAAGTAAAATTTATCAATTTTTTTCCTTTGAAATGCATGCATGATAATTTTATAACTCAATAAATATTTTTGGCTGAATTATTATATAAAACAATCACAATATAAGCAATAAAAACCAATAATTTGAGAAAACCCAAGTAAGATATGCTAAGTATCCTCTATCATTGTTACATATGCTAAGTATGCTAAGATATGCTAAGTGTCTTCTATCTTGATGTGTCCTAATTACATAGCATTTTATATGTGAATGTCTATCTACATCTATATGTGTATGAAAATTAGCCAGATTCATCGCCAAGAACATAAATCATAATCAATAGTTACTAAAGCAAGCTGCTAACAATATTTTAATATCAGAAATCTCTAATTGGTGAAATTCACTTGCTGCATCATTGCAGTATTTTTACTTTCTTCCTTTAATTGCAAATATACCCAATTATCACCTTTTAAAAAAAAGTAAAACAAAATTTGTCACTTCTTAAATATGATTTTAGAGAATCAACATGTTGACATGAATATACACATTTGTATGGTCTAGAGGACAAATGATATAAGACTAATTATAAAATCATTTCCAACTGCCATATATGCAAGAATAGGAATGTTTGAGACCAACCAATTAAATTGCATAAAAAAAAAAAGCCCAGTGGAGCTAAAAAATTAGACTATATTATATGCATTAAGTTACTTGGGTTGCAAAAGGGAATTTTTAAATGAAGTAGTAAAAGTTAAAACTTTTAGGGGCACGTTTGTTAGACTATAACGGTAATTACATAACTATAAGAATAAGTATTACAAGGAATATAAGATGTTGTAATGTAATATTTATTACTAGTCATTTTTTCAGTGACACATAAATAATAGAATCCTAAAGACAATGAAATGAAAGCATTTTAAATCAAACTTAAAATATAGATAAAAATGCACTTTTGGTCCATACATTTTGGATCAATTCCCATTTTAGTCCTAAAATTGATTTCGTTACTAATGTTGTCCCTAAAAAAAGAAAATCGTTTTTAAAATGGTTCCTACCGTCAACCCACTAACGGAAATCTCCTACATAGCAAACGGAGTACCCTGCTTGTTGATGTGATGCTGACGTGGCCATTAAAATATTATTAAACATAATTATTTGGCATTTTTAAATACCACATCAACATTTAAATTAATAAAAAATAAAAGTAAAAAGCCAAATTTCTCAATTTTAATTTTAATTAAAAAAAAACAAACAAAAAAAATTTACTTTTTTTAAGCTATTGAAGCTCAAGCTCCATCGTGTTCTCATTCAAAAAAAGAAAAGAAAAAAAGCTCTCATCGTGTTCTCATCTCTCACTCTCTTACACACATTGAGCTCGAGCTCTCCCATCCATTCCTAACAAGAACACCTCTCTCGGTCTCAAGAGCCAAACAGCATGATCACTCAAAAATCAAAATCAAGATCAAGAGAACCTATAATCTCATAATCCCTAATTCAACAAACCCTAACCCTTTAAATTGAAGACCCACAAGACCCATCCCACTATCATACCCTAGCAACCTAAGACGAATCAAGTCGGTTTATGTTAATCTCAACCGTGCCAATCTAGCTCAGGCGTTGAGGTTGCCTTTTTCCGGTGAAGAAGAGCACAACTGCTTCGGTGGTTTTGGTGAACTCACTAGGGTTGGCGGAGGAGATTGGGTTTATGAACGATTTGGAGACGGATTCTTCTCCACCACACATTGCTGATTTGACCCCAAACTCTCTAATCTCAAAATCTCATCTTCGTTCAAAACCTTACACCCAATATTGACCAACGACAAGTAGATCAAGAGGCTGATCTTCAAGCTTTTGATCATGGAGGCCATGGGATCTTGATGCTGTGAAAATAATGGGAAAATTTTGGAGTCTTGCATGTGGGTGTTGTGAACACGGATCAGTGGTTGGGTCCACTGATGATTTTGGTTTAGGTTGTGGTCTGGGTTTCGTTTGTGTTTGATCTCTATTTGTGATCTGGGTCTATCTTTGTGTTTGATCTCTATTTCTTTTTTTTCTTTTTTCTTTTTTTTTTTCTTTTTTGTTTGTTTGTGTTGTTGTGATCTAGGTTTGTGTTTGTGTTTGATCTTTTTTTTTTTTTTTTTTTCATTTGTGTTGTTGTGATCTAGGTTTGAATTATTGGTTATTGGGTTTGTGTTCTTGTAATTTGGGTTTAAGTTCTTTGTTATTGGGTTTGATTGGGAAGAACACGAAGAACAAGTTGTAATGTTCTTATAAAAATTAATAATGATAAGTAATAATTTTTTTAATTAAATTAGATTTAAGGTTTTTTTTTTAAATTTAATTTCTTTTTTTATATAAATTTTTTGACATGGCTTTGTTTTAAAAAAATAAAAATGCTGACGTGGTATTTAAAAATGCCAAATAATTATTTTTAATAATATTTTGATGGCCACGTCAACGCCATGTCAGCAAGTAAGACACTTCGTCTGCCACGTAGGAGATTTTTGTTCATAGGTTGATGGTAGGGACCATTTTAAAAACGGTTTTCTTTTTTTAGGACTACATTAGTAACGAAATCAATTTCCGAACCGAAATGAGAATTGACCCGAAATGTAGGGACCAAAAGTGCATTTTCGCCTAAAATATATTTTAGGAAATATCTTACTCATATAATTATATTTCCTAAAAAAATATTTTTTAAATTCGAAAGAGATTAGTTATTTTTTATGATTTTTTATTTTCATAATTGTTATGTGCATATGGAAAGTTTGTGTATTTGAAAATATATTAATTTTAAAAATTCATACACCTTCTAAGGAATAACTATTATAACTCTTTTACAGATAAATAGTTATTCTTCATTTTAAAGAATAGTTATTTATAAGGAATGACTTTTCCCTATAATAAAAACATAACCAAACCACTGAATAACTAAATCATATGATTATTACATTATAGTGCCTATTATAGTCTACCAAATGTACCCTTAAGCTGAAATGGTGTACCGCATGGACGGTTTTTTTTTTTTTTTTTTTTGCAATTTAACATTAAAATACTAACAATAGTTAGCATCGTTTTCAAACTATTTAGAAAACTAGCATCTCGAGTCTCTAAGACTCGAGTTCACTGTAGCAACTCAAGCCTCAAAGACTCAAGTTCTATGTACTGGCAAAGCTGAGGTGGAAAAATTTTTCCTTAAACAAAACCCAAAAAACACACGCACTCATCTTCTCTCAACAAACCCAGAATTGTTCTTCCTTTTTTTCCTTTTCTTCCCTCATTCTTCATTTTCTAGACCAACCAAACCCACAAAGACCCATGGCAGAAGAAGGAAGAGAAGAATAAGAACATGGAACAAACCCACAAACACCCACCAGACCCAAATCAAAAAGAACCTCAGGAACAAACCCATAAAGACTTATGGTAGAAGAGGAAGTAGGAGAATAAGAACACCCATCGAACAATCCCATTAACACCCATGACAGAAACCACACCCATATTAAGTCCAATTTGATTTCCCTTACTTAAAGCCCCTGCCACCTAGGTTCAATCCAAATTGCCGCCTGGGTTGCTTCCTTGTTGCTTCTCTAATTTGCTGGTTTTTGCATTTTTGTTTTGTTGCTTCTCTGCTGGGTTGCTTTTTTTCTTTTTTTCTTCGTTGATCTCTCTGGAAAAATTTTCCATCTCAACACTATCATCGAATAAAACTAGAGTCCTTGAGCCTCGAGATGTTAGTTTCCTAAATAGTTTGGAAACGACACTAATTAACAAAATTGTTAGCATTTTGGTGTTAAATTGCAAAAATTATCCATCATGGGGGTCTTTTAACTTAAAGCTGTATACGTGTCTGTTTTTAATGTAGTTTTTTTTCTTACATGGCAGAACAACCTTAACAAAAGGAAAAAAAAGCCTCTGCTATTATATATAATATTAGATTATATTAGATAAACTTGTGATTGTGACAAGTGTTGGGAAATTTAGACTCCGATTGATAGAATTAGCAAGTTTTAAATCCAAGTTGTTAATTAGATTTATTATAAATAAACCTTGTTAAAACAAACTAACATCAATATCATGTCAATATTATGCACAACGAAAAATTAAATAAAACAAGATATGATGACTTAGGAAAACTAATGAAACAAACTAGTTTCATAGTAAAAAACCTAAAGGAAAACCTTCCCGAAAAGCAATCTACTATAGTAAAGAAAAGTTTTATATCTAGAACAAAACCTTTGTCCCTAGACTCTACAATCCCCGTAGATGAACTTACAGCAGAAACCTTCTACTGCTTCAGAACTTCTGAACTCGTTAATATATGAACGCCACCCTTTTGATGCACGGATCCTAGTAAGTGACTAATTTCTTTGCACGAATTCCAGTACGTGACTCACTTACCAACTTGAGGAAGAAGAATGTTGGTTGCAAAGTTCTTCATTTCATTAACAATGAAAATCAAGAAGTATTTGGTTACAAAACCTTAAGGCGCAAAGACGCAGTAGCTTCTTTTTTAGAGAATAAGCACTCTGTCACTTTTTGCATATGTTCTCTTTGTATTCTCATGTGTGACGGCCTTTAAAATAAACCTTATATATGTCTAGATTTGTGAGAAAAGAAACCTTATACATACATGCCGAAAATCAAATTTGAAAATTCTGATTTCATAATTCTCGATAGATAGTATTTGTCAAGTAGTTGTCAAGGCTCGATAGATAGTATCTGTTGAGCAGCTGTTGAGATTTAATGAATCAACATTTCTTCACTTGTTTCTTAGACAGATTTGCATGGTTTCAATACTAGACTTGAAATCTTGTTCCCTGAAGTATTAACACACATCCTAGATTTACCCAATTACAAGTAAAGTGCATTTTGTCAAAGGATTAGTCAATTCTAAATGACATATGTTCCTAACATGATTCATATATGTCCTAACAACAAGTGTTTATATTCTCTTACAACAAATGGCTACACTTTCCTTACACAAAGTGACTACTTTTCTTTAAAGATTCAAGTGCATTACATAATTTTCCTATAGTTTGGAGTAGTTTCAAATTAAACTTTAGGGCAAATTATAGCTTACCCATCTGTGGTTTGACCAAAATTTTAGTTGTCTACATGTGCTTTGAAATTTGACACTTTACCCACTTGAAGTTAGCTTAATTAGAGTTTTATAATCCACATCTGTTAAAAATATGGTTAAATATGTGATTTTGCTCCACGTTTATGCCTCTCTCCTCCAAAAACACAAAAAAGTACAAAATCAAATAAGATCAAAATGAATCCAGCAAAACACTTGCATAATGAGATTTCAAACTATAATCATGAATTTATATTTTAGTAAAACCCCAGATGGGTAAAGTGTCAAATTTCAAGCCACAAGTAGATAACTTAAATTTTAGCCAAATCACAAGTAGGTAAGTTGTAATTTGTGGTAACTTTAAAATTTTAAAAAGTTTAAATCAAAGTCGTGACTTTTGAAGTTTTGAAATTCGTTTTAAGTCACATTCTTAATGACTTTCCATTAACTATAACTAAAAAACATGAATTATATATATGTGTGTGTGTGTGTGTGTGTGTGTTTTATGGGAAAATTTTAATATATATAAAAAAAAACCTATCCAAAAAAAGAAAAAACAAAAACAAAAAAGGCAATCCTTGCGCATGAAACTATAAAACACTAGCCTCTGAGCATGCACTTACGTGCGTGCACAAAAACTCTTCTATTTTTTTGGGTAAAGATTAATAATTTGCATCTATTATAATTTAGAAAATATTGTTTTTTTATTTTTCAAACAAATAAAAAAGATAAACTTTAGAAATAGGCTGTAACTGCAATTTCTTTTTTAAACGTGAAGGGAAAAAAAATCTTAAATTTTAGGAGTTCTCTTTTTTAATTCCAAATGAAATTTATTATTTGATATTTATGACTTTATTTCTTGATAGGCCAAGAATGTATTGGTCCCTTGTGATAAATTAACAAATTAATTTTCCAAGTTAATTAATTAATTCAATTAACATGCAATATGCGTGGTAGCATAAATAAATCACCAACTAATTTAAATGTACCGGAAAATAAAGTTGACACAATGATTTTTTTACGAATGGAGAAAACCTCCAAGACAAAAATCCCACCGGGTGATTTTGAGGTCACCACTCCCGAGAATCCACTATTATCACAACAAGCGGTTACAAGTAAAGGAATCCTAGTACCTTATACCAACCTACAGTTGAACCCTTACCTCAATACACAATTGGACTTGTTTTGTAGTGACAATCTCTCATTTTCAATGTACGGCTCCCAGTACGTGACTAACCAATCGATGTGCGGATCTAAGTACGTGACTAACCACTAACTTGAGAAGGATGTTGGCTACAAAGTTCTTCAGTTCATCAATACGATGAAGATCACGAAACTTCTTAGTTACAAAACCCTACAACGTACAAATGCAGCAGCTTCTTCAAGAGAAAGATGAACTAAGGTATATGTCTCCAATCACAATATGGTTGCAAAAAACCTTTTGCATTCACTTGCATTCGCTTGCATCCACTGTGACGGTCCTTAAAATAATTCTTATATATGTTTAGGGCTGTGAGAAAAGAAAGTCTAAACAAATATACACGGATATGTGTGAAAATCAGATCTGAAAAACTGATATTCATAAATCTCGATAGATATGTTATCTATTAAGCAACTGTCGAGCATTGGGCTAAAACTGCCTTTTAAACCTCGATAAATGCCATCTGTCGAGCTAGCTGTCGAGCTTTGAAATTCATCACTTCTTCACTTGTTTCTTGGACAGATTTGCATGACTTCAATACTTTAACTTGAACCCTTGTTCTTTAAAGTATTAAATACATCCCAAATCTACTTAATTACAAGTAGGGTGCATTTTGTCAAAGGATAAGTCAATTCTAAATGACATATGTTCTTAATATGATTCACACATGTCCTAACATTTCTAAATGAAGTTACCCTTTATTAATAAGGGTATTTTTAAACTACATAAAGGTCTAGTTGAAAGAGAGGATTTTTCTTATATATAGTATAGATATAGTACACTATATAGTAATCATTTAATTATTATTACCAAAACATTCGTAAATAAAATTCATGCTTTTACTTGAAGATTTTATAATTTGACAGTCCTTTATGTTATATGTTCATCATGTCTAAAAGAATAGACGGAAAATGTATTGTTGAGATCCTGAATGGCAAGATGAGAAAGGTCAAGAAAATAGAACTTGAAATTTGTGAGAAATTCATCTGGAATTTCAGGTCATGTGCAAAGAAGACCGTTGATTTCACCTGTAAGGAGTGTGACAAGGAAAGGAGAAGGCACATTGACAGAGTAGTGTGTCTTTAGGTGGTGAGAAAAACCTTGTGAATGTTAACATTAATATTTTAGACAATTTTATCAATTCAAATTAATATATTAGATAGCTTTATCTTCCATTCAAGGGTAGTTAGTTTTGCTGTGTAAAGTGTACTTTCTAAAAACTATCATTCATCTATTGTTGTTACCATAAACTGGTCACTTAGTTGCAAATTTCATGTACATTTGGCTTTAAATTAAAAAGTCAGCTTATTTTACTATTCAACTTATTTTTGTTACTATTCATAGGCCACACTATACTATTTCAGTTAACTTTTACATTCATTTACAGTTCTTTTAGTAAAAAGTTTTCAGTTTCAGCCAGGAGTGTAGCCAAAAAATTTTACTTAGGGGGGCCAAATTGTAGTATTGATATATTAACTATAGTTCATATTGAATACAAAATTATTAACTTTGATATATTGTTATATTCTTAAATATTAATGAACATAAAAAAATTATATAATTTATTATAGACAAAGATAGCCATACAAAAATGTGAACAAAAAAAATCTTAAATACCCTTATACATATCAACACACACATAGTGGCAGAACAAAGAAATAAAAAATAATACTAATGGTAAATAACAATGATGATTGATAAAAGAGAGAGAAAAGAAAATGCACTTGCATATTCACTTTTTTTTTTTCTTTTTTCTTTTTTCTCCTATAACTATTACTAGTATAGTTGTAGGAGAAAAAAAAAAAAAAATTTTGGGAAGCAATGTAGCTTTGCCCCTGATTTCAGCAAAATAAGTGGATTCCAAATAGATTCATACAAATATCAAGTAGGGTGTGCTACCTAATGAAATTTGGTTTGGGGCTGGTGTGATGTTACTTCCATCTTTTCCTTATCTCAAATCCACTATTTTGGAACAAGATGGTTAATTTTACCATTTCTTGTACTGCCACGTACAGTTTCTCCAGTTCCTATATCATTTATTTAATGTTCCAGTCTTATATTTTTCCTTTTCTTATGTTTTCCTGGCAACTAAATAAAGATTAACCATATCTTCAAGTAATTGTCTAAACAATTGCGTACCTCAACTTTAGGCCAATATGAGATAAGCAATTGCGTAGAAAAGTGCAGTGTTCTAGTTGCAGTGATGTGTTGATCCTGTATCTTGTGCAGCACAGTTCCTCCCAAGTCATGCTCTCCAAAATTAAAGCAAAGACAACAACACTTTCATAGTGGTAACTCTAGAAAGGCAATAAGAAGAAATTGCAATATTCAGACATCACGACTATGATAGTGGTACCGCATAAAATATAGTTTCTAGAACATGAAGAAATTGCAATATTCAAACACGAAGTCTGATGCATTTGCAACACTAGAAAGGAAACTAACAAAGCTTGCCAGATTCCTCAAAGATAATTTCATACAATTATTATCTTTTAATTTTAACAATAAATCCTATTCTAGGATATCTTAGGCCACAAGGATACAAATACTGCCTTGGAAAAATTATCTCCAAGATAAAAATAAATAAAAGAGAGACTCCATTTGCACTAAACTCCAACAAGTTAGCCATATTCATGACTTTTGTCAGTTTGTGAGACATTTAACAATATTGGACAGATTGAATTCTGATGAACAAATAAATTTCATTAAACAAGACAAAGTTTAATGATTACATGAGCAGCAAATATAGAAACAAGCCTTGTATTCAAACTAAACCCAGCAAAATATGACAATGCAGCCAAACCAAAGAATAAGTTTCAAAAATAGAAAGCACAAGATCATATCTGTAGAAATTTTTGGAAATTTTCAAGTGCCATCCACAAAATGAATAGTTACTAACAGATTGATGCCTTTTGTGAGGTATTTTCCTGCTTTTCAATGGTTACTATTACTTCTCTTCACAGGTTGCTCAAGTCAGTTCCAATGAATAGCCCATTTCAATCAGAAATGAAGCATTCAATACAATTGTTGTGTGCTACATAGCAACGCAAAATGAAGGTATACAATTTTTATTATTATAGAAAATTGTAGAATTCCTGATATTCAAAAATGAGAAAACAAATTATTATGTGACAGTAATATTAGTAAGAAAGCAATGAAATATGGGTGACATTAATTGGTAAAAAGAAGAACATTGAAAGTATGAAGTTCTGGTGCAATGGCTTTTCTTTTCCCCTATCTATTGTGGTGCAATGCTAAGGAACCGAAAGAAAGTACAAAGGCCATACCTACTTTGTGGCAAACGATGGAATCCAATTCCTTTAATATCAATATCATGTACTCGATCATTAAATTGGTATTGTAGTAATACCTCCCAAAGCTCATATTTCATTATGTGCAGTAAATTGAAAATGCAGTAGCAATTCTTGTACAAGTATTAATTGAATAAGCTCCCTTACAATTCTTCGTTGCCAATAACAGGTACTTTCTCGTATTTAGAACTGTCTCTAAACCACATGGGTAACATGCAGCGGCCTCTAAATAGCACACCTAATAGCAGACCACCAAAAGAAATCACAACCATGGTAATCCCCAAATTCATTGTCCTGATGGAGTCCTTAGCTTGGGTAGTGGTCATTGAATTTGAAGACAGTTGAAGACGTTCAAAGTAAAGAGGATCTGACTTTGATCGCGTGCTTTCAATAGTTCCCTTAGCAATTTCAGCCTTCTCTGCATGCAGTGGAGGGAATTGAATATTAATCCTTGTTTCACAGTCCAATGAACCATTTTTAATCGAATTTTGACCAAGTGATTCAAAATCAAGATTCCGACATCCTATCATGCACAGGAGACCAATATCCCTAACATATATTCCTTCAGCAAAAATAATGAATAATTTGGGTAAAGCATCAGCTACATAATTGAAGACCATCTTGAAACTCATATTCAGCATTCTGCTATGATTACTTTTCAGCTCATCCCGATGTACATAAAGCACATCTCCCACAAATTTTGGTCTTAAGAAACCCGACGTTACCTTTCCTTCAGTGTTCCTCACCAACATACCAAATCCCATGTCCAGGGAAAACCCATCAGGATAAGTCTTTCCCTTGCCCCTAACAATTTCCTTCCCTTGTGCACAAGAATTTCTTACGGCCTCAATCTCAGTATACTCATATCTAAGACCTTGGGGATCAATTTGTCTTCCCCAACTCTGAAACCCAATTCTTCCAAAGTAACCTGAATCCTTCACATCTTTCTTGCTCCAAATTTCCCCCACAATACTACTCGAATTCCTTAATGAAATAACTGCCGGAAATCTCAAACTAAACCCAATAGAGCAATCTCCTACAGAAGCATTAGCCAAAATTCTGCACGCGACACCACAAAACTTATTCTCTTTCTCATCCCAAGCACCCTCAGCAATCAATGTTGCGTTAGGACTAGGGAATTCAGATTCCATAGCAATAAGCTTACGAAAACCCAACAAAAACTGTACCTTTCTGCTGCGCTGGTCACACCTAACCCCACGATAAGCAAACCTAGAAGGCAAATACTCAATACTCACACGTAAAGGATTGCAATTCGCACTACCACAATCACTCCAACAGTGCAAATCATAGGCACTAGTCTGTCCATTGAAAACGGAACAAACACCACGGTCCAATTTGCTTGGAGACAAATTAATATCTCCACCACCTTTCTTTGCACTCAAACAATCAGTCTTATCAACCAAAGCATATTCATAATCTGGATTCTGAGACAACCCCAATATCACAATTGGTTCAAAGTAATTATAATCACTTTTCATAGGCAAACATTCTAATGTTCCACCAATCAAACTACCATAAATGCTATTATTTTTTGAATAATTAAGCTTAAGAACAACATTTGGATATTTTGAACTTAACGAACCAACATAACTCTTCCCTGATCCGACCATACAAAGCTTCCCAGAAGATTCTGACCAATACCCATTAATTGAAAACACCGAATCGTCTTCCCAATAACTAATACTAATCAAACGCCGCCGACGGAAAACAGACTGCTTCCATGGGTCTCGAATGGTCAGGGTGGCTTTGACCTTGTGAACGCCATGGGAGGTGGTGTTTTTGATATATAAGGGGTTGAAGGAGAGAGATATCCCGGACTCAGAGGTTCGTTTGAAGATTTCAACGCCGCCGGAGAAAAATGCGAATTGGAAGCTGAGGAAATCGTTGGAGTGCAGGGGCATAGCCAGGAATTTTTACATGGAGGGGCCGATGTAAAGCACAAGCTTGGAATGCTAGACATCGAGCATCCTCTATTGAGGTTTTGAGTCACAACTGATTATTCTCTAATTCTTTTGGCGTTTGTTTCTCAATTAGTTTGTCAATATGTCGTGAATAATTCTTTAAATCCTCGCAACATTTCACAGCAATTTTATGTGGGGAGTCCATCTTTTCCTACATGATGAAGTAAAGTACAATTCATTCCATCATTCACATTTTTCCAATTATTAAAACCTGTTGAAATAAATGCATCTGATCTGAGACGATCTATTGGTTTCTTACTAAAAAGGTAGCAAGGTAGACAATATATCGCATCCATTGAATGTGAGTATTCCAACCAATCCCTATGTGAATGTGATTCAAACCATGAAGGTTGAAACCAATGACGATGAGTATCATCATTGTATAGATAGTCTATATTTTTAGGTTAATATGGACATTCTTTGAGATAAGCTTGTCGGATTTCATCT
Organism: Castanea sativa; assembly: GCF_040712315.1. Lineage (NCBI taxonomy): Eukaryota > Viridiplantae > Streptophyta > Magnoliopsida > Fagales > Fagaceae > Castanea > Castanea sativa. The sequence continues at coordinate 14,016,891 of NC_134023.1, forward strand.
TGTTTGTTGATAGGGAATTCACATATTTGTTTACGTGATCCTAGATCACGATCTATCTCTTCAGATTGAATTCTTGAATATTTGGAGGGGTGTTCATCAGGCATTGAAGTATCAACATTTGTTTCTACAGCCACAAGTGTCCTAATTTCTGAATTGTTAACATTTTTTTCTTAAAGAATGTATCAATTGTTTTTCGTTTGCTCATAATTCTTTTAGTTTTAAGAATATGACTCAAAAATTAAACTGAAAAGAACTTTAAAAAATAAAATTTTAATTAGAAATTTTTATATTCATACTCAAGAAAAAAAAAATCCACTATAATTTAAACAATCAACCCATTTTTAATACAACTTTAATTAATAATAACCCCTCAAACAAAAACAAAAATTAAATACACAAGTATTGTTACACAACATAAACCAAATAATTTAACAACACCCACAGCCACATCACATAATATCTAACTAATCAAAAATAAGTAATGAATCAAAATAATTTTACCTTAGAAACTTTGTCTTCACAAAGTGTAAAGATGGGTGTGGGCTGTGTGGCAATGCCTATTGCCTCTGCCTACAACTTTAGATCTTCCCTTCAAGACTCATCACAAACAATCTCCCCATGCCTTCAATCATGTATTTCTCTAAAAATCTATGAAAATATAAAGAACATGTGAATATTTAGGTGTAGATAGTTGAGAAAATTAAAAAATGACACTAAAAAGAGATGAATGTCTAATGCTTAAGAAAGAGAAGAAAACTCACTAGACAGTCACCAAGTTCCAAATCCTGAAATTTGAAAATGAAATATGTTGGGTGACTTGTTTTAGAAAGCAAGAAGAAATAAAAAATTGGTCAGGATTTTTTTTTTCTTCAGACTGTGAGGACGAGGACTGATGCTGAGTTTTGGGAGCTGAAACTCTAGTAGGGAAGTGTATCAAAAAAAAAAAAAAAAAGAATAAGAAGTCAAGGGAATGGGATTCGGTGGGGTGGGTTTTTTTTTTTTTTGACCGAAATTATAGAAGTGGGGTGCTGGGTGGGTTTTTTGAGATTGAGAGAAAGTGTAGTTGTATTGTTAGTGTTTGGACTTGAGTATTAAGTGGGTTGTGGGTCAGTTTTTTGTTTTATTTGGAGTACATAAGGCTAAAACTAAAGCTGGGCCTTAGAATAGAAGAGATATTATGGGTATGGTTGGGGGCCAGATGACAAATATTGGGGGGGCCCAATTAGTTTTTATAGCTACTCTAATAGATTTTTTTTTTTACTTTTTTTTTTTTTTACAGGGGCCATGGCCCCCCCAAGCCACTACGTGGCTCCGCCCCTGTTGGAGTGGGAAACAGGGACATCGTCGGAGGATAAAGGGGGCTCGGGAATGACGTCATTGCAGTGCTGGGAGTAAGAGATTTCGGGTTTCCGAAATGGGTTTCGGAAAAAAGCTGTGGCAGTGGGGAAGTTGAGGAATACGAATAAGAAGCAGAGGAGGAGACTGAGTCTGAATTTCAATTTCTTAGGATTTGGAGAAGAAGAAGAACTTGAATTCGAGCCCATTGGCGCGGTGAAAGCGAAAGAGTTAAGAAGCAAAGCTTAAAAGAGAGAAGGAAAACTGAAAAGATTGAATTGTTTTTCACATTGATGTGAATTGAAGATTACAAGAATGAAAGATAAAAATAAAAATAAAAAGAGACTTTTATTTACAGTTATAATAACAGAGTGCAGAGAAAAATTGGCGGGAGAAATAACTACTTTAACAACCTATTAAATAAGGTGATTACAAGTGTTTAATTTGTTTCTCTAATTGTGAGTTTGAGTTGACATCGATTGGACTTTTGCAATAAGTGGTGGAGGCTTATTCTTACAAAAGAGTCTGGTAGGTTGTAAAAATTTAGGTTAAATGTTTAGATTCTAAATTTATGTGTGTTGGCGAACCAAAAATAAAAACACGTCTAGATTATGTGTTAGATATTGCTCAAGTGTGTACAAGTCAAGTCTGTAGATTTTAAATCAAGCCCTAAGCTCGCGAAAACGTTTAGGGTTTGTGTCCTACACTATCTAGTATAAAAGAAAAACTCTAAATACGTTTTAGAAGTTCTTAAAAGTTTTTTAAGTTATTGTTGTGAGATTTGTGGAGTTTTTGTAGCTTTCTAACTCAACAAGTATCTACAGAAAGCTAGATCTACAATCAAGAACTAGTGGAGAAAAGTTGTTGCATAAGAATCAACTACTGATGGTGATCTAAAACCTTTGAGTGGGATCTCAAAGTCACAAACGTGGGTGTTTGTGTTCAACAGAATCAATTAGAAGAGTCCGTGGATTCGTAGCTGCATGTGGTCGAGTGAGTAAGTACCACAAGAGGTAACTTTAGATTTTAGGGAGAAAATCTATTAAAAAACTTTTATTATATCGATAGTGAATTTGTTTACCTTGAAGATAGTTATGTTAAATCATCCTTAGGTTTTTTACCTTGAAATTGTTGGTTTCATCAGTTTTCCTAGGTCATCATATCATTATCTTCTATATATTTCCGCACTTTGTGATATGATTGCTTGAGTTTAACCTAGATCTAAATAATTAACCTAAGTAACTACTTGACTAATTAATTAGGTTAAACAATTTGGGTTTACAAGGGTCTAAACAAACTAACAGAGTTAGTAACTCTAGTGTAACTCAACAAGAGTTACACCTTTTATAAATCGTAGATTTATGAGAAATCTGATAGTTAAAAAGAGTCAACTACCATATCATTTAACTTAATTTAAGGGCATTTGTTTTCTCTCTCCTCATTTGTTTTCTTATATATATTTATATAAAATATCATAGAGTTTAATTTATGATTTTTTTTAATAAAAATTTATGATGTTTACTCTATAATGATTTCTCTATATCATTGGGTTAATACTCCAATCAGTTTTTTATATAAGTGGAATTCAAACTCCCGATCTTTTATTCAACGACTAGAGAGAGAGAGAGAGAGAGATCATTTTTCACTTTCCATTATACAATTCGTATTTCCATTTTCACTTTCCTATAGAGAGCAAGCTCTCCTTACACTTTCACTTTCACTTTCCATTTTCATTTTTCACTTTCCATTAACTTCCATTTTCATTTTCACTTTCCAGACCGACCTCTCTCCCTAAACATGGTAGCATCAAAATTCAGTTTGAAGAAAGGGGAAGGTGGTGGACGCCACACATTTCCTTCCATCTCCCTCAGTATAGCAGCCATTTGGACAGCAAGTTGCTTGTGCACCTGAACATTTTCCTCCAGCCATTCCGCAGCCCTTTTATTCAACCATCTCAGATCCTTAAGCTTCCCACCATGCATCACACAATTTCGCTGGTTCCACAACATCCAGGCTTGCACCAGGAACAGCTCTATCTCCTTTGGTTCCAACTTGAGCATTAAAACCTCCAAAAGCTGCAAAACATCCTGCTGGCCGAGAGAACATTTCTGCAGCTTGGTCTAACTTCCAGCCTACACATCTTGGGCAGCAGGGCATTCCCATAGCACGTGCACTTCAGTCTCTGGGCCTTGCAAGCACAGCGGGCATTCAATTTCAGCAATCAATTTTCTTTTTGCTAGGTTGCATCGGGTTGGCAGAATTCCACTACAGGCCCTTCATCCAAAGATTTTGACCTTATTAGGAATTTTCATCTTCCATAAAACCTCCCATACCTTCTGCTCCTCATTCCCCCTTGAACTTTCTGCCCAATTGTCATTCCTCAAGACCTGCCGAGCCACATGATAACTAGATTTCACAGAATATCTCCCATTTTTGTTATGCAACCAGCTTATTGAGTCATCCACATGCCTTCGACTTAAAGGAATTTGACAGATGGCCTCTGCATCCTCCCTTCGAAAAGTTGCCATAATCAGATCTTGCCTCCAACAATGTGTGTCCAGCTCAATCAAGTTTGCCACCAACCAATCTCCCACATCCACATTAGCCGGATAAAGTACCCTATTAGTTGGATGATTAGGGATCCATTTGTCGGTCTGAAGTTTTATTGAGGCCCCATCTCCAACCCTCCAATAGCAGCCCGTCTTCAAAATAGGTAGAGCAACCAAAATACTCCTCCAAACATAGGAGCAATTCGGGGGCTCAATTGCATTCAAAAGGTGAGACCGAGGGAAATACCGAGCTGAAAAGCATTTATATAACAACGAATCCTTTTGTTGTAGCAACCTCGATCCCTACTTGGCTAGCATAGCCAAATTGAAACTTCTTAGGTCCCGGAACCCCATGCCATCGTCCTTTTTTGCACTGGTTAATCTATCCCAACTCCTCCAATGAATCTTCCTTTCATTCCCCACCAATCCCCACCAAAATCTTGCACACATAGACTTTAACTCATCACATAATTTTATTGGTAGTTGGAACACTCCCATGGTATAAGTGGGAATGGATTGGGCTACCGCCTCGATGAGAACTTCCTTACTAGCTCTTGATAACAACATTCCTTTCTACCCCTGTAATTTTTTCCACACTCGATCTTTTAAATAAGAGAAAGTTTGATACTAGTGCAATACCAATTTAAAGCAACCAAAACTCACATGCGAAAACAACAAAGTACAAATCTCAAATCATACTATTATCTTCACAAACCTTAGCCGTGTCTGTGTTAAGAGTTTGGCTCTAGCTGGGTAAGATGCATAGAATTGGTCCGCTCAAGAAAAAAAAAATTTATTCCGTTTAATGGAGATATATTCCATTATTTTAGGTGATAATTTAGGTTTTTTTTAAGTATAGTGGTTGTATAGCACCAAACAACTAAATAAAATTAGAAAATATAAATTATCAATGTTTGAGTTTAAAAGTTGGATTTGTTAGAGAGATAAAGTTTCACTCATTGTTAAGTTTGGATTAAACAAAAATAATTTTATTTAAATAAAATGATAATTTTATTTAAATATTGGCTGACATGAAAAATTGTGAGAGTTTTAGAGGTTTCGGTTATATATATATTTATATATATATATATATATATATATATATATATATATATATATAATAGATTATTTCTAAAAGCAAAAATAAAAATGGTCAATTTCTCATTTATTATTGGTTTAATTATTTCTAAAGGCAAAAAATAAGATTTGAAAAGTTAGGGTCTGTTTGGTTTTTTTTTAATCACTCATCACTCCTCACTCAATTTCTATCACTCATCACTCATCACTCATCACTTAAAATACCCCAACTCCCTACACTCCACCCGTTTGGCACCATCACCCAACTTATTATCACCCAATATTTTTCAACTATTTTGTGAGCCCATACCTGTCACTTGGTTAGAGCAAAGCTGTTTTGTTACCCGCGAAAGGTTTTCATCCCCATCTTTTTCTCTTTTCTCATTTCCCCTTCCCCCTTCAGCCTTGTCACTCTCCCAAAGCACAAACTCGAACCCATAAAAATTTCTCAAGCTCCCTCGCCTTGTCAGGACCGTCACCAGTGAACAACACCCATCTCTCCGACGTGTACCGGCGGCGCTATTTCTTCCGTCATGACCTAGCGGTGCCGACGAGCATAAAGAAACGTGACCCATTTCCCCATTTTGTCACGGACGATCTCCACGGACCCAATCAGGTGCTACCTCATCCCTTTTTGTATACTCTCAGCTTGTTTCTTTATCTGATTTGTGTGTTTGGCATTTGGGTTTTGAGAAAACTGTTAGATTTTAGCACTATCTTTGCTTTACCTTTGTTTTTCCCTGTTGTTTGGTTAGTGAGAAAATAATAAAGGAGAAGTTTTTTTGGTTTGTTTTGTGTTTATATGATGTTATTATGCTTACCCTTTCAAATAGATGGCTTGGAGGCTTTGAAACCCATAAAAGATTTTCTGGATTGTTTACATTGTGTTCGAATTTTTATTTGCTGAAGTAATATTACCCTGAAAATACCCCAATCCTGTTTGGTGCTTTTCTATTATACATGAAAAAACTTTTTACGAAGAACACAATGGTTTAAGGTCCTTGATTTATGTGCTGTGATTGTGTGTATTGGAGTATAGTGTGGTTCTGTGTGTATTGGAGTATGGAGTTAGCTTTTTTTTTTTTTTTTTGTATAAACTTGTCTAAAATTCCCCTGAGATATACAGTTTGAAGTATATGATAGAGGATTTAACACGAAAACAGACTATCAACAGCATCCCCTGTGTCTTACAACCTTGTTTTGAACCAGCATTCTTTAAAGCACTTATGAGGCATCTTGATTATATCTAATGGCATGATGATAAATTTTTGTTGCTAATTTCTTAAAGAGGAAGCCGAGAACAATGAAAACTGAAGGAGGATGAATCTATGATGCATTTACATTGTGAATATCTTTAGATTCAAGTCCACATGTTAAAAAAAAAGTCTTTGGAGTTTGGATTCAAGCTTTGAAATTAAAAGCTTCTTCTATTTGTTTTTTCATTCAGCTAGATATTTTGATGGTTTATTGGCATGTGAGATGTGTTTGGATTCAAGCCTTGAAGACTGAATTCTAGAATTAATAGAGGAAATGGATTTGCACTTGCACCTAAACTGTTTATTTCTCTGCATAATTAGTTGTTATCTTCCAGTAACACAGACTTGGTACCCTACTAGTATTATGCCTTTTTCTTTATTTTTTAGTTTATTTTTTTCTCCTTCTGAGCACCATATACATGGATTTGGAATATGTGTATACAATCATCTAATGGTGAGCATACTCTTTGAATTGGGCTGAAGTTTTAGTCATCCCTAAGACTCTTTGAATTGTAGAAATACTCTTTTCTTTACCTAATGTTATCACAGAACTATTTGGTTGTAAATTGTAATGTATTTTTTAAAGTAAGCATTAATGATTATAAATTTAAAATTTCTTGGTGTTGATGATTTGTATTGCATGCGAACCGGCACTATAACAAGTATAAACATATATGTTTAACAAATTTAACATTCCTGTCTTGTCCCCTGTGTCTAAAAATTCAATAGTCACCATACCAAAGATAAAAGGTTCAGGTCATGATATGCCACCCTTGTCCATTTCCAAAAATCATAGTAGATATTGATCACTCTTGCTGGTTGCACAGTTTGGCAAATTTAGATCTTATTTAGGAGTTGGTGTGCCTGACTAGAGAGAGTATCTTCACTAACCAGCATTTTTCTGTTTGCTTTTGTTTGTTTCCTTTATCCTTTCTTGCAATGCTTTCTGCAGCATTACATAAGGGTTGTAAATTGCAATTATCACGTTGGAGAGCATGGTAGATTATTGAAAATTGACAACTTAGAGCGTTGTTCAACCCCCTTGGTACCTCTCTCTTGTTTCTAGTTTTCTATTTCTTTCTCATTCAGTCAATGAGTTCTGGCTAATGGCACCTCCTCCTCCCATGAGAGCGAGTGGAGGATGAGATTGCGGGTTCCAAACCCTTCAAGGGCATGTGTACCTTATCAATAAAAAAAATATTTCTCATTCATCTTCTACTTGCCTCATTAATCTTTTTTCTTCTCTCTTTACTTTTCTCTGATTGATCTAAAGATTATGACTAAAAAAAGGGTCTATAGATGAAATGAAATTAGACTTGTGAACATATCTATTAGTCTATTAAATCTCAAACCTAATTCTCAATACTTTCTGCGTTTAAACTCCAACCAACCCATAATTTCTACATCAAACCAAAACCCAATTTCCAATTAATTAAAGCTGAAAGTCAGCCACTGTCAGACATCAGTTACTGAAGCACAAGAATGTTCTGCTAGTCATGTATTCTTTGTCAAATGTAAAAAAATGGACTTCAGGCATGTTCTGCTAATCATTTATCCTTTATCAAATGATCCAGACCACATGCTTCAGTATAAGAGAATGGAGCTTTAAGCGTAAAGTTCAACATCAGATGCAAGTAGCTAAGAACTTGAGTTATCAAACACAACATGATTTTTAAGGGCACAACAACAACAGCAATGACTAAGCTTTTGTCCAAAATCTAAGGGCACAACACTAACACACACACACACACAAAACCCCTGTTTATACCTGAATTGATCCACAGAAATTTTATTGAGCACCTTGTCTTGACCAATGGATGACACATCTATTCTTTTCTTTTTTGTTATACTCTTCAACAATGGAATGTCTTTTGCCACTACTTATGAGTCAACTTCTTGCGGCCAAATGTGTGATATGGATCGATGTGTGGAAAGGACCTCTCTATCTATCTGTAATTTTGGTAGGCGGTTTTATGGATGTCAGCATTGGTCGCCGGTTAGTATTTCGTGATTATTTTGATTTTTTTTTTTTCTGATTTTTCTAATTATTATCATGAAGACTGTTATAGCTTTTATATATTATATTCATTCTTTACCACCATGCAAAACATTGGTTCTTCTAGTGTCTTTTATTTGTGAAGGGGATGAAGTTGCAATACCTTTGAGTGTCCATATACTTTTCTTCTTTGAATTTGGAATTTTGCTCCTCATTTCAATTGCCTCTTTTTTAAAAGAAAAAAAGAAAAGAAAATGGTTAATTAAGAAAATTTCACTCTTTGGTTTTCTTGCTGTCTGTAGAAGTGTTTGTCTACTTACTCTCTAGCTTAAAAGATAGTGTTGTTATGTATTTGCCTTGTCATTTTCTTTGCTGACCATCATATATATGCCTTCATTGTTGTATGTAGGACTCTGATCAGGCATGTATGTTCTTCAAATGGATGGACAAGAACACATGCCCACATGGCCGTGCAACGGCACCACTTGTCCATGAAAGGTTTACGAGATATAAGGCTGAGGCACCGGCTGCAAGAAACGAAAGGGATGAGGCTCATGCAAGGTAAGCAGAAGCATGGGACGTTCTTAGGATATCAAAGCGCAAGGTTGAAAAAACACAGCTCGCACTCCGGATTGCTGAAGACAAGGTCTACAAGTATAGGCTAGCTTTACTTTGTCTTAGACTGTAGTTAGGGTTTATTTTGTATTCTCTATTGTTTTTGGGGGCCATGACCCATTTACGGTCACGTGTGTTATGTACATTAATGATTACTGTTTTGAGTTCCTATATATTTTATAAGGTGATTTAACACACGGGTTGAAGTGTGTTCTGTACATTACTGGTCACGTGTGTTAGCATTTCTTTTTTTTTTTTGATGGTGAACTACTTTATGCATCTCATAGCATGCACTCAAGTAATGTGAAATTTCCTTATAGTAGTGGCAATATTTTTTGATGTTTGATGGTCCAAAAATAGTTTTTATAGTAATGACAATAGGTGTGAACACATGCTGTGGGTATACCATGGTCCAAAAACATTTCTTATAATAATTGATACATTCGAATTATGTTACATAATTATGGCAAGAACATATCTACACAATTTCATGTCATTCCAAAATAGTGTGTTTTGTACAAGTTTAACTAAGTTCTACCTCTACCTACGTGAAGAAATATTTCCTTGACCCTACAGTAGTTCCAAAAACAATTACGTTGCAAAGCCATAGCATCTAAATTGCAGCGAAGTAAATGATCAATTGCCACGGCCAACATATAATCATCTCACATTGCCATGGGCAACATAATCGTCCCACATTGCGTCAGTAATATTGTCCCGAAATTGGCCCATCGCTCTCTTCGATGCACTTGACATTTCTAGTACATGCCTTTGGGTTATTGAGCTTGTTGATGGTCCAGCATCGCCATTGCCTTCGTTATTGGTCGCACTACCTTCGCCAACACTCTCCCCTATTGTTCTGAACAATTCATCACTCCAATTGTTCATGCGTATGAAATTGTGTAGAGTACAACACACAACAATGACATAACGCTGCCTAATTGGCTTGAAGTTTAGCATTAAATTCAGAATGGGGAAACGGGCCTTCAGCGTGCCAAAAGACCGCTCAATAACCATCCGCAAGGACGAGTGCCTGTAGTTGTACAACTCTTTCTTCAATGTTATCCGTCTACCGCTTGAGCGGGATTCCTGAGCATGGTACCTAGTTGACTTGTGAGGAGGGGAGAAAACTAGTGCCAATTGGTAGGCCCAAATCCACCAAGTAGTACGACCCTACACACACACACAATCAGCCAGTATGCAATTAAGTTGTTCATAAACATACTACTTACAATGGAGGATAAATAACTTTAGTTAAGGTTACAGTAATGGATAGTACCTGTTGGTGGCCATAGGAATCCATGCTTCTGGTCATTGATCGCTTCCTCGAAAACCCTTGAGTCATTCGCACTGCCCTCCCACCCAGCATGGACATATGTGAACTGCATGTCCATGTTACACACACACACAGAGCACATTAGTTGTTATAAGGCTCTTGCGGTCCCTATGTGCTTGAGTCTCATTTGCGGGAGGTCGGGCAATCACGTGCATTCCATCAATTGCTCCTACACATCTCTACACACTCAAGTTTTAATTAATCTTAGCAAGCACACATCAAATATCATGTTATTTTACTGTTATGCGAAGTTAGTTAAGTAAGGGAATGTTTTGTATCTCAAACTATGACCAGTACTTGTTCACTTGAAGATGTTCGGGGAGGCTTGTGACATTCTGATCAGGTTTAATTAGATGTTTCGCGTATGCGTGGACAGCCCGCAACGCCCGACGAAAATGCCAGCACACGGTTTCTGTTGAGTGCTGAAACCTGTCTGCAACACATCTATAACGGGTGTTGTGTCCAAGTATGAACAATAACATGGCCACAGCTTGAGTGGTATTCACCCCCACCTTGTCCGTCCCTCAAGTAACCATGTCGAGCCAACTCGTCTACTAAATGTAACAGCAACTCAGGTGTCATGCAGAACATCTCAAAACACTTAGCTAGATTACCTTCAGTGACCTCGTCCATATACCCCTTGCCGGTCAACGTACTTGTTCACATTGGTTGTTTATCATAATGCCGCTGCACGTACGCATACATCTCCCCAACTATAGGATTCACTAAATTAAACTCTGCTTCTTCTTCATGTTTGAACTCTGAATCGGTCAAGTCATCATCATTATCTTCACAAACATTGCTGGAACCAACGTCGTTGAAGTATGCATCATCAGAGTCATACTCTTGGAACGCATGTGACTAGTCATTTTCGGATGCCATAAGCGACCTTCACATTAGCACAAACACACTATTAAGGTAGGTTACGTAAAGAGAGATATAAATGGACATATGTTATTCTTAACACTCTACACCTCAGCCTGTAATCCAACAAAGTGATGAGACCATCAACATAGGAAATAGAAACCTATCAAATAGTCCTACTAATAACATCAACCATAGATTATAATAAGACAATGAAAAATAATTAAAACAAGTAAATAGCATAATATAAACGTATAATATAAACACCTAATTTAACAGTCACCATTATAAACGTATAAAAATCAACGAACTCAAAATCCAAATCCATAACATAATATAACACAAACCATACAAACATCCCAAGTTCGTAAATAACATAAACCTCAGCATTATCCATACGAAACATCTCACAAGTAAATAGAACAACCCAAATCCATAGTATGTGTTAGAAATACTAAATTGAATAGTATTGTATTTCTCACCTAAAGAATATACATAAGTGCCTTTATATAGGAGGCATATGAGTGCAGTACAAGTAAATATGAGTGTAGTACAAGTAAGAGTGCTATACAAGTAAGAGTACTAAACAAGTAAACTAGTTGGGCCTAAAGCCCACAACACTATATATGTTAACAGCCCCCCTCAAACTCAAGGTGGATGTGAGACTAGCTTGAGGTTGTCAACCAAAGTACGAAGGCGTCCCTTAGGATGTGACTTGGTGAAGATATCTGCAAGTTGATCTGTAAAGGAAACTGAGATTAGCTTGAGAGCACCATGGACAAGATGATAACAGATAAAATGACAATCGATCTTGATGTGTTTAGTCCGTTCATGGAAGACATCATTATGAGCAATATGAATGGCACTCTTGTTGTCACAATAAAGAGGAGTAGCAGAGGATGTCGACACACCTAAGTCTTTGAGAAGCCATCGTAGCCAAAGAAGCTCAGATGTGGTATCAGCAAGGGCACGATATTCTGCTTCAGTACTAGAACGGGCCACATGAGTTTGTTTCTTGCTTCGCCAAGAAATCAGAGAAGAACCAAGAAGACAGCAATAACCAATGGTGGATCTGCAATCAATGGGATCTCCTGCCCAATCAGCATCAGAAAATGCACAGAGAACAAGAGGAGACCGAGCAGAGTAGAAAAGACCATGGAAGAGAGTGCCTTTTAGGTACCGAAGAATGTGCAGAACAGCAGCATAGTGAGTCGATTGTGGAGCAGACAGATATTGGCTCACCTGGTGAACAGCATAGGAAATGTCTGAACGAGTAATAGTGAGATAAACTAGGTTGCCAACTAAGCGTTTGTAAAGAGAGGGATTAGACAATAGTTTCCCCCCTGAGGGAGTCAGATGCGCATTAAGCTCGACTGGAGTGTCAACAGTCTTGCTATCAGTGAGTCCAGCTCTAAACAAGAGTTCGGAGGCATACTTGGCTTGAGTAATGTAAAGTCTATCTGTAGAATGAGTGATTTCAAGACCCAAGAAGTAGCTGAGATGTCCAAGATCTTTCATCTCAAACTGCTGACTGAGAAAATCCTTGAGTTCTTGAATGCCACTGAGGTCATCACCAGTTATGATCATATCATCCACATATAGGAGAAGTAAAATAGTGCCTTTGTCAGTGCGACGAAGAAATAAGACAGAATCATAATGACTGGCCATGTAACCCAAACGAGAGATGGTAGAGCTGAACTTGGCAAACTAAGCACGTGGAGCTTGTTTAAGGCCATAAAGTGCACGTCGAAGGTGACAAACCTTGTTTGATTCAACAGAGAGACCAGGAGGAGGTTGCATATAAACTTCTTCACTCAAATCCCCATTAAGGAATGCATTTTTGACATCCATCTGGAAAAGATCCCATTTACTGGCAGCAGCAACAGCTAAGAGGGCACGAACAGATGAGATACGAGCAACCGGAGCAAAGGTCTCTTCATAATCAATCCCATACTCCTGTGTAAAACCTTTTGCAACAAGACGAGCTTTGTAGCGCTCAATGGACCCATCAGAGCGAGTCTTAATCTTGTAGATCCACTTACAACCAACCACAGATTTCCCAGGGGGGAGAGTGACCAAGTCCCAAGTATGGTTTTTAGATAATGCATCAAGTTCCTCTTTCATTGCAATCTGCCATAAAGGGTCAGTGGAAGCCTCACGATAGGTGTGAGGCTCATGCAATGTAGTAAGGGTAGTGTAACAATGATAGTCAAGTAAATGTGCAGGAATGGACCTTACCCGAGTTGAGTGACGAGGTGGAATGTCTTGTACATGATCTTCAGGTAGAGCAGGAGCAGGGGAACCAAGATCAAGGTTGGGTAGCTCATCTTCGACCTGTTCATCTTCCACCTGTTCATTAAAAGAGGAACTAGGAAAGGGATCAAGGATTTCTGGTGGTTGGACAGAGAAGTTAATAGGAGAATCAGGAGCAGCTACAAGAGGATCAGGATCAGCTATAGGAGGGTCAGGAGCAGCTACAGAAGGAATTTGCGTCTCATCTAGAAATAGATCTAAGATAGAAGAGAAAGATAAAGAAGTACGGAAGTGAGAGAGCTCAACAAAGAGGCGATGTTCCCAAAAGACAACATTGCGGGAGACACGAAGACGATGAGAAATAAGATCATAACACCGATACCCCTTTTGAGTTTCGCCATAACCAAGAAAACAACAAAGTCTTGACCTAGGCTCAAGTTTATTATGCTCATGTGGCTGAAGAAGAACGAAACAAGCAGAGCCGAATGAGCGTAGGTGGTGATAGTCTGGAGGTGACCCAAAAAGGCGCTCATATGGAGTTTGATTTTGGATGACAGGACTGAGAATGCGATTAATAGTATGAACAGCATGAAGAGCAGCTTCGCCCCAAAAAGGAGCAGGAACTTTGGCAGAGAGAAGAAGAGCATGAACAGTGTCAAGAATATGACGAAGTTTTCGTTCGGCTTTACCATTTTGCTAAGAGGTACCTGGACAAGTTAGTTGATGAACAGTACCATAGGAATGCAACATAGCTTGGAACGCATATTGAGTGTACTCAAGAGCATTATCAGATCGAAAAATTTTGATACGTTTAGAAAATTGAGTTTCAACCATTTTTGCAAAATTAGAATACACTTGCAATAATTCAGAACGATGTTTCATATTAAAGATCCAGCTATAGCGAGAGTAATCATCAACAAAGACAACAAAATATCGAGATCCACCAATACTAGAGACAGAGGAAGGTCCCCAAACATCAGAATGAATAAGGTCAAAGATATCAGTGGATATAGATTCACTAGAATTGAAAGGCAAAGCTGGTTGTTTTCCTAATTGACATGAAACACAATCAAAATTTTCGTAGACATCGAACCTAGCAAACCTCTAGAAGCCAATTGTTGTACACGGGAAGAAGATGCGTGACCAAGTTGAGCATGCCAAAGAGCAAGAGAAGGAATAGAAGAAACCTGCCGAACAAGCCAATAGAAACAAGAGCAACAAGTGGAAGACGAAGGTTGTCCACGGGAAACATACGCCCAACTCTGGGACCGGTCCCTAACTCCTATCCCGTCCTTGGATCCTGCACAATACACCCAGAATAATCAAATATGATTCGATAACCCAACTCAGCTAATTGTCCCACAGAAAAAAAATTGTAAGAAAGGTTAGGAACATTAAAGACCCCAGAAACGGAGAGGTTGGAGGTTGAAACGGAACCTATATTATGACCAGACATTGTGGAACCATTTGCTGTGCGAATAGTAAGAGGGTGTGGTGCAGGTTTAAGTTCAGAAAATAAGGACGAGTGAGGTGTCATGTGATTGCAACAAGCAAAATCCATAAGCCAAGAGGAAGGAGACATACCGGACAAAACTGAGAGAGAAGAGGAATAAGATGCATTATCAACCATACGAATGACATTGGCGATGATGTTTTTAAGGTCATCTGTGGTCATGGTGAAAGTGCGACTTGAAGACTTAGACTGTGCAAAGACGGGAGCCATTGGTTGGACACTCTCAATGTTAGCAATAGTGGCAGAAGAACCTGAACCAGCTGATTTGTTGCGCTGAAAACAAGTCTCAATATTATGGCCAAAACGTTTGCAAAAATTGCAAAAGCGTTTGCTAGATTGTCGGCGACGATTGTTGCAAAAGGAAGAAGACCTGTCCTTATTCTTCATTTAGAAGCAAAATATGCAAAAATGGATTGTAAAAATGAAATCTACACGAAAAACTGGGTAAGGAGCACCTGGGCTGCAAAAAGTCAACTCTGCGAAAAAGTCAACGGTCAACAGAAGTTAATGGTCAGTGGTCAACGGTCAGTCAACGATGACGTGGCGGGTGATGTCAGCAGCGCGCTGGAAGGTGACGTCAGCGCTGACGTGGCAAGATGACGTGACTCAGGGCTGACGTCAGCAGGAACAGTGGTCTTTGCAGTGTTCGAACTCCCCAACAGTGGTTGCTACAGGTCCGGAACCTGAGGACGATGTCTGGAAGAATTGAAGGTTCAACGGCGAAAGGTTGTGGCAGTTGTTGTGACAGCGGAAGCAATATTGAGAATGGAGTTACACCAATAAAGACAAGACTGCTAAGAAAAGGTTAGAGCAGTGGCTCTGATACCATGTTAGAAATACTAAATTGAATAGTATTATATTTCTCACCGAAAGAATATACATAAGTGCCTTTATATAGGAGGCATATGAGTGCAGTACAAGTAAATATGAGTGTAGTACAAGTAAGAGTGCTAAACAAGTAAACTAGTTGGGCTTAAAGCTCACAACACTATATATGTTAACAGTATGGAAAAACCAAATAGCTTAGACGTAATGCAATATTGTTCTCCCTACTAGCCAAACACAACTACATCTAAGTACTAGATTGTAAGCATGTAAATATGTCAATCCTCCTCCGGGTTTAGAATGTCCTCAATCCAAGTCTTCCTCCTATGCCTTGGCATACCCATAAACACCACCCTATTATCCTTTTGCTACAAAGCCTTTGAGATCTTGACATAGGCCTTGTTACTCAAATCCTCGTACTTATTCAGCAGGTCAATTGCCTTGCCAAGTGAACAAGGATCACCCCCTACGCCGGATTGAGCGAATGGCTTAGATGAACCGCTAGACCTGCCGAGTTTACCACTAAACCTCTCCTTCGTCATTGTAGTGTACTCTTTTAGGGCCACAGTCATGTCACTTACCCTATCCGCTTTCTTCGAGACCTTCTTACCCTTGCCATTTGCATCTTGCACAGGACGTGTTCCCACCCGTTGGGTTGCCTCCTCAACCTCAGTATCCTCCACTGTTTGCAGGAAACTCTCAAAGTTAGGGGTGTAACAGTCATCGTCCAAATGGGTGGGTGCACTTGCATTGGCATTGGCATTGGCATTGGCAAGCTCTTCCTCTAGGGCATGCTCCTCGTCACTATTCAGGGGAGGAGTGTTTAAAGAGATCTGCAGGTTCCTAGTCGCAGTACTAGGGGCGAACAACTGCTGCAGTGATGGGTAGTCTGGGTATCCCTGTTTCCTTAAGTTAGCTGCACCACAATTGCCTTGCAATGTCTTGGGAAACATTAGCACACTAAACACACCAGTTCATATATTACCAAGACTACAAAAAACGCGAGCTATAGCCGCGTTTTTTGGCCGTGTTTATAAAAAAAAGCAGCTATAGCTGATCTATAGCCGCGTTTTTAAGAAACGCAGCTATAGACATAATCTATAGCCGCGTTTTTCGAAAATGCGGCTATAGGTCCCCTTCTGGCTGCGTTTTCAAACGCAGCTCCAGCCTAATAATTTTTTTTTAAAAGTGGGCCTGGAGCTGCGTTTGAAAACGCAGCCAGAGGGGGACCTATAGCCGCGTTTTTAAAAACGCGGCTATAGGTCCCCCTATGGCTGCTTTTCTAAGCACAGCTCCATGCCACTTTTTGAAAAAAAATTCATTCGGCTGGAGCTGCGCTTGAGAACGCAGCCAGAGGGGGACCTATAGCCGCGTTTTTAAAAACGCAGCTATAGGTCCCCTCAGCCGAATAAATTTTCTTAAAGTAAAGACGTGGAGTTTGCAGCAGAGGGGGCCTATAGCCGCGTTTTTGGAAAACGCGGCTATAGGTCCCCCTCTGGCTGTGTTTTCAAAAACGTGGCTCAAAAAAAAAAAAAAAAAAAAAAACTTAAACTTCCCACGTGCCCCCCCTTTCCCACCTACAGCCTCACCTACCCCCACTTTCAGTATAAGTTCTTCTCTTCTTTTTTTTATTTTATTTTTTCTTTCTTCAATCTTCCCTCTGAAGCTTCAGGTTCTCTCTGTCCTTTTTTTTTTTTTTTTTTTTTTTTTTTTTTCTTTTCCTTTTCTTTCTTCCTTCCTCACTAACTCTTCAGGTTTTTTTTTTTTTTTTTTCTTTTCCTTTTTCTTTCTTCCTTCATTTTTCCAACGTAGCTCTTTTTTTTTTTTTTTTTTTTTTTTTGTTTCTTTGAAGTTCCTACATCTTTTTTCTTTCTTTTTTTTTTTGCTCCTTTCTTTTGCAAGTCACGACATTTTTTTTTCCTTCTTCACTCCAACACATTTTTTTTCTTTGTTTCTTTCCAGCTATTTCTTCTTTTTTTCTTCATCTCAGTCACTGATTTTTCTATAGATCTAGTTTTTTTTTTGTTATTTTATGTTTAGTTAGTAAGAAAATGGAGAAAATGCTAAAAATTTTGAATTTGTGCTATTGTGTCCCTGATATTGTGTTTATGTTTAAATGGGTTTGTGTTTCTGAGCTTGTACTTGAATGGTTTTAGTGTTAGATTTGGGTTGGCTTTGTTGAAAGAGAGGAGATTCATGGGTTTGTGTTTTTATATTTTGGAGCAAATTGTGGTTGTATTGTTAGTATGTTGTGTTTGATTTTGAATTTTTTGGGTTTGTATTTGATTTTGAATTTTCTGGGTTTCCGTTTAATTTTGAATTTTATTTTTGGTTTGAATTTTGAATTTCTTGGGGGAAAAAAAACACCCAGAAATTTTTTTTTTGTTTTTAAAAAAACCTATAGCCGCGTTTTTGAAAAACGCGGCTATAGGTCTCAGACTATAGCCGTGGTTAAACAACGCGGCTTTAGGTCCAATCTTTAGCCGCGGTTGTAAAAACGCGGCTATAGACCCACAGGGGCTGTTGCTGCGCCGCTTAGGCCGCGTTTACAAACGCAGCTCTAGAAAATGCAGCTATAGGCTATAGCTGCGTTTTTGGGGTCTATAGCCGCTTTTTTGAAACGCGGCTTTAGACCCCGTTTTTTGTAGTGCAACTTGGAGGAAACTTGCATAAATAAACAAGGGCAATAACTAATATACCTAAAAAAAAAACGCACCGGTTCATATATTACCAACTTGGAGGCAAATTGCATAAATAAATAATTGCAATAAGTTATATAAATAATAAACATACCGCAATCACATTCTGCCACACCTCGTCAGGACAAGTCTCTGTTTGGGTCTGCTCGTCCCACCCCAACCCTGCGTATCTTAGCAACTGGCTCCACTTGCATTGTTTGAGTCGGCGCCTATTGTGCTTCTGAACAACTTGCTTAGAGAGAAGGTCTTTCCCAGTCCTTTGGTTAAGTTCAGCTGTAATTGATGCCCACGTAGGACCCTTGAACACACAGTTTGGCATGTTACCCTTAAGTTGTTCCTCCAACATGATCTCAATAAAAATATGTTCTACATGGGGAGGCCACATTTTCTCATCCACCTCTTGTGATTCATGTGCCATCTATTTGAAATATCTCACGTGGTAAGCTTATGGCAGATAATAATTTTAAGAATTGATTAATAGGACTATAGGATTCATGTGCCATGTAGGTTTAATGGCCTGTTTGGATGTTTAAAAAAGGAGGGGGAGTAGAGTAGAGGGAAGGGAAGTAATTCAATTACCTTGTTTGGGAGTTTTTTAAGGAAGGAGGGGGAGGGGTTTGGAGGGGTTTGAAGGGGTTTCAACTACTTCCAACCCCCTCATTTTTAATTCCCCCAAATTGGAGAGATTTGGAGGGAGAGTAGAGCACATAAAATTATTGATAAAGTAAATTACCTAATTTACCCTTATTATATTTATAAAATTACAATGTTAAAAACAAGGGGAAGGGCTAATTACTCACTTCCCCCTTACTAATTATAAAAACATCCAAACAAGGTGGAGGGTAATCATTCTCCTCTACTCTCCTCCTCACTACTCTCCTCCCCTCTACTCCCCTCTACTCTCCTCCTTCTCTAAACTCCCAAACAGGCCATAAGGGGTCCAAAAAATGAAAAATATTCCACACTTAAATCAACACGGATAAGAAAAAGCATGAACGGAATGTAAGAAACAATGGTAATATATAAGAAACAGTGGTAATATATAAATCCTTCATCGAGGTTTACCACATATACAATGTGACCAGATATACAAAAGATGGAAGATCGATGCAATGAGTTAGTAAACTGAATAAGTGGTCACAAATACAACTAGGTTAGTGCATGGTTAAGTAACTGGTAATCCATAAGAAAGTACGCTACTAAAAATAATGGGAACAAAATATGTCAGCAGTATATCAAAAGGGACATGCACTAAATTGCTTCGACTATGCATCCATCTCTTACTGAGGCGGGTCATTAGACAATCGGTCAGGAGAGGCCACGGGGGAAACGTAGGCTCGATCAGCATACCTAGGGACCCCCATTGCTATGCAATACCTCTGTCGAATATGCTTCTACTTCGTAATCACCCGCTTCATGGTAAAGGCCTTCCTCGTGCGGGCATTAAGAGTGCCCGTGATTTGCTGCCACACGTGCGCATTGGCAGAATAAGGACGCAAATTCCCAAGCACATGGTGAGAAAATACGAAGTCACACAACAGATCCTCAGAATTGGCATCCCATGTTCTCAACTCCGCAACCATCTTAAAGAACAACACACACCTCTCATACACAATCATATCACAAGTACAATAAAGAAATCCCAGTATTTTTAGAGGAACAAATATTGAGCATAGCATCCATATTAATATGTATATATTACTGCAATGACATGTACTGAATCATTCTTATGAAATTCATAAACAATATTAAAGCTATAAGCAGATCAAGAAAACACAAATATTCAGCAAAACAGAGCAGAGAAGACACAAATATTCAGCAAAACAGGCAGGTTTCAATTATT
Source organism: Castanea sativa (assembly GCF_040712315.1). Classification (NCBI taxonomy): domain Eukaryota; kingdom Viridiplantae; phylum Streptophyta; class Magnoliopsida; order Fagales; family Fagaceae; genus Castanea; species Castanea sativa. Next base: position 14,037,052 of record NC_134023.1, read on the forward strand.
GCACAAGTATAGTACCACTGTATCAATCAACTTATAGTAACTTTTTTTCCATAGCCCCACAAAACTTCATACAGCTCAGTACACTACAAACATGAGGTTGCAATTCAACTGGTCTGAATAAGTTTGTTGCATGCCAAAAGAACAATAGGTTTGGATCATGTAGTCAGCCTAACAACCTAACTATCTAAAGCTGACATCTCATCCTGCAGAATACACACTATTTTACAAACACTTCTCTTAGCAGTTCAGATTTTTTTCAACATCCATGCATGGGAAAAGAGATACGTTAACCAACCTTGTTGCATTTTTCCATGCACATAGAGCAAACAAATTTCCATTTTTATTTTCTTATGCAAAAAACAGAAGCCACGGGAGAAAGGCAAATATTCAAAATGAAATGGGTAATCCAAATAACATTTAGCGGTAGAATTTTTATTTCAAAATACAATTAGAAAGACTAATTAAGAAAACTAAAATATTGAGGACAATGCAAATCACCTGAACTGAGGAAAAGACAGAAGGAAAAGAAAGCGAAACACCAAAGAATGCAAGCACCCATCCCTCCAAAATGCTATTAATTTGGTATTGGGTATTCTTACTGCCTTGGAATAATAATAGAGAAGCTAAGCGCAAGTTAGTAAGGTTTCTAACACAATTTTCTTTTTCTTTTTAAAAAATAAAAGATCCCACACATCAATTGGTGAGCATTACCAATAATGTGGCTCAAATAAATAACTTCAATTGTTGTCAACAAAATTTCTATGCTTTCTCAGCTTTCCCAATCTTATTCCTCCCATGATTCAATAAAGTCAACATTTTTCATCCCTTTCTAGATTGTATTACTTGTTACCTTATCACTCCCAAATTTTTCATCACAATCATGTAATAATGTTTTTCCTACAATGGGTGAGCAGCAATTATATGGTGAAAAACTCAAAAGGACCCACTGACAATAAATTTGGAAGGACGATATTATATGGAAGGTATATTTTTCATTAAGTGGCATGCCCGTTGGACCAAGGATGATCTTTTTCAATTGCTTTCTGCATTTTTTGAATGCAGTGTTTCTGGTGACCTTATCAGTACAAGCTATTTTTAGTCACTCAATGTAAAGATGGCTGAACCAATTTGGACCATTTATAATGGATTTCAAAATCAAATATGATAGGAGTGTAAGAGACGGCCGAAATCAACAGCTGATCCTCTCAGATCCATGAAAATCTTATTACTTTAATTTCATATGCCCAACCACTTTGTACAAGCCCACCTATCACTCTTTACCTGATTTTAATTCCAAACGTAATTGTTTTAGACAAAAAAAGGAAATGCATTTTGAAGCACTTCACATGGACAAGGCTACAAACCTAACAAATGCTAAAATTACCACCAATCACGACCGCTAATAGTTTCAAAGCAATAAAACTAAAACATGCAATTCCTCTCAAGTGACTATATATAATAGCTAACTTTTAAGAAGAGGATTCTCTACAAGTCATTTTAAAACAAAATTATCTAGTGCTCCCGGTACAATAGATCAAATCAGATGCTTACCCATGAGTTGAAAACCCATAACCGCGGGTTTCAATAGATCAAATCAGATGCTTACCCAAACATCAAACAAAGAAAAAAAAAAAGAAAAAACAGAGAAGCACAAGTTCACCACGGGTTGAAAACCCATAACCACGGGTTTCAATAGATCAAATAAGATGCTTACCCAAACATAAACAAAGAAAAAAAAAACAAAAAAACAAAAAATAGAGAAGCACAGGTTCACCACGGGTTGAAAACCCATAACCACGGGTTGAACATAGATCAAATTAGATGCCTACCCAAACATCAAACAAAGAAAAAAATAGTAGAGAAGCAAACTTTCATCACCACGGGTTGAAAACCCATCACCATGGGTTGATACAGTTAAATCAGATGCGAAAACCCAAACATCAAACAAAGAAAAAAAAAAAGGAAAAAAAATAGAGAGAAGCAAACTTCTCATCACCAATCCTTGATTCGATGTAAAATATGCAAAATACCTTGCTATTACCAACAAATCAGATATATAAACAGCTTAAATGTAAAGAATGCCTTCAGATTTCTGTGAAAAAAGCTTAGAAAGAGGTTGGGGATCGGTTTGGTTGGCGCGTGAAGCACTACGTGACCGTGACACAGCAGCACAAGTTGGCTGAGCTCGGATCGGTGAAATAGTGCGTGAGGAGGTGAGGGCAGTGAGAGCTTCTTTTAGCTTGTGGTGGTACAGGAATGGAGATGAGAGAAGTCTGAGATGAGAAAGCTCTACTTTACTGAAGAGAGTCGTTAAAGAGAGCATCAAAAGGAGTGCCTCACGTGTATTGATCTGACTGTGGAACGAAGTATGTAATTTTAATTACAAAAATGCCATTGAAAACAGAGTTATGAAAATTGAAAATACCTAAAATGTGTTTTCAGTTTCTATAACTCATCACTCAAAAATCAAAAAATTGAGTGATGAAAACAAAAACTAGAAACAAAATCTAAACAGCCTTCTCAGCCATGAGTCCCACCATTTTTGAGTTATGAGTTATGGAGACAAACTTATGAGTTATGAAAACAAAAAATCCAAACAATCCCTTAATTTCTCATTCATTATTGGTTTAATTTTGTTCCATCAATTAGTATTGTAGCCGCTAGGGTTTATCTTGCTAGGGTTTTACTCTTGCTAGGATTCTCTTGTGCCGTGTAGAATTCCTGTCCCTAACCCCTGTTTAGGTTTTGGTTCCCTTCAGGTTTCTAACTTCGATATGACAATGGTGTGGATTCCTTGTAATCCTTCTCTCCCAGACACTGGGCTTTGTGTTTCTTGTCGTTTCTCAATGGTAGGTATAGAAGATTTGTGGTCCCAGTTTTCCTTGACCAAAGAGGAGGAGTTGGGGGCTAATGTACCAAGACAGGGCGGCAATGTCGTTCATCGTCTCGCAGGCAAATTCTTCACTAAACGGGTTGTGAATGCAAAAGCAGTAGCACAGACATTCAAACCCCTTTGGAAACTTATTGGTGAACTCAAAATCAGGGAGGGAATATCTTACTCTTTGAATTTGAGGATGTGTTGGATTTAGAAAGGGTTTTAGAGTTCGAACCTTGGTTATACGATAAACACTTGGTGGCTTTTGAATGAGCAGTAGATGCAGAATCAGTGCCTTCCTTGGCCTTCATAAAAATAGTGTTTTAGGTGCAACTCCATAACATCCCTGAAATATGTTTAACTTAGGAAACAGGAGAGGCAGTGGGTAATATGTTGGGGTTTACAATCCAAGTGGCTAACTCGGAGGAGGATCAAGCAGTGAGTTTCTTCGGGTACGAGTGTCTCTTGATATCTCTAAGCCACTCCGTCGGTGCTGCAAGCTATGGTTTAAAGGTGAACATATTGGCTGGGTGCTTCTGAAATTTGAGCGCTTACCAAACTTTTGCTACTGGTGTGGTAGAGTTATGCATAATGAGAGGGAATGTGAGCTTTGGCTTCAGGGCAAAGGAAACCTGAAGAAAGAAAACCAACAGCATGGTGAATGGCTTCGAGTCGATACAGTTAGATCTTTTCAAAAATCAGTAGTGACTGTGGCTGGTTGCTCTCGAGGGCAAACACCATGGAAAAAGGGTCCTGCAATGCGAAAGAAAACTTGTTCTCAAGCTGCACCAGTGGTCCATAAGGATGCTAACCCAAGTTCATTTTCAGTTTCTAATTTAGAGCATATCGTGGTGGATGTTGAGAGTGTGGAACACGGTAACAAAGACATGGGGTCCTCAACATTGCTCGGTAATGTTTCTGCCTCAAACACCAGCTTGTGCTTGAATATAGATATGGTTCATAATTCCTTGGATTGTCTTAGGAATGGTATGTAGGTCTCTCCTGATATAAGGGCACAGAATGTTACTAACACCCCTAATCATAATAGTCCTTATTCCAGCCCGAATGATGTTTTTGCTTTTAATGCTACTAAGGGTCAATTATGTGATATTTCAAATAAGTTGAACACAGACAGTGCCATGGTTTCTGCAAGGAAGTGGAAAAAGATAGAGAGGGGTGGGAACAGTGACAGTGAGGGTGTTGTTATAACTAAGGTAAAGGACCGTAGACCAAGTTTGGATTCAGCAAATATGAAAAAGTCTAACAGAAAATGTGTGGGAAAAAAAGGTGGAGGGGATAAAGAAAATAATTAGGTGGTGGCTGGGTACCAGCACCACCGGTATCAATGAGTTGCTTAAGGTAGAACTGTTGTGAGCTTGGGAACGTATAGACAGAAGATGAACTCGTTGCCTTAATTGGTAACAAAGCTCCCAAAATGGTTTTCCTAATGGAAACCAAAGTTGACAGAGATGTTATAGAAAGAATTAGTAGGAAGATTCAGTATGCAAATTGTCATGTTGTGCCATGCCAAAATAGGGGAGGTGGTTTAGCCCTCCTTTGGAAAGAGTCGATTCTTTTTGATGTGCTCTCTTCATCTGAGCGCCATATTGATGTAGTTATCGACCAAGGGATAGATGACGCTTGGCGTTTCACGGGTTTTTACGGAAATCCTAATACCACCAACCGGGAAGATTCCTGGTCATTACTAAAACTCTTAAGCCAACACCTAATGCTACCATGGATTTTTTTGGGTGATTTCAATGAAATTCTAAGGGTGGAAGAGAAGTAAGGCTGGTTGGATAGGCCGGAAAGACAAATGCAGGGGTTTCAAGATGCTTTGGATGTTTGTGGTCTTAATGATTTAGGATTTAACGGTTTCCCTTCACTTGGTGCATTAGAAGACCAGGCAACCAATACACTTGGGTTTGGCTTGACCGAGGAGTAGCCACCATTGACTGGATTCTAAGGTTCCCTACATCTAGAATTCACCACTTGGATGCTTTTCACTTGGACCATAAGCCCATTCTTTTGATCTCTGATTCTAAAGCAAAACGGTTTTATCAGAAGGGACAACCCTTTCGCTTTAAAGCCATGTGGTTGAAGGACAAAACTTGCGAAAGGGTGATTAAGGAGCCATGGTGTGGCTATCCGGGGTTGTCTCTAATAAGAATGGTGTCTATGAAATTAGCTACCTGCTAGGACAATTTGCAAAGGTGGAACCGTGAGGTTTTTGGTCATGTTAGGCTCACTTTGGCAAAGAAACTTAAGGATTTAACAAAGGCAGAGGAGGTAGGTTTGTACAGGTCTAATCCATCCCATATTTACCAACTTCGTGAAGAAATTCAAGTGTTGAAAAATAGAGAAGAAGCCATGTGGAAGCAGCAATACCACATTGGCTGAAAGGGGGAGACCAAAACAGTAGGTACTTCCATTGCAGGTCTAATCAGAGAAACAAGCGCAACTATATCTTGGGTTTTGAGGATGACAATGGGGTGTGGATTGAGGATGAAGGCCGGATGGGCTTGTTGAGGAGTACTTTTCCAGACTTTTTTCCACATTAAATCCTTCAGGTTTTGATGATATTTTAGAAGGTATTTCTCCCACGATCACGGATGACATGAATACTAGTCTAAATTGTGAGTATACAACAGTTGAGGTTGTTCAAGCTCTTCACCATATGGCACCACTTATTGCACTAGACCTTGATGTTTTTTATTCTCAGACTGCTTTCTCTTCAGGTTGCCATATCATTGATAATGTCCTGGTGGCTTTTGAGACTCTCCACTGTCTTAAGTGAAAAACACAAGCGAAGCTGGGGTTCATGGCTCACATGAGCAAGGTGTATGACAGGGTGGAATGAGTTTTTCTAGAGAAAGTCATGCAGCATTTGGGGTTTGGAGGTAGAATGGTAACAACCATCATGTCATGCATCAGGTCCATTTCTTATTCTGTGCTTCTCAATGGGGAACCTGTTGGCAATATTAAACCATCTAGAGGCCTTTTGTCTCCATATTTGTTCTTGCTTTGTGCTATTGGGTTACAGGGTCTACTCCACACAGCTGAATCTGAAGGTCGCATTAAAGGTGTTTTTATATGTCGAAATGGTCCTAGGGTTTCCCATCTATTTTTTGTTGATGATAGTGTGCTCTTTTGTCGAGCTAAAGAATCTGAATGCCAAATCTTGGGTGTCCCCTCCATCAGAAATTATGGGAAATATTTGGGTCTTCTTGCCTTTGTTGGTAGAGCTAAAAAACAGAGTTTCATTTATATTAAGGAGAGAATTTGGAAGAAGCTACAGGGTTGGAAGGAAAAGCTTCTATCACAGGCTGGTAGAGAAGTGCTCATCAAATCTGTGATCCAAGCCATTCCTACATATTCCATGAGCTGCTTTAAATTACCAAAAGGGTTACAGTGGTGGGGCTAATTCATAAGTTTTGGTGGGGCTACAGTGGTGACAATAGGAAAATTCATTAGGTTAGGTGGGAGCGTCTTTGTGAAGCACAGGGGGTTGGAGGTATGGGTTTTAAGGAAATAGAGAAATTTAATGATGCTTTGTTGGCCAAGCAGGTTTGGTGTATGATGAACAATCATGATTCTCTATGTTATAGGTTCTCTAAAGCCAGATTTTTCCCAACGGTTCAATTCCCGATACTAAGGATTCTACCCTTGGGTCGTATGCGTGGAAAAACATTTTAAGTTCGAGAGATATAATAAAAAAAGGGGCAGTGTGGTGCATTGGTGATGGTTAGTCGTTCTGCATTAGAGAGGATAAGTGGTTGCCAAACAAAGCATATAGGAAGGTTAGCTCGCCCATTCCTTCAATACCCCCTGATGCCAAAGCTAGTGGCCTCATCGATGCCAACACACGAACATGGAAAGCGGACCTAATTAATCAAAGTTTCTTTCCCCATGAAGCCAGATTAATCTTGAGCAGTCCCTTAAGCATCAGACTCCCACTAGACTGCCTGATCTAGTCCCCATCTTCTTATGGTCGTTTCAGCACCCGCAGTGTATACAAGTTGCTGGTCTCTACTGCTTCGATCAGCAATGCTAGTAGTTCAAATCCTAACCCCCAGAAAATTTTTTGGTAAGACATATGGAAGCTACAAGTACCTAGTAAGGTGAAGCACTTTGTTTGGAGAGCGAGAAACAATGCTCTCCCAACCATGGATAACCTCGTTCGTCTCAAGGTGGTTCTCTCTACCACTTGCAATATTTACAGAAGCCATGTTGAAGACACCACACATGCAGTTTGGAGTTGTGAAGGAGTGAAGGAGGCGTGGTAGATGCTAAGCTGGGCCAATCACACAAACACCCCACTGGATTTTACTGACCTTATCTCTAAGTTTTGGCAGGTACATGATGATTACAGAGTTGAAAGTTTTGCTCTTATAGCATGGCTATTGTGGAATAGATGAAACTTGTTGCGCCTAAGCAAACCGGTTCATCCATTGCAGATGCTACCTTCCTTGGCTGGTGGCATGCTTCAAGACTTCATCAATGCTCAAGACCCGGTCTCGGTGCCTGTTGCGACATCCTCTTTCCGCTTGATCCCTATTGCTACAAAGCTAATTTTAACAGTGCTGTTTTCAATTTAAGCAATGTTGTTGGTCTAGGAGTGGTTATCAAAGGTAGTCGAGGTGATATCTTGGGAGCAATGTCAGTTCGTGTCCTGCTCCCTCAATCTGTGCCAGAGGTGGAGGCCCTTGCTTGTCGTCATGTTGTATCCTTTGTTGTCAACCTTGGTCTTCATGAGGTTATATTTGAAGGTGACTCAACAATCGTGAATCAGCCATCAACAGCGGTCAGTCAAGCCCTGCATTGTATGGTCACATTGTGGATGACATCCTTCACCTTGCTTCGCAATTACAATTCCATAAATTGTGTCAAGTGTCAAGAAATTGTAATAAGGTTGAGGATGCTTTTGCTAAGAAAGCTCAAGTTGAGTTAGATTTTAAGGTTTGGGTAGATGATGTACCTGGGGACATTATCCCCCTTGCATTGTTTGATGTTCATTAGTTTTTTCCTTCACTTGTTTTAATAAAAGCCCCAGTCTACTGACAGAATGGTTTCTCAAAAAAAAAAAAAATGTATTGTAATCAATATATATATATAAAAGCAGAGACCTCATGTGAGAGAGTACGAGGTTCTGCCAAGTGGCACATTCATTGAGCTTCTCTCATTTAGGCTTCCACCTCATCAAAGCTTACATTTATGTAAAACTTTTAATTCATTAAACGTGTCAATGAAATGAATACACATTAGTTATCAATAAGTATGCACTAATTTTATATATATATACGAATTTTATATGGTTTTTTATAAAAAAATTATTTAAGAAAGAAAAAAAATATCACCTGAGAGACCATGCAATTCTGTCATTTGGTGCTTGGTAAGAGTAATTTTTCATTTAGCTTTACACCTCAACCTCTTTATATATTTGGATTATAATAAAATTCTATTAATAGAATATCACTATTTTCACTAATTGTTTAACTTACTATTATCATATTTCAATAACATAGACGTGACATTATAAATTTTAGATGATATTTCCATAAGCTAACTAAACATTTAAATTTTTCTCAAAAAAAAAAAAAACATTTACATGAAATTACAAATTTTTTATGCTAACTCCCAGCCAATGTAGAAACAAAAATTATGATTTAAAATTTCAGCAAAAAAAATAAATGATTAAACAAACAATCAACTTATTACGCCACATAATAACTAATTTCTAATTTATATAACTTTTTCATAATAGTTTAAATTCTCCATCCCTTAATTTTGTATTATATCATTAATTTAACAAAAATATCTTCATATTATTGCAACATTACTTCATATTATTACTTTAAAATATCTTGAATATTCTATTTAAGTTTTTCACATAATAGCTTAAAACATTATCTGTGCATTGCATGAGACCATAGCTAGTTATATTTAATTAACTAGTTGCTAACCCGTGCTATGCATGAGAGCCTACTTATTTGTGATGTAAACTAAAATAATTTTATATAAAATTTAAGAAACTACACCATTGCATAATTTGCTATTGTATGATTTCAATTTGTGTTACAATTTAATAAAGAAGTCATTACTTGAACATGCAATGGCTTACAAAAAATTTGTCAGACAATTTTAGAGCCAAAAATATATTAAAGAATCTGATGATTCACAGCTTAGAAATTATTAATATATATATATATATATATATATATATATATATATATATACATATATTAAAGAATCTGATGATTCACAACTTAGAAATTATTAATATATATATATATATATATATATATATATATGACTAAACAATAGAGAAATATAGTGAAATATGGGTTACATTTGAAAGAATAATTTCAATTATTGCAAACATTTTTATCTTGTAAAAATAGCTAAAGAGAGTTTGGTAGTTCATGTACGAAGTTACTTTTTAAAAAATACATAAAAAAACATTAAATAATTTTTTTAAAACAAAGTAAGGAGTAGAAAATAACATAAGAAGAGCTTATACCTTTACTTTTTTTTATTTTTTTTTATTTAAATATTGGGGTTTGTTTTGTTTTTATAGTGTTCATGATTATCAACGTTTGAATTTGAGTTTAAGTTGGACTTGTTAGAGAAATAGAGTTTCACTCCTTATTAAGTTTGAATTAAAAAAAAAATTGTTTAAAAAAATGATATTAATGAGTTTGAGTTTAAATTGGACTTGTTAGAGAGATTGAGTTTCACTTCTTATTAAGTTTGGACTAAACAAAAATAATTTTATTTAAATAAAATGATGAAAAGAAAGAGACTCATGGCAAATATTTGCTTTCAATTCTTTTTTGAGTTTGAGATTCACTTACGGGCTCTGCCACCCACCTCTAATATGCGCAACCCTTTTTGCTCTTCAATAACTAATGATGTTGATAAGTTAATTGGTTATTGATTAAGGTTATGATTCGTTTTCAATTCTTTTGGTTTTTTTTGTTTTTTTATGTGAGTCTTTTTTTTTTTCCCCTAATCCTAAAGTAAAGTTAAGTTTAAGGTTTTAAAGTGGTAATTGCTAGGGTTTTGAGAAGGGAAAAGAGAGTCCTAACAGGGGTCTCTCTCTCTCTCTCTCAATCCTAAAGTTTTTTTTTTTTTTTACATGAGTCTTTCTTTATTTCTTTTTTTCCTTTTTTTTTTTTTTAAATTCTAACACGAGTCAAAGAAAAGTAAATTAGGAATTATTGTTAATTTTTTATATTATATATAATAAATAAATTGTGCTGACATGGAAAATTGTAAGAGCTTTAGAGGCTTCGGTTTTGTTTTGTTTTTTTAAATTGTTTTAAAAAAATGATATTAATGAGTTTGAGTTTAAATTGGACTTGTTAGAGAGATAAAGTTTCACTTCTTGTTAATTGGTTATTGATTAAGGTTATGATTTGTTTTCAATTATTTTGTTTTTTTTATTTTTTTTTTTTTACTTGAGTCTCTCTTCTTCTTTTTTTTTTTTAAAAAAAAAATCCTAAAGTTAAGTTAAGTTTAAGGTTTTGAGGTGGTAATTGCTAGGGTTTTGAGGAGGGAAAAGAGAGTCCTAACAGGACTCTCTCTCTCTCTTTCTTAATCCTAAAGTTTTTATTTTTATTTTTTACGTGAGTCTTTCTTTCTTTCTTTCTTTTTTTGAAACCTAAAGCGAGTCTTTTTTTCTTTAAATTCTAATGTGAGTCAAAGAAAAGGAAATTAGGAATTATTGTTAAGTTTTTTTTATATTATATATAATAAAAAAAATTGTGTGGACGTAAAAAATTATGAAAGTTGCAGAGATTTCAGTTATATATATTAAATCATTGTAATTTAGGCACACGCCAAAAGCACAACTAAAAATAAGGCAGTCAAGAACTCAAGATCAGAGGGTTTTGGAATTTTTAAGCATTGCTCAGTTCTCATTTCTTATTATTTATACATACATGTTTTTTGTTGTAGGGGTGGTGGGATTTAGGAATCTTCCAAATTAATATTTAAGAAATATTTAATTAGTAGCTCTATCTCTTAAAATTTGTATGTTTGGAGAAAATAATCACAACTTGTTTTAAATCATTGATATACCAATCCCTTCAACCATGAAAACGAGTAACACCATTAGAAGACTTTAACCTTGTTAACGTCTCACCAAATCTTTGGTCATTGTTTGAAACTTCCAAAGTCTTGGAAAGCTATAGTCTTGAAATTTTGGACTGTATAAAAATTGTTTGATTTAAATTACCAAATTACAAATTGAACGTGTGACAATAATCAAACATGTAGCAATCATGTTATCATGATCAGTTTTATGTCATCCATTATTTTTTCCTCAAATAAGTTAAAAATTAAAAATTAAAATTGTCTATAATTACATGTCTAGTTATCTACTCTTTAGTATCCCATGCAATAATCAAGGAAATTCAAGAAAAAATATATTTATATAACTCATTTATTCAAGTTTAAGCTCCAAATTACATCCTCCAACTTAAACTTATTTTCAAATCAATCATTTAAGTTCTTTCTTTCTTTCATTTTAGTCTTTAACTTTAAATATATTTTCAATTTAGTCATTCCAATAGCGTCCAATCTTGCCATTAGTTTAATTTTTTTTTTCATATTCTAGAATGACATTATTTCAGTGAACTTAAGGATGAATTGGATGGAAGGAACTAGCATATACTGTGGACTATATTGCAGAATTCTTTGGTGCAGATTCATTGATTAATAAAAACTAACTTTTTTTTTTGAAAAAAAAAAAAAGTCAGAAAATCAAGGTGAGATTTATAAAAACTCCTTATAAACAAGTATCATAATAACCCTATCTACTTTACATTTATATTAGCTCATATTGATACCTGTAGTGAATCTATTATTATTATTATTATTATTATTATTATTATTATTATTATTATTATTATTATTATTGTGAGGACAAAAGGTCCAGGGCATGTTCTTGGGCCTTGGGCCTGAACTGAGGGTATTTACTTGTCCGAGGAGGGTTTAGTGGTAATAATGATATCAAACTTAAAGACCCACGAGCAAATTGTTGCGAGAGAGGCTGGCAAAAATAGTCCGAGGAGGGGTATCTCCTCGGCTAAGTGAAGTGAAGGTCAGTTGGTACACCATGGTGATTAGAATGATATTCTAGAAGGTCTCGTGGATGAAGATATGTTTCACAAGGGCACATAGAGGAAGAATGGATGGGAAATATCTTAGAGAAAGCTGCTACCATTGCATTAAGTGCTCTGTACCTAAATCTCTGGCCGCATTAATGAGGAAGTGACATCTGAACAGTGGTGATCAGCCTTACAGCTATCGTCTAAATACTTCGGGAAAGGGGCTGATGAGACAAGTATCTTGATCGGTGATCTGATCTATACGTGGAAGATGGGGAGAAGGAGGAAGATGATATAAAAGGAAAAGAAAGGCATTCAGGAGGGGAGGCGGAGACGAAAGAGAGAAAACACTGTACACACCACCATCCATAATTGTAACCTATTTTTGGAAGAAGGAAATATAATACAAATCATCCTTGGCTTGTGTCCGAGGAGAGATTCTGTTACATAAACAATTCATTGTATGTGACGTGGAAATTTAGCCCATTATTTTTGTTATCCTATATCACCAGAACCTAGATTTCAAGCCCACTATCTATAAATTTCATTGTATTGGGCTTTTTGGGCCTATCCCCTTCTTATTGTTAGGTTTGGGTGCAAACCGTGCCTTAAAATTGGCGTCGTCTGTGGGAAAGCTTGTGTTTGAGGAAGTGGAGCATTGTGGTAGGCTCAGGTCCACACCATGCAGAGTCTATGGGGTCCCAGCGTGAATATCACTTCTTGCATCTTGAGCAAGAAAGAAATCGGGAGGGCAGTGTGCATACGACGCACACTAGTAGGAGTCGTTCACGAGGTGGAAGTAGAATTCCTTACGAGGAAATGTTAAGGCCATGCAGCAGAAGATTGACCACCTGAAGTAGAAATTGTGCCACTAGAGGCGAAGGCAAACTCCCTCTTTTTCTGACCCTTCTTCTAAGGACACCCAGGGTGGCAGTTACAGGCCCAGGTTTAGAACTCCTCCTAGTGAGTCTTTCCTATGAGGAGGATAATCTTCATGGTCATGGTCATGAAGGCAAGAAGCCTTCCTCTAGAGGTTTGGGAAATGATGCTATGAGTAGGGTGTTGCACCAAATTTTCAAGTCACCCTTCACATGCAGGGTGGAGAAAGGGAAACTCTCTCGACGCTTCACCCAACCAACATTCACCATTTATAACGGCCGAATGGACCTCGTGAAGCATGTGAGTCATTTCAATCAGAGGATGGCAGTGCACTCTAAGAATGAAACTTTAATATGCAAAGTCTTCCTCTCTAGTCTAGGACTTGTGGCTATGAGGTGGTTTAATGGCTTGAGGGTAGGTTCTATCGATTCTTTTATGGAACTTACCCAAGCATTTGGGTCTCGTTTCATTACATGCAGTAGAGTTCCTCGACCCCTAGATTCGTTATTATCCATGGCCATGAGAGAAGGGGAAACCCTGAAAACATACTCTGACAGGTACTGGGAGATATTCAATGAGATTGATGGTGATTTTGACGACGTAGTAATAAGGACTTTCAAGGTTGGCCTTCCTACTGAGCACGACTTAAGGAAATCTCTGACCAAAAAGCCTGTTAGAAGTGCACGTTGGCTTATGGATTGCATTGATGAGTACAAATGGGTTGAGGAAGATTAGCAGCAAGGTAAGGGAAAGGTGAAGGTTATCCCTCAAGAGAGGAGGGATTTCAGGTCAGACAAATACAACAACAACAGGTCCCGAAAAGATTTTGCCCGGCAATCTGGTCCTACCATTCCTCAGGTGGTTAATACTGTGTTTTGCAAACCTGTGCATCAGGTGTTGGAGAAAATCCAAAAGAACCATACTTCAAATGGCCTAATAAGATGGCAGGGGACCCTATGAGGCGTAATCAGAACCTCCATTGCCACTATCATCGAGAGAGTAGTCATACCACTGAGGATTGTAGGACTCTGTGGAATCACTTGGAGCAGTTAGTTAAGGGGGGAAGGTTAAAGCAATTTTTGTATTGGCCCAATAGGCAGTGAGACCATTCAGGTTCGATGAACCAAGGGAACACCTCATTAAGGCCTCCTCTAGGTACGATCAATGTTATATTTGCGACTCTTGGGAGGACTGGTTCCCGTCCTTCCAGGGTGATCTTTGTGGCACTAATCTTAGGTTTCTCGGAAGAAGACAAGATTAGGACTATCCAACAGCATGATGATGCTTTGGTGGTTACGCTGAGGATAGGGGCTACGACTTGAAGAGGGTGATGGTTGACTAGGGTAGTGGTGCAGATATTATGTACACTGACTTGTTCAAGGGGCTAAATTTAAAGCTTGAGGATCTTACGGCTTATGATTCGCCACTAATAAGCTTTGAGGGGAATGTTATCATACCAAAGTGGCAAATTAGGTTGCTTGTGCAATCAGGCCCAGAAGGGATAGACGTGGATTTCATTGTGGTAAATGCCTATTCTCCTTACACTGCCATTTTGGCAAGACCTTGGTTGCATGATCTGAGTGTCGTGTCCTCAACTCTACATGTTAAAGTCAAGTTTCCATCTGGGGATCAGATCGAGGAACTAATTGGGAGTCAATCTATGGCTAGACATTGCATGGCGGCCACAATTCTACATCAGCCTAAGCCGGAGTCCTCGGCCTTAGTTGAAGGGGGCCCGTAGCAATCAATGTCTCTGGCCACGCCTAGGGTAGCAGCAGTAGAAGAACCCGTTTGTGAAGAATTAGAGAAGGTTCTTATAGATGATGACCTTGAAAAATTCTTTCAGGTGGGAGTTCAGTTGCCACCTTAGGAGAAGGCGGAGCTGGTTATGTTTTTGAAAAAGAATGTGGATGTATTTGCATGGATTGCTTATAAGGCCCTCGGGGTTGTTCCGAGTTTCATTTGTCACCATTTGAATGTCAATCCAGCGGTGGTGCTGAGGAAGCAATCACCTCGGTGCTCACCTAAAGAGCATTTAGAGGCTATTAAGGAAGAGGTACTCAAGCTCAAAAAGGCCAGTGCTATCAAAGAGGTGTTTTATCTTGAATGGTTGGCTCATATAGTCGTAGCGAAGAAGAAGAATGGGAAATGGAGAGTATGCATAAACTTCACAGATTTGAACAAGGTTTGTCCTAAAGATTCTTTCCCAATACCTTATATAGATCAGCTGGAGGATGCTACTGTTGGGCATCCTCAGATGAGTTTTTTGGATACTTTTCAGGGTTATCACCAAATACCTTTAGCTTTGGATGATTAGGAGAAGACAACCTTTGTCACTCCTATAGGGAATTATCACTATAAGGTAATGCCTTTTGGTTTGAAGAATGCAGGAGCTACCTATCAAAGGATGATGACCAAGATGTTTGAGCCACAGCTGGGAAAGACTGTTGAAGTGTATGTGGATGACATGGTGTTGAAAAGTAAAACAGTTTTCATGCATGTGGAAGACCTAAATGATACTTTTTAGACACTAAGGAGGTACAAATTGTGCCTTAATGCTTCCAAGTGTTCTTTTGGTGTGGATCTGGTAAATTTCTAGGTTATATGGTGACTCATCGAGGAATTGAAGTTAACCCTGCGCAGGTCAAGGCAATTAATAGCTTACAGCCACCTCGGAATCCTAAAGAAGTTCAGAGGTTGACAGGGATGACTATTGCCCTCAACCGGTTTATTTCTCGGTCCGCAGATAGGTGCAGGCCTTTCTTCCAACTGCTAAATAAGTGGAAAGGATTTGAATGGACTGAGGAGTGTGCCTTAGCTTTTCAACAGCTTAAAGAGTATCTTTCGCGACCACCCATTATGTCTTGGCCAAAAGTTGATGAAGTTTTGTTTGCGTATATTGCTGTGGCTAATCATGCCGTTAGTTTGGTTTTGATACGGGTTGATAATGATGTATAGAGGCCAGTTTATTACGTGAGCAATCTTACATGAGGTTGAGGTGCATTATTTACCATTGGAAAAAACAATTCTAGCAGTGGTGCATGCTACGCGTAAGCTTTCCCATTACTTTCAATCTCATGCAATTGTTGTTTTAACTCAACTTCCTCTTAAGTCTATACTTAGGAGTGCTGACTACACGGGAAGGATTACTAAATGGGGTACTATCTTAGGGGCTTTTGATATCAAGTTTATGCCTCGCACCTCTATGAAGGGGCAAGTCCTTGCTAATTTGGTGGCGGAATTTGCTGAGCCTTCATTAGAAGAGAACGCTAAAAGGTTAGACATGGATGAAAAATCAGCTGGCATGATTTCGTGCAAGGAATCTTCGATATGGAAAGTGTATGTTGACGATGCAGCGAATCAAAGAGGATCTGGTGTGGGGTTAGTCTTGGTGTCCCCTGATGGAATTACTTTTGAGAAATCTTTGAGACTAGGGTTCTCGGCCACCAACAATGAGGCAGAATATGAAGGTTTATTGGTAGGAATGGATATGGTTCAAAAAATGAGTGGAAAAACAGTGCAAATATTCTCTGATTCACAATTAGTGGTGGACCAGGTGGAAGGAAAGTTAGAGGCCAGAGATCTGAGAATGCAAGAGTATCTAACCCGGGTCAGGTATTTATAATCAAAATTTGAATCTTTTACCTTGTTACATATCTCCAGGAGTATGAATACCCATGCTGACTCCTTAGCCACCCTTGCGACATCCTCAGCACAAGGCCTACCTCGGGTCATCCTTATTGAAGATTTGTGTAAACCCGCTGGAACAAATAGTGACACCATTTGGATTCATCAAATTAGAGTGAGACCTAGTTGGATGGATCCTATAGTGTCATTCCTTAAAAATGATATCTTGCCTGAAGAGAAGTCTAAAGCAGACAAAATATGTAGAAAAGCACCTCGGTTCTAGCTGTCCGAGGACCAGAAGTTGTATAAACGCTCTTTTTCAGGACCATATTTGCTGTGTATACACCCTGAAGTAACAGAATTGCTTTTGGAAGAGTTGCATGAAGGGATTTGTGGAAGTCACACAAGAGGAAGATCTTTATCTCATAGAGCTCTTACACAGGGGTATTGGTGGCCCAATATGCAGAGGGAGACACAACATTATGCAAAGAAGTGTGACCAATGTCAGAGATTTGCTTCCAACATCCATCAGCTAGGGGGTGTCCTTAATCCTCTGTCTAGTCCTTGGCCTTTTGCTCAATAGGGCTTGGACATCGTAGGGCCTTTCCCAAAAGCAGTAAGAAATAGGAGGTGGTTACTCGTTGGAACAGATTACTTCATAAATAGGTTGAAGCTGAGCCATTGTCAAATATTAGGGATGTGGATGTGAAGAAGTTTGTCTGGAAAAATATTATCACTAGGTTTGGAATCCCTCATACTCTTATTTCAGATAACGGTATACAATTTGATAGTAAGTTCTTCAAAAGATATTGTTGTAATCTAGGCATCACAAATAGACATTCCACTCAAGCTTATCCGCAAGAGAATGGGCAAGCCAAGGCGGTCAATAAAGTTATAGTCAATGGGCTCAAGAAAAAACTGAATGATGCTAAGGGAAGGTGGGTGGAAGAATTGCCGCATGTTTTATGGACGTATCGAACTACGCCTAGAAGATACACTGGAGAGACACCCTTCTCTATGACTTATGGGGCCGAGGCCATAATCCCACTGGAAACTGGGTTTCTGACACTGAGGACGAGCTCTTTCATCCCAAGCAGTAATGACAATTTACTGGAAAAAGCCTAGACCTAGTTAAGGAACGGCGAGAAAGTGCCATGGTTCAACTAGCTTATTATCAACATAAATTCAAGCAGGGATATGATTCCCATGTGAATTTACGACCACTTGCACTTGGAGATTTGGTATTGAGGAAGGTTTTGGGTACTGCCAAGAACCCAGCATGAGGAAAATTTGGACCTAATTGGGAAGGACCTTATCGTATCACTACGGTAGCTGGCATAGGGGCATTTTTTCTTGAAGATTTAGATGAAAAAATTGCACCACGTCCCTAGAATGTAAATAACCTACGAATGTATTATTATTAATGAAAGACACTTCTGCCATTTTATTTCTATTGACACTGTGTTACGTTAATTATCATTTTTATTAATATCAAACTAAAACTTGGTCATGTCTGGCTCCTTGGACCACATATCTTGTATAAATTGATATTTTATTAAGTGTTGAATAGAACCTTAGTTATGTCTAGTCCTCGGATTATCTACTTTGGAAAAATTAACATTTTAGTTCATTTTTCTAAATATCAAATTGAAACTTGGTTATACCTGACTCCTCGGACCACATACCTTATAAATTGATATTTTATTAAGTGTTGAACAAAGTCTTAGTTATGTCTGGTCTTTGGATCATCTACTTTGGGCAGAAATTAACACCTCAGTTCATTTTTCAAAATATCAAACTGAAACTTGGTCATGCCTGGCTCCTCGAACCACATACCTTGTATAAATTGATATTTTATTAAGTGTTGAACAGAACCTTAGTTAGGTCTAGTTCTCGGGCCATCTACTTTGGAGAAATTAACACTTCAGTTCATTTTTCTAAATATCAAATTGAAATTTGGTCATGCCTGGCTCCTCGGACCGCATACCTTGAATAAATTGATATTTCTATCAAGTGTTAAATAAAACCTTAGTTACGTTTGGTCCTCGGACCAACTGCTTGGGATAAATTAACGCTTTAGTTCATTTTTCTAAGAATCAAACAGAACCTTGGATATGTTTGGATCCTCAGACCACATACTTTGGCGAAATTGATATCTTTCTTTGTTTGCTTAAGTATTACATAAAGCCTAGTTTTAGGCCACATTTCTCTCACTTTGGTTTTATACATATTCTTTGGTATTTATTTGTTTGCTTTTGCTTTTTAAAGAGTATAATCCCAACACACAAGTTATCAAATGAGGATATGGGTTTTAAATGTTCATTCATCCATTCTTGACAAGAGATTATTTCCTTGTCAGATTACAGATATTACCAAAGTCAATATTAAGACCTACCCTATTCAATTGAACACCAAATCATTCATATTGTGTATATAGTTTGCATTAAGATGTGTATATAAGTTGCATTAAGATAAGGAGTTAGACATCCCCGTTAAAAGAAATCTGTATGGAATGAAAGATAAAAATCTTGAACTTGTCATTATGAATTTGCATAATTACATTGTGAAAAAGAAATGTAGGCAGAATAACAAAAATAAGCCTATGGTAAGCTGGAGCTATCATAAATGAGGGCATGAAGGAAAAGGAGTCTTGGTCTACACCTTAGTTTTTGGCGGAGGGTCTTCCTTGGACTTGGCTGCAATCTCCTTTGTTTTATCTTTAGACCCCTTTGATTTGACCTCAGTCTCTTTGGTTGGGGAGCCACTTCTTTGATGGTAAGGGGAGCATTTGAAAGAAGCCAATGATGCGGCCTCCACGATCTCTTTGATGGTGCGAGCCACTTCCTTGGCCTGAGCTAACTCACCCTTCAAGCCCAGAATTTATTTTTGAGTAGTGGCTAGCTCTATTCCTTTGTTGTGGAGCTGTTTACGTTGCTCCTTCGCCTGAGTCTCGGCAATCTTAAGTCTAGCTTCAGCACTCCTCCTTCCTTTCCCTTCTTCTGCCAGCTTGTCAGTGAGCTATTTTTTCTCTTGCTCGAACTAACCCAGAGCTTTTTCAATCTCGATCCTGATATCGGCCTTGGCCTTAGCCTCGTTCTGAGCATCTTCTACCCATTTCTCTGCTACAAAAACCTCCTGGACGGCCTGTGTGAGGATGGTGAACAAGTGCATTATGACAAGGATAACATAAGAGTGTGTTAATATATATATATATATATATATATGCTTAAAAGGGTTGGAAGAAAGTAAATCGCAATGATAAAGTAATCGAATGACACATACCAAAGTCAAATCTCTTTTTAGGGAAAGAAATAGTTCTGGTTGCCTCATTTTCTTCAGGACAGCCATGTCCTTCGGCAGTAAGATGGGCTACTCCAGGGCCTCGGCTAGGTAGTGGGCGTTCCCTTTTAGGAATTCCCTTATAGTTGAGTGGCGGGGAATGGGAACTCCATCCAATTCCAATCGAAGTGCCCAATTGGATTGAGTTTGGCGCACCTCGGCCACATCGTAGCGCTCCTTACTCTCCACAGACGATGCTCGAGTTTGGCCCTTTGCAGTCTTTTACCATTTCTGTTTTTTCTGCTGTGCCAACTCCTCTTCCTCACCCTCATCTGTTCTTTTCTTTTTGAGGTCAAGTATGGGAAGAAAGGTACCTAGAGGAGGTGGAGGGCGTGGAAGATTGGCCGTAGGTTGAGATTTTGACGTGCCGTGGTGGTTTGCTTGCCCCTTTCAGCAAGAAAAGTCCTCAAACTTTTCCCTTTTTGAAGAGACATGCCTTCTTCCTCTTCCTCGGCACTGTTGTCTACACGCACAACTATGAAACCTCTGATACCAGAGCTCTCATCGAATTCATTTTCTTCGTCCGAAAGGTTAACAATGTGGCCCTCTGAAGGTTTCTTTGCTTCCTCAAGTTGGAATTGGTCTATTTCCTCCTCGAGAGACAGGCACGAGGATATGGATTCTTCTCGGACGGCTGCTGCTTCAAGTTGTACAGGTGGAGGGACTGCTGTTATTGGGCGTACATAGAGGATGACGGAAGGGTCGTCCGACAGATCACGTGAAGCAAGGAATCCTGTTTTTGAGACGTCTATTCTTTGAGGTCTCCTCTCACCCGCGATGATTGCGTTGCTGATGTCTTGGAAGGTAGTCGACAGAGGTTTGTATCCCAGGATGAGATGGGCTACCCTCACTTACCCGTCTTCACTTACAAATACCTCGGATCTTAAAACTCTATTGAGGTCCTTGATGCTGGATAGGCTCAAACGAGGTGATACGTGCTGTTTATCTACAAAGACATCTGAGAAGCCAAACATGGTTAGACCAAGAACAGGCGTCAAACAAAGAGAAAGTAAAGTGCAGTAAATCTAAATGATAAAATTAGAAGAACTAAACCCCATGCCAGGGGACCTAAATTCTATGGAATCACAGCTGGTGTTCCCTCTTTGACTGGGCAATGAGGACCGTCGTACCACTTCCCAGAGGTGATTAAGTAGTCATCCTTCATGCCTTTGTTAGATTTGGGAAGACACGATATGAGTCTAACGATGTTAGACATAGACTTGAGGTAATACCCCACGTCCTTAAGTGAGTGACACTCATACATATAGACAACGTCGCGCCATGTGAGTCTCAAACCCATTTGCTCGTTGAGCGCGTCGACACAACCTAAGATTCTAAGCATGTTAGGTGTACATTGGTCTGGGCATAGTCTATGATTATACAAGTAGTCATGGGTTACACTCTTCATGGGAAATGTCATTCCCCCTTCTAAAAACGCAATTATAGGAATGACAACTTTCTCTTCTTTCCTATCGTCGGCTATGGCTTCTAGGGCACAGTACCTCAAACCCACCCCCTGGGGAATGTGGTATTTGGCTTGGAAACCTTCCATACCAATGGAAGTATCTACTAAACATTTGAATCTACCCATTTGGTTGAAATAAAAGTGAGGATTTAGAAAAGAAATGGGGTAAAATTAATGGCCAAGGACGATAGCCGAGGAGAAAAAGAATTTAGAAGCATGAAAACTTACGAGAAAATGAGTAGACGACTCTTCAGGAGCTTCTTGAGAGTTAAGAAAATGAGGAATTCTTAAGAGCTGGTCGATTTTCGGAGTAATGGAGAAATTGCAACTTCCCAGGCGTTTTATATGAGAGACGGCATCGAATGGGAGTTATCCCGCTCAAAATTCAATAAAAAGTCCAGACCGTTAGATGTACATCTCACTGTTGGACGTGAGAGACAGTGCGTTGCTTGGAGCAATTAATAGGGACATTGTGGACTTCGAGGCGTCAGAAACAATTTTGAAGGAGGGAAATGATGTTTTTATGTGTAGTAGTTTAAGAAGCGTGCGAAAGCTGGGGCATGGGGTCAAAACCTCAATTTTCTCCTCGGATGGAGAAGAAAAATGAAGTTTTGAGAGGCTATTGTGAGGACAAAAGGTCCAGGGCATGTTCTTGGGCCTTGGGCCTGATCCGAGGGTATTTACTTGTCTGATAAGGGTTTAATGGTAATAATGATTTCAAACTTAAAGGCCCATAAGCAAATTGTTGCGAGAGAGGCTGGTGGAAATAGTCCGAGGAGGGGCAGCTCCTCGGTTAAGTGAAGTGAAGGTCAGTTGGTAGGCCATGGTGATTAGAATGATATTCTAGAAGGTATCGTGGATGAAGATATGTTTCATAAGGGCACAGAGAGGAAGAACGGATGAGAAATATCTTAGAGAAAGCGGCTACTACTGCATTAAATACTCTGTACCTAAATCTCTGGCCGCATTAATGAAGAAGTGACATCCAAATAGTGGTGATTAGCCTTACAGCTATTGTTTGAATACTTTGGGAAAGGGGCTGATGGGACAAGTATCTTGATCGGTGATCTGATCCATACGTGGGAGATGGGGAGAAGGAGGAGGATGATATAAAAGGAAAAGAAAGACATTCACGAGGGGAGGCAGAGAAGAAAGAGAGAAAACACTGTACACACCACCATCTATAATTGTAACCTATTTTTGGAAGAAGGAAATATCATACAAATCATCCTCGGCTTGTGTCTGAGGAGAGATTCAATTACATAAACAATTCATTGTATGTGATGTGGAAATCTAGCCCATCGTTTATGTTAACCTATATCACCAGAACCTAGATTTCAAGCCCACTTTCTACAAATTTCATTGTATTGGGCTTTTTGGGCCTATCCTTTTCTTACTATTGGGTTTGAGTGCAAATTGTGACCCTACAATTATTATTATTATTATTATTATTATTTATGTTTTGTCACTCCAGCTATTTAGGAAGATCAGAACTTTATGGAAATAATGAACTGATGACTTTTATGCTAGACATTTAGCACGTTGTCAAGGAAAATGCAAAATAAGAAAAAGGCATCATCCTGGCATAATTGTTTAACTAAATTATTTTAATTTAGGCACATCCCAAATTCACAAGTAAAAAAGACCAATCAAGATCTTAGAGGTTTTGGGAATTTCTGATTGCTCAGTTTTCATTCATAATGATTATGGTTTTGATATTCCTAATCGTTGGTTATATATGGTGCAGCTGATGAAGGATGTTCTTGACCTCCTGGTTTCTCAAATTTTTATTGTACTATGAAATACGCTCATGACCAACATGGGAATGATCCGATTATTAAAAGTTTAATATATATATAAAGTAATAACATCAAAAGTGGGTTCAATCCAAAAATCTTATTACACATTCTGTATTGAACATTCTGTACCCACTTTGTTTCTCTTCTGAAATTTTTTTCTAAACAGCTCATAATTTCAGTTTTAATTATGAAATTGTGTTTTAAAATCATTATTTTACAATTTAATTGAAATCATTTTTTAAAAGTAGAATTTTAGTTCATGTGGTAGAATGTGTAAGGTGAGTGTGTATTACGGAGTATGTGACGTGTTGTGATATCATTAGTCGGTTCTAATTTTGTGTTGTAAAATTCCAATTCTTGCATACAGTGGTAAAGTCAATATCATACTTGGTTTCTTTTTGGGAGGAAAGGTAGGGGGATTTAATTAATGACTAACTATTTACCATTTGATTTAATTAGAAATACTCTAAATAAAAGATAAAATAGAATAATAATAGATGAACATTTCTTTTCTTTTCTTTTTTCTATTTTTTTTTCCTTTTTTTTTTATAGAAAAAATTTCATAACAGTTTGATTTATTATAGCAGTAAACTTACATTCTTTTGAGAGTATCCAAAAAAAAGAACGTTAGATTCAATTTTGAAGATATTTTACATTCCTTTTGCTAAGGAAATTTTATATATGCCAATAAAATTATTGTGTATTCTAGTTGCACTCTCTTCCCTTGTCAATGACACATTTCTGAAGCCTTTTTAGTAAGTTGAATTTAGATAAGCTATTGACAAAAATTTAATTGTTGTCACTTTTATTTTGCTTCATGCTAAATCACAAGAGCTACTTTCAAATAGCATGACATTTGTATATTTTAGAGATAATTACAGCATATTGCTAAGCACTTTGTACATGGGGAGATGTCAATTCAGCTATAAAGCCCTTGGTTTGCATATAATCTTTTTTAGATGCATGTAACCATGAGGCATATGCTCATTGCCTACTCTGTGCATCTTTGATGTGGGGAAGAAAGCAAGGAGGGGACCTCTACGATGTTCAAAATATTTTGTTTTTGTTTTTGTTTGTTTGTTTTTTTTTTTTTTGTTCATTATGTAAAACTCATATTTCTCGCTATTTGATAAATATTATGAAGAGATAAATAAGTATTGTTTTATTCTTTTTAATCATCTCTTGATAACTTTGGTCAAAGTGCAAATAATTTTCTTTCATAAATACCCTTAAGTTATTACTATTTGTTATATAATGGAGAACCTTTTTCTAAATATGTATACATCCATATTTAATATTTTAATAAGATAAATGATATGTCCACAACATTTTCACAACAGTTTTACAACAAATCCTAAGTGACAAGTTGTTACTAGTTGTTATTGTTGGGGTAAAAAAGTAATCTTAGCGTTAGATTCAAATTTGAACTAAAAACAACTAACCACTTGTGATTTGTTGTGAAAATATTGTAAAAATGTTATGGACGTAGCATCTTTCTTTTAATAACAAATTGGGGGGAGTTGGCTTAGGGGTTTACAACTAAAAAAAGTTTAATTAGTTGCTTTATCTCTTAAAACTTTTATGAAAAAAAATGATATCATTCATTTTTTAAGTCATTGATATGCTAGACTCCTTTAACTTTGAAGACGTGTGACACCATCGGTAGTCTCTTTTTTTTTTTTTTTTTTTTTTTTTTTCAGGGTAATACCATTAGAAAACTTAAATCCTGTTTGCGTTTTAACAAGTCTTTGATCATTCTTTGGGACTTCAAAAGACTTTGAAAATTCAAGTCATGGAATTTTGTTTTTTGATTACTATACTCTTGGAATTTTGGACTATATTAGAATTGTTTGATGCAACTTGCAAAGTTATAGACAAAACGTGTGGCAACTGATTAAACATGTAGCAATCATGTTATCCGAATAAGTTTTATGTCATCCTATCTTTTTGCTCAAATTAATTAAGAAAAATGATTTTATGATTAGATATACTCATTTTTCCTTGTAATAATCAAGCAAATTCATTTTTACATAATACATTTAATTACAGACGGTACTTAATTAAAGCTGAAGCTCTAGGAGGAAGACAAGCAAGATCAAAATGATGTCGTCCAGCTTTAGTTAACAAAATTATCAAAACGACGTCACTCAACTTAAATGAATCCTCATTGAACCAAAAAATGAATCCTCATTGAACCAAAACATTACCGTTTACATCAACTATACTGTACTGTTTTGTGGCTGAACTGGAATATGACCGTTAGAAACATAGCCGTTAGAATCTCTTTTTTCTAATCTCCTTTTTCTATTCTTCTATCAATTACACTACTTTGTGTTCAGGGGTCATTTTAATCCTCTTCCAACCTTTAAATAAGACTAATATATATATATATATATATATATATATATATATATATATATATATATTCGAACTTAATTTTTTTTTATTTAAAATATTTAAAACTCTCTTAATATAGTCAAGAAGAAAAAAATCTTATATGTACTACGTAGCCTTAGAGTTATTCTTTTTATTATTATTATTATTATTATTATTATTATTTTTTTTATAGATAATGAAATGAAATACTAATGCAACTTCTCAAATAAATGTGTCAAATTTTATATATTGTTGTTTAGCTTTAGTTTCTTGTTTGTTGCTTTTGACTCAATCTTTCATGAATGTGTGTATTGGAGAAAAAAAAATAGCACTACTCTTTCTATATCCCCCAAATTCATTCAACCATGAAAGCTCATGCTGGTTAATAGACAAAGATCCTAAAGACTTAGTGAAATGAAAGCAGCTTGAATGAAAGATATTTGTCATCAATTTGTTTGCCAGAAAACAAGATACAACTATTCTTACTATAAGGCATAATGAAAGATATATGTCATCAATTTGTGTGGAAGAAAATAAAATACAATTATTCTTACTAAAAGCCATCGAAAACATGTGGTATAGGTTAGATTTCCAGTTAATGCTTCACAAGTTTTTGGTCATTGTTTGGAACTCACAAAGACTTTGGAAAATTTGTAGTCGTGGAAATTTGGACTGTATAAGAATTGTTTGATACTGATTGCATAGTTGCGGGCATAATGTGTAGATATTATGTTATCTAGTTCCCTCTATTATTCATGCTAGATTGAACATGTGGTATAGGTTAGATTTCCTAGTTTATACTTCACAAGTTTTTGGTCATTGTTTGGAACTTGCAAAGACTTTGGAAAGTTATAGTCTTGGAATTTTGGAATATATAAGATTTGTTTGATACTGATTGCAAAGTTGCGGAAAGATAATGTGTAGATATTATGTTATCTAGGTCCCTCTATTATTCATGCTAGATTGAATGCGTAGCAGTCAAGTTTTTGGGTCAGTTTTACTTTTATGTCATTTGTTTCTCTTTCCTCAAATATTTTATTATTAAAAAATATTGGTATACTTACAATGATAGAGAGTTCAACAAAAATTATTTATTTATAATGATATTATTTAAGATTAAATTTAGAATTAAATTCTCTCTCCCTCTCTCTCTCTCTCTCTCTCTCTCTCTCTAAATATGTTAAGTCATCCTATAATTTTTAACATATCTTTCATTCAACAAGCATCAATCGTTTTCACCAAGTCTTGTCATTGATCAAAACTTCCAAAGACTTGGAAGGTTGTAGTCTTAGAATTTTGGACTATATAAAATTTGTATGATGCAAATGGCAGAATTGCAAACTAAACGTGTGGTCACTGAACATGTAACAATAATGTTATCTAGGTCCCTTTGTTAAACCAAGCCAGAATAAATATGTAGAAATCATGTAGTCTAGGTTTGTTTTATGTCATCCTAAAAAAAAAAGGTTTGTTTTATGTCATCTATTTATTTTTCCTCAAAAGAAATTAGAAAAAAGAGAGACTAATTTATAAGTTCAAATCTACATGCAATGACCCTTTGCAACAATCAAGAAAAATCAATAAAAGTTTTTTTTATACATATTTATTCAAGTTTAAACTACAAAATACATAACTTTAATATATTTTCAAATTAGACATTTAAATTTCATTTCCCCCCATTTTAGTCTTTCAACTGTAATCTAGTATTAATTTAGTCATTGTGTCAATTTTGTCCAATGTCACTATAAGTTTTAGATTTTTCACTTTATAAGACGATGTTGTTTTAGTGAATTCTATGAGGTGGATCCAATGGGAAAGCTAAATTGAAAATGAATGAAAATTAAAGGACTAATACTTTCATTCATTAGTAAAACAAAAAAAAAAAGTGAAAAAAATCATTATGTTGAGCAGAATGCAAAATTTGAGTGTAATTTGTAATTTAGCCTAATACTTTCTTAGAAGAGAGGAAAGTATTACTAATCTTCACACTAATAATTGTGTTGATGGATGTAATAAATCCTAAAACTACTTGGGTTGGTGTCTATGAATGATTCCTATAAATATAAAGTGGTTTGTGTACACTGTGAAAGGGTGATGAAAATACGGAAAAAAAGAAAGTGAATTTTGTGGCTATGGGTTGGTAACCTAAGCTTTAGAGGTTTTTAGCCTACTGCAATTGGTAATCCAGAGCACTTTTAATTTGAATACTAAGTTGAGACTTGAGAGGTGCGTTTTCCTCATTTTTAGTGCTCAAAAGTCGTGCAATTGGTAGTAAAAGCAAAAGCAATGCAAACAAGGGAGATACGTGGCTACAGTGATGTGTGAGGTTTCCTAGTTGGACTATTCGTATGTGAACGTGGTGTGCGGACATGGTCATTTTCAAGAAACTAAGGAGAGCATATATCCTTGTCTACATTTCCAGCTAATAGCTGAATAGTCCGCTGTCTTTTATAGTCTACTCAAAAAATTCTCCAACTAAAAAATAATGTTTACTACAAATAAATAGATAACTGAATTATACTTGTTTTTATCTTTCAAAAAAGAATTATACTTGTTTTTATGGCTGGGGGATTAATAAGGGTCATGTTAACATATGTCATTTTAGTTTAATAGTTTTTAAACCAACTAGTCGCTAATCCGTGCGATGCACGGGAAAACTATTAATTCTGAAAAAAAAAAAAATCCAACAATTAGTAAATAGACATTCTGAAAATAAAAAAAATTAATTAAAATTAATCCAAACAAATAATTAATCAACAAAAAATATAGCTTTTAATAAGAAAACAAAAAATCACATGAACCTAAAACTTCAACCTACTGAGACGCAAATACCAAGAACCCCAAGACCTAAACTTTCAGAATTTATAGAATTTCCAAATTTTACTTCAAAACCAAACTAAATTCAACAAATTTATATATAACATACCAAATAAAAATTTATCATTTCTTAGGTTGGAAGACATAGGTTTCATCTTTGATTTAAAAAAAAAAAAATAGAGATGCTTTTATAATTATTTATCGTTCCCTAGACTTTGAAATGAAGATTTTCTTGAACATTTTTGAATGTATTACTGTTTCATATCTCTCTCTTTCTCACTGAGACATTGATTAGTTTTTCCTCAATTGTAATCAGTATATCCCAATAGTCAAGAATGTAAGCAACGAAATGCATATTTTATACATGACACTTAATCTCAAGGATGTCAAAATCCTAAAATTCAATATTATGTTCCTTTCTTAAGAGATGCAATAACACCGAAAAACTCCTGGTGTTGTAAGCATTTGATAGAAATGTAGTTTCAAAACTTTAACTGACTTTAATTTTTAAATCCTAGATTTAGATTCTAGGTATCAATCCCAAGTTCAGAGTATCATAAATATGCCAAACTAACCACGTGTTACTATATACATATATAAGTCCCCGGTAAGATCATTTAGTCCTATAATAATTACATAAGTAAAGTTTCATGCTTTCCATGTTCATAGTGATGCATCTTCTTTACATATAGTGAATAATATGATTATCTATGTTTACAGAATACATTACCCCTTGATCTTGACACTTCTCAGCACTTTCCTGGAGCATGTTTACAAAAAAATCAATTTTCTTTGAAACTTGTTAAAATGATAATGATGAGTTTGAGTTTAAGTTGAACTTATTAAAGAGATAGAGCTTCATTCCTGGTTAAGTTTGAGCTAAAAATAATAATTTTATTCAAATAAAATGATAATTTTATTTAAATATTGTGCTGAGATGGAAAATTGTCAGAGCTTCATTACAACATTCATTAACATTTCCCATATAAGTATACTAATTTTAGCAATTTGATTCAATAAAATTACACTTGTAATGATATTATTGATCCTTTTAAAAGGTGTAAAAAAAAGAATTATAGATCTAAAATCTAAAAGAAAATTAAGACCAAAAAATTAACACAACAACAAAAGTTACAAATAGTGAAGCTAAAAAAGATTAAACCCAATCAATCAATTTAACTCAAACAAAAACCCAGCCCTTCCAAAAATTTTAAACAAAATAATTGTCTTTACCAAACAGATGTACACATCACACACACACACACACACACACACACATTTTTGTCTTTACCAAACATGTGTACCATAGTCTTTTTTAAATTAGTCGTATAGGTTGGCTGGAGGCGAGTTCAATAGAAGATTTATTCATAAAAATCTCCCTTTAATAGGAGTACTATAGTTTTCTGATGTAAGAGTTAAAATTTAATTCTAATTGAAATAAGAAACTCAATTTATTTAATAACAAAAATAACCTTGAATTATAATAAAAACAATAATATATCTTATCAAATACTAGGGCCTAAAACTTGAAGAAATTCTAATAGACAGAATCTAATAGTGTTTAGCAAGATTGAAGAACAACAAACAATTGCAGAGAGAGAGAGAGAGAGAGAGAGAGAGAGAGAGAGAGAGAGAGAGAGAGAGAGAGAGAGAGAGAGAAATTGTGCTTTGATCTTGCTTAATTACATTCTTGTGCTAGATACAATATTTATACAAGTAAATCTCCCTAACTGAATAAAGAGAACCCCTGGAAGTATGAATTAGATCCATAAAAGGTGGAGTTGGTTGATCATAGCTTCCTAACTGAAAAGCCTGCCAATCAAGGGAGTTAATATCGTACCAGAGGTCGTTTTGATTTAATCATAGGAACGATATATTATGGTATCGATTAATACCGGTGTACCGTTTCAGAGTTACTGCAAAATTTTATATATATATATATATATATATATATATATATATATATATTTTATTAATATTTAAAATAAATAAATTTAGTATCCTTTAAATAATTTTTTTACTAGTATATATTTTTCAAATGAAAGAATCAAGAAACAATAAATACATCTCCTGTATTCTTATCTTTTCACTCATTAGTACTGCTGCCTTTTTTACTTTTTCCTCTCCACACGTTTCTCTCTCTCACAGTCACTGGTTTTCACATCCTACAATAAAAAAATTATTGATATACTCTTTTACACTTTCTTCTTCACTTTCAAATTTCAGACGATTTTAGCTCTCTCTTCTTCATTTTTTCTTTTAAGCTTTCAGTTTTGTCTCGTCTCACTCAGTTTTGTAGTTTTGATTCTGAGTTCATTTTGTTGCTTGTGTCGCCATCCATCACCACTCAAGATTTAGTGAGAGGTCGTTGGCTTCAGGAAAAAAAGAGACAGTGAATGCTTAAGGGATGAATCCATTTCTAGGTTACAGGTCAGTATCAGTGCGAAAAATACCGGCGGTACCAGCTGGTACGGTACGGAATTCACTTCCTTGCTGCCAATACCAACTGATTCTTGAACCTTCAATACGACATCGTTTAAGCAATACCAATACATTATCTATTTGATTTAATGAAATGGTGCGTTTGACTGCCTTTGGTCTTCAAACTTAATGAAACGAGTGTTTAGCTTTATCATCTTCAGCATCCCCCCTCAAATGAAAGGAGGAAGAAATCACCATGAGTTTGCATTGTTGAGCTTGAAATAAAGGGGCAGTCAAGGGCTTGGTAAAGACATCAGCCAAGTTATCCTTGCCAGAGACAAAATGAAAACACATATCCTTTTGAAGAAGTTTTTCACGGACATAGTGATAATCCACTTCAATATCTTTGGTGTGCGAATGAAAAACTGGATTTGCAGATAGTGCAATAGCAGACACATTATCACACCATAGCACAGGAACATGATAAAGGCATAATCGAAGTTCTTTAAAAAGAATACGAAGCCAAGCTAATTTAGTAGCAGTGGTGGCCAATGCTTTATATTCAGCCTCAGTAGAGGAACAGAAAACAGTTGACTATTTCTTTGAGGACCATGAGACAAGATTGGACCCAAGGAAAACTATGAATCCAGTGGTAGAACGATGATAAGTGGGGTCACCAGCCCAATCTGCATTAGCAAAGGCTAATAAAGTCAAGGGACTTGGTAAGAAGTGAATGCCATGATTCAAAGTACCCTTTACATAATGCAAAACACGTTTGACAGCTTCAAAGTGAGTGGTAGTGGGATGATGCATAAATTGACATAGCTGGTGAACACTGAAAGCTAAGTCAGGTCTTGTAAATGTCAAATATTGAAGAGCCCCCACCATTCGTCTATAATCAATTGGATTATAAAGGGTAGTACCCTTATGTGGCAACAATCTGATACAGAGGCAACAAGGAGTTTTTGTGGGCTTGGCATTCTCCATTTGGAATCTATGAAGCACATCTGAGGCATATTTGGTTTGAGTCAACGTAAGACCAAACTTAGTAGGAGAAATCTAAATGCCTTAGGAAGTACTTGAGAGAGCCCAAGTCCTTAAGTTGAAAGGTGTGATTGAGGGCAAAGATGAGACTAGATATCTGTAAAGATTTATTGCCTGTGATAATTATGTCATCAACATATAAGAGAAGATATATGATGATACTTGGAGCTTGGAAAATGAAGATAAAGTTGTCTGCAAAGGAAACAATGAACCCTAGATGAAGAATATTAAAGGTAGACCTCTCAAACCAAGCTCGAGGGGCTTGTTTGAGACTATAGAGGGAATTTTTCAATTTACAAACATAGTCAGGATGTTGAGAATTTGCATATCCCAAGGGTTGGTGCATATAGACCTCTTCTTTCAAGAAACCATGTAAAAAGACATTACAGACATCAATTTGTCTCAAAGGCCAGTTGAAGCTAATTGTAATAGCCAGAACTAATCTCATTGTAGCAGGCTTAATCACAAGACTAAAGGTGTCAATGTAATTTAATCCAACCGGCTAATGAAACCCTTTAGCCACCAATCTTGCCTTATACTTGGCTATAGAACCATCACAGAGACCATTTTTACCTACCGTTTGGTTGGGTGAAATTTGAGCTTCAATACCCACTTGAAACCAATCAAATTTACATTAGGAGGAGGTGGAACCAGTGACCAAGTTTCTTGCTTTTGAAGAGCTTGAACTTTAGCATCCATAGCATCACACCACTTAGGATACTGAGAGGTAATTTTGTAAGTGGGAGGTTCTGTGTAAGAGTAGTCAATAACAACTTTGCAGCACATTTTTGGTTTGGTAATACCACTTTAGATCTAGTCTGCATAGGATACTGGTTTTGGATAGTGTTGATGGATGAGGAAATAGGAATAAGATCAAGAGTAGAGGTAGATGTAGGATTGCAAAGTTAGGGACTGTAGAATTTGGTACTGCAGAATTTGTTACTGCAAAATTTGGTACAGTAGAAGTGGGATTGTCATGTGGATGAGAGTTAGGAAAAGGAACAGTGGGAAGCTCAATAGTGGTAGGAAGAGAAGTGAGATCAGGTTGGGTAAAGGTAGTGGGAGGAGTATAAGATCCTAAAAGAGAAGGTTGATTAGTGGAATGGAGATAAAGGAGATTAGACAAACACAAGGGGTTAGAAACTAAGAATGAGAATGAAGATGGAGACAAAATTGGAGGAAGGAATGGTGGAAAAGGTGAATTTGGACTCATTAAAGAGCACATGTCTAGAAGTGTATAGGTGCTTAGTAACAAGGTCAAGACAACGATAACCTTTAGAGACTATGGAATAACCCAGAAAAAGGCATTCTTTAGATCTAGGTTCTAGTTTATGAGAATTATAGGACTTGAGATAGCGATAATAGGCACAACCAAATACCTTGAGTTGAGAGTAATACAATTTTTGCCCATGAGAATAAAACTCAAGACAGAAGTGGGAAGTAAATTGATTAAGGAGATTGCTGTTTGAACAGCATAAGACCAATAGGCAATTGAAATGGAAGCTTGAGACAAAAATGTGATTGTAGTCTTAATAAGATGCCTGTGCTTCCTTTCAACTAAGCCATTTTGTTGAGGAGTGTATGGGCATGAAATTTATGTATGATACCATTTTGAGATAGGGAAGACTTAAAATGTTAGATGTGTATTCGCCACCTCCATCAGACCTGAAGATCTTAATCTTGATAGAAAACTGATTTTCAATCAAAATTTTGAAATGGACAAACTTATCAAAGACCTCTAAGCCATTTTGCTGAGGAGTGTATGGGTATGAAATTTATGTATGATACCATTTTGAGATAGGGAATACTTAAAATGTTAGATGTGTATTAGCCACCTCCATCAGACCTGAAGATCTTAATCTTGATAGAAAACTGATTTTCAATCAAATTTTTGAAATGGACAAACTTCTCAAAGACCTCAGATTTACTTTGAAGCAAATAAAGCCAAGTTAATCTAGTAAAATGATCAATGAAAAGAACATAGTATTTAAGGCCATTCACAAACGTAACAGGAGCTAGACCCTATAAATCAGGATGAACAATTTCAAAAGGACTAGATGCAGTAAAATGAGACTTGGGATAAGGAAGTTTATGCATTTTTCCATATGAGTAGTGTGTATAGGAGTAATTAGGATTGGTACACTTATTTGATACAAATTTGAATTTTGGAAAAAGAACACAAAGAACTTGATCATGTGGATGTCTAAGTCTCATGTGCTAAAGGGTTTTATTGAAAGCAGAGGACAAAGCAACACTATTGCAAAGTTTTGAAGTAAGTGAAAGCTTTAAAGCTTTGTGAGGATAGATGGGATAGACAGCATCTTTACTCTTGCCCTAGTAGAATACATTCCCCATGGCCAAAGCCTGAATAGAGAGTATGTTTTCATCAAAATAACACCAACAATTATTATTATGACAAATTTTATGCACAAATGCAAGATTAGAAGCAATGAAAGGAACCCTAAGGACATTTTTAAGGTGAAGAGCAGAATAAGATGAAGGAATACTGGAATTACCAACATGAGTGATAGGTAAATTTTGTCCATTTCCAATTGTGAGATGATCTTGACCATTATAGGGCTTAGAAAAGTTGATATAATTAAGGCTTAAGGTCACATGGTCTACGGCTGCACTGTCAGCAAGCCAGGGCTGTTCTTGAGCAAGATATGCATTAGAGTCAGTAGCCATAGTAGCAAGCTTGGTAGGTGGATGCTTTCCTTGATAAGCATAGTCCATCCTATGATAGCAATCTATTGCCAAATGTCCAAATTTACCATCGAGTTGGCAAGTAGCCCTCACTAAGTTTGCACTAGAAAATTAATTTTGTTAGAATTGGTTGAACTAATTCTATGGAGTGTTGGAAATTCTTCCTCCTCGACCTGCTCTATTGTTGTAGTTACCTCTACCCCTTCCTCTATTGTTGTAAGACTAATTGTAGGACTAATTATAGCTATTATTGTTGTTTGGCCTTGACTAGTGTGGGAAATTCTTCCTCCTCAACCTTCTCTATTGTTGTAGTTAGCTCTGCCCCTTCCTTTATTGTTGTAAGATTGATTGTAGGACTAATTATAGCCACTATTGTTGTTTGGCCTTGAGTTTGAAGCAGCTGCCATAGCAAAGATAGGATCTTTAACTTCCTATCCTTCATTTAAGGACTCTTCTTCTACATTGAGCATTGTTGCAAGCCCATCAAAGCTAAGTTAAGCGCTTCTAGTCCTTATAGCAAACCTAAAGGCATTATAGTCCTTAGGTAGCCCCTTGATTGCTATATGAAGCAATTCTTCATCATCAACAATTACACCAACAATCAAAAGTTTGTCCCTAATCACTTTAATTTTCTGCAGGCAAACATCCACAGAATTAATGCCTTTCTTGATGTTATGCAACTCTCCTTTGAGATTCATCACATGAGGCCTAGAAAATACATGAAAACCTATTCTTTAGAACCTTCCACACCTCCATTGCAGTGGTACATCAAAATGATAAAGCCAGAATAGAAGGGAAAGTGTGGAACTCATAAAGGTGAGCAAAGCCTTTTCTTTTGATCTCCAATTCACATAATATAGATTCAGAATAGTTGTGAATAAGCCAGAAAGATCCTTAAGGAACTTCTTTGGAATTAATTGAGAAGTTCAGAGATTCATCGAGTACTAGAAGTGCTTTTAGGAAGTTTTTGCTGGGTATTGTTTGGCGTCAAGAACAAGTTTCAGGAGAATCCTCAGAAGACATTATAATTCCTTGAGATTCTAGGTGACAATGGGATTGCATAGAATTTGGCAAAATGGTAATGATTTGAACCCCACTTATAGGAGATTATATAAGGGGAGTGAGTGGCTCAAAAAGGGGGTGGAGTGTAAGAAGTAGGTAAGAAGTAAGTAAGAAGTGAGCGAGAAGACTAGAGAAGAGTAAACACGTGGAGGGTGGAAAAAAAAACTGAGAGAGATATACAAGAGATGGTAAGAGGCAAAATCTAAGACGGAGAGGGTTTTTTGGGCTAGAAATCGCAAAAGTACTTGTAGTTGGGCTATCTAGGATTTGCTTGAGGCTAAACTTGTAGGATTGTGAGGAATCCCACCAACAAATAGATTTGGAGCCCAAATTCACCCCTATACTTATCCATGTCAGCAAGGTTGGGGCACCATAATTGGAGCCGTCTGTAGGGATCTTGCTCAACTAGAGGCTTCGAGCTAGCTTAACATCATCTAGCTACAAAGGGTCTGCATGTTGGAGAAGGCTCTGCTATAGTAAATTATTTGAGGGCTTCCTTAAAGGGTCAAAGGAGGTTGGAAAAGGGGCGTAGATGGGAACATTAGTGCATGCTTGAAGGATATCAAACTGAACAAGATTTAGATAAGGGCTCTTTGTAAGGGGAATGAATCATGTCTTATATCCTCGAGCGATCTCACCGAAGCGATTAAGAGCGAGAGCTGGAGAATTTATGAAAGCAAGTTAAGGACCTGGGGATTGAATTGAGAGGCTAACCCTACAGGAGGGACCAAGATGATTCATCTGATGACCCCGATTACACAAGGGGAGAATCATCTCACAGTGGCAATTCACATCGGTCAAGGGAAAAATCTTATGAAACCATGGAGGGTTGGCATGAATTCCCCCATCGTGATAGGCACGAGCGTCATAATGCCGTGTTGGATGCCATGAGCTAAGGCATTGAGGAGAGCTGTCTGATCACCATTTTTCAACAAAATTGAGCATACAAAAATGCTAAGGCAGTTCACCCGTCCTCCATTTACCATTTATGGTGGAAAAACTGACTTGGTGGAACATGTAAGTCATTATTTTCAGATGATGTCACCTTATTCTCAGAATGATGGTTTGATATGCAATTTTAGGGAGTTGATGTAGATGTTCAGGGCTAGATTCATAACATTTAGCAAGGTTCCTCAACTATTCAACGCATTGTTATCCATGAGGATGAGGAGTGGGGAGACCCTCCGATCTTACGTGAATACGTACTGGGAGTTATATAATGAGATAGGAGGAGGAAATGAGTGGGTAGCCACCAGTACCTTCTAGCACGGGCTCCTTAAGAGTCGGAACTGAGGGATTCTCTAACTATGCGTCCCACTAAGGACATGCATCAACTTATAAGAAGGATTGAAGAGTATAAAAGATTGGAAGATGACTAGCCACAGGGCATAAGCAAAGCCCCAACCTCTTCGAAAGATTTTAGTCGAGAACTAGGAGGGAGCCAAGAGTCTCGAGTAAGGAGTTGACGTAGCGGGCCAAGGGAGTTAATGTGACGTTTAAAGAGCCTATTTGTAAGATCCTTGAGCACATTAAGAATGAACCATACTTTCAATGGCCGGGGAAGATAGGTGGGGACCCAGCTAGAAGGAATCAGAGCTTGTATTGTACTTACCACATGGAGAAAGGTCATACTATCGAGTAGTGCTGCGAGTTAAAGGACCACTTGGAGTAGCTTGTAAAAGCGAGGCATTTGAAGGAATTTCTAGTCGGCTAAGAAGGGGTAAGAATAGGCCAAGGATTGGGAAACCAAAGTAATAATGTACTTCCCCCTCCCTTGGGAATTATTGAGGACATTTATGCAACATCCATGAGAGTAAGTTTGAGTTGTCAGAGGGGCATATTAAGTGTAGTGACCCCGCCTGAAGTAGATGCTATAGACCGACCTAAGAAGAGGTCCAGGAGGATTTCGATCCCAATCACTTTTGGTGAAGCAGATTTGGAAGGAACGTCCCAGCCATATGATGACACTAGTGACTTCTTGGATTGGCGGATTCTTGGTAAAGAGAGTCATGGTAGATCAAGGGAGTGGGGCTGAGATCATGTACCTTAATCTATATAAGGGGCTGGGGTTGAAGTCTGAGCATTTGAGTAAATATGACACATCGCTCATAGGGTTTGACAGGAAGGTTGTAATTCCCGAGGGGCAGATAAAGCTCCCGGGGTGAATAAAGGAAAAGAAGTTGAAGTAAATTTTCTTGTGATTAATGCCTTTTCGCCATACACAGCGATTTTGGGATGGCCTTGGATTTATGCTATGGGGCCAGTACCATATACATTACATTTGAAAATCAAATTCCCTACTGAAGATAGGGTTGTGGTAGTTTGCGTTGATCAAAAAGTAGCAAGGCAGTGCTTCATGGTAGCAATAAACCATGAGATTAAGCAAAAGGAACAAGTTGATTGAGAATAGTTATAGCAATTACAGGTTACCGAGGGTTTGACAAGGGTAGACAGTGCAGAAGAATTGGTTCAAGTACGAATTATGCCGTACTCCGACAAGTATTTTCGGATAGGAAAAAGCTTGCCAATAGAAGATCAAGTGGAGATTCTTTTGTCGTTAGAACAAAATTTGGACTTGTTTGCATGGAACGCATTTGAGGTTCTCGGAGTTGACCAGGCTTTTATTATGCACAAGTTAAACACAAACCCTCTGGTCCTACCAAAGTAGCAAAGACCAAGGAGGTCGGCGAATCCTCACATGGAGGCCGTGAAGGAGGAAGTGGAGAAATTAAAATAGGCGGGGGCCATTAATGAAGTGTTTTTCCTCAAATGGTTAGCTAATACGGTGGTGGTGAAGAAGACGAATGGGAAATGAAGAGTTTGCGTTGACTTTATTGACCTAAATTGAGCATGTTCGAAGGACCCGTTCCTTGTACTGAAGATAGATCAGTTGATGGATGCTATGGTTGGACACTAGAGAATGAGCTTTTTAGATGCCTTTCAAGGTTATTGTCAGATCACTTTGGCACTTAAGGATCAGGAGAAAACTTTCGATGCTTAAGTTAGAAAGGGAGAAAATTATTTAGAAAGAAAAATGACTTGGAGTGGTTTTTGGATGAGTATTTGTGTGTACCTTTGGATTATGTTGTTTCTTTATTTCATAGTTGTTTCCTGCCTTAATGAGTAATGAATCTTAGAATTTATGGGCAACTACCAGTGTGTCATCAATGGGAGCTCTGAAGTACACAACATTTATGAGAATTTGCAATTTAAGTTTCCAAATTTTCTTTTTATGCCCTCCAAACTTTGAAAAAATATACCATGTTCCAGATGTATGTTTACTCCCACTCACAGTCGAGTGGGTTCCACGACTGGAAGGACCCACTAGCTGTGAAGGGGAGGAAGCACACACACACACACACAGAGTTATTAAAGGTAAATTGTATTTTGATCTTGCTTAATTACATTCTGGTGCTAGATAAAATATTTATACAAGTAAATCTCATTAACTAAATAAACAGAACCCTTGGAAGTACGGATTAGATCGGTGAAAGGTAGAGTTGGTTGATCATAGCTTCCTAACTAAAAAGCCTGCCAGTACCAACTGATTCTTGAACCTTCAATACGACACTATTTGAGCAATACTAGTACATTAGCTATTTGCTTTAACGAAACTATAGGCGACTTGGGACAGGTGATCGGTATAGGCCCACCAAACTTAAGCACAAATACTCAAGCCAAAACTAGCTCGGGGAATTGGAGCTAAACTGAATCCTATGGGGATGAGCCCTGCCCAACAATAAGTGTATTAGGATCTAGAGAGCAATGTTCGGTGAACTCATTAAGTGTTTAGTCACATCTCGGCCCACTATTAACTGTAAAGACAGTACAAAATTAATGAGGAAGTAAAGAAGTTCAGAGATTCATCGAGCACTAGAAGTGCTTTTAGGAAGTTTTTGCCGGGTATTGTTTGGCATCAGGAACAAGTTTCAGGAGAATCCTCAAAAGACATTATAATTCCTTGGGATTCCAGGTGACAGTGGGATTGCATAGAATTTGGCAAAATGGTAATGATTTGAACCCCACTTAGAGGAGATTATATAAGGGGAGTGAGTGGCTTAAAAAGGGGGTGGAGTGTAAGAAGTAGGTAAGAAGTAAGTAAGAAGTGAGAGAAAAGACTGGAGAAGAGTAAACACGTGGAGGGTGGACAAAAAAACTGAGAGAGATATACGAGAGATGGTAAGAGGCAAAATCTAAGACGGAGAGGGTTTTTTGGGCTAGAAATCGCAAAATTACTTGTAGTTGGGCTATCTAGGATTTGCTTGAGGCTAAACTTGTAGGATTGTGAGGAATCCCACCAACAAATAGATTTGGAGCTCAAATTCACCCCCATACTTATCCACGTCAGCAAGGTTGGGTCACGCCCTCTGTGGGGATCCTACTCAACTAGAGGCTTCGAGCTAGCTTAACATCGTCTAGCTATGGAGGGTCTGTAGTAAATCATTCAAGGGCTTCCTTAAAGGGTCAAAGGAGGTTGGAAAAGGAGCGTAGATGGGAACATTAGTGCATGCTTGAAGGATATCAAACTGAACAGGATTTAGACGAGGGTCTTTGTAAGGGGAATGAATCATGTCTTATATCCTCGAGCGATCTCATCGAAGCGATCGGGAGCGAGAGCTGGAGAATTTACGAAAGCAAGTTAAGGACCTGGGGATTGAATTGAGAGGCCGACGCTGCAGGAGGGACCATGATGATTCATCTGACAACCTCGATTACACAAGGGGTGAATAATCTCGCGGTGGCAATTCACGTCGGTCAAGGGAAAAATCTCATGAAACCATGGAGGGTTGGCATTAATTCCCCCATCGTGATAGGCACGGGCGTCATAATGCCGTGTTGGATGCCATGAGCTAAGGCATTGAGGAGAGCTGTCTGATCACCATTTTTCAACAAAATTGAGCATACAAAAATGCTAAGGTAGTTCACCCGTCCTCTGTTTACCATTTATGATGGCAAAACTGACTTGGTGGAACATGTAAGTCACTATATTCAGATGATGTCACCTTATTCTCAGAATGATGGTTTGATGTGTAATTTCGAGGAGTTGATGTAGATGTTCGGGGCAAGATTCATAACATGTAGCAAGGTTCCTCAACTATTCAATGCATTGTTATCCATGAGGATGAGGAGTGGGGAGACCCTCCGATCTTACGTGAATAGGTACTGGGAGTTATATAATGAGATAGGAGGAGGAAATGAGTGTGTAGCCACCAGTACCTTCCAGCTTGGGCTCCTCAAGAGTTGGAACTGAGGGATTCTCTAACTATGCGTCCCACTAAGGACATGCATTAACTTATGAGAAGGATTGGAGAGTATAAAAGATTGGAAGATGACTAGCCATAAGGCATAAGCAAAGCCCCAGCCTCTTCACAATATAACAAAGATTATCGTCTCGAAAGATTTTAGTCAAAAACTAAGAGTGAGAGAAGAGTCTCGAGTAAGGAGTTGACATAGCGGGCCAAGGGAGTTAATGTGACGTTTAAAGAGCCTATCTGTAAGATCCTTGAGCACATTAAAAATGAACCTTGCTTTCAATGGCTAGGGAAGATAGGTGGGGACCTAGCTAGAAGGAATCAGAGCTTGTATTGTACTTACCACATGGAGAAAGGTCATACTATCGAGTAGTGCTGCGAGTTAAAGGACCACTTGGAGCAGCTTGTAAAAGCAGGGCATCTGAAGGAATCTCTAGTCGGCTAAGAAGGGGTAAGAATAGGCCAAGGATTGGGAAACCGAAGTAATAACGTAATTCCCCCTCCCTTGGGAATTATTGAGGACATTTATGCAACATCCATGAGAGTAAGTTTGAGTTGTCGGAGGGGAATATTAAGTGTAGTGACCTTGCCTGAAGTAGATGCTACAGACCGACCTCAGAAGAGGCCCAAGAGGATTTCGATCCCAATCACTTTTGGTGAAGCAGATTTGGAAGGAACGTCACAGCCACATGACGACGCTAGTGACTTCTTGGATTGGCGGATTCTTGGTAAAGAGAGTCATGGTAGATCAAAGGAGTGAGGCTGAGATCATGTACCCTAATCTATATAAGGGGCTGGGGTTGAAGTTTGAGCATTTGAGTAAATATGACACATCGCTCGTAGGGTTTGACAGGAAGGTTGTAATGCCCGAGGGGCAGATAAAGCTCCCGGGGGTGAATAAAGGAAAAGAAGTTGAAGTAAATTTTCTTGTGGTTAATGCCTTTTCGCCATACACAGCGATTTTGGGATGGCCTTGGATTCATGCTATGGGGCCAGTACCATATACATTATATCAGAAAATCAAATTCCCTACTGAAGATAGGGTTGTGGTAGTTCGCGCTAATCAAAAAGTAGCAAGGCAGTGCTTCATGGTAGCAATAAACCATGAGATTAAGCAAAAGGAGCAAGTTGATCGAGAATAGTTATAGCAATTACAGGTTGCCGAGGGTTTGACAAGGGTAGACAGTGCAGAAGAATTGGTTCAAGTACGAATTATGTTGTACTCTGACAAGTATTTTCGGATAGGAAAAAGCTTGCCAATAGAAGATCAAGTGGAGATTCTTTTGTCGTTAGTCCAAAATTTGGACTTGTTTGCATGGAACGCATTTGAGGTTCTTGGAGTTGACCAGGCTTTTATTGTGCACAAGTTAAACACAGACCCTCTGGTCCTACCAAAGTAGCAAAGACCAAGGAGGTCGGCGAATCCTCACATGGAGGCCGTGAAGGAGGAAGTGGAGAAATTAAAATAGGCGGGGGCCATTAATGAAGTGTTTTTCCTCAAATGGTTAGCTAATACGGTGGTGGTGAAGAAGACGAATGGGAAATGAAGAGTTTGCATTGACTTTATTGACCTAAATTGAGCATGTTCGAAGGACCCGTTCCTTGTACCGAAGATAGATCAGTTGATGGATGCTATGGTTGGACACTAGAGAATGAGCTTTTTAGATGCCTTTCAAGGTTATTGTTAGATCACTTTGGCACTTGAGGATTAGGAGAAAACTTTCGATGCTTAATTTAGAAAGGGAGAAAATTATTTAGAAAGAAAAATGACTTGGAGTGGTTTTTGGATGAGCATTTGTGTGTACCTTTGGATTATGTTGTTTCTTTATTTTATAGTTGTTTCCAGCCTTAATGAGTAATGAATCTTAGAATTTATGGGCAACTTCCAGTGTGTCATCAATGGGAGCTCTGAAGTACGCAACATTTATGAGAATTTGCAATTTAAGTTTCCAAATTTTCTTTTTATGCCCTCCAAACTTTGAAAAAATATACCATGTTTCAGGTGTATGTTTACTCCCACTCATAGCCGAGTGGGTTCCACGACTGGAAGGACCCACTAGCTGTGAGGGGGAGGAAGCATACACCCGAAACAAAGTATGCCTTCTCCCAAACCAGGTTTATCTTATCTTTCCCAAGAAAGTATAAATTAGCTTGCATTGTTTCATGCCAATGGATTTCGTCTATTTATTTTTTGTAATAAGTATTTTGATAGATGTATATTTGTGAAAATGTGTCAACAACACGTTGCATTGAAAATTTGCAAATTGCAATCCTTGTAGGTTTTCTAAAGCAAGGGGAAAATAATAAAAAAAGAAACGAATACAAGATCATATTACTTTGTCCATCTCCCGTATCAACTCCGGCGACGACTTGACTTCAGAAAATTGTTTCGTGAGTTTGTCTATCTTCTGTCATTTTCCTGAGTAAACGACACTGACACTAGTGCCTTCAGTCACGGCCTCATAGTTCTTGCTTTCTTAACTTGTTGGCTTCCTTCTTTTCCATGGCTTTGTCTCTATTTTACGTATATCCCACTCCCACAAGCTAGCAAATCAAATTCCGACATTTGAGCGTTTTATTTTTATGTCTTATTACTGTGAAACTGTGTTGATTGTTACAGATCGATCTGACGCCCCTTCTGATACGTAGTTGACGTCTAGTGCCTTAGTGCGTCCCTTCAATTACGCACTTAGATTCTCTAAAAAACAATTACGCACTTACATATGCTGTTGCGACATCAGTGCCGGCACCATCGGCCCATGTAGGCTCGATGTCGCATTCACGCGTGCACTGTGATACAGAGGTCTAGAAATATAAAGATTTTCAGAATGTTTTTCATTAATATTGAGAAAAACAAAATGTTCGTAGAAGTTGTATTAATATTATATTTAAATGAGAAGTGATATTATTGTATAAGAGAAATGTTACATTTACAACATTTTTTCAACACTTTCGAAACAAATTTTATATGACAATAAATTCTATGTAG
Source organism: Castanea sativa (assembly GCF_040712315.1). NCBI lineage: Eukaryota > Viridiplantae > Streptophyta > Magnoliopsida > Fagales > Fagaceae > Castanea > Castanea sativa. The sequence continues at coordinate 14,080,816 of NC_134023.1, forward strand.
TAATTTATGAGGTAAATTTGTAAAAATTTTGTATCTATAACATTACTAATAGTGTGATATTAATACATGGGACTTTAGATTTTGTCTATTAATACTCTCCCTTAATTTGACTTTGAAATTTGGATGCTTTTTATTTTGTATAACACTAATTTTTGAAAACAATCTATTACCACAATTATGTGATATTCTGAATGGAGTTTGTGGTGTATTTTCGTGTTAAAAGTTCGTTTGCGTAGCGGCTGCGTTGTTTTTTTTTTTTTTTGGCTGGTCCCATGGCGCTGTTCATGGGCCAGCCAAGTGATAAAAATGCGTGAATAGTAATTTGCAGTAATAAAAAATATTTTGTTACAGTGTTTTCATTAATAAATTTTCAGTTTTCAGTTTTCAGCAAAATAAGCGATATTTAAACACATACTAAAACTTATTTTCCTCTTTATTATGTATATGTACAAGTGCATTTGTTTCTCCCAAAAAAAAACAAACAAAAAAACTTGTACAATCTTCTGTTTTCGAATATGAGATCTAGGTTTTGAATTTTGCTTATTTTAAAAATTAGTTGGTGTCTTGACTTAAAATAAAAAGCAGTCATTATATAGCAAACCGTATAATTTGAAATTCTATATTATCTATAAAAGAGAAGATGAAGAGAAATATTAAATAAAGATTAAAACCAAGATAGAGAAATAACACAACAGACTAACTTTGTTCAACGTTTTGGCTTACATCCTGTAGTATAAAATCCCAAATGTCTATTATATATCTTTATTATTTTAATTATGTATCATAAAATATAGCCAAGTACATATAAAAATATAATATTAAAAGAAAAAAAGTCACACCACAAATTCCTCTAAAAAAGTCATAGTAACTTTTAAAGGAGAGTGAAACAAGTTATTCTACATATAATACATTCTCTTAATATAGATTATTATAACATGATTGGTCTATATTCATATTATAAAGCTCAAAATAACTGCATGGTTATATCACGAGATATACTTCAATACAATAGGACTTAGATGGTACTCCCAAATGTATTGTATATTACAACACATATCAATCTTACAACACCATATATTACAACGCCATATCAATAGTAAAGGCAATATTATTGTAAAAATTCTACAAGTTTGCTAAGAGTCTTATAATCAACTCTTGTAAGGACGAAGCTATTGGGGGTGGGACCATGATCCCCCTAATTTTATAAAATACTTGTCTTAATACTAATAAAATCATAAATTTATTTGTAAATATCCTTATCAACACCCTAGGTTTTGCATTTTTCTCTTGCTAGTTGTTTGGCTCTCTATCTCTCCCGTTCTTTGTTTTTAATGTTTATGTAATATCTGAGTTGATAAGTAAATTGAGTAACTAGAAAAATGTTACAATAATAACCTTTTACACTACTTGTCACGTGGCGAGTTATGAGTAGTGGAAGTGTGGACTTACTATTTTTTTCTACCACTCACAACTTGCCACATGACGAATTATGACAAAAGTTGTGTAAAGAGTTGTAATCATAACATTGTTTGAGTAATTGATTGTGTATATAAGAAATGTCAAAAAAAAAAAGAGTTTTAATACCTATGTAAACAATGTGCTTTACAGTTGCATAAGTTTGGTACCGCAGTTATTTCCACAATATTGCCACAACTTCTCAACATGGGGACTTGTGAATCATGGAATAATGGACCCATACGAACCTCTACCTATTATTTTATATAATTTAATATGTGTGACATTTTGTTGATTAAGTTGTGTATATGTTTTGAGTAATACTACAATCACTAAAACTTTCACAACATTTGTCTCAATACTTAAGTTGGCAAGCTTTTAATGATTTCTATTTGGACTCATTGTTGACATCATCTTACCACCTACCACTAACAATCTCTCACATTGACATTATTAGCGAAAGTGAAAAAAAAATAATTTTGATGTGTTTTTAGACTCTCACATATGTTTTTGATACCATTCATGTCTTTTGTTATAAATTGTTGAAGTTGCTATAAATTTTATGACAAAAAAACTTTTAAATTAATATAATAATGAATTTAAATAGTTTCACTTCAATAACATAATAAATAAATGCAATTCGATGAACCAATATAAATCGATATTGCTTTCTCAATGAAAATAACGATGATAAATATTGATTAATACGATACCGGAATTTCTTATTAATTAAAAATTTTATCATTTGAAAGCTTTTTATATTTAAGCTTTTATTTTAATATTTAATTTGGCCCCTTTGGAAAAAAATTTTGTTCCCGCACTGTGTAACGTTGCCCCCTGAACCTAGAGTTCTAACTTGGTCCCTGACTTCTTGAGTTTTGAAGAAAGACTTCTACAAGTTTAAATTTATCCTTCTTCCACTATTGAGTGCAAAAAAAAAAAAAAAAAAAAATCACGAGTCTATAAATACTAACCAGTTTCTCATCATTCCTAAAGATTAAGAGTCTTAAACTTTATTAACAATATGGAATTATTGTTGTATCTGTATGGGTTGGTTGGCTTCCTCTTTATACAATCTTTACATGATATCATAGTAGTTGCCGACACCTTTTCTTCTAAGCAGCCACTCTGCAATGAAGATGAGCGGTCAGCGTTGTTGCAATTTAAGGAAAGCATTGTCGTTAACTGTGCATCTCATGATCCTTATTCTTTCCCAAAGGTTGCATCATGGAAGCTTGATGGAGTTGGTGGCGGGGAATGCTGCTCATGGGATGGGATTGAGTGTGATAAGAACAGTGGCCATGTCATTGGCCTCGACCTCAGTAGTAGCTGTCTTTATGGTTCTATCAACACTAACAGCACCCTCTTCAGCCTTGTTCACCTCCAAAACCTTAATATGGCCTTTAATGACTTCAACAATTCAAATATCCCAGTCGGATTGGCCAATCTTTCCATGCTAAAACATCTTAACCTCTCCGATTCATCATTTTCTGGCCAAATTCCGTCACAAATTTCTGAACTGTCCAATCTGGTTTCTCTTGATCTATCTTTCAATATTGATTCATCTTACCAAAGGCTGTTGAAACTCAAAATTCCCAATTTCAGCAGCATACTTCCAAACTTAACCCGCATTGAAAAACTTCATCTCAGTTATGTTGACATGTCATCCACAGTTCCCTCAGTCTTAAACAATTTATCTTCTTTGACCTCTCTCCATCTTGATGATTGTGGATTGCTTGGTGAATTCCCACCTGGCATTTTCCAGCTACCAAATCTGAAGTCTCTTTATGTGCAGGGCAACGAATATCTGACAGGCCATTTGCCCAACTTCGAATGGAACAGCACCCTCGAAGCTATATATCTCGGAGAGACGAGTTTCTCTGGCGAGTTACCAACTGCAGTTGGAAACCTCCAATCCTTGAATGAATTGGGAATCTGGAACTGCAATTTCTCTGGGCCTCTTCCATTTTCACTTGGTAACATTAGCAATCTTAAGGTTCTTGATCTTACAAACAACAGTTTTAGAGGCCAGGTCCCTTCATCAATGGAAAACCTTTCCCAATTGACTTATTTGTCACTTTGTCTCAACAATTTCAGTGGCAGCAACTTTCCTAGGTTTGGTAAGTTGAACAAACTCAAGTATTTGATCATTTGCAACGTCAATTTAAATAGTCAGATCCCTTATCTTGCCAACTTGACCCAGCTTAGCTTTTTACGCCTTTCGTCCAATCAATTAACTGTTCCAATCCCATCTTGGCTTATGAACCTCACCCAATTGATCCATCTAGACCTTTCATTTAATAAGCTGCATGGTCCAATTCCAAGCTCAGTCATTCAACTCAAAAATCTTGAATTTCTTCACCTTTTCCAAAATGATTTGAGCGGAACAGTGGAGCTGGACATGTTTACTAAGCTTAAAAACTTAACTAAGCTTCACCTATCACTAAACTACATAACATTCCTCTCCAAAACCAGTCCCAACACCACAGTTCAAAAGTTTAAGCAAATAGGACTGGCTTCATGCAACTTAAGCGAGTTTCCAGATTTCCTTCGAGAACAAGATGAGCTGGAGTTTGTAGACCTAGCTTACAATCATATTCATGGCCTTGTGCCCAAATGGATGTGGAACACAAGTAAAGAAAATCTGGGCTTTGTGAATTTTTCTCACAACTTCCTGACTGGCTTTGACCAAATGCATGATGTTTTTCCATGGCCTCGTTTAGGCATCCTTGACCTTAAGTCGAACTTGCTGCAAGGACCACTCCCAATTCCACCACCCTCCACCCGCATTTATCTAGTCTCGAACAACATGTTGTCTGGCAAAGTTTCATCTTTGATCTGCAGTCTAAATTCACTATATGCCCTGGACTTGTCTCATAACCACTTGAGTGGCACTCTTCCTCCTTGTCTGGGAAACTTGAGTAGTTTCCTATCAATATTGAATCTCCGAAGCAACTACTTCCACGGCATGATTCCTCAGGTATGCATGAAAAAGAGCAGCTTAAAGATGTTAGACTTAAGTGAGAATCAATTAGAAGGATGGCTACCAAGATCACTGGCCAATTGTGCAAAGCTAGAGTTTCTTATTCTTGGAAACAATCAACTCCATGATGTTTTCCCTCATTGGTTGGGAAAACTTCCCGAGCTAAAGGTTCTCATTTTGCGATCTAATAGATTTCATGGTGATATGGGGAGTCCTGCAACCAATTTTGAGTTCCAAAAGTTGCGTATTCTTGACCTCTCTTACAATAATTTTAGAGGTAAATTGCCACTTGGATACTTCAAAAATTGGATTGCAATGAAAAATGTCCCAGAGGAACAATTGACGTACATGCAAGCAATTGCCACCATCTACCTATTGAATTTTGCATTGAATGAAAATTATGATTATTCAATGACAATAACAAACAAAGGTGTTAAAACAGTGTATGCAAAGATTTTGGACTTCTTCACTGCCGTTGATCTATCATGCAACAAGTTTGATGGAGGGATTCCAACAGTTATTGGGAATCTAAAGGGGCTTCATTTGCTCAACCTTTCCAACAACTTCCTCACTGATCGCATTCCATCATCTTTGGGGGATCTACATCAATTAGAGTCATTAGATCTTTCTCGAAACAAGCTCTCAGGAGAGATCCCACAGCAACTTACAGAACTCACTTTCCTTGAATTTTTCAATGTATCTTATAATAATCTCACAGGTCCTATACCGCAAGGGAAACAATTTAATACATTTCAAATGAGTTCATTTGAAGGAAATCTTGGACTCTGTGGAGACCAAATAACAAGGAAATGTGGCGATTCCAAGTCCTTAGCACCCCCTTCAATTTTTGAGGACGATCATGGATCAGAGTCTCCGTTTGATTTTAATTGGAAAGCAATCCTGCTAGGGTACGGATGTGGGCTAATAATTGGAGGGATTATTGGGCACATCATGATCACCAGAAAACATGATTGGTTTATGAAGAATTTTGGAAATAGACTACACCAAAGGGATAGAAGCGCCAAGAGAAGGGGAAGTAGAAACTGAACTTTGCAAGTGAACATGCCCTTTATAGACGGAAATCTTTGTATATGATGTGGCTTGACCATAGTTTTTTCTTTTTCTTTTTTGTATTTTTTTCTTTTCAAGGGAAGGGGGCTTATGAGTGTATAAGAGTAAAACTATAGTGCAAATGATGTAATTCAATAACACATCCACAAATGTGCAACTTCTATGGGTATAAAAATGTATGTCGATTGAATAAATCCGTAACTTTTCTAGTGTAACAGAGATCAACACTAATAGATATATTAAGTAAAGAGAAAGTGATGGGGAGACATAATAGATGCAGATCAATGGGACGATGCCAACATTTCGCTAACCCGATGTGTGTCTGGGTAGCTAAAACTTGAGAGCTTTGAACATTGCATTTGGTAGCTCTTCCCTTCGGCTGCTATGTTAGTTCCCTTTTTTTAATCAATAGAAATTGGATATTAATCCTATGATAAAATGGTTTTTTCGCAATTGTTATTTATTATTATTATTATTATTATTATTATTACTATTTTTTTATTATATGTTTTCTGGGTTTTGTTTTTGTTGTTTATTGGGCTTATGTTCTTGTCAATGAGGCCTGATAGGTTTTCCTGAACCGTAAAAAGAAAAAGACAAAAAATTAAAAATTAAGGGTCAAAGACTTGTTCAAAACATAAATGAAATAAGGAAATTTTTTTATTAAAATTTTTTGGTTTTGTTTTCCCGATTCGTACAAGAAATTAGAGGAATAAGCGGAAAGCTAATAAAGGTTTTTTCCTGTCGGTGTTAGTACTTAGAGCAACCACATCAGTCCAGTTAAAATCATCTAAAATACAAAAAAGTACCAATTTTACACATTTTGAGCACACATCAGTAGGTGTAAAAACATGCAAAATTGTGTAAACCCAACCCGAGCTACACTAACCGTGTATATTTCCACGGTTACTGTAGCTCGTTTATCCCTTTTTTTAATTAATTTCCATTGGCTCCCTTTTTTCTCTCTCCTATCCGTGCTCAACAACCCAATTAACTGCTCATCTTCGTTTTCCTCAGATGCACACAAACGCACCCACAAACAATCACACAGACATCATCACAGCAACACACTTCTCAAAAAAAAAAAAAAAAAAACAAAGATACACATACAGATAGTGGATCGGAGCTCGTGTCTGGTGGATCGTGGATCGGACCTTGTGGATCGGAGCTCCGAGCTGGTGGATCGTGGATCGGAACTCGAAGCTCGGATCAGAGCTGGTGGATCGGAGCCGGTGGATCGGCGCGGATCGGAGCCGGTGGATCGGCGTGGATCGGAGTGGATCCGAGCTCGTGGATCGGACAGATCGGAGCGGATCCGAGCTCAGAGCTGGTGAATCATGGATCGGAGCTCGAATCCGAGCAGATCGGAGCTCGGATCCGAGTGGATCGAAGTGTTAATCGAGAGAGAGAGAGAGAGAGAGAGAGAGATTTTGAAACGGGATGAGCTGAAACGGGTAGAGAGAGAGAGATGATCTGATACGAGTAGAGAGAGAGAAAAAAATCTGAAATGAGAAAAGAGAGAAAAAAAAATCTGAAATGAGAAATGAGAGAAAGAGAGAGCGAGAGAGAAAAGAATGAGAAATGAGAAAGAAGAGAGAGAGAAAAAAATCAAAAATGAGAAAGAATCAGAACTGAGAAAGAAGAGAGGGAGAAAAAAATGAGAAATGAGAAAGGAGAGAGAGAGAGAGCGCGCGTTTTGTGGTTAGGAAAAATAATAAAAAATGGTGAGAGTATTGATTATTTAATTAAAAGATGGGCAAAATAGAGGAACTGATGTGAAGATTTTGTAAAAGTGATAGTGTGAAAAGGAAAAAGTAGATTTTTTGTGTAAAATAGAGGAAATTTTTAAAAGAGCTGATGTGGTTGCTCTTAGAATTGGATTTTCCACTTTTCCTTTGGGCATTGGGATCCTACTCGGTTTCTCGTGTTGTCATTGGATTTCTAAAGCTTTTTAGGACTTAACGCTTAACAGCACTAGTATTAGTAGAGTAGTTATTAATAAACTTAATTTAAAAAAAAAAAAAAAAAACTTTACTATAAACAAAATGCATCATCCTTTTCTTATGATATGTTCCAACAAGTTTTGTATTCTTTAAACCAATCAAGATTAAGTTGATGCAATGCTCTACTATTTTATTTTTATTTTTTAGGGTAATCATAGCTTAGAGGTTGACAAGAACCCTTTTGTAAATATACTATGACAAATTAAAATTTAGTCCGAGAAAGTTGTAAAGTCTAGATGACAACCATAGAAATTTTTGTTTTGTTTTTCCGATTCATACAAGAAATTAGAGGAAGAAGTAGAGTAGGAAAACTTTTTTTTTTTCCCCGAAAAGGAAAACTAGTAAATACAAAAGGACAATTAAGGCGTCTTTGTTAGGGCCCATTCTGGGGGATATTGTCTTTGAGCTCACACGGGATTACTAGGCCAAGTCTAATATCATATATAACGACTTAAGGAAAAGTGTTAGCTATATCTGCGCTATACCTCAAAAAAAATAGTCACAATTGAAGTTTCTTGTAGTTGTTAATAAAACTCAATTCAACTTAGTATAAGCCCTATGTGGGATCCATCACACACCCACACACATCACACAATCAATCAAATTGGGGCATCACAATTAGCTTTGTGGACACTCCATTGGTCTTTCAATGGAAAAAGCCCTAAAAACAAAACATATCTACACGTGGTTGTACCATTAAGTGAATTCAGGATTAGAAGATCTCGAACATAAACTCACTAGTGAGAGCTTTGCCTTGCCATTATGTGTTCCTGGTTGTAAATCCCTGAGTTGCCTCAATCTCGACACCATCAATGGGATTCTCAAATTACTGCTTTCATTATCGACTGCGGGTTGTGCTATTACTAATACGCTCCAAATATTAGCTTTAGATTCCGTTCAAGTTCAACACAACTATTTTGGATAATGGCTTTCATGTTTCAAGGTCCTTAGATATTGAATCTTACTAGAATAAGTGGGATAAAGAGTGTGTTTATCGTCAACTCTCTTGACATGTTACAAATTATAAATTGCGATGACCACACGGATATTAGTATCTTAAAAGATAAACAAAAAAACTACTTGGGACATTTTGGCATCCCATATCTTCTAGCGGTGGATCATTGAAAATTAATGTAATCTTGAAGAATTTCTCTGGTATGGATATGTTGTGGATTACTATTGCATAGGGGATTTCACTTCCATGTCACAATTGCTCTTATGTTGTCTAATTAATTACAAGGTTTTGAAACCCGGACCGTTCATTGAACTGTAAAAGGGAGAGGTTTAAGGTTTTTGAGGTCGAACCGAGGTTGAATTGGGGTCGATTTGTGATGATGTCATAATTAATTAATAATTATTTAAAAAATAAATAAATATATTAAATTAGTATAAATTGAAAAATTAACTAAAACGGTTCAATTAAAATAAAGATCCATATTTCAAATATATTTTTCATATCATAATTTTTACAAAATAAATAAAAAAATATCATATCTTAAGCAAATATAGATATAGTATTTATTTATTTATATGTTAATTAGTAAAACCTTGATAATAATAATAATAATAATAATAATAATAATAATAATAATAATAATAATAATAATAATAGCAGTAGTACAATAATTATTATAATATAAGAACTTGTGTGGCAAATTGGCAATACACATATATACTGGAGGCTTAGTAGTGCAATAATAATTATTATTATCAAGTCACATCATGTAACTTCCCCATGGTTGAACATTAAGCTCATTTTTTATTCACAAATTCAAAGTTTTCAACATTTCCAATACAAGTGTCAGACAGTAGTCACGTGGAGGCTTAGAAAACTTCAAAAATAAATACAAAACAACGAAAGAGAAACCACATATAACATAAGTTACATAGCGGTGTTCTGCAAAAAATTTAAAAAGAAAAAAGAAAAAAAAGAGAGGAGATTGGTGATTACAGAGGAGTGGAGACGGACAGTAGAAGAAGAAAAAGAAACAAGAAGAAGAAGTTACTGCTTCATGGAGCCACCCCTGCTTCTTCATCTTTTTGACTTGTGAGGGTTGATTTCTTTATTTTTGCTTTTTTCCTTCTTCTTCGTTGTCTTCTTCTTCCTCTGCTGCTTCTTCTTCTCTGTTATTTTATTTTTATTTTTCTCGCTTTCATTTGGTTCCAGATTTGAAAAAACCCAAAGTATTGCTGAAGTATTGGCCAAAAATTTTCCAAAAAAAAAGGAACTGTCCAACCTTAAAAACCGGTCACAGTTCTTAGAATCGTACGGTCCGACCGCGGTTCACATGGGTCCTTGCTTTTTTCCCATAGGGCGGTTCTTGATGCTAAAAAACCCACAAAATTGAGAGGTTCGCGATTTTTCCGGTCGGACCGTATGGTCCGGTCCAAGTTTCAAAACCTTGATTAATTATACGAACCTTCTTCTAACTACAACTTGGATAAATTACTTCACAACATTCAAAACACACTAAAGTTCTAGCACTATGCGATAAGTCTGTTGAGGTAAAAATTACTGGCTGCTCCTTTTCCAAACCTAATCTCTTCCTTTCTCCGTTAGTCTTTCTCCCTAGTTTCCCTTCATACATACTAGATATTTCTTCAAGTATTAGGAAGTTCAAATTTGAAAATTAATAGTTTTTTTTAGAGTGTAAACATACAAAACAGATTTGAATTCTAAGTAACATTGTAACCATGGACGGAGTCATTAATTCATGTTGCCCCCAAATTTTTTTTAAAGAGAATTGAAGTATATATATAGGTGTTAAGCACCCCACAACGCCTGTCTAATGATAATCCTTTGTTTTGATAAAACCTTAATTTTCAAAAATTGGCAGTATTTCGACATTGGGTTTCGGGGCTTTGCATACATGGGGCTTTGAGGTTTGGCTTTTGAATATGTGTGGTCCCAATCTATGCTTTCCTAGGGAATTCAGGATAACTACCAGATTTCCACATTGAAAACCTGGCGACATGTCACCTTGCTTTTGTTGTGGAAATTAGGCATCGCTTGCCTTAGGTGACATGGACTATGACAATCACACCGAAAGAGGTGAGTAGGTATATATATACATACATCATGCACAATGCAAGCAACCAGAGCAAGAAAGTAAATACCTACATCCCTAGAGCATGACCCAAAATATAGGTGCAGGAAAATAAACAAGGGTCGCCATAATCTAGAGATGAGGACGAATGGTACACGACATGATATACCTAATACAAACCATCTAAAGAGACAAATTAAGGAGGAAGGAAAGGGGGTAAATTGAACTCTTAAACCTACTATACACAACCGCTTGGCTCAAACCTATTGTACTCCGTGCCCTAACTCCAAGTGTCCTCGCTTTATGTGTGTACATCCAAAGGAAAAGACAAGAAACCAGCAGACAAGCAATGGGAAGAAAAGATGCAAAGAGCACGTGGATGAGGCATAAAGCAAATTAGTATGATAGACATGGCAAGCACACGAACAAGAAAGTAAACAAGCAAAAAGCAAACAAAAGGTGGTGTCCGCTAGGGACAAATGTAGGTTTGGATCGGATGTCCATAGCATCATTGTGTTGAAGTATGGACGACACACTAGCCAAAAAGACTCATGCATGGACATGTAAGCAAGCATGTAAAGATGCAAAGAAAGCCAACGGGTGGCACAGACAAGCATGGCAAGCATATCATCGCACAGAGTAGAAAATGAGAAAGGTATGCACAAAGCAACCAAGCATCCGGAGATGCCTCCTAAATGGTTACATCCAAACAAGGCCTCATGGGCGTTGGATGTAACCACACAACCCCAAACCCGCTAAGGGTGTTAAACGTGGCAAAGCCTAGAACTAGAGAGGCTAACACAAGCATAAAGCATAGAAGCAAGTAAGCATAGACATGCAAAAAGGAATGATCCAAACCCTTTGATGTGGGCCAAGGTGTATGGACGATGACAAAGACCATAGGATCTAGATCGGCTACAATAGGCCAAAACGCAATAAAGAAAGACAAAGCGACAAAAGGGCTACAATAGCACATGGCATGACGAACATAGCCTAGGTCTAGGCACAAAAACATGGCATGGAGCACACACGCACATGGAAGATGGCATAAAACATGTAAAGATCATACATCCAAACACACAAGCATGTGAAAACATAGATCTAGACATATAAGCATAGAAACACGCATGTAAACATGTAGATCCTAGCACATAAATGTGGAAGAGCATGAATCCAAGCATAGAAGCATGTGAAGACACGGATCTAAACAGATAGCATGGCAAGATAGGCATAAATGCATGTAGATCCAAGCAAGGCATAGCCAAAACTTCATACAAGCATGTGAGCATGAAACCCTAACATCAACATGGAGGAAAAAGATGAACAAAGTATGGGAAAACATGGCACAAAGCATAAACATGTAGATCTAAACATATTAGCATGTATACAAGCATAGAAACACGTAGATCTAGCCAAACAAAACATTGAAAATATAGATCTAGGCACAAGCATAAAGCACATAGATCAGAATAAATAACATTTGAGTAAGCATAAAAGAACATGGATCTAAGTTAGAAACATGCTAGAAACAAGATAAAGCGAGAAATGTGTCAAAGAAAAGAATAAATCATGTTATTCAAGCACAAAAAGATTTAAAAGGTTAGGGGTGTGGATGATAGCTAAAAAATCTACATCCACACCCCTAAACCCCTAATCCAAGATGTAGAACCAAGGAGAAGAAGATTGAGCACAAGAACACTACCTTGTATTGTTGGTGAAGATGCAAGAATCAAGAAGCTTTGATGTGTTCTTTGATGTGTGTTTTTGGTGTGTTTGGAAGAGAGAAAACACCTAGGCAGAAGGAAAAAATTAGAAAAATGTGTTCCTCCAGGTCTAGTGGGTGCCTAGGGCTATTTATAGCCCCAACACGTGTTTCGAGGCGGCAGCCCTTCAAGGCCCTTTGGCATCAAAAGGCCTCTGATTGGATTGTTCTTAAATCCTCTAGATAGATTTGGACTTCCTGTTTCCGAATTGGTATAGAACTCAAAAATCCAACGGCTGGATCAAAAGTTATGGCCCTTGGAAGTTTGTGGTGCATCGATTAGTGCGTCATCCTAGTTTTCGTGATATCTTGGGCATTCTAAGTCCGATTTTGACCCATGAATAGTCGTTGGAATGAGAATTTGATAATCTTTGATATGGTGTTGGTTTCAACTCATTCTGACAGCCTGATAAAAATTAGGGTTTTTGGGCCCTCTTAGGATCGATTTCAAGTCAAACTTGGTCAAAATTCTCCGAGAAGCTTGGATTTGATGTAAAACTGTGGAAATGTTTTTTTGTAAATGTTTTGGCTTTGTTTGACCTTCACTCAAACCTAGGGTTGACCAGGGACATTTTGGTCATTTTAGTTGAAAAATGGCACTTCAGGTGCTTTTGTGCCTGAACGGGTTGCGCCACCTTGTTTTGGATGTTTTTGCGGCCCCACAAAGAGAAAATGATATTTTTGGACTTTTCAGGGCTCATCACGCAAATCGAGGGTGGAAGAAATATGGAATCAACACATAGTATTATATCCAAGGTGGACAATGATGGTTCTATTAAGTGTTTCTCCCTTGAGGATTCCAAGACTAACCCATCTGCTCTTTACAGATGATAGTTTTCTTTTTTGTAGGCTAATAGACATGACTGTCAAAAGGTGTTGTAAATGTTGGCGACCTATCAAAGTGTTTCCGAATGACAAATAAATCAAAGAAAAACTTCTCTAAAATTAAGAGTGGAAATTATGAAAGTCCACCACAGAAGCAACAAGAGTGGAAATTAAGAAAGTACTTGGGGTTACTAAAATTTTGCACTATGACAAGTATTTGGGTTTGCCATCACTTTTTGGAAGACACAAAAAAGTGAGTTTTGATTACATCAACGAAAGAGTTTGCAGGAAATTACAGGGTTGGAAGGAGAAGTTGTTGTCACAAGTTGGAAGAGAAATCTTGATCAAAGTAGTGGTTCAAGCCATTTCAACTTACACAATGAGTTGTTTTGTGCTTCCATTAGGCCTTTGTCATGAAATTGAAGGTCCTATACATAAATTTTGGTGGGGCAGCAGGGTGATCGTAAGAAAATTCTTTGGGTTAAATGGGAAGATATGTGTGATTCCAAGTCGGAGGGTGGAATGGGTTTTAAGGAGTTGACACTATTTAATGAGACCCATTTAGCAAAACAAACTTGGAGGTTGCTGCATAATAAAAAAAACTTTGTTTTACAGAGTTTTTAAATCAAGGTTCGTTCCAAATTGTTCTTTTATGGAAGCAAAAGAGGGCCATGGAGGATCTTATGGAAGAGCATCTAGAAGGGTAGAGAAGTTATCAGGCGAGGAGCAAAATGGAGAGTTGGAAAGGGGGATTCTATCAAGATTTGGGGTGAGAATTGGCTGCCCTCATTAAAATCTCCCCGAATCTAGGGCCTTTTGATAGTTGAAATCCATAATGCTACTATAAGTACTCTAACCAATCCATTACAAGCCAATGGGACTTGACTTTATTGTCTACCGTGTTTAGCCCCACAGAAGTTGACCTTATATAGAAAATCTCACTAAGCTGTGGCTATTCAGAAGATGTTCTGTATTGGCCCTATGTGCAATTGGGTCAATACTCAGTCAAGTCAGGATTTTTCTTTCTCAAGTCAAAAACTAGCTGCCATGTTGTTTCAAATCATGTACAACTGGCTCACACAAACACTCTGGAAACGCATATGGAAATGATCGCTGCCTAGTAAAATTAAAAATTTTCTATGGAGAGCAAGCCGTAATGCACTTCCTACCATGTCCAATTTGGTTCGCCTTAACTACACAAACCAACATGAAGATGTGCTGCATGCGCTTTGGTACTGTCCAAGCGTATCTTCAATTGGGGACAAAGAGCCTCAATGGAATTTTTGTAGAAATATGAGTTTCTCGGACTTTCCACAGCTGCTATCCTTTGTTCTAGATTCAGAATGCAGCCCAGAATTTTTTTCAAAGCTCACGTGGACCATATGGTTTAGGCTCAACAAGGTTAGATTTTCTCCACTAGGTTTTCCTCTTGATCAAGTTTCACAACGAGCAGTTATTTCTCTTATGGAGTTTCGGGCAACACAACCAAAGAGGTAGTCCTCAATGGTTAGACCAAGAGCAAGGTGGACAGTGCCTCTAGGTGAGATTTATAAAATAAACTTTGATGGGGCAGTGTTTATAGATGAAGATAGAGCCAGGATTGGGCTTATTATTCAAGATAGTCAATGTATGGTTATGGACTCCATTTCTCAAAATATTCCTCTTCCCATATCAGTAGTGGAACTTGAAACATTGACAGTAGCTAAGGCTCTAGAATTCTCCATAGACCTAGGATTTGTTTTGGCTATTTTAGAGGGAGATTTGGAGATAATTATGAAAGCTTTGATGGATGATTCGCCCTCTTTGGCTTCTTTTGGCCTTCTAATCAGGGATGTAAAAACTTATGCGGAACAATTTCAATGTATTAGTTTTTCAAATGTTGGTAGAGAGGTAATTTTGTAGCTCACAACCTAGCTAAGCATGTATGACATGTCATTGGTTTTTTGTGTGGATGAAAGATGTCCCATTACACACCTTTAATGTTTATCAGGTAGATTTGCCTTTGCTTTAATAAGAATTTCAGTCTTTTTTTCTCCCAAAAAAAAAAAAATTCACAAATTCCAACCATTGACTAATCTCATCCTAAATTCTTGTGTAAAGAATATATTCAACAGCTTAAATATATATATATATATATATTTCAACATTAATTTTTTTTAAAAAATTATTATAATTAATAAAATATGAATTCGTTAGCTGAACTCCTCGTCAATATTGATGGACGATGATAAGACAGCAACTATGGAATCCTGCAAAAAAGGATAAGTAGATTTGGAATACACTTGTGTGGAGTGTACCAAAGAGTCTCCAATGGGTTAGTCAGTAAAATGAAAGTTCAATCTTATAGATAATCACTATTTGGCTAGAAAGTTTTGTGTATATGTTGCATACCTTTCTTTGATTTTTTGTGCCTTTTTATAGGTCTTTGCTCCTCAGGATGAGAGTAATTGCTAATCTTTGTGATTTTTGATTTGTTGGTAATGAATGCTATGGTGTTATAAACTTTAATGATCTTTTGTCCATTGGTTCGTCGGTTAAGCTTTTGCATGTCTGACATGTTAACTATCACTCTTGTCATTTATGGGGATCTCAGTTAATGTTCATTGTAGTCGTCCATACCATGGACGATGGTGATTTTTCTCCTCTTCAGTTGCCCCTCTATTCCTTTCATCACACTTATGGACATAGTGGGAATATGAAAGGTCAAATCACTTTAATTATCGTACTCGTTGCATTTATTGTGAAAGACGTTGTGGGTCCTTTCACGACGCATTCATTTTGCGATTGCCTGGACGTGCTAAATCCATTTCTTGGGTTTCCCGCACGTGAGTTTTTGGAGTTTTATTTTTTCCCTCCTTTCTTTTGTATATTACAGATCTGATTTTCTTCTCAGCAGTTTGATCTAAGGTTGTGATGGAACTTAAGTTTATTTAAATATAAAAACTAGAGCACATTTTTATATATTCAAGAGGGCATTGTTCTATACATAGATCTAGAAAATTTTCATTCCCTTTTGGAGCTACAATTGGACCTTGTGCAAACAACATATCCAGTTATAAAAGCAAAGTTACTGCATCTAAGCAACCACAGTTGCTGATCTAATTCTTTGAGTGTAGATCTCAAAGTGACAAGCTGAAGAGTCCATGAATTTGGAGCTATATGTGGTCACATCAATAAGTACTACATGAGGTAGCAATAGATTTAGGGTTAAGTCCATTGTAGAATCCTCAATTCTATTTGTGAAATGTTGCCTTGAGGATTTTTTAGGTTAAATCATCACCAAGTTCTTTTACTTTGAAACCACAATTTCAAAAGTGCTCCTAGGTCATCATTCTTTGTGTTCATGTGATTTGTGCTTGTTTGGTATTTTAATTATTTTAATCAAGATCATTATTAATTAATTAATTACTTGGTTAAAAGTTGGTTAATTTGGTGATAATTGGGGTCTAAAACCCTAATAGATTTCAATTGGAATTTTAAGCCACATGTCTTATTTAAAATTTTTAATTTTTGTGCCAAATAAGTTATAGTGTAAAACTCGAAGAGTTTATATAAAAAAGAAAAAAAAAACTACAAAAATTCTATGAACCCGAAGAGTTTATATAAAAAATTATATAAATGCTACAATGTAGAAATTGGATTGTCATAAAAGCTAAAATCTTTGAATTCTCTCTCTTTAATGGAAACCATGTAATTGTTGATGAAGTTTTAGAGCAAAAAATCAAAGCAAGTAACTTTGTTATTACTCAAAGGTTTTAGAGAAGCTTTACACTCGGGGGAAATTACCATTACACAGTGATGTCTTTTGGGCTAAAGAATGCTGGTGTGATGTATCAACGACTAGTTACTCAGATGTTCAAGGATCAAATCAGGAAAATTATAGGAGTTTACATTGATGACATGGCAATGAAGAGCAAGAGGAGTGAAGGGCATGTGTGTGACCTAGTTGAGGTCTTTGAGATACTGAGGCAGCACAAGTTACGCCTTAATGAAGACAAATGTGCCTTCAGAGTGGGATCAGGCAAGTTCTTGGGTTATATGGTAACCACACGGGGCATAGATGTTAACCCTGACCAGATTACAGCAATTCAATAGCTACACCCACCTGGTAATCCTAAAGGAATGTAAAGACTTACTGGGATGATCTCCGCCTTGAATAGGTTTGTCTCAAGATCGGCAAATAGGTGTAGACCATTCTATCAATTGTTGAAGAAATAGAAGTGTTTTCAATGGATGGAGGAATGTGACATGGCATTTAAAGACTTAAAATCCTATTTAGCAAGTCCACCTATTTTATCCGGACTCGAGCCCAAGAAGATTTATATATGTACTTGGCGGTATCCAACCATGTTGTTAGTTTGGTGTTACTCAGACAACAAGAAGGGATCCATAGACTGATATATTATCTCAGTAATACATTGGTCAATGCAAAGACTCGGTATTTGCCTTTAAAGTAAATGGCACTAGCAATGGTGCATGTTACAAGGAAATTGCCACATTATTTCCAAGTACGTACAGTATGGGTACTGATTGAGTACCCCTTGAAATCACTTTTGAGGAGGTTGGATTTCACTAGGAGGATAGCCAAATGGGGAACGAGGCTAGGAACATTTGATATACGGTACAGGCCGAGGAATTCCATTAAAGGACAAGTGTTGGCAGACTCTGTGGCTGAATTAACTCCCACACTAGGAGCCTCTATTGGAATATGCCAAGTCAAAATTAAACAGTGGCAAGTGTATATGGATGGTGCATCTAACACGAGGGGGACGGGAGTCAGGATTGTAATGGTGTCTCCCGAGGGACTGAGATTGGAAAATTCACTCAAATTGGGTTTTTGCGCTTCAAAAATGAAGCTGGTTGGGAAATTTAGACCTCGGTTGATATAATTAACAAGTTTTAAAACCAAGTTGTTAATTAGATTTATTATGAATAAACCTTGTTAAAACAAACTAACATCAATATCATGCACAGCAAAAAAGTAAATAAGACAAGATATGATGATCTAGAAAAACCAATGAAACAAACTAGTTTCACTATAAAAAAACCTGAAGGGAAACCTTCTCAAAAAGCAATTCACTATAGTAAAGAGAAATTTCAAATCTAGTACAAGAACTTTGTCCTTAGACTTTATAATCCCCGTAGATGAACTTACAGCGCAAACCTTCTACCACTTTAGAACCTCTGAACTCTTGAATATATGAACACCACATTTTTGCAAGGATCCCAGTACGTGACTAACCAATGATGCACAGCTCCCAGTACGTGACTAACACACCAACTTGAAGAAGATTGTTGGTTGCAAAGTTCTTCACTTCATTAACAATGAAGATCAAGAAGTACTTGACTACAATACCCTAAGGCGCAAAGATGCATTAGTTTCTTTCAAAGAGAATAAAGCATCGGTCACTTTTTGCATGTGTTCTCCTTGTATTCTCTTCTGTGATGGCCTTTAAAATAAGCCTTATATATGTCTAAGGTTGTGAGAAAAGAAACCCTATACATACATGTCAACATGGGCCAAAAATCAGATCTAGAAATTCTGATTTCATAATTCTCGATAGATAGTATCTGTCAAGCAGCTATCAAGCCTCGATAGATAATATTTGTTGAGCAGCTGTTGAGCTTTAATGAATCAACACTTCTTCATTTATCTCTTGGATAGATTTGCATGGCTTCAATACTAGACTTGAACTCTTGTTCTTTGAAGTATTAAACACATCCTAAATTTACCCAGTTACAAGTAAAGTGCATTTTGTTAAAGGATTAGCCAATTCTAAATAACATATGTTATTAACATGATTCACATATGTCCTAATAATCTCCTCCTTTGGCAATCCGTGACAAAACCACAACAAATAAATGAAAATATGAGAGAAGTCATAAATCACTCAACTCATACTCACTTGTTGAATACAATAAAATCTATCATAACACAAACTCTTGAAAAAACTTTACAAGAAGAGAGTTCATGACAAGGAAGACTTTGACAACCTATATTTCTAAAACACTTAAACAAAACTCATCACGGCATCTTAGTGTGAAACAGAAATAAAAGATTGCATACAATAAGAAACATGTGTATAAAGAGAGAAAAGAAACAACACATGTAGAGGTAGGTGAAGAAAAAATACATCATATATATATATATATATATATATATATATATATATCAAAGATAAGCACAATGTATGTAAACATGGTCACAAGACCAGTGTACAAGAAGAAGAAGCTAAAAGAAGCTCCTACAACAATAAGAATGTAAACACTCCCCTTAACAAGATGAAATACAACTACCCCTTACAAAGGCGTGTATTTCTCCCCCTAACATGTAAAATCTTAAAAAGAAACCACATTTTCTCCACCATTTCTTCCCCTTTTTGTCATGATTGACAAAGGGCACAAGAAACTAGAAAGCTTCACCTGAGAAATATAAAGATGATCAAAATTGATCAAGGGGCAAAAGGAGTCCATATAAATGCATGAATGTAATAAAACAAGATGCTATGGATGACAAGATAATAGAAAGATGCAAAACATGTGAAAAACAATGCATGCAAGAGGAAACATGTCAAGCAGCTATCAAGCAAAAGCCAACTTCAATGGATCAAACAGCTATCGAGCATCTATCAAGCAAACAGAAACTTTCTCGATGGATCGAGAATCTGTTGAGAAGTTATCGAGACAAAGTCCAAAAATCTCGATGGATCAAGATTGTGTTAACTTCGTCGAGACAAGAAGAAAATGGGTCTCGACGGATAGCTAGCTGTTGAGAGGTATCAAGAAGCTGTCAAGATTGCTTAAAAACAGTTTTTCAAAGAAGAGAAAAACACAAAAATGAATGCAATCAAGCATGTTATTCAACCAAAGATCCAAACAACATTTTAAACTCTCAAAAACATCTCTCAACAAAAAAAAAATGTTATGCATATAGATCCAAAACACACTCGCACACTAAACAAGTCTAACCAATTTTATATTTCATAAACAAATCTAGACAGTTTAGTGAGCATACATTTACACATGTAAACCTTGTGATGGCTAAATCACATTATAGCTGCACATGTATCAAAAGTAGCAAAGAATATATTGCGTGTTGTGTGTGAAAAACATCGTAAGAGTGCATAAGCGTCTACATGTTATGACGATTTGAGATATGAGCAAATTCATTTTACTCACACACAATCATAACTGCTTAATAGGGACTATCACCTTCGAGGTACATCTTATAACTTTCACATCTCCTAGAAGACACACTTACGATCACATTTAAAATATTTTGATTCTTTTTGCTTTAATTTTTCTTTGCATATTTTCTTTTATTAAACATATCATGCATAGGTATATAAGAGAGAGAGAAAAAAAACTCAATTATGTTAAGCTTTTGACATTGCGCTTTTGTTATGTCGAAGCATACAAATGTCATTTCATGATTGGCGGGCAATAGTGGTGAGATGGTTACTTATGCATTTTTTTTAGGATTTTTTTAGTCATGCCCGTCAAAAAGAGTGATACGAGTGTTAAGTACAAGAGATTACTCATCACAAACACAAGCCACAAAACTCACTTGCTTAGTTGTGCATAGAGATGCTCATCTAAGTTACAAGAGATACAAAGTTTAGAAAACTTTGTTTCAATAGTCATTCAAGGTACACAAGTACCAATGTACACAAACACACGCTGTTTTTGTATTTTTTTCGATTTTTCCTTTTTTTTTATTTTGAAATAAAAACAAAATAAAAACTAAATAACCAAACAAAAAGAGACAAACAACATGAGAGCATGAAAGAAAGATGGATATGCATGAAAGCATAATTCCAAAGTAGATAAGAAATCAAGTAAAGAGAGTCCTACTTTAGATAGAAAGAATTATAGATAGAAAGAATTAAAGTAGAGGACAAACAGAAAAGACAATTAAGTCTTTGATTTCTTTCTCACCCACACAGCACGAGTCTTTGGCCGTAAAGATGAAAAGACACGTGTCTTAGTATGTCTACTAAAGGACATAGAAGAATTAAAATTCTCTTAAAATTGAGTTAAAAAGCTCAAAGTTTTTAATAACTCTCCAAACAAAGGTGTAGGTTCTTGAGAGGAAACCTGTGATCGTTTGAACACTTTCTTTTGAGGATACAACTTAAAGCAATTAAGACGAATGTGTCTTGAAACACCACAATAGTGACAAACATGAGCAATTATAGAATTACTCAGCACCCTAGAAGGAAGTCTAACCTTAAAGGTTGACAAAGACCTCAACTTAAGACAATTTGGCCTAATATGACTAATAATATGACATTGATGACAATTGGGGACAAATTTAGAATTTTTATTCAACCTAGGAGGAGTTTTAGACATAGGTTCAGAAACTTCACCGTTAATATCGGATTGTTTACCTTTGTCTATCCTAGCAATATTAGCCTTCAACTCTTCATTATTCCTTTTAAATGGAGGAATGTAAAAAAAAAAATTTCTTTTAAGTTAGGCTCAACAACAAGTTTGGCACCAGTTAATTTTTCAACTTCAGTTTTAAATTTAACTAGTTGCTCTTCCAAACTTTTAATATTGTCCATCTGAGATGAAATTTGATTTTTAAATTTCTCATTCAAATGATTAGCTTCATCCAATTTTGCAATCAAATAATCTCTTTCAAGCTTGACCTTTTTAAAATTAGCTTTTAATTTTGAAGAACATTCAAGAGATTTCATACAAAAATTATAAATCTTACAATAGGCATCTTGAATATTATTATCATCATTCAACACAAGATCTTGCAAATCAAAACAATCAAGAGTTTCCATACACAATAGGGGTCATGGATCACACTCAAGAAATTAATCCAATCAGAGTGTACCCGCTCTGATACCACTTGTTGGAAAATTTAGACCCCGGTTGATATAATTAACAAGTTTTAAAACCAAGTTGTTATTTAGATTTATTATGAATAAACCTTGTTAAAACAAACTAACATCAATATCACGTCAATATCATGCACAGCGGAAAAGTAAATAAGACAAGATATGATGACTTAGGAAAACTAATGAAAACAAACTAGTTTCACAGTAAAAAAAAACCTAGGGAGAAACCTTCCCGAAAAGTAATTCACTATAGTAAAAAGAAGTTTTAGATCTAGTACAAAACCTTTGTCCCTAGACTCTACAATCCTCATAAATAAACTTACAGCAGAAACATTATACCACTTTAGAACCTCTGAACTCTTCAATATATGAACCCCACCTTTTTGCATGGATTCTAGTACATGACTAACACACGAACTTGAAGAAGATTGTTGGCTGCAAAGTTCTTCACTTCATTAACAATGAAGATTAAGAAGCACTTGGTTACAAAACCTTAAAGTGCAAAGACACAGTATCTTCTTTCAAAGAGAATAAGGCATCGGTCACCTTTTGCATGTATTCACCTTGTTTTCTCTTCTGTGACGGCCTTTAAAATAAGCCTTATATATGTATAAGATTGTGAGAAAAGAAACGGTACAAGACGCTATTCATTCACGGGCCCAATACTCACTAAAGCCCATCCCAACAGTGCCACGTACACAAAGCCCACGAATAGTTGGGGTTCGCGTTCGAGAATTGTCACATTTGAAGATCACTTGTGAAACCGGGCTTATGAGTACCGTCCGGATGATTTTCGGCACCCAACTCGGGATAAAGGGAACACCAGCGACATGCTGTAAATGCAAAACCCTGTCCGTTCGGAGAATATGACTGCCCATAAATCCAGTGTAGGCTACAGGAACATCCCTATCGAGCAATACAACCATCAATGGAATCGGTTCCAATGCCACTCTCGCTTCCTCCCACTCCCAACTAAACCTCCACTTAAGCTTAACAGTATTGGACCCCTCTTTTCACTCACCAGGGGAATAATCATAGCCACCCCATTAAGTATGGCTATAAATAGGCAAGGACGACTCAGTTGAAGGGATTGGCAATCCCAGAGTGGAAAGATTAGAGAAAGAAATCGTGATCACCATAAGAAAGAAAGGGGAGTGTTAGTGAGAAAAGAAGAGAGACTTCGGAAACGGGGCAGCCGAGCATAGCGCCACCCGTGGTAGAAAATCCAAAAACCCACTATACTAACAAATTATGAGCCCAAATACCCCTTAGGCCGAGCAACCTTACTTTGGAACGCACAGAAACCATACGCATACATGTCAGCATGGGCCAAAAATCAGATATGAAAATTTTGATTTCTTAATTCTCGATAGATAGTATCTGTTAAGCAGTTGTCGAGCCTCAATATATAGTATCTATTGAGCAGCCGTTGAGCTTTAATGAATCAACACTTCTTCACTTGTTTCTTGAACAGATTTGTATGGCTTCAATACTAGACTTGAACTTTTCTTCTTTGAAGTATTAAAGACATCCTAGATCTACCTAATTACAAGTAAAGTGTGTTTTGTCAAAGGATTAGCCAATTGTAAATGACATATTTTCTTAACATGATTCGCATATGTCCTAACAAAGCTGAATATGATGCCCTCATTGTTGGACTCCGAGTAGTGCAAAGGCTCGGTGCTGAGGAAGTAGAGGTGTTCTTGGATTCAAGATTGGTGGTGCGTCAAATAGAGGGGAGCTTTAAGGAAAAGGACTACCGCATGTCGCAATATTTAAAGTTGTTTGGATCCGACGAGCGAACTTCCAAAAAGTCATGCCAATTCATTGGCCACTTTGGCTTTGTCTTCAGATGAATGCACTCCCCAAATGATCTTTGTGGAGCTATTAGGGCAACCGAGCAAAGAGCAACAAGTGGTTGTAGTGGCTACTTCGGTAGTAGAGCCTGGTTGGTTGGATCCTCATATTGCTTTTTTATCTGATGGGTCTTTGCCAACTGATGAAAAAGGGCAGAGAAGGTGTAGAGAATGTCAACTTGTTTTTGGTTATCTGAGGATAAAAAGTTGCATTGGCATTCGTTTGGAGGTCCATATTTATTATGTCTCCACTCGAGTAAGACCATTGAGCTGCTAGCTGAGTTGCATGAAGGGATATGTGGAGGGCACTTGTGGAGAAGATCGCTAGCCACCAAGCCATAACTCAAGGACTTTAGTGGCCGAATATGCAACGAGAAGTGGTTAACTACATAAAAAAGTGTGATCAATGCTAAAGACATGCTCCAATCATGCATTAACCAGGTGAAAATTTGAATCCGATCATTAGCCCTTGGCCCTTCGCTCAATGGGGGCTAGATATAATTAGACTATTCCCTCGTGCGCTGAGGAACAGGAAATATGTATTGTTCGCGATTGATTACTTTACCAAATGGGTAGAAGCTGAAG
The DNA here is from genome assembly GCF_040712315.1 of Castanea sativa. Lineage (NCBI taxonomy): Eukaryota > Viridiplantae > Streptophyta > Magnoliopsida > Fagales > Fagaceae > Castanea > Castanea sativa. Next base: position 14,105,255 of record NC_134023.1, read on the forward strand.
CCTTGGAAAACATCAGGGATGTAGATGGGAAGAAATTAGTATGGAAAAATATCATTATGAGGTTTGAGGTTCTAAGGGTGATGATATCGGATAATGGGCTTCAATTTGACAGTAAGGCCTTTTGGGAGTATTGTAGCAGTCTCAACATAACTAATAGATACTCATTACTAGCGTACCCTTAGAGCAATGGACAGGCGGAGGCAACAAACAAGACAATAGTTAACGGTTTGAAGAAGAGATTGGAAGGGGTGAAAGGAAATTGGGTTGAGGAGTTGCCAAATGTCTTGTAGGCCTACTGAACAACACCTAGAGGATCAACGGGTGAAACCCCTTTCTCCTTGATGTACGGAGCAGAGGAAGTCATACCAATTGAGGTCGGCTTGTCACACATGAGGGTAGCTGATTTTGCATGAAGTAATAATGATGTGCAAATTGGGAATTTAGATGCCTTGGAAGAAAGATGAAATATGGCATCCGTTTAGCTTGCGAATTATCAGCAGAAGTTGGCCCAGGGGTATAACAGAAAGGTGAGGCATCGGGAGTTTGTGGCAGGAGACCTCATTTTGAGGAAAGCAGTAAGAAGTATGAAGGATCAAAGTGCAGGTAAGTTGGCTCTAAATTGGGAAGGACCCTACTGAGTGACAGCAATGGCCAGGGCAAGAGCTTATTACTTGGAAGATATGGAAGAAAGACCTTTACCCCGACCATGGAACTTTTGTAATCTAAAAAGGTATTATCCATGAGTATAGTGAGAAATGTGAAAGATATGTCTAAGGTTGTAGATAGACTTGAAAAACAAGTGTGGAAGGAATTCCATTATCTTGCATTGAATTATTTATGAGCATTTATAAATTTCTTTAAGGACAGAAACCTGGGCTCTACCTGACTTCGATCACCAACCAGGTGGAAACCTTAGTAGGCTTTTCTAAGGATAGAAACCTAGCATCGGTCTGCCTTTGGTCATCAACTAGGTGGAAACCTTAACGAATTTTCCTAAGGCCAATCGGCCTGACTATCAACCAGGTGGAAACTTCAATAAACTCCCCTAAGGAGAGGAACTTGTTCTTAACATAAACCTATTCACCAATTAGTCTAATAAGTAAATAGTAATGGTGCTTTCTTATGAAATGGGGGTTATCTTAATAGAAAGGCCTTAGTTGTGTTAATTAAATATCATATCCTTTGGTCCAAGAGTGCATAGTAAATCAATCATTTGTTCGGGAACATGAATACATTGCATGTGTTACCGAATGTTTACACTTAGAATTTTTTTAGGGTGCAATGGTGCAATTTTCCTTAAAAATAGTAAAACCGCCCATGTTTAAGGGGCTCAATCATGCAATCACATTATAAGGAAATAAAATAAAGAATCTGACCAAAGAAACTTAAACCATTAATATTAAGTAAACTTAACAAAATTCAATACACACATACTATTCCAATCAATTAGATATAGAAAATTTTGGTGAAGCTGAAATAAAAATAAACAAAGAAAATAATAAAAATAAAGATATAATATAAAGGGGGGAAATACACAGTTAAATGTCTTAACAAAATCAAGTGTTCATATTATTGGATGCGCGGGGCTTGTCAAAGGAACTTCACTAGCAATAGCAGGGGCCGAGCCAAGAATTGGTTGGGTAGGGCCCTGCATCTCGGTGGGAGTGGTGGTTGCTGGGTTATCCTCATCAAGTACCACCACGTGGGAGTCAATCTGTTGAGACAACTCCCTCATTCCGGGGCTTTCTACCCCCTCCTCCCCTTCACCGCTGTCTTTAGATTGTTCTTGAGCTTAGGCTTTAATCTGTGGGTTCTCAAGCAGTGAAATTTGGTTAGCACTCTTGAATGGGGAGGTGTCAAGAAGACCGATAGCATTCACCATGGCCATCCAACCCTCCACAAACCCAAACTTCCAAGCCTAAAAGATCATTGGTCCAGTCGAGTTCTCAGCGTCTTTAAATCCCATATTGTAGTAGACTTGTTCATAAGTCTTTAATGTCTCCTTCAAGTCAGCGAGTTCTTTGTCACAAGCGGAGACAAGGCTTGTAGCCTCGGCAAGTTTAATTTCAGCCTCGCCTAACTTACCTTGAAGATCCACTGCTTTCTGCTCAGCTAATTCCCATGTCTTTTCAGTGGTAATTGCTCGTCGCTCCACTACATTTAGCTCCAAGGTCTTTTCATTCAAGCTCGCCTCAACTACTTGTTTTAAGGCTTTATCCTTGTTAGCCTCTTCCACCACGCCCTTTAGCCGGCCCTCTACAACATGGGTCATTTTGGTGGCCTAAAACAATGGTAGAAGTGATCAGGGATCAGTACAATCTGAGCACCAACACTTAAAGAAAATGAGAGATAAAAAAATATACATACATAGAAATGGATAGCAAATAAAAACAATGAAAGTTAAATAATAATAATGATAATAATAATAATAATAATAATAATAATAATAATAATAATAATAATAATAATAATAATAATAATAAAATACTCGTTGCTATGGTATGCTATTTTAGTTTAAGAATGAGATCCTCATCCTGACAGCCCGAGTAATGCTCCAGATCAGCAAGCAGTAATAGAGCTTGCCCGAGGCTATTAGATACCCGTCCCCTAAGGCTGCTCCTCCAAGTCCGAACGTAGGAGTTGGATGGCAAGACTTTGTCCCCCAAATGGAAGGAACATTCTCATCCTGTAAAGGGATTTGAAGAGGTAGAGGCCACTTGACAACCAATGATGGTCGGTTGAGTTCTGGGCCTTGTCTTTTGGGGGGGTCCTACTGGGTAGTTGAGTCACTACTCCACCCAAAATTGGTCATGCCTAGCTCCTCGAACCACATACCTTGTATAAATTGATATTTTATTAAGTGTTGAATAGAACCTTAGTTAGGTTTGGTCCTCGAGCCATCTACTTTGGGAAAATTAACACTTTAGTTTATTTTTCTAAATATCAAATTGAAACTTGGTCATGCCTGGCTCCTCAAACCACATACCTTGAATAAATTGATATTTCTATCAAGTGTTAAATAGAACTTTAGTTACGTCTGGTCCTCGGACCACCTGTTTGGGATAAATTAACGCTTCAGCTCATTTTTCTAAGAAACAAACAGAACCTTGGATATGTTTGGATCCTCGGACCACATACTTTGGCAAAATTGATATCTTTCTTTGTTTGCTTAAGTATTACATTAAGCCTAGTTTTAGGCCACATTTCTCTCGCTTTGGGTTTATACATATTCATTGGTATTTATTTGTTTGCTATTGCTTGTTAAAGAGTATAATCCCAACACACAAGTTATCAAAGGAGGATATGGGCTTTAAGTGTTCATTCATCCATTCTTGATAGGAAATTATTTCCTTGTCAAATTATAGATATTACCAAAGTCAATATTAAGACCTACCCTATTCAATTGAACACCAAATCATTCATATTGTGTATATAGTTTGCTTTAAGATATGTATATAAGTTGCATTAAGATAAGGAGTTAGACATCCCCGTTAAAAGAAATCTGTATGGAATGAAAGATAAAAATCTTGAACTTGTCATTATGAATTTGCATAATTACATTGTGAAAAAAAAAAATGTAGGCAGAATAACAAAAATAAGCCTATGGTAAGCTGGAGCTGTCACAAATGAGGGCATGAAAGAAAAGGAGTCTTGGTCTACGCTTTAGTTTTTGGCGGAAGGTCTTCCTTGGACTTGGCTGCAGTCTCCTTTGTTTAATCTTCAAACCCCTTTAATTTAACCTCAGTCTCTTTGGTTGGGAGCCACTTCTTTGATGGTAAGGGGAGCATTTGAAGATTTGGTTTCATATAGGGTCATAATTTGTTTTCCTTTGTCTTTCACCCCTGGCTGAGGATCACCCTGGCTAGCCTTCTCGCTCAAACCTTTATCAATCTTCACACCTTGTTCCGCAGCCTGGTCAGAGCCTGTAGATGCTTTAGGAGGTGGAAGAGAGCCTTGGAAGGTGGGTGGTTGTGTAGCAGGCACTGTCTTGAAGTCAGTTGAAAGAGGAGGGATGACTTCAATTGCAGAGATATCTGGGAGATACCATACATTTTTGGCCTTTCTCCATTTAGAAGTAGCAGGGACACCTACCACATTAAGGGCTTCTGCCCATACCTAATGGCAGTAGTCCCTACACACTTCAGCAAGTTCTTCAGCCAGCCCGCTTTCCATTTCTTCAACCCCCTTGTTGAAAGAAGCCAGTGATGCGGCCTCCATGATCTCTTTGATGGTGCGAGCCGCTTCCTTGGCCTGAGCTAACTCACCCTTCAAGCCTAGAATTCTTTTTGAGTAGTGGCTAGCTCTATTCCTTTGTTGTGGAGCTTTTTACGTTGCTCCTTCGCCTGAGTCTCGGTAGTCTTAAGTCCAGCTTCAGTACTCCTCCTTCCTTTCCCTTCTTCTGCCAGCTTGTCAGTGAGCTATTTTTTCTCTTGCTTGGATTAACCCAGAGCTTTTTCAATCTCGATCCTGATATCGGCCTCGGCCTTAGCCTCGTTCTGAGCATCTTCTACCCATTTCTCTACTACAAAAACCTCCTGGACAGCCTGCGCGAGGATGGTGAACAAGTGCATTATGACAAGGATAACATAAGAATATGTATATATATATATATATATATATATATATATATATATATATATGCTTAAAAGGGTTGGAAGAAAGTAAATCACAATGATAAAGTAATCAAATGACACATATGAAAGTCAAATCTCTTTTTAGGGACAGAAATAGTTCTGGTTGCCTCATTTTCTTCAGGGCAGCCATGTCCTTCAGCAGTAAGATGGGCTACCCCGGGGCCTCAGCCAGGTAGTGGGCGTGCCCTTTTTGGAATTCCCTTATAGTTGAGTGGCGGGGAATGGGAACTCCATCCAATTCCAATTGAGGTGCCCAATTGGATTGAGTTTGGCACACCTCGGCCACATCATAGCTCTCCCTACTCTCCACAGACGATGCTTGAGTTTGGCCCTTTGCAATCTTTTATCGTTTTTGTTTTTTCTGCTGTGTCAACTCCTCTTACTCACCCTCATCTGTTCTTTTCTTTTTGAGATCGGGTTTAGGAAGAAGGGTACCTGGAGGAGGCGGAGAGGGTGGAAGATTGGCCGTAGGCTGAGATCCCGAAGTGCCGTGGTGGTTTGCTTGCCCCTTTCAGCAAGAAGAGTCCTCAAACTTTTCCCTTTTTAAAAAGACATGTCTTCTTCCTCTTCCTCGGCATTGTTGTATACACGCGCAACTATGAAACCTCTAATACCAGAGCTCTTGTCGGATTCGTTTTCTTTGTTTGAGAGGTTAACAATGTGGCCCTCTGAAGGTTTCTTTGCTTCCTTAAGTTGGAATTGGTCTATTTCCTCCTCGAGGGACAGGCATGAGGATGTGGATTCTTCTCGAACGGCTGTTGCTTCAAGTCGTATAGGTGGAGGGACTGTTGTTATTGGGTGTACGTAGAGGATGACAGAAGGGTCGTCTAACAGATCACGTGAAGCAAGGAATCCTGTTTTTGAGACGTCTATTCTTTGACGTCTCTTGTCACCCACGACGATTACGTTACTGATGTCTTGGAAGGTAGTCGATAGAGGTTTGTATCCTAGGATGAGATGGGCTACCTTCACTTACCCATCTTCACTCACAAATACCTCGGATCTTAAAACTCTATTGAGGTCCTCGATGCTAGATAGGCTCAAACGAGGTGACATGTGCTGTTTATCTACAAAGACATTCGAGGAGCCAAACATGGTTAGACCAACAATAGACGTCAAACAAAGAGAAAGTAAAGTGCAGTAAATCTAAATGATAAAATTAGAAGAACTAAACCCCATGCTAGGGGACCTAAATTCTATGGAATCACACCTGGTGTTTCCTCTTTGACTGGGCAATGAGGACCGTTGTACCACTCCCTGGAGGTGATTAAGTAGTCGTCCTTCATGCCTTTGTTAGATTTGGGAAGACACGATATGAGTCTAACGATGTTTGACCTAGACTTGAAGTAATACCCCACGTCTTTAAGTGAGTGACACTCATACATATAGACAACGTCGCGCCATGTGAGTCTCAAACCCATTTGCTCGTTGAGCGCGTCGACACAACCTAAGATTCTAAACATGTTAGGTGTACATTGGTCTGGGCATAGTCTATGATTATACAAGTAGTCATGGGTTACACTCTTCATGTGAAGTGTCATTCCCCCTTCTAAAAACACGATTATGGGAATGACAACTTTCCCTTCTTTCCTATCATCGGCTATGGCTTCTGGGGCACAGTACCTCAAACCCACTCCCTGGGGAATGTGGTATTTGGCTTGGAAACCCTCCATACCGGCGGAAGTATCTACTAAACATTTGAATCTACCCATTTGTTTGAAATAAAAGTGAAGATTTAGAAAAGAAATGGGGTAAAATTAATGGCCGAGGACGATAGTCGAGGAGAAAAAGAATTTAGAAGCGTGAAAACTTACGAGAAAATGAGTAGACGACTCTTCAAGAGCTTCTTGAGAGTTAAGAAAATGAGGAATTCTTAAGAGCTGGTCGATTTTTAGAGTAATGGAGAAATTGCAACTTCCCAGGCGTTTTATATGAGAGACGGCATCGAATGGGAGTTATCCCGCTCAAAATTCAACGAAAAGTCTAGACCGTTAGATGTACATCTCACCGTTGGACGTGAGAGACAATGCATTGCTTGGGGCAACTAATAGGGGTGTTGTGGACTTTGAGGCGTTAGAAACAGTTTTGAAGGAGGGAAATGATGTTTTTACCTGTAGTAGTTTAAGAAGCGTGCAAAAGCTAGGTCATGGGGTCAAAACCTCAATTTTCTCCTCGGATGGAGAAGAAAAATGAAGTTTTGAGGGGCTATTGTGAGAATAAAAGGTCCAGGGCATGTTCTTGGGTCTTGGGCCTGATCTGAGGTTATTTACTTGTCCAATGAGGGTTTAATGGTAATAATGATATCAAACTTAAAGGCCCATGAGCAAACTGTTGCGAGAGAGGCTGGCGGAAATAGTCCGAGGAGGGGTATCTCTTCGGCTAAGTGAAGTGAAGGTTAGTTGGTAGGCCATGGTGATTAGAATGATATTCTAGAAGGTCTCGTGGATGAAGATATGTTTCACAAGGGCACAGAGAGGAAGAATGGATGGGAAATATCTTAGGGAAAGCTGCTACCACCGCATTAAATGCTCCGTACCTAAATCTCTGGCCGCATTAATGAGGAAGTGACATCCGAATAGCGGTGATCAGCCTTACAGCTATCGTCTGAATAGTTCGAGAAAGGGGCTGATGGGACAAGTATCTTGATCGGTGATCTAATCCATACGTGGAAGATGTGGAGAAGGAGGAGGATAATGTAAAAGGAAAAGAAAGACATTCAGGAGGGGAGGCAGAGAAGAAAGAGAGAAAACACTGTACACACCACCATCCATAATTGTAACCTATTTTTGGAAGAAGGAAATATCATACAAATCATCATCGGCTTGTGTCTGAGGAGAGATTCAATTACATAAACAGTTCATTGTATGTGACGTGGAAATCTAGTCGACCATTTTTGTTAACCTATATCACCAGAACCTAGATTTCAAGCCTACTTTCTACAAATTTCATTTTATTGGGCTTTTTGGGCCTATCCTCTTCTTACTGTTGGGTTTGGGTGCAAATTGTGACCCTACAATTATTATTATTATTATTATTATTATTATTATTATTATTATTATTATTATTATTATTTATGTTTTGTCACTCCAGCTATTTAGGAAGATCAGAATTTTATGGAAATAATGAACTGATGACTTTTGAGCTAGACATTTAGCACGTTGTCAAGGAAACTGCAAAATAAGAAAAAGGCATCATCCTGGCATAATTGTTTAACTAAATTATTTTAATTTAGGCACATCCCAAATTCACAAGTAAAAAAGACCAATCAAGATCTTAGAGGTTTTGGGAAATTCTGATTGCTCAGTTTTTATTCATAATGATTATGGTTTTGATATTCCTAATCATTGGTTATATATGGTGCAGCTGATGAAGGATGTTCTTGACCTCCTGGTTTTACAAATTTTTATTGTACTATGAAATACGCTCATGACCAACATCGGAATGCTTCGATCGATTAATAAAAGTTTAATATATATAAAGTAATAACATCAAAAGAGGGTCCAATCCGAAAATCTTATTACACACCCTGTATTGTACATTCTGTACACACTTTGTTTCTCTTCTGAAATATTTTTTCTAAACAACTCATAATTTCAATTTTAATTATGAAATCGTGTTTTAAAATCATTATTTAGAATTTAATAGAAATCATTTTTTAAAAGTAGAATTTTAGTTCATGTGGTAGAATGTGTAAGGTGAGTGTGTATTACGGAGTATGTGACGTGTTGTGATATCATTAGTCGGTTCTAATTTTGTGTTGTAAAATTCCAATTCTTGCATACAGTGGTAAAGTCAATATCATACTTGGTTTCTTTTTGGGAGAAAAAGTAGGGGGATTTAATTAATGACTAACTATTTACAATTTGATTTAATTAAACATACTTTAAATAAAAGATAAAATAGAATAATAATAGATGAACATTTATTTTCTCTTCTTTTTTCTTTTTTTTTTTTATAGAAAAAATTTCATAACAGTTTGATTTATTATAGCAGTAAACTTACATTCTTTTGAGAGTATCCAAAAAACAGAACGTTAGATTCAATTTTGAAGATATTTTACATTCCTTTTGCTAAGGAAATTTTATATATGCCAATAAAATTCTTGTGTATTCTAGTTGCACTCTCTTCCCTTGTCATTGACACATTTCTGAAGCCTTTTTAGTAAGTTGAATTTAGATCAGCTATTGAAAAAAATTTAATTGTTGTCACTTTTATTTTGCTTCATGCTAAATCACAAGAGCTACTTTCAAATAGCATGACATTTATATATTTTAGAGATAAGTACAACATGTTGCTAAGCACTTTGTACATGGGGAGATGTCAATTCAGCTATAAAGCCCTTGGTCAGCATATAATCTTTTTTAGATGCATGTAACCATGAGGCATATGCTCATTGCCTACTCTGTGCATCTTTGATGTGGGGAAGAAAGCAAGGAGGGGACCTCTACGATGTTCAAAATCTTTTGTTTTGGCTTTTGTTTTTGTTTTGTTCATTATGTAAAACTCATATTGCTCGCTATTTGATAAATATTATGTAGAGATAAATAAGTATTGTTTTATTCTTTTTAATCATCTCTTGATAACTTTGGTCATATTTAACTCCAAAACATTTTTTTCTCTCCTGCTCTAGGGTAGGAGTTCTCTCTCTCGTGTATACGAGTCTCTTCTTCCCTTAGTTTCTGCTAAGGGTTTGATTCTTTCCTTTATTTTGGTCTTTGCCCTTACTGCATTATGGCGGATGATGTGATACATAGTATGGAGAATATGAAGTTGACTACGGAGGAGGAAGAAGTTATTGCTATTTCAGATGAGGGAAGGCAGGAGGAGATTGAGAGTTGTACTCACAGTTTGATTGGGAAGTTTCTCACTTGTAAGACCTTTAATAAGAGGGCTGCTCAAAGTACACTGAAGAGAGGTTGGGGTTTAGAGAATAAAGTCCAGGTGGTGGAAGTTGGAGCAAACCTCTTTCAATTCAAGTTTCACAATGAATTTGATATGGAGAGGGTTCTGAGAGATGGGCCATGGACGTTTGATAATCAGGTTTTATTGTTAATCAGGTGGCAAGCTGGGATGACTGCAAGCAATGTCAGGTTTGAATCAGCCTCCTTTTGGGTGCAAATTTGGGGGGCCCCGTTTGATATGGTTTCTCCAAAAGTTGCAGAAGAGATTGGTAGCCGTCTAGGGGCTGTGGAGGAAGTGGAGAAGAGGCAGAAAACGGATGCGCCAAACTTTTTATGAGAGTAAAGGTTGCACTCCCTATATCCAAGCCTATTCGGAGAGGGGCTTTTTTGGCTGGATCGAGTGGACAGAAGACATGGGTAACGTTTAAGTATGAAAGGCTATCCCTCTTTTGCCATCACTGTGGGTTGCTTGGACATGATCTGAAACATTGTGCTCAGTACTTTGCATTGACTAAGAATAAGGGGGAGGTAGCATGCCAATATGGGGAGTGGATGAAGGCATCGGGAATTCGTGTCCGTTCACCGAAGTCGTAGAGGTCAAGCTCGAGAGATGGATGATCAGAGGTCTGATGAGAGGAGGGCAAAGTCACAATGGGAGAAGGTGACGGTAGGGGTGAAGGATGACGGCGGCAGGGATGAAACAGAGGCTAGGGTTGGCGTCGACAAACGTATTGATGGCGATAGCATGAATATCGGGATTGGTCCAAAAATTTCGGTGCATGATTCCGTGGATCATGGAGAGAGGGATACGGAGAGGGATGACATGGATGAAAGCACGTTGGGTGATGCAATTGGTAGTCCTAGTGTGGATGGGCCAGGGGCTCTTGATGGGCTTAAAAATGAGTGTGGAAATATTAGGCCTCAGGAACTTGACAAGCAACGTACCTGGACCAGATTGACCCGCATGAATTATGGGCCTTTGGAGTTAATAAAGGATGGTGCAAAATCAGTTTTAGGCAAAAGAATAAACCAAGAACAACAGCAAGTAAGTCTGGGCAGTAGTGAGGAGCATGCAGAGAAGAGGTTTAAAACTGGGGAGGTTTTTCCATCAATTGAAGCGGCGGGGGTGGTTGAACACCCTTGCCGAACACAATGAAACTACTAAGTTGGAACTGCCAAGGGCTTGGGAACCCTTGGACAGTTCGAAGCCTCCACAATTTAGTGAAGGACCAAGCTCCCAATGTATGTTTCCTTATGGAAACAAGAATTGATAGAGAAGGCTTTATGCATTTTTGTCGAGACTTAGCTTATCCGAATAAATTGATTATTAAGAAGCCTGATTCTGGTGGAGGGTTAGCATTGATTTGGAAAGAGGAGGTTCGGTTAGAGGTGATTAACTATACAGACAATCATGTCTTGGCGAAAGTGGTAGAGGATGATGGTCTTCAATGGTTTTTAACAGGATTTTATGGTTGGCCGGAAACAAATCAAAAGCACAAATCTTGGGCTCTTTTAAGGCATATCTCTTCATTGGTGAATGGTCCATGGTGCTGTGTTGGTGATTTTAATGCATTTTTACACTCGTCGGAGAAGTTGAGTATTCACCCGCCACCAGTAAAACAGATGGAGGAGTTCGGGGCTGCTTTGGAGGCTTGTCAGTTGATGGATTTGGGATTTCATGGATATAAATTTACTTGGAATAACAAGCGTGCAGGTGCAGCAAATACTAGAGAAAAACTTGATTGAGTGGTTGCGAATAAGGAGTGGACTGATATGTTTTCGGCAAGCATTGTGTCTCATAAATTCTCACATGCTTCAGACCACTTGCCAATATTTTTACAAACCGGGAGGGATAACAGGTTTTATGGGAGGATTGCACGGGGTTTTAAATTTGAAGAAGTGTGGCTGTTAGATGAGGATTGTGAGAAGGTGGTTGGAGATGCATGGGACTGAATGGGGAGTGGAGGTTTGTCACTAGCCAGTGTTAATGCAAAAATAAAGCAATGTGGGGATGATTTACATGCGTGGGGTTCATCTAGGACAAATCCTCAGGTGGCCGAAATTAAAAGATTAAAGAAGGTGCTTGAGAGGTTAAATGAAAGTGCTCCAAATGAGGAAACCAGGTCTGACTTTGTAGCAGCCAGTAAACAGCTTGATGATCTTCTTCTTAAGCAAGAAATTTTTTGGGCACAACGCTCTCGGTTGTCTTGGCTAAAGTCTGGGGATAAAAATACTAAATTTTTTCATTCAAAGGCTTCGCAACAGCGTCGTAGGAATTTTATTGAGGGCATTAAAAATTCTGAAGGGGTGTGGGTTGATGAGATTGAGGATGTAGCGGAGGTGGCAGTCCACTATTTTGAAAATATATTTTCTTCAGGTGGAGGTGACCAGATGGATGAATGTCTTAATGCTGTCAATCACAAGATGTCTTCAGATATGCTTCATATTTTATCCAGTGAGTTTAGTGCTGAGGAGGTAAAGTTGGCGGTGTTTCAAATGGGACCAACTAAAGCGCCTGGACCGGATGGTATGAATGCCCTTTTTTATCAAAAAGTTTGGCATATTGTTGGTAATGATGTGACTAATGCTGTTTTGGAATTTTTGAATACTAATAATATGTTGCCTGAAATAAATTACACCCATATTGTGCTCATTCCTAAGGTGAAGTCTCCAGAAAAAATGTCAGATTTTAGACCTATTAGCCTGTGCAACGTTATTTATAAAATTATTTCTAAGGTACTGGCTAACAGATTGAAGCTGATCTTGCCCCAATTAATTTCACCTACTCAAAGTGCTTTTGTTCCGGGACGATTGATAACTGATAATGTGCTTGTGGCCTATGAAACTTTGCATGCCATGCATGGCAGGAAAAAGGGTAAAAAAGGTTCTCTTGCATTAAAGCTGGATATTAGCAAAGCGTATGACAGGGTTGAGTGGTCTTTTTTGAAAGGGATGATGATAAAATTGGGCTTTTCCCAAAGATGGGTTGACCGGATTATGAGTTGTGTCACTACTTCCTCTTTCTCTGTCCGTATTAATGGCAAGGCATATGGTAATTTCAGGCCCACTAGAGGGATTCGCCAGGGTGATCCCTTATCCCCCTATTTATTTCTGATTTGTGCTGAGGCCTTTACATCTTTGTTGGCTAGGGAGGAGGAGAACGGTCGGCTTCATGGTGTGTCCATTAGTCGAAATGCCCCCACCATTTCCCATTTGCTTTTTGCTGATGACTCTCTTCTGTTTTGTCAAACTACACAGGAGGAAGTGCAGGTGATCTCTAAAGTCTTAGAATTGTATGGCGTGGCTTCTGGCCAATGCATCAATTTAGAAAAGTCCTTCGTGTTTTTTAGTAGCAATACAACAGAGGTGCAAAGAGGTTGGATAACCGCTGCATTGGGAGTGAAGGAGGTGGACAAATTTGAATCCTATCTGGGATTACCCACATTGATTGGCAGATCAAAATATCAAGCTTTCTCTTTTCTCAAAGAGAGGGTTTGGAAGAAGATTCAGGGATGGAAAGGGAAGTTGTTATCTAAAGCTGGGAAGGAAGTCCTCATCAAAGCTGTGGCTCAATCAATTCCTACATATACGATGGGAGTTTTTCAACTTCCAGAAAAACTTTGTCATGAATTAAATATGATGTGTGCGAGGTTTTGGTGGGGTCAATGTGGGGATGATAAGAAAATTCATTGGAAGAGTTGGGATTCACTGGTTCAGCCAAAAAAGGAGGGTGGTATGGGGTTTAGAGACATTCGAAGTTTTAATCTAGCGATGTTGGCAAAGCAAGGGTGGAGAATGTTGACTGATCACAACTCTCTTCTCTATCAATGCTTTAAGGCTAAATATTTCCCTCACTGCACCTTTTTGGAGGCGGTTGATCATCCACACAGCTCCTATGTTTGGAAGAGCTTAATTGCAGCTCAGCCGATTTTGAGAAAAGGATGTTGCTGGCGTGTGGGCACGGGCTCTTCTATTCAGGTTTTTTCTGACAAGTGGATTCCAAACCACCCCACTAATAAAATTCTGGTTCCACCCAATGAAATAGATGAAAGTTGGCATGTGTCGGAGTTGATAGATTGGGCAAACTTTCAATGGAATCGTGGCTTCATAGAAGCGGTTTTTAACAGGTATGATGCTCAGGCTATTTTTCGGATTCCTCTAAGTCGACGGTGTGTACCAGATGTGATGGTTTGGCTTCACAATAAAAATGGAAGATACTCAGTGAAGTCTGGTTATCATACGGCAAGGATTTTGATGAAAGAGGCAAGCCGGAAGGGAGAAGGGTCCAATATGATGTCTAGCAGCAAAGTTTGGGCAAGAATTTGGCAGCTTCACATCCCAAATAAGATTAAAGTCTTTGCGTGGCGAATGCTTCACAATATTCTTCCTACTTATGATAGATTACGGCAACGGCGGATTTTAGAGAATGATATGTGCCCCATTTGCAACCGATTTCCTGAAACTACAATACATGCGCTATGGGAGTGTGGAGCTGCTCAGGATGTGTGGGCTGGATGTGCACACCGAATATTGCAGAAAGGGCTGACCGATCAGGCTGATATAATACATTTATTTGAGAATATTATGCAAAAGGCTTCTGAGGACGTGCTTGAGTTTTTCTTGGTGCAAGGGTGGCTAATTTGGCATCAACGTAATCGGGTTGTGCATGGAGGTAGGTTGCAGGAACCGGGTAGGTTGAATGTGCGGGCTAGCAGCTTTTTAGAGGAGTATAAGGAGGCACAGTCACAATTAGCGGTCCCTGTTACTATTGGTCACTCACAGTCATGGCTGCCACCTGAAGGTATGATATATAAACTAAATTTTGATGCAGCAGTTTTCATGGATGCTTCAGCTTCAGGTGTTGGTGTGATTATTCGGAATGAAAGGGGTGAGGTTATGGCAGCGTTGTCATCAAGGGGCAGTGCAGTGATGGATAGTGAAGAGGCAGAGGTTTTGGCGTGTAGACAAGCTATGGAATTTGCGATAGATGCTGGGTTTGCTGATTTAATTGTGGAGGGAGATAATTCAACTGTGATGAAGTCTATTGTCTCAGCTCAGACAGATTGGTCTCGCTTGGGAAATATTTATGATGATATTCGTTGCTTGGCTGGAAGGATGCGACATGTGGAATTTCGGGGCGTTCGACGTAGCGCCAATGGGGTAGCACATTCTTTAGCTCGTTTTGCTAAGCATATTAGTGAGGATATTGTTTGGTTGGAGGAGTCTCCTCCACCGGCTTTAGAAGCTTTGTATTTGGACTCAATTGCTATTGGTAATTAAATGATATTGGTTTTGCTTTCAAAAAAAAAAGATAACTTTGGTCAAAGTGCAAATAATTTTCTTTCATAAATACCCTTAAGTTATTACTATTTGTTATATAATGGAGAACCTTTTTCTAAATATGTATACATCCATATTTAATGTTTTAATAAGATAAATGATATGTCCACAACATTTTTATAACACTTTTACAACAAATCCTAAGTGACAGGCTGTTACTGGTTGTTATTATTGGGGTAAAAAAGTAATCTTAGCATTAGATTCAAATTTGAACTAAAAACAATTAACCACTTGTGATTTGTTGTAAAAATGTTGTAAAAATGTTATGGATGTAACATCTTTCTTTTAATAACAACTAATTGGGGGGAGTTGGCTTAGGGGTTACAACTAAGAAAAGTTTAATTAGTTGCTTTATCTCTTAAAACTTTTATGAAAGAAAATGATATCATTCATTTTTTAAGTCATTCATACGCTAGACTCCTTTAACTTTGAAGACGTGTGACACCATCGGTAGTCTTTTTTTTTTTTTTCTTTTTTCTTTTTTTAGGGAAATACCATTAGAAAACTTAAATCCTGTTTGCGTTTTAACAAGTCTTTGATCATTCTTTGGGACTTCAAAAGACTTTGAAAATTCAAGTCATGGAATTTTGTTCTTTGATTACTATAGTCTTGGAATTTTGGACTATATTAGAATTGTTTGATGCAACTTGCAAAGTTATAGACAAAACGTGTGGCAACTGATTAAACATGTAGCAATCATGTTATCCGAATAAGTTTTATGTCATCCTTTCTTTTTTCTCAAATTAATTAATAAAAATGATTTTATGATTAGATATACTCATTTTTCCTTGTAATAATCAAGCAAATTCATTTTTACATAATGCATTTAATTACAAACAGTACTTAATTAAAGCTGAAGCTCTAGGAGGAAGACAAGCAAGATCAAATGATGTCGTCCAGCTTTAGTTAACAAAATTATCAAAACGACGTCACTCAACTTAAATGAATCCTCATTGAACCAAAACATTACCGTTTACATTAACTATACAGTACTGTTTTGTGGCTGAACTGGAATATGACCGTTAGAAACATAGCCGTTAGAATCTCTTTTTTCTAATCTCCTTTTTCTATTCTTCTATCAATTACACTACTTTGTGTTCAGGGGTCATCCTAATCCTCTTCCAACCTTTAAATAAGACTAATATATATATATATTCGAACTTAATTTTTTTTCATTTAAAATATTTAAAACTCTCTTAATATAGTCAAGAAGAAAAAATCTTATATGTACTACGTAGCCTTATAGTTATTCTTTTTATTATTATTATTATTATTATTATTATAGATAATGAAATGAAATACTAATGCAACTTCTCAAATAAATGTGTCAAATTTTATATATTGTTGTTTAGCTTCAGTTTCTTGTTCGTTGCTTTTGACTCAATCTTTCATGAATGTGTGTATTGGAGAAAAAAATAGCACTACTCTTTCTATATCCCACAAATTCATTCAACCATGAAAGCTCATGCTGGTTAATAGACAAAGATCCCAAAGACTTGGTGAAATGCACGCGGGTTGAATGAAAAATATCTGTCATCAATTTGTATGCCAGAAAACAAAATACAACTATTCTTACTATAAGGCATAATGAAAGATATATGTCATCAATTTGTGTGGAAGAAAATAACATACAATTATTCTTACTAAAAGCCATTGAAAACATGTGGTATAGGTTAGATTTCCAGTTAATGCTTCACAAGTTTTTGGTCATTGTTTAGAACTCACAAAGACTTTGGAAAAGTTGTAGTCATGGAAATTTGGACTGTATAAGAATTGTTTGATACTGATTGCATAGTTGCGGGCATAATGTGTAGATATTATGTTATCTAGTTCCCTCTATTATTCATGCTAGATTGAACATGTGGTATAGGTTAGATTTTCTAGTTAATACTTCACAAGTTTTTGGTCATTGTTTGGATTCTGCAACTTTGCAATCAATATCAAACAAATCTTATATAGTCCAAAATTCCAAGACTTTGGAAAGTTATAGTCTTGGAATTTTGGACTATATAAGATTTGTTTGATACTGATTGCAAAGTTGCAGAAAGATAATGTGTAGATATTATGTTATCTAGGTCCCTCTATTGTTCATGCTAGATTGAACGTGTAGCAATCAAGTTTTTGGGTCAGTTTTACTTTTATGTCATTTGTTTCTCTTTCCTCAAATATTTTATTATTAAAAAATATTGGTATACTTACAATGATAGAGAGTTCAAAAAAAATTATTTATTTATAATAATATTATTTATGATTAAATTTAGAATTAAATTCTCTCTCTCTCTCTCTCTCTCTCTCTCTCTCTCTCTCTCTCTCTCTCTCTCTAAATATGTTAAGTCATCTTATAATTTTTAATGTATCTTTCGTTCAACAAGCATCAATCGTTTTCACCAAGTCTTGTCATTGATCAAAACTTCCAAAGACTTGGAAAGTTGTAGTCTTCGAATTTTGGACTATATAAAATTTGTATGATGCAAATGGCAGAATTGCAAACTAAACGTGTGGTCATTGAACATGTAACAATAATGTTATCTAGGTCCCTTTGTTAAACCAAGCCAGAATGAATATGTAGAAATCATGTAGTTTAGGTCTGTTTTATGTCATCCTAAAAAAAAAAGTTTGTTTTATGTCATCTATTTATTTTTCCTCAAAATAAATTAGAAAAAAGAGAGACTAATTTATAAGTTCAAATCTACATGCAATGACCCTTTGCAACAATCAAGAAAAATCAAAAAAAGTTTTTTTTATACATATTTATTCAAGTTTAAACTACAAAATACATAACTTTAATATATTTTCAAATTAGACATTTAAATTTCATTTCCCCCCATTTTAGTCTTTCAACTGTAATCTAGTATTAATTTAGTCATTGTGTCAATTTTGTACAATGTCACTATAAGTTTTAGATTTTTCACTTTATAAAACGATGTTGTTTTAGTGAATTCTATGAGGTGGATCCAATGGGAAAGCTAAATTGAAAATGAATGAAAATTAAAGGACTTAAAAAAAATTAAAACAAAAAAAAAGTGAAAAAAATCACTATGTTGAGAAGAATGCAAAATTTGAGTGTAATTTGTAATTTAGCCTAATACTTTCTTAGAAGAGAGGAAAGTATTACTAATCTTCGCACTAATAATTGTGTTGATGGATGTAATAAATCCTAAAACTACCTGGGTTGGTGTCTATGAATGATTCCTATAAATATAAAGTGGTTTGTGTACACTGTGAAAGGGTGATGAAAATACGGAAAAAAAGAAAGTGAATTTTGTGGCTATGGGTTGGTAACCTAAGCTTTAGAGGTTTTTAGCCTACCACAAATGATAATCCAGAGCACTTTTAATTTGAATACTGAGGCTGCGTTATTGGTCATAATGTGAGGTTTCATGTAATTGGTAGTCGGTTCCATAGATCGACTGAAACTGTCCATAGATACTTCAGCATCGTCCTTAGGGGGGTCCAAAAATTATATAGAGCTCTAATAAGACTGCCTAGTGAAGATACACCCCCAGAGATAAGGGATAGCAGAAGGTTTTACCCCTATTTCAAGGTAAATATTGAGACTTGTGTATATGTGTAAATTGTGAAGGTTTTTGTAATTCTAAATCATTATGTTTGTCGAAAATTAGGATTGTGTTGGAGCAATAGATGGTACACATGTTCGTGCATCTGTGCCACCTGAGATACAAGGAAGGTTTCATGGTCGCAAAGGTGGAACCACGCAAAATGTGTTAGCTGCCATTAGTTTTGACTTGAAGTTCACTTATGTATTGGCTGGATGGGAAGGCAGTGCACATGATTCACGTGTGTTAAATGATGCATTTGCTAGGCCAAGGGAATTTTCAATTCCTTCAAGTATTATAGGATTACTTCACCTTTTGAGTTAATTAGTTTAATAAATTTTGTGCATTTTTGTAAGCATAATAGTAATTTGGTTTTATTTTTGGACATATGTAGGTAAGTATTATCTTGGTGATGCTGGGTATGGTAATAAAAATGGAATTTTGTCACCCTATCGGAGTGTGCGATATCACTTGAAAGAGTTTAGTGATCGTCCTCTTGAAAATGAACAAGAATTGTTCAACCTCCGACACTCTTCCTTGAGAACTACCATTGAGCGAGGGTTTGGAGTGTTGAAGAAACGTTTTCGAGTGTTGGATGCAGAACCATTTTGGTCTTTTGAAACCCAAGTGAAAGTAGTGTTAGCATGTTGTGTGATTCATAATCACATTATGGGGGTTGATCCTGCTGACTATATTATGGAAGCTGCAATGAACCAAGTAGAGGGCAGTGGCTCCCAACAAGAAACACAGTCACGTCGGGAGTCCGTTGAAGACAGTAGAGTGCGGAATGCTAAGAGAGATGAGATATGCAAAGCTATGTTGTCTGATTATACCAATAGTGGAGAGTAGAACTTTATTTAGATTTATATGATTGTCATATGTACTGTATTCTTGTTTTCTATATGCTCAGTCTATTTACTGTAGACTTCTGGTGGTGTAAGGATTATTATTTTCAAAAATACATTGTTATTTTCAGTAGTTGTTTCGTTTTGTTGTGCACATCTATAATCGTGGTTGTATGTGTGTTTGATTTGTTGTTCATATGCACAGTAATTCGTGAATGCTACTTGGATTGTTTAAATGCTAGTCTCACTATACAATTATCATATGTAGTAATGTCGAAAGGAAAAGAAAAGGTGGGTAGTAAGCAATTCCAATGGTTGCCACCAATGCACACGACAATGCTAACTGTACTTGCCGAAGAGGCCACGAAGGGCAACAAGCCCTCGAACACTTTTAAGCCCGGTTCCTTTGCTACTGTCGCCAAGACGATAACTGAACAGTTTGGGGTCGAGTGCCACCCCTCGTATGTTGAGAATCGGATGCGTACTTTGAGGACAATGTGGACTACCATTCAAACTCTTCAAAAGAAGAGTGGGTTCGGATGGGATGATAGCTTAAAAATGATCACGTGCGATGCGAAGACGTACCAAGAGGAAGTTATGGTATGGATTTCAACTATATTTGTGCATTGTATTTTCTATTGTTCTTATCCCATAAATCATGGATTATGTCTCTTGTGATAATAACAGCTTTTTCTTGTTTATCATTCACATAAATCATCTAATGACATCTATATTAAATTGAATATTGAATTTATGATTGAAGTGATCATTGCATTGTAATTGTATGTTCCTGTCTCCCTTACAAGCGTATCGTAAGCATGCTAATTTTTTGAACAAGAAGATAGAGATGTATGATGAGTTGGCCATTGTAATGGGTAAGGATTTGGCCACAGGAAGCTTTGCTAAGTCATATGTTGATATTGACACAGAGCATGACAATGCAGAGAGCACTGAGATGGTGGCTGATAATGGGGAGGAGGGTGTGGTGGATAAGGGGAAGAATGTGGTAGAATCATCCACCACTGGGTCCACACTTTCGAAGTCCCGCAAAAGAGGCCGTGCACCTCCCTTTGATGATAGTGCTCTGACTGATTTGTCTGATCAGCTTAAGGAAATTGCTGTGGCCTTGAAAGAAATCAATCGGGGGCCTGTTGATTTTAGTAGTCTTTACTCTAAGGTGATGGCTATGGCGGCGGATGGGTATAGTGAAGATATGCTCGCAACTGTCTTTAACCTTTTGTGTGAAAATAAGAAGGTAGCTAGGGGATTTCTGGCCAAGAATGCTAAGCTGAGGAAGCTTTGGCTGGATAGTTATTTGTTCACTCAACTCTGACTTGTCTGTTTAGTGCTGATTGTGATGGTAGTAGCTTTAGGGATTGTGTGTGATGTAGTACTAGTATGATCCTAACATTGTATGATATATGTGACAATTGTATTATTGGTAAGCAGCCTATGTATGTATTTGTAACCTGTAGGATGTGAACTCTTTTGTATTATTGGGACGATACAATTGCCCAAGTTATGTATGGTGACTTTAAGCATGTAGGGCACATGTGTACTGTTCAGATACCACGTGTAGGTATCAATTTTGCACACCATGGACTTGTAATGGTGAAAGTACATTATGTGCGTTTTGATATAAATATTACCACGTGATATTCGGATGCACTTTGTTGATGTTGAAGTCGATGATTATTTTTGTGATGCTTTTTGCAACTGTTGAAGTGGATGATTATTTTTGTGCTATTACAGGTTCATCTAGGCAATGCAGGTTTTTATTTGTAAATGCATTTCATATTTTCCGTAAAATGTGTGAACAAACCAAACAAGGGAAAATGAATACAGTAAAACGAATTTCCGAAAATGCCAAACAGTGGAATTTGTTTTTTGCCTTATTTTCCATGGTGCAACCAAACAGCTTGAGTACATTTTCTTTACGAGAAAATATTTTCCCTTGAAATGATTTTCCGTCCAGAATTAATTTACCGTCGAACCAAACGCAGCCTAAGTTGATACTTGAGAGGTGCGTTTTCCTTATTTTTAGTGCTCAAAAGTTGTGCAATTGGCAGTAAAAGCAAAAGCAATGCAAACAAGGGAGATACGTGGCTACAGTGATGTGTGAGGTTTCCTAGTTGGACTATTCGTATGTGAACGTGGTGTGCGGACATGGTCATTTTTAAGAAACTATGGAGACCATATATCCTTGTCTACATTACCAGCTAATAGTTGAATAGTCCGCTATCTTTTAAAGTCTACTCAAAAAATTCTCCAACAAAAAAATAATGTTTACTACAAATAAATAGATAACTGAATTATACTTGTTTTTATCTTTCAAAAAAGAATTATACTTGTTTTTATGGCTGGGGGATTAATAAGGGTCATGTTAATATGTGTCATTTTAGTTTAATAGTTTTTAAACAAACTAGTTGCTAACTCGTGTGATGCACGGGAAAACTATTAACCCTAGAAAAAAAAAATCCAACAATCAGTAAATAGACATTCTGAAAATAAATAAAAAATTAATTAAAATTAATCCAAACAAATAATTAATCAACCAAAAATATAACTTTTAATAAGAAAACAAAAAATCACATGAACCTAAAACTTCAACCTACTGAGATGCAAATACCAAAAACCCCAAGACCTAAACTTTCAAAATTTATAGAATTTCCAAATTCTACTTCAAAACCAAACCAAATTCAACAAATTTATATATAACATATCAAATAAAAATTTATCGTTTCCTAGGTTGGAAGACATAGGTTGCATCTCTGATTTTTTTATTATTTTAAATAGAGATGCCTTTATAATTATTTATCGTTTCCTAGACTTTGAAATGAAGATTTTCTTGAACATTTTTGAATGTATTACTGTTTCATATCTCTCTCTTTCTCACTGAGACATTGATTAGTTTTTCCTCATTTGTAATCAGTATATCCCAATAGTCAAGAATGCAAGCAACGAAATGCATATTTTATACATGACACTTAATCTCAAGGATGTCAAAATCCTAAAATTCAATATTATGTTCCTTTTTTAAGAGATGCAATAACACCGAAAAACTCCTGGTGTTGTAAGCATTTGATAGAAATGTAGTTTCAAAACCTTAACTGACTTTAATTTTTAAATCCTGGATTTAGATTCTAGGTATCAATCCCAAGTTCAGAGTATTATAAATATGCCAAACTAACCACGTGTTACTATATACATATATAAGTCCCCGGTAAGATCATTTAGTCCGATAATAATTATATAAGTAAAGTTTCATGCTTTCCATGTTCATAGTGATGCATCTTCTTTACATATAGTGAATAATATGATTATTTATGTTTACAGAATATATTACCCCTTGATCTTGACAATTCTCAGCACTTTCCTGGAGCATGTTTACAAAAAAATCAATTTTCTTTGAAACTTCTTCCTCCATCGCTCTAATACTCTTTCCAGCAAAAGAATTAGGACATGCTATGAATTGGATACCCACTATGTCAACCCAAAAGAAAAGGCATACAATGATTGAGTTTGAGTTTAAGTTGGACTTGTTAGAAAGATAGAGTTTCACTCTTTGTTAAGTTTTGATTAAATAAAAATAATTTTATTTAAAAAAAATGATAATGATGAGTTTGAGTTTAATTTTATCGGACTAAATGATAATTTTATTTAAAAAAAATGATAATGACAATTTTAAGTTTGAACTAAAAATAATAATTTTACTCAAATAAAATGATAATTTTATTTGAATGTTGTGCTGAGGTGGAAAATTGTGAGAGCTTCATTAGAGCATTCATTAACATTTCCCATATAAGTATACTAATTTTAGCAATTTGATTCAATGAAATTACACTTGTAATGATATTATTGATCCTTTTAAAAGGCGTAAAAAAAAATTATAGATCAAAAATCTAAAAGAAAATTAAGACCAAAAAATTAACACAACAACAAAAGTTACAAATAGTGAAGCTAAAAAAGATTAAACCCAATCAATCAATTTAAATCAAACAAAAACCCAGCCCTTCCAAAAATTTTAAACAAAATAGTTTTGTCTTTATCAAACAGATGTACACATCACACACACACACACACATTTTTATTTACCAAACATGTGTACCATAGTCTTTTTTAAATTAGTCGTATAGGTTGGCTGGAGGCGAGTTCCATAGAAGATTTATTCATAAAAATCTCCCTTTAATAGGAGTACTATAGTTTTCTGATGTAAGAGTTAAAATTTAATTCTAATTGAAATAAGAAACTCAATTTATTTCATAACAAAAATAACCTTGAATTATAATAAACACAATAATATATCTTATCAAATACTAGGGCCTTGAAGAAATTCTAACAGACAGAATCTAATAGTGTTTAGCAAGATTGAAGAACAACAAACAATTACACAGAGAGAGAGAGAGAGAGAGAGAGAGAGAGAGAGAGAGAGAGAGAGAGAGAGAGAGAGAGAGAGAGAGAGAGAGAGAGAGAGAGAGAGAGAGAGATTGTGCTTTGATCTTGCTTAATTACATTCTTGTGCTAGATACAATATTTATACAAGTAAATCTCCCTAACTGAATAAAGAGAACCCCTGGAAGTATGAATTAGATTCATAAAAGGTGGAGTTGGTTGATCATAGCTTCCTAACTGAAAAGCTTGCCAATCAAGAGAGTTAATATCGTACCGGAGGTCGTTTTGATTTAATCATAGGAACGATATATTATGGTATCGATTAATACCAGTGTACCGTTTCAAAATTACTGCAAAATTATATATATGTATATATATTTATTTATTAATATTTAAAATAAATAAATTTAGTATCCTTTAAATAATTTTTTTACTAGTATATATTTTTCAAATGAAAGAATCAAGAAACAATAAATACATCTCCTGTATTCTTATCTTTTCACTCATTAGTACTGCTGCCTTTTTTACTTTTTCCTCTCAACACGTTTCTCTCTCTCACAGTCACTGGTTTTCACATCCTGCAATAAAAAAATTATTGATATACTCTTTTACACTTTCTTCTCCACTTTCAAATTTCAGACGATTTTAGCTCTCTCTTCTTCATTTTGTCTTTTAAGCTTTCAATTTTGTCTCGTCTCACTCAATTTTGTAGTTTTGATTCTGAGTTCATTTTGTTGCTTGTGTCGCCGTCCATCACCACTCAAGATTTAGTGAGAGGTCGTCAGCTTCAGCAAAAAAAGAGACGGTGAGTGCATAAGGGATGAATCCATTTCTAGGTTACAGGTTAGTATCCGTGCGAAAGATACCGACGATACCAGCTGGTACGGTACGGAATTCACTCCCTCGCTGCCAATACCAACTGATTCTTGAACCTTCAATACGACACCGTTTAAGCAATACCAATACATTATCTATTTGATTTAATGAAACGGTGCGCTTGACTGCCTTTGGTCTTCAAACTTAATGAAACGAGTGTTTAGCTTTATCATCTTCAGCATCCCCCCTCAAATGAAAGGAGGAAGAATCACCATGAGTTTGCGTTGTTGAGCTTGAAATAAAGGGGCAGTCAAGGGCTTGGTAAAGACATCAGCCAAGTTATCCTTGCCAGAGACAAAACGAAAACACATATCCTTTCGAAGAAGTTTTTCACGGACATAGTGATAATCCACTTCAATATGTTTGGTGTGCGAATGAAAAACTAGATTTGCAGATAGTGCAATAGCAGACACATTATCACACCATAGCACATGAACATGATAAAGGAATAGTCGAAGTTCTTTAAAAAGAATACGAAGCCAAGCTAATTTAGTAGTAGTGGTGGCCAATGCTATATATTCAGCCTCAGTGGAGGAACGGGAAATAGTAGACTATTTCTTTGAGGACCATGAGACAAGATTGGACCCAAGGAAAACTATGAATCCAGTGGTAGAACGATGATAAGTGGAGTCACCAGCCCAATCTGCATTAGCAAAGGCTAATAAAGTCAAGGGACTTGGTGAGAAGTGAATGCCATGATTCAAAGTACCCTTTACATAATCCAAAACACGTTTGGCAGCTTCAAAGTGAGTGGTAGTGGGATGATGCATAAATTGACATAGCTGGTGAACACTAAAAGCTAAGTCAGGTCTTGTAAATGTCAAATATTGAAGAGCCCCCACCATTCGTCTATAATCAATTGGATTATAAAGGGTAGTACCCTCATGTGGCAACAATCTGATACAGGGGCAACAAGGAGTTTTTGTGGGCTTGGCATTCTCCATTTGGAATCTATGAAGCACATCTGAGGCATATTTGGTTTGAGTAAAGGTACAACCAAACTTAGTAGGAGAAATCTAAATGCCTTAGGAAGTACTTGAGAGAGCCCAAGTCCTTAAGTTCAAAGGTGTGATTGAGGGCAAAGATGAGACTAGAGATCTGTAAAGAACTGTTGCCTGTGATAATTATGTCATCAACATATAAGAGAAGATATATGATGATACTTGGAGCTTGGAAAATGAAGATAAAGCTATTTGCAAAGGAAACAATGAACCCTAGATGAAGAAGATTAAAGGTAAACCTCTCAAACCAAGCTCGAAGGGCTTGTTTGAGACTATAGAGGGACTTTTTCAATTTACAAACATAGTCAGGATGTTGAGAATCTACATATCCTAGGGGTTTGGCATATAGACCTCTTCTTTCAAGAAACCATGTAAAAAGACATTAGAGACATCAATTTTTCTCGAGGGCCAGTTGAAGCTAATTGTAATAGCTAGAACTAATCTCATTGTAGTAGGCTTAATCACAAGACTAAAGGTCTCAATGTAATCTGATCCAATCGGCTAATGAAACCCTTTAGCCACCAATCTTGCCTTATACCTGGCTATAGAACCATCACAGAGACCATTTTTACCTACCGTTTGGTTGGGTGAAATTTGAGCTTAAACACCCACTTGAAAACAACCAAATTTACATTAGGAGTAGGTGGAACCAATGACCAAGTTTCTTGCTTTTGAAGAGCTTGAACTTTAGCATCCATAGCATCACACCACTTAGGATACTGAGAGGTAATTTTGTAAGTGGGAGGTTCTGTGTAAGAGTAGTCAATAACAACTTTGTAGCACATTTTTGGTTTGGTAATACCATTTTAGATCTAATCTGCATAGGATGCTGATTTTGGATAGTGTTGATGGATAAGGAAATAGGAATAAGGTCAAGAGTAGAGGTAGATGTAGGTACTGCAGAGTTAGGGACTGTAGAATTTGGTACTGCAAAATTTGGTACAACAGAAGTGGGATTGTCATGTGGATGAGAGTTAGGAAAAGGAACAATGGGAAGCTCAATAGTGTTAGGAAGAGAAGTGAGATCAGGTTGGGTAAAGGTAGTGGGAGGAGTATAAGATCCTAAAAGAGAAGGTTGATTAGTGGAATGGAGATAAAGGAGATTAGACAACCACAAGGGGTTAGAAACTGAGAATGAGAATGAAGATGGAGACACAAAATTAGAGGAAGGAATGGTGGAAAAGGTGAATTTGGACTCATTAAAGAGCACATGTCTAGAAGTGTATAGGTGCGTAGTAACAAGGTCAAGACAGTGATAACCTTTAGAGACTATGGAATAACCCAGAAAAAGGCATTCTTTAGATCTAGGTTCTAGTTTATGAGAATTATAGGACTTGAGATAGCAATAATAGGCACAAGCAAATACCTTGATTTGAGAGTAATACAATTTTTGCCAAGGAGAATAAAACTCAAGACAGAAGTGGGAAGTAAATTGATTAAGGAGACTGCTATTTGAATAGCATAAGACCAATAGGCAATTGAAATGGAAGCTTGAGACAAAAATGTGATTGTAGTCTTAATAAGATGCCTGTGCTTCCTTTCAACTAAGCCATTTTGTTGAGGAGTGTATGGGCATGAAATTTATGTATGATACCATTTTGAGATAGGGAAGACTTAAAATGTTAGATGTGTATTCGCCACCTCCATTAGACCTAAAGATCTTAATCTTGATAGAAAACTGATTTTCAATCAAAATTTTGAAATGGACAAACTTATCAAAGACCTCTAAGCCATTTTGCTGAGGATTGTATGGGTATGAAATTTATGTATGATACCATTTTGAGATAGGGAATGCTTAAAATTTTAGATGTGTATTCGCCACCTCCATCAGACCTGAAGATCTTAATCTTGATAGAAAACTGATTTTCAATCAAATTTTTGAAATGGACAAACTTCTCAAAGACCTCAGATTTACTTTGAAGCAAATAAAGCCAAGTTAATCTAGTAAAATGATCAATGAAAAGAACATAGTATTTAAGGCCATTCACAGAAGTATCAGGAGCTAGACCCTATAAATCAGGATGAACAATTTCAAAAGGACTAGATGCAGTAAAATGAGACTTGGGATAAGGAAGTTTATGCATTTTTCCATATGAGTAGTGTGTATAGGAGTAATTAGGATTGGTACACTTATTTGATACAAATTTGAATTTTGGAAAAAGAACACGAAGAACTTGATCATGTGGATGTCCAAGTCTCATGTGCTAAAGGGTTTTATTGAAAGCAGAGGACAAAGCAACACTGTTGCAAAGTTTTGAAGCAAGTGAAAGCTTTAAAGCTTTGTGAGGATAGATGGGATTGACACCATCTTTACTCTTGCCCTGGTAGAAGACATTCCCCATGGCCAAAGCCTGAATAGAGAGTATGTTTTCATCAAAATAACACCAACAATTATTATCATGACAAATTTTATGCACAGATGCAAGATTAGAAGCAATGAAAGGAACCCTAAGGACATTTTTAAGGTGAAGAGCAGAATAAGATGAAGGAATACTGGAATTACCCACATGAGTGATAGGTAAATTTTGTCCATTTCCAACTGTGAGATGATCTTGACCATTATAGGGCATAGGAAAGTTGATATAATTAAGGCTTAAGGTCACATGGTCTGTGGCTGCACTGTCAGCAAGCCAGGGCTGTTCTTGAGCAAGATATGCATTAGAGTCAGTAGCCATAGTAGCAAGCTTGGTAGGTGGATGCTTTCCTTGATAAGCATAGTCCATCCTATGATAGCAATCTATTGCCAAATGTCCAAATTTACCATAGAGTTGGCAAGTAGCCCTCACTGAGTTTGCACTAGAAAAGTAATTTTGTTAGAATTGGTTGAACTGATTCTGTGGAGTGTTGGAAATTCTTCCTCCTCGACCTGCTCTATTGTTGTAGTTACCTCTACCCCTTCCTCTATTGTTGTAAGACTGATTGTAGGACTAATTATAGCTATTATTGTTGTTTGGCCTTGACTAGTGTTGGAAATTCTTCCTCCTCAACCTTCTCTATTGTTGTAGTTACCTCTGCCCCTTCCTTTATTGTTGTAAGACTAATTGTAGGACTAATTATAGCCATTATTGTTGTTTGGCCTTGAGTTTGAAACAGCTGCCATAGCAAAGATAGGATCTTTAACTTCCTATCCTTCATTCAAGGACTCTTCTTCTACATTGAGCATTGTAGCAAGCCCATCAAAGCTAAGTTAAGCGCTTCTAGTCCTTATAGCAAACCTGAAGGCATTATAGTCCTTTGGTAGCCCCTTGATTGCTATATGAAGCAATTCTTCATCATCAACAATTACACCAACAATCAAAAGTTTGTCCCTAATCACTTTAATTTTTTGCAGGTAAACATCCACAGAATTAGTGCCTCTCTTGATGTTATGCAACTCTCCTTTGAGATTCATCACATGAGGCCTAGAAAATACATGAAAACCTATTCTCTAGAACCTTCCACACCTCCATTGCAGTGGTACATCAAACTGTTAAAGCCAGAATAGAAGGGAAAGTGTGGAACTCATAAAGGTGAGCAAAGCCTTTTCTTTTGATCTCCAATTCACATAATATAGATTCAGAATAGTTGTGAATGAACCAGAAAGATCCGTAAGGAACTTCTCTGGAATTAATTGAAGTTCCTCCAACAGCTCAAACAATGAGTAGGTTTCTAAGACCATAGTGATCTGGTGCTTCCACAAAATGTAGTTTGTGTTGTCTAGCTTAATAGTCATCATGTTACCCATGTTTGATAACAACAGTAGAGGTTGATTGATTACACTTACAATGGAACTTGAAGGAGCTGTAGAGGAAGAAGCCATAGCTAAGCTTGGTGCTGCCATGGTTGAATTATTTGCAGAGAACGATTGATCTGATACCATGAATATATTCTAACAAAGAGAATCTAACAATGTTTAGCAAGATTGAAGAACAACAAAAAATTGCACACACACACACACACACACAAACACACACAGAGAGTTATTAAAGATAAATTGTATTTTGATCTTGCTTAATTACATTCTGGTGCTAGATACAGTATTTATACAAGTAAATCTCACTAACTAAATAAACAGAACCCTTGGAAGTACGGATTATATCAGTGAAAGGTAGAGTTGGTTGATCATAGCTTCCTAACTAAAAAGCTTGCCAATACCAACTGATTCTTGAACCTTCAATACGACACTATTTGAGCAATACCAGTACATTAGCTATTTGCTTTAATGAAACTATAAGGGACTTGGGGCAGGTGATCGATATAGACCCACCAAACTTAAGCACAAATACTCAAGCCAAAACTAGCTCGAGGGATGGGAGCTAAACTGAATCCTGTGGGGATGAGCCCTACCCAACAATAAGTGTATTAGGATCTAGAGAGCAATGTTCGGTGAACTCATTAAGTGTTTAGTCACATCTCGGCCCACTACTAACTGTTAAGACAATAACGAGGAAGTAGAGAAGTTCAGAGATTCATCGAGCACTAGAAGTGCTTTTAGGAAGTTTTTGCCGGGTATTGTTTGGCGTTTGGAACAAGTTTCAGGAGAATCCTCATAAGACATTATAATTCCTTGGGATTCTAGGTGACAGTGGGGTTGCAAAGAATTTGGCAAAATGGTAATGATTTGAACCCCACTTAGAGGAGATTATATAAGGGGAGTGAGTGGCTCAAAAAGGGGGTAGAGTGTAAAAAGTAGGTAAGAAGTAAGTAAGAAGTGAGAGAGAAGACTGGAGAAGAATAAACACATGAAGGGTGGACAAAAAAACTGAAAGAGATATAGGAGAGATGGTAAGAGACAAAATCTAAGACAGAGAGGGTTTTTGGGGCTAGAAATCACAAAAGTACTTGTAGTTAGGCTATCTAGGCTTTGCTTGAGGCTAAACCTGTAGGATTGTGAGGAATCCCACCAACAAATAGATTTGGAGCCCAAATTCACCCCCATACTTATCCATGTCAGCAAGGTTGGGGCACCATAATTGGCACCATCTGTGGGGATCTTGCTCAACTAGAGGCTTCGAGCTAGCTTAACATCGTCTAGCTATGGAGGGTCTGCATGTTGGAGAAGGCTCTACTATAGTAAATCATTCGAGGGCTTCCTTAAAGGGTCAAAGGAAGTTGGAAAAGGAGTGTAGATGGGAACATTAGTGCATGCTTGAAGGATATCAAACTGAACAGGATTTAGATGAGGGCTCTTTGTAAGGGGAATGAATCATGTCTTATATCCTTGAGCGATCTCATCGAAGCGATCAGGAGTGAGAGCTGGAGAATTTACGAAAGAAAGTTAAGGACCTGGGGATTGAAGTGAGAGGCCGACGCTACAAGAGGGACGAAGATGATTCATCTGACGACCCCGATTACAGAAGGGAAGAATCATCTCGCGATGGCAATTCATGTCGGTCAAGGGACAAATCTCATGAAACCATGGAGGGTTGGCATGAATTCCCCCATCGTGATAGGCACGGGCGTCATAATTCCATGTTGGATGCCATGAGCTAAGGCATTGAGGAGAGCTGTCTGATCACCATTTTTCAACAAAATTGAGCA
This sequence comes from Castanea sativa, assembly GCF_040712315.1. NCBI lineage: Eukaryota > Viridiplantae > Streptophyta > Magnoliopsida > Fagales > Fagaceae > Castanea > Castanea sativa. The sequence continues at coordinate 14,136,321 of NC_134023.1, forward strand.
TACGAAAATGCTGAGGCAGTTTACCCGTCCTCCATTTACCATTTATGATGGAAAAACTGACTTGGTGGAACATGTAAGTCACTATATTCAGATGATGCCACCTTATTCTCAGAATGATGGTTTGATATGCAATTTTGGGGAGTTGATGTAGATGTTCAGGGCAAGATTCATAACATGTAGCAAGGTTCCTCAACTATTCAACGCATTGTTATCCATGAGGATGAGGAGTGGGGAAACCCTCCGATCTAACATGAATAGGTACTGGGAGTTATATAATGAGATAGGAGGAGGAAATGAGTGGGTAGCCACCAGTACCTTCCAGCTTGGGCTCCTCAAGAGTCAGAACTGAGGGATTCTCTAACTATGCGTCCCACTAAGGACATGCATCAACTTATGAGAAGGATTGAAGAGTATAAAGATTGAAAGATGACTAGCCACAGGGCATAAGCAAAGCCCCAACCTCTTCACAATATAACAAAGATTATCGTCTCGAAAGATTTTAGCCAAGAACTAGGAGGGAGCCAAGAGTCTCGAGTAAGGAGTTGACGTAGCGGGCCAAGGGAGTTAATGTGACGTTTAAAGAGCCTATCTGTAAGATCCTTGAGCACATTAAGAATGAACCTTGCTTTCAATGGCCGGGGAAGATAGGTGGGGACCCAGCTAGAAGGAATTAGAGCTTGTATTGTACTTACCACATGGAGAAAGGTCATACTATCAAGTAGTGCTGCGAGTTAAAGGACCACTTGGAGCAGCTTGAAAGAGCGAGGCATCTGAAGGAATTTCTAGTCAGCTAAGAAGGGGTAAGCATAGGCCAAGGATTGGGAAACCGAAGTAATAATGTACTTCCCCCTCCCTTGGGAATTATTGAGGACATTTATGCAACATCCATGAGAGTAAGTTTGAGTTGTCGGAGTGGCATATTAAGTGTAGTGACCCCGCCTGAAGTAGATGCTACAGACCGACCTAAGAAGAGGCCCAGGAGGATTTCGATCCCAATCACTTTTGGTGAAGTAGATTTGGAAGGAACGTCCCAGCCACGTGACGACGCTAGTGACTTCTTGGATTGGCAGATTCTTAGTAAAGAGAGTCATGGTAGATCAAGGGAGTGGGGCTGAGATCATGTAGCTTAATCTATATAAGGGGCTGGGGTTGAAGTTCGAGCATTTGAGTAAATATGACACATCGCTCGTAGGGCTTGACAGGAAGGTTGTAATGCCCGAGGGGAAGATAAAGGTCCCGACGGTGAATAAAGGAAAAGAAGCTGAAGTAAATTTTCTTGTGGTTAATGCCTTTTCGCCATACACACCGATTTTGGGACGGCCTTGGATTCATGCTATGGGGCCAATACCATGGCACTGTTCATGGGCCAGCCAAGTGATAAAAATGAGTGAATAGTAATTTGCAGTAATAAAAAATATTTTGTTACAGCGTTTTCAGTAATAAGTTTTCAGTTTTCAGCAAAATAAGCGATATCCAAACACATACTAAAACTTATTTTCCTCTTTATTATGTATATGTACACGTGCATTTGTTTCTCCCAAAAAAAAAAAAAAAACTTGTACAATCTTCTGTTTTTGAATAAGAGATCTAGGTTTTGAATTTTGCTTATTTTAAAAATTAGTTGGTGTCTTGGCTTAAAATAAAAAGCAGCCATTATATAGCAAACCATATAATTTGAAATTCTATATTATCTATAAAAGAGAAGATGAAGAGAAATAATAAACAAAGATTAAAACCAAGATAGAGAAATAACACAACAGACTAACTTTGTTCAACGTTTTGGCTTACATCCTGTAGTATAAAATCCCAAATGTCTATTATATATCTTTATTATTTTAATTATGTATCATAAAATATAACCAAGTACATATAAAAATATAATATTAAAAGAAAAAAGGCACACCACAAATTCCTCTAAAAAAGTCATAGTAACTTTTAAAGGAGAGTGAAACAAGTTATTCTACATATAATACATTCTCTTAATATAGATTATTATAACATGATTGGTCTATATTCATATTATAAAGCTCAAAATAACTGCATGGTTATATCACGAGATATACTTCAATACAATAGGACTTAGATGGCACTCCCAAATGTATTGTGTATTACAACACATATCAATCTTACAACACCATATATTACAACGCCATATCAATAGTAAAGGCAATATTATTGTAAAAATTCTACGAGTTTGCTAAGAGTCTTATAATTCAACTCTTGTAAGGACGAAGCTATGGGGGTGGGACCATGATCCCCCTAATTTTATAAAATACTTGTCTTAATACTAATAAAATCATAAATTTATTTGTAAATATCCTATCAACACCCTTGGTTTTGCATTTTTCTCTTGCTAGTTGTTTGGCACTCTATCTCTCTCGTTCTTTGTTTTTAATGTTTATGTAATGTCTGAGTTGATAAGTAAATTGAGTAACTAGAAAAATGTTATAATCATAACCTTTTACACTACTTGCGACGTGGCGAGTTATGAGCAGTGGAAGTGTGGACTTACTATTTTTTTCCACCACTCACAACTTGCCACATGACGAATTATGACAAAAGTTGTGTAAAGAGTTGTAATCATAGCATTGTTTGAGTAACTGATTGTGTATATTAGAAATGTAAAAAAAAAAAAAAAAAAAAAAGTTTTGGTACCTATGTAAACAATGTGCTTCACAATTGCATAAGTTTGGTACCTCAGTTATTTCCACAATATTGCCACAACTTCTCAACATGGGGACTTGTGAATCATGGAATTGTGGACCCATATGAACCTCTACCAATTATTTTATATAATTTAATATGTGTGACATTTTGTTAATTAAGTCGTGTATTTGTTTTGAGTAATACTACGATGACTAAAACTTTCACAACATTTGTCTCAATAATTAAGTTGGCAAGCTTTTAATGATTTCTATCTGGACTCATTGTTGACATCATCTTACCACCTACCACTAACAATCTCTCACATTGACATTATTAGCGAAAGTGAAAAAAAAAAATTTTGGTGTGTTTTTAGACTCTCACATATGTTTTTGATACCATTCATATCTTTTGTTATAAATTGTTGAAGTTGCTATAAATTTTATGACAAAAAAACTTTTAAATTAATATAATAATGAATTTAAATAGTTTCACCTCAATAACAAAATAAATAAATGCAATTCGATGAACCAATATAAATCGATATTGCTTTCTCAATGAACATAACGATGATAAATATTGATTAATACAATACCGGAATATCTTGTTAATTAAAAAATGATTAAGAGTTTTAAACTTTATTAACAGTATGGAATTATTGTTGTATCTGTATGGGTTGGTTGGCTTCCTCTTTATACAATCTTTACATGATATCATAGTAGTTGCCGACACCTTTTCTTCTAAGCAGCCACTCTGCAATGAAGATGAGCGGTCAGCGTTGTTGCAATTTAAGGAAAGCATTGTCGTTAACTGTGCATCTCATGATCCTTATTCTTTCCCAAAGGTTGCATCATGGAAGCTTGATGGAGTTGGTGGCGGGGAATGCTGCTCATGGGATGGGATTGAGTGTGATAAGAACAGTGGCCATGTCATTGGCCTCGACCTCAGTAGTAGCTGTCTTTATGGTTCTATCAACACTAACAGCACCCTCTTCAGCCTTGTTCACCTCCAAAACCTTAATATGGCCTTTAATGACTTCAACAATTCAAATATCCCAGTCGGATTGGCCAATCTTTCCATGCTAAAACATCTTAACCTCTCCGATTCATCATTTTCTGGCCAAATTCCGTCACAAATTTCTGAACTGTCCAATCTGGTTTCTCTTGATCTATCTTTCAATATTGATTCATCTTACCAAAGGTTGTTGAAACTCAAAATTCCCAATTTCAGCAGCATACTTCCAAACTTGACCCGCATTGAAAAACTTCATCTCAGTTATGTTGACATGTCATCCACAGTTCCCTCAGTCTTAAACAATTTATCTTCTTTGACCTCTCTCCATCTTGATGATTGTGGATTGCTTGGTGAATTCCCACCTGGCATTCTCCAGCTACCAAATCTGAAGTCTCTTTATGTGCAGGGCAACGAATATCTGACAGGCCATTTGCCCAACTTCGAATGGAACAGCACCCTCGAAGCTATATATCTCGGAGAGACGAGTTTATCTGGCAAGTTACCAACTGCAGTTGGAAACCTCCAATCCTTGAATGAATTGGGAATCTGGAACTGCAATTTCTCTGGGCCTCTTCCATTTTCACTTGGTAACATTAGCAATCTTAAAGTTCTTGATCTTACAAACAACAGTTTTAGAGGCCAGGTCCCTTCATCAATGGAAAACCTTTCCCAATTGACTTATTTGTCACTTTGTCTCAACAATTTCAGTGGCAGCAACTTTCTTAGGTTTGGTAAGTTGAACAAACTCAAGTATTTGATCATTTGCAACGTCAATTTAAATAGTCAGATCCCTTATCTTGCCAACTTGACCCAGCTTAGCTTTTTACGCCTTTCGTCCAATCAATTAACTGTTCCAATCCCATCTTGGCTTATGAACCTTACCCAATTGATCCAGCTAGACCTTTCATTTAATAAGCTGCATGGTCCAATTCCAAGCTCAGTCATTCAACTCAAAAATCTTGAATTTCTTCACCTTTTCCAAAATGATTTGAGCGGAACAGTGGAGCTGGACATGTTTACTAAGCTTAAAAACTTAACTAAGGTTCACCTATCACTAAACTACATAACATTCCTCTCCAAAACCAGTCCCAACACCACAGTTCAAAAGTTTAAACATATAGGACTGGCTTCATGCAACTTAAGCGAGTTTCCAGATTTTCTTCGAGAACAAGATGAGCTGGAGCTTGTAGACCTAGCTTACAATCATATTCATGGCCTTGTGCCCAAATGGATGTGGAACACAAGTAAAGAAAATCTGGGCTTTGTGAATTTTTCTCACAACTTCCTGACTGGCTTTGACCAAATGCATGATGTTTTTCCATGGCCTCGTTTAGGCATCCTTGACCTTAAGTCGAACTTGCTGCAAGGACCACTCCCAATTCCACCACCCTCCACCCGCATTTATCTAGTCTCTAACAACATGTTGTCTGGCAAAGTTTCATCTTTGATCTGCAGTCTAAATTCACTATATGCCCTGGACTTGTCTCATAACCACTTGAGTGGCACTCTTCCTCCTTGTCTGGGAAACTTCAGTAGTTTCCTATCAATATTGAATCTCCGAAGCAACTACTTCCACGGCATGATTCCTCAGGTATGCACGAAAAAGAGCAGCTTAAAGATGTTAGACTTAAGTGAGAATCAATTAGAAGGATGGCTACCAAGATCACTGGCCTATTGTGCAAAGCTAGAGTTTCTTATTCTTGGAAACAATCAACTCCATGATGTTTTCCCTCATTGGTTGGGAAAACTTCCCGAGCTAAAGGTTCTCATTTTGCGATCTAATAGATTTCATGGTGATATGGGGAGTCCTGCAACCAATTTTGAGTTCCAAAAGTTGCGTATTCTTGACCTCTCTTACAATAATTTTAGAGGTAAATTGCCACTTGGATACTTCAAAAATTGGATTGCAATGAAAAATGTCCCAGAGGAACAATTGACGTACATGCAAGCAATTGCCACCATCTACCTATTGAATTTTGCATTGAATGAAAATTATGATTATTCAATGACAATAACAAACAAAGGTGTTAAAACAGTGTATGCAAAGATTTTGGACTTCTTCACTGCCGTTGATCTATAATGCAACAAGTTTGATGGAGGGATTCCAAAAGTTATTGGGAATCTAAATGGGCTTCATTTGCTCAACCTTTCTAACAACTTTCTCATTGATCGTATTCCATCATCTTTGGGGGATTTACATCAATTAGAGTCATTAGATCTTTCTCAAAACAAGCTCTCAGGAGAGATCCCACAGCAACTTACAGAACTCACTTTCCTTGAATTTTTCAATGTATCTTATAATAATCTCACAGGACCTATACCGCAAGGGAAACAATTTAATACATTTCAAATGAGTTCATTTGAAGGAAATTTTGGACTCTGTGGAGACCAAATAACAAGGAAATGTGGCGATTCCAAGTCCTTGGCACCCCCTTCAATTTTTGAGGACAATCATGGATCAGAGTCTCCATTTGATTTTAATTGGAAAGCAATCCTGCTAGGGTACGGATGTGGGCTAATAATTGGAGGGATTATTGGGCACATCATGATCACCAGAAAACATGATTGGTTTATGAAGAATTTTGGAAATAGACAACACCGAAGGGAAAGAAGCGCCAAGAGAAGGGGAAGTAGAAACTGAACTTTGCAAGTGAACATGCCCTTTATAGACGGAAATCTTTGTATATGATGTGGCTTGACCATAGTTTTTTCTTTTTCTTTTTTGTATTTTTTCTTTTCAAGGGGGCTTAAGAGTGTATAAGAGTAAAACTATAGTGCAAATGATGTAATTCAATAACACATCCACAAATGTGCAAATTATATGGGTATAAAAATGTATGTCGATTGAATAAATCCGTAACTTTTCTAGTGTAACGGAGATCAACACTAATAGATATATTAAGTAAAGAGAAAGAGATGGGGAGACATAATAGATGCAGATCGATGGGACGATGCCAACATTTCGCTAACCCGATGTGTGGCTAGGCAACTAAAACTTGAGAGCTTTGAACATTACATTTGGTAGCTCTTCCCTTCGGCTGCTATGTTAGTTCCCTTTTTTTAATCAATAGAAATTGGATATTAATCCTATGATAAAATGGTTTTTTTGCAATTTTTATTTTTTATTTTATTATTATTATTATTACTATTTTTTTTATTATATGTTTTCTGGGTTTTGTTTTTGTTGTTTATTGGGCTTATGTTCTTGTCAATGAGGCCCGATAGGTTTTCCTGAACCGTAAAAAGAAAAAGACAAAAAATTAAAAATTAAGGGTCAAAGACTTGTTCAAAACATAAATGAAATAAGGAAAATTTTTTGGTTTTGTTTTCCCGATTCGTACAAGAAATTAGAGGAATAAGCGGAAAACTATTAAAGGTTTTTTCCTGTCGGTGTTAGTACTTAGAATTGGATTTTCCACTTTTCCTTTGGGCATTGGGATCCTACTCGGTTTCTCGTGTTGTCATTGGATTTCTAAAGCTTTTTAGGACTTAACGCTTAACAGCACTAGTATTAGTAGAGTAGTTATTAATAGACTTAAATTTTTTTAAAAAAATAAATAAAATAAAACTTTACTATAAACAAAATGCATCATCCTTTTATTATGATATGTTCCAACAAATTTTGTATTCTTTAAACCAATCAAGATTAAGTTGATGCAATGCTCTACTATTTTATTTTTATTTTTTAGGGTAATCATAGCTTAGAGGATGACAAGAACCCTTTTGTAAATATACTATGACAAATTAAAATTTAGTCCAAGAAAGTTGTAAAGTCTAGATGACAACCATAGAAATTTTTGTTTTGTTTTTCCGATTCATACAAGAAATTAGAGGAAGAAGTAGAGTAGGATAACTTTTTTTTTTTTTCCAAAAAGGAAAACTAGTAAATACAAAAGGACAATTGAGGCGTCTTTGTTAGGGCCCATATTGGGGGATATTGTCTTCAAACTCACACGAGATTACTGGACCAAGTCTAATATTATATATAATGACCTAAGAAAAAGTGTTAGCTATATCTGTGCTATACCTCAAAAGAAATAGTCACAATTGAAGTTTCTTGTAGTTGTTAATAAAACTCAATTCAACTTAGTATAAGCCCGATGTGGGATCCATTACACACCCACACACATCACACAATCAATCAAATTGGGGCATCACAGTTAGCTTTGTGGACACTCCATTGGTCTTTCAATGGAAAAAACCCTAAAAACGAAACATATCTACACATGGTTGTACCATTAAGTGAATTCAGGATTAGAAGATCTCGAACATAAACTCACTAGTGAGAGCTTTGCCTTGCCATTATGTGTTCGTGGTTGTAAGTCCCTGAGTTGCCTCAATCTCGACACCATCAATGGGATTCTCAAATCACTGCTTTCATTATCAACTGCGGGTTGTGCTATTACTAATACGCTCCAAATATTAGCTTTAGATTCCGTTCAAGTTCAAGACAACTATTTTGGATAATGGCTTTCATGTTTCAAGGTCCTTAGATATTGAATCTTACTAGAATAAGTGGGATAAAGAGTGTGTTTATCGTCAACTCTCTTGACATGTTACAAATTATAAATTGCATTGACCACACGGATATTAGTATCTTAAAAGATAAACAAAAAAACTACTTGGGACATTTTGGCACCCTATATCTTCTAGCAGTGGATCATTGAAAATTAATGCAATCTTGAAGAATTTCTCTGGTATGGATACGCTGTGGATTAATATTGCATAGGGGATTTCACTTCCATGTCACAATTGCTTTTACACTGTCTAATTAATTACAAGGTTTTGAAACCCGGACCGTTCATTGAACTGTAAAAGGGAGAGGTTTAAGGTTTTCGAGGTCGAACCGAGATTGAATTGGGGTCAATCTGTAATGATGTCATAATTAATTAATAATTATTTAAAATATAAATAAATATATTAAATTAGTATAAATTGAAAAATTAACTAAAATGGTTCAATTAAAATAAAGATCCATATTTCAAATATATTTTTCATATCATAATTTTTACAAAATAAAAAAAAAAATCATATCTTAAGCAAATATAGATATAGTATTTATTTATTTATATGTTAACTAGTAAAACCTTGATAATAATAATAATAATAGTAGTAGTGGTAGCAGTAGTACAATAATTTTATAATATAAGAACTTGTGTGGCAAATTGGCAATACACATATATACTGGAGGCTTATTAGTACAATAATAATAATTATTATCAAGTCACATCATGTACCTTCCCCATGGTTGAACATTCAGCTCATTTTTTACTCACAAATTCAAAGTTTTCAACATTTCCAATACAAGTGTTAGGCAGTAGTCACGTGGAGGCTTAGAAAACTTCAAAAATAAATACAAAACAAAGAAAGAGAAACCACATATAACATAAGTTACATAGTGGTGTTCTGCAAAAACAAAAAAAAAAAAGAAAAAAAAAGAGAGGAGATTAGTGATTACAGAGGAGTGGAGACGGACACTAGAAGAAGAAAAAGAAGAAAGAAGAAGAAGCTACTGCTTCGTGGAGCCACCCCTGCTTCTTCGTCTTTTTGACCTATGAGGGTTGATTTCTTCATTTTTGCTTTTTTCCTTCTTCTTCCTCTGCTGCTTCTTCTTCTCTGTTATTTTATTTTTATTTTTTCTCCCTTTCATTTGGTTCCAGATTTGAAAAAACCCAAAGTACTACTGAAGTATTGGCCGAAACTTTGCCAAAAAAAAGGAACTGTCCAACCTCAAAAACCGGTCACAATTCTTAGAATCGTACGGTCCGACCGCGGTTCACATAAGTCCCTGCTTTTTTCCCATAGGGCGATTCTTGATGTTAAAAAACCCACAAAATTAAGAGGTTCACGGTTTTCTCAGTTGGACCGTACGATCTGGTCCAGGTTTCAAAACCTTGATTAATTATACGAACCTTCTTCTAACTGCAACTTGGATAAACTACTTCACAACATTCAAAGCACACCAAAGTTCTAGCACTATGCGATAAGTCTGTTGAGGTAAAAATTATCGGCTGCTCCTTTTCCAAACCTAATCTCTTTCTTTCTCCGTTAGTCTTTCTCCCTAGTTTCCCTTCATACATACTAGATATTTCTTCAAGTATTAGGAAGTTCAAATTTGAAAATTAATATTTTTTTTAGAGTGTAAACATACAAAACAGATTTGAATTCTAAGTAACATTGTAACCATGGACGGAGTCATTAATTCATGTTGCCCCCAAAAATTTTCCAAAAAGAATTGAAGTATATATATAGGTGTTAAGCACCCCACAACGCCTATCTAATGACAGTCCTTTGTTTTGATAAAACCTTAATTTTCAAAAATTGGCAGTATTTCGACATTGGGTTTCGGGGCTTTGCATACATGGGGCTTTGAGGTTTGGCTTTTGAATATGTGTGGTCCCAATCTATGCTTTCCTAGGGAATTCAGGAGAACTACTAGATTTCCACGTTGAAAACCTGGCGACATGTCACCTTGCTTTTGTTGCGGAAATTAGGCATCGCTTGCCTTAGGTGACATGGACTATGACAATCACACCGAAAGAGGCAAGCAGGTATATATATACATACATCATGCACAATGCAAGCACAAAGAGCAAGAAAGTAAATGCCTACATCCCTAGAGCATGACCCAAAATATAGGTGCAGGAAAATAAATAGTGGTTACCATAATCTAGAGATGAGGACGAATGGTACATGACATGATATACCTAATACAAACCATCTAAAGAGAGAAAGGGAGGAGGAAGGAAAGGGGGTAAACTGAACTCCTAAACCTACTATACACAATTGTTTGGCTCAAACCTATTGTACTCCGTGTCCTCGCTCCATGTGTGTACATGCAAAGGAAAAGACAAGAAACCAGCAGACAAGCAATGGGAAGAAAAAGATGCAAAAAGCACGTGGATGAGGCATAAAGCAAATAAGTGTGATAGACATGGCAAGCACACGAACAAGAAAGTAAACAAGTAAAAAGCAAACAAAAGGTGGTGGCCGCTAGGGACAAATGTAGGTTTGGATCGGATGTCCATAGCTTCATTGTGTTGAAGTAAGGACGACACACTAGCCAACAAGACTCATGCATGGACATGTAAGCAAGCATGTAAAGATGCAAAGAAAGCCAACGGGTGGCATAAACAAGCATGGCAAGCATATCATCGCACAGAGTAGAAAATGGGAAAGGTATGCACAAAGCAACCCAGCATCCGGAGATGCCTCCCAAATGGTTACGTCCAAACAAGGCCTCATGGGCGTTGGATGTAACCACACAACCCCAAACCTGCTAAGGGTGTTAAACGTGGCAAAGCCTAGAACTAGAGAGGCTAACACAAGCATAAACCATAGAAGCAAGTAAGCATAGACATGCAAAAAGGAATGATCCAAACCCTTTAATGTGGGCAAAAGTGTACGGACGATGACAAAGACCATAGGATCTAGATCGGGTCTAAACCAAGAGGCCAAAACGCAATAAAGAAAGACAAAGCGACAAAAGGGCTACAATAGCACATGGCATGATGAACATAGCCTAGGTCTAGGCACACAAACATGGCATGGAGCACACAAGCACATGGAAGATGGCATAAAACATGTAAAGATCATAGATCCAAATACACAAGCATGTGAAAACATAGATCTAGACATATAAGCATAGAAACACGCATGAAAACATGTAGATCCTAGCACATAAATGTGGAAGAGCGTGAATCCAAGCATAGAAGCATGTGAAGACACGGATCTAAACATATAGTATGGCAAGATAGGCATAAATGCATGTAGATCCAAGCAAGGCATAGCCAAAACATCATACAAGCATGTGAACATGAAACCCTAACATCAACATGGAGCAAAAACATGAAACCCTAACATCAACATGGAGCAAAAAGATGAACAAAGTATGGGAAAAGATGAACAAAGTATGGGAAAACATGACACAAAGCATAAACATGCAGATCTAAACATATTAGCATGTATACAAGCATAGAAACACATAGATCTAGCCAAACAAAACACGTAGATCTAGCCAAACAAAACATAGAAAAGATAGATTTAGGCACAAACATAAAGCACATAGATCAAAATAAATAACATTTGAGTAAGCTTAAAAGAACATGGATCTAAGTTAGAAACATGCTAGAAACAAGATAAAGCGAGAAACAAGTCAAAGAAAAGAATAAATCATGTTATTCAAGCACAAAAAGATTTAAAAGGTTAGGGGTGTGGATGGTAGCTAAAAAATCTACATCCACACCCCTAAACCCCTAATCCAAGATGTAGAACCAAGGAGAAGAAGATTGAGCACAAGAACACTACCGTGTATTGTTGGTGAAGATGCAAGAATCAAGAAGCTTTGATGTGTGTTTTTTGTGAGTTTTTTGTGTGTTTGGAAGAGAGAAAACATATAGGTAGAAGGCAAAAATTAGAAAAATGTGTTCCTCCAGGTCTAGTGGGTGCCTAGGGCTATTTATAGCCCCAACACGTGTTTTGAGGCGGCAGCCCTTCAAGGACCTCTGGCCTCAAAAGGTCTCTGATTGGCTTGTTCTTAAATCCTCTAGATAGATTTGGACTTCCTGTTTCTGAATTGGAATAGAACTCAAAAATCCAATGTCCGAATCAAAAGTTATGGCTCTCGGAAGTTTGTGGTGCATCGATTAGTGCGTCATCCTAGTTTTTGTGATATCTCGGGTATAACTCCGATTTTGACCCATGAATAGTCATTGGAATGAGAATTTGATAATCTTTACAATGGTGTTGGTTTCAACTCATTCTGACAGCCCGATAAAAATTAGGGTTTTTGGGCCCTCCTAAGATCGATTTCAGGTCAAACTTGGTCAAAATTCTTCGAGAAGCTTGGATTTGATGTAAAACTGTGGAAAATGTTTTTTTGTGAAGTTTTGGCTTCGTTTGACCTTCACTCAAACCTAGGGTTGACCAAGGGCATTTTGGTCATTTTAGTTGAAAAACGGCACTTCAGGTGCTTTCATGCTCAAATGGGTTGCGCCACATTGTTCTGGATGTTCTCGCGGCCCCACGAAGAGAAAATGATATTTTTGGACTTTTCGGGGCTCGGCACACAAATTGAGGGTGGACAAAATACGGTATCAACACATAGTATTATATCCAAGGCAGACAATGATGGTTCTATTAGGTGTTTCTCCCTTTGTAGGAGGAGTCCAAGACTAACCCATCTGCTCTTTGCAGATGATAGTTTTCTTTTTTGTAGGCTAATAGACATGACTGTCAAAAGGTGTTCTAAATGTTGGCGACCTATCAAAGTCCACCACAGAAGCAACAAGAGTGGAAATTAAGAAAGTAGTTGGGGTTACTAAAATTATGCACTATGACAAGTATTTGGGTTTGCCATCACTTTTTGGAAGACACAAAAAAGTGAGTTTTGATTACATCAACGAAAGAGTTTGGAGAAAATTACAGGGTTGGAAAGAGAAGTTGTTGTCACAAGTTGGAAGAAAAATCTTGATCAAAGTAGTGGTTCAAGCCATTTCAACTTACACAATGAGTTGTTTTGAGCTTCTATTAGGCCTTTGTCATGAAATTGAAGGTCTTATACATAAATTTTGGTGGGGCAGCAAGGTGATCGTAAGAAAATTCATTGGGTATGGGAAGATATGTGTGATTCCAAGTCGGAGGGTGGAATGGGTTTTAAGGAGTTGACACTATTTAATGAGACCCATTTAGCAAAAAAAAAACTTGGAGGTTGCTGCATAATAAAAAAACTTTGTTTTACAAAGTCTTTAAATCAAGGTTCATTCCAAATTGTTCTTTTATGGAAGCAAAAGAGGGCCATGGAGGATCTTATGCATGGAAGAGCATCTTGAAGGGTAGAGAAGTTATCAGGCGAGGAGCAAAATGGAGAGTTGGAAAGGGGGATTCTATCAAAATTTGGGGTGAGAATTGGCTGCCCTCATTAAAATCTCCCTGAATCTAGGGCCTTTTGATAGCTGAAATCCATGATGCTACTGTAAGTACTCTAACCAATCCATTACAAGCCAATGGGACTTGACTTTATTGTCTACCATGTTTAGCCCCACAGAAGCTGACCTTATACAAAAAATCTCACTAAACTGTGGCTATTCAGAAGATGTTCCGTATTGGCCCTATATGCAATCAGGTCAATACTCAGTCAAGTCAAGATTTTTCTTTCTCAAGTCTAAAACTAGCTGCCATGTTGTTTCAAATCATGTACAACTGGCTCACACAAAAACACTCCGGAAACGCATATGGAAATTATCGCTGCCTAGTAAAATTAAAAATTTTCTATGGAGAGCAAGGCGTAATACACTTCCTACCATGTCCAATTTGGTTTGCCTTAACTTCCCAAACCAACATGAAGAAGTGCTGCATGCACTTTGGTACTGTCCAAGCATATCTTCAATTGGCGACGAAGAGCCTCAATGGAATTTTAGTAGAAATATGAGTTTCTCGGACTTTCCACTATTGCTATCATTTGTTCTAGATTCAGAATGCAGCCCAGAATTTTTTTCAAAGCTCACATGGACCATATGGTTTAGGCTCAACAAGGTCAGATTTTCTCCACTAGGTTTTCCTCTTGATCAAGTTTCACAATGAGCAATTATTTATCTTATGGATTTTCGGGCAACACAACCAAAGAGGTAGTCCTTAATGGTTAGACCAAGAGCAAGGTGGACAGTGCCTCTAGGTGAGATTTATAAAATAAACTTTGATGGGGCAGTGTTTATAGATGAAGATAGAGCCGGGATTGGGGTTATTATTCAAGATAGTCAATGTATGGTTATGGCCTCCATTTCTCATAATATTCCTCTTCCCATATCAGTAGTGGAACTCGAAACATTGACAGTAGCTAAGGCTCTAGAATTCTCCATAGACCTAGGATTTGTTTCGGCTATTTTAGAGGGAGATTTGGAGATAATTATGAAAGCTTTGATGGATGATTCGCCCTCTTTGGCTTCTTTTGGCCTTCTAATCAGGGATGTAAAAACTTATGCGGAACAATTTCAATGTATTAGTTTTTCAAATGTTGGTAGAGAGGTAATTTTGTAGCTCACAACCTAGCTAAGCATGTATGACATGTCATTGGTTTTTTTGTGTGGATGAAGGATGTCCCATTACACAACTTTAATGTTTATCAGGTAGATTTGCCTTTGCTTTAATAAGAATTTCAGTCTTTTTTTCTCCAAAAAAAAAATTTCACAAATTCCAACCATTGACTAATCTCATCCTAAATTCTTGTGTAAAGAATATATTCAACATTATATATATATATATATATATATATATATATATATATATATATATATTTCAACATTAATTTTTTTAAAAAAATATTATAATTAATAAAGTATGAATTCGTTAGCTGAACTCCTCGTCAATATTGATGGACGATGATAAGACAGCAACTATGGAATCTTGCAAAAAAGGATAAGTAGATTTGGAATACACTTGTGTGGAGTGTACCAAAGAGTCTCCAATGGGTTAGTCAGTAAAATGAAAGTTCAATCATATAGATAATCACTATTTGGTTGGAACGTTTTTGTGTATATGTTGCATAACTTTCTTTGATTTTTTGTGCCTTTTTATAGGCCTTTGCTCCTCAGGATGAGAGTAATTGCTAATCTTTGTGATTTTGGATTTGTTGGTAATGAATGCTATGGTGTTATAAACTTTAATGATCTTTTGTCCATTGGTTCGTCGGTTAAGCTTTTGCATGTCTGGCATGTTAACTATCACTCCTGTCATTTATGGGGATCTCAGTTAATGTTCATTGTAGTCGTCCATACCATGGACGATGGTGATTTTTCTCCTCTTCAGTTGCCCCTCTATTCCTTTCATCACACTTATGGACATAGTGGGAATATGAAAGGTCAAATCACTTTAACTTCCGTACTCATTGCATTTATTGTGAAAGACATTATGGGTCCTTTCACGACACATTCGTTTTGCAATTGCCTGGACGTGTTGAATCCATTTCTTGGGTTTCCTGCACAAGAGTTATAGGAGTTTTATTTTTTCCCTCCTTTCTTTTGTATATTACAGATCTAATTTTCTTCTCTGTAGTTTGATCTAAGGTTGTGATGGAACTTAAGTTTATTTAAATATAAAAACTAGAGCACATTTTTATATACTCAAAAGGGCATTATTCTATACATAGATCTAGAAATTTTTCATTCCCTTTTGGAGCTACAATTGGACCTTGTGCAAACAACAGATCCAGTTATAAAAGCAAAGTTACTGCATCTAAGCAACCATAGTTGCTAATCTAATTCTTTGAGTGTAGATCTCAAAGTGACAAGCTAAAGAGTCCATGAATTTGGAGTTGTATGTGGTCACATCAATAAGTGCTACATGAGGTAGCAATAGATTTAGGGTTAAGTCCATTGTAGAATCCTCAATTCTATTTGTGAAATGTTGCCTTGAGGATTTTTTAGGTTAAATCATCACCAGATTCTTTTACTTGGAAACCACAATTTCAAAAGTGTTCCTAGGTCATCATTCTTTGTGTTCATGTGATTTGTGCTTGTCTGGTATGTTAATTACTTTAATCAAGATCATAATTAATTAATTACTTGGTTAAAAGTTGGTTAATTTGGTGATAATTGGGGTCTAAAACCCTAATAGATTTCAATTGGAATTTTAAGCCACATGTCTTATTTAAAATTTTTAATTTTTGTGCCAAATAAGTTATAGTGTAAAACTTGAAGAGTTTATATAAAAAAGAAGAAAAAAACTACAAAAATTCTATGAACCCGAAGAGTTTATATAAAAAATTATATAAATGCTACAATGTAGAAATTGGATTGTCATAAAAGCTAAAATCTTTGAATTCTCTCTCTTTAATGGAAACCATGAAATTGTTGGTGAAGTTTTAGAGCAAAAAATCAAAGCAAGTAACTTTGTTATTACTCAAAGGTTTTAGAGAAACTTTACGCTCAGGGGAAATTACCATTACACAGTGATGTCTTTTGGGCTAAAGAATGCTGGTGTGATGTATCAACGACTAGTTACTCGGATGTTCAAGGATCAAATCAGGAAAATTATAGAAGTTTACATTGATGACATGGAAATGAAGAGCAAGAAGAGTGAAGGGCATGTGTGTGAACTAGTTGAGGTCTTTGAGATACTGAGGCAGCAAAAGTTACGCCTTAATGAAGACAAATGTGCCTTCAGAGTGGGATCAGGCAAGTTCTTGGGTTATATGGTAACCACACGGGGCATAGATGTTAACCCTGACCAGATTACAGCAATTCAATAGCTACACCCACCCGGTAATCCTAAAGAAATGTAAAGACTTATTGGGATGATCTCCGCCTTGAATAGGTTTGTCTCAAGATCGGCAAATAGGTGTAGACCATTCTATCAATTGTTGAAGAAATGAAAGTATTTTCAATGGATGGAGGAATGTGACATGGCATTTAGAGACTTAAAATCCTATTTAGCAAGTCCACCTATTTTATCTGGACTCGAGCCTAAGAAGATTTATATATGTACTTGGCAGTATCCAACCATGCTGTTAGTTTGGTGTTACTCAGACAACAAGAAGGGATCTAGAGACCGATATATTATCTCAATAAAACATTGGCCAATGCAAAGACTCGGTATTTGCCTTTAAAGTAAATGGCACTGGCAATGGTGCATGTTACAAGGAAACTGCCGCATTATTTCCAAGCACGTATAGTATGGGTACTGACCGAGTACCCCTTGAAATCACTTTTAAGGAGGTTGGATTTCACTAGGAGGATAGCCAAATAGGGAACGAGGCTAGGAACATTTGATATACGGTACAGGCCGAGGAATTCCATTAAGGGACAAGTGTTGGCAGACTTTGTGGTTGAATTAACTCCCGCACCAAGAGCCTCTGTTGGAATATGCCAAGTCAGAGTTAAACAGTGGCAAGTGTATATGGATGGTGCATCTAACACGAGGGGGTCGGGAGTCAGGATTGTAATGGTGTCTCCCGAGGGACTAAGATTGGAAAAGTCACTCAAATTGGGTTTTTGGACTTCAAAAATGAAGCTTGTTGGGAAATTTAGACCTCAGTTGATATAGTTAACAAGTTTTAAAATCAATTTGTTAATTAGATTTATTATGAATAAGCCTTGTTAAAATAAACTAACATCAATATCATGCACAACAAAAAAGTAAATAAGACAAGATATGATAACCTAGGAAAACCAATGAAACAAACTAGTTTCACTATAAAAAAATCTGGAAGGAAACCTTCCCGAAAAGCAATTCACTATAGTAAAGAAAAGTTTCAAATTTAGTACAAGAACTTTGACCTTAGACTCTATAATCCCCGTAGATGAACTTACAGCGCAAATCTTCTACTGCTTTAGAACCTTTGAACTCTTCAATATATGAACGCCACTTTTTTGCACGGATCCCAGTACATGACTAACCAATGATGCACGGCTCCCAGTACGTGACTAACACACCAACTTGAAGAAGATTGTTGGCTGCAAAGTTCTTCACTTCATTAACAATGAAGATTAAGAAGTACTTGGTTACAATACCCTAAGGCGCAAAGACGTAATAGTTTCTTTCAAAGAGAATAAGGCATCGATCACTTTTTGCATGTGTTCTCCTTGTAGTCTCTTCTGTGATGGCCTTTAAAATAAGCCTTATATATGTCTAAGGTTGTGAGAAAAGAAACCCTGCACATACATGTCAGCATGGGCCAAAAATCAGATCTAGAAATTCTAATTTCGTAATTCTTGATAGATAGTATCTGTCAAGCAGTTATCGAGCCTCGATAGATAATATTTTTTGAGCAGTTGTTGAGCTTTAATGAATCAACACTTCTTCACTTGTTTCTTAGACAGATTTGCATAGCTTCAATACTAGACTTGGACTCTTGTTCTTTGAAGTATTAAACACATCTTAGATCTACCCAATTACAAGTAAAGTGCATTTTGTCAAAGGATTAGCCAATTCTAAATGACATATGTTCTTAACATGATTCACATATGTCCTAATAATCTCCTCCTTTGGCAATCCGTGACAAAACCACAACAAAAAAATGAGCATATGAGAGAAGTCATAAATCACTCAACTCATACTCACTTGTTGAATACAATAAAATCTATCCTAACACAAACTCTTGAAAAAACTTTGCAAGAAGAAAGTTCATGACAAGGAAGACTTTGACAACCTGTTTTTCTGAAACACTTAAACAAAACTCATCACGGCATCTTAGTGTGAAATAGAAATAAAAGATTGCATACAATAAGAAACACGTGTATAAAGAGAGAAAAGAAACAACACATGTAGAGATAGGTGAAGAAAACATACATCATATATATGTATATATATATATATATATATGTGTGTGTGTGTGTGTGTGTGTGTATCAAAGATAAGCACAATGTATGTAAATATGGTCACAAGACCGGTGTACAAGAAGAAGAAGCTAAAAGAAGCTCCTACAACAATAAGGAGGTAAACGCTCCCCCTAACAAGATGAAATACAACTCCCTTTACAAAGGCGTGTATTTCTCCCCCTTTTTGTCATGATTGACAAAGGGCACAAGAAACTAGAAAGCTTCACCTGAGAAATATAAAGATGATAAAAAATGATCAAGGGGCAAGATAATAGAAAGATGCAAAACATGTGAAAAATAATGCATGCAAGAGGATCTCGACAAATTGAGAAGCTGTCGAGCAGCTATCGAGCATCTATCAAGCAAACAGAAACTTTCTCGATGGATCGAGAATCTGTCGAGAAGTTATCGAGACAAAGTCCAAAAATCTCGATGGATCAAGATTGCGTTAATTTTGTCGAGACAAGAAGAAAAAGGGTCTCAATGGATAGCTAGCTGTTGAGAGGTATCAAGAAGCTATCGAGGTTGCTTAAAAACAGTTTTTCAAAGAAGAGAAAAACACAAAAATGAATGCAATCAAGCATGCTACTCAACCAAAGATCCGAACAACATTTTAAGCTCTCAAAAACATCTCTCAACAAGAAAAATGTTATGCATATAGATCCAAAACACACTCGCACACTAAACAAGTCTAACCAATTTTATATTTCAAAAACAAATCTAGACAGTTTAGTGAGCATACATTTACACATGTAAACCTTGTGATGGCTAAATCACATTATACCCACACATGTATCAAAAGTAGCAAAGAATATATTGCGTGTTGTGTGTGAAAAACATCGCAAGAGTACATAAGTGTCTACATGTTATGACGATTTGAGATATGAGCAAATTCATTTTACTCACACACAATCATAACTGCTTAATAGGGACTATCACCTTCGAGGTACATCCTATAACTTCCATATCTCCTAAAAGACACACTTACGATCACCTTTAAAACATTTTAATTCTTTTTGCTTTAATTTTTCTTTGCATATTTTCTTTTATTAAGCATATCATGCATAGGCATATAAGAGAGAGAAAAAAAAATACCCAATTATGTTAAGCTTTTGACGTTTTACTTTTGCTATGCCGAAGCATATAGATGTCATTTCATGATTGGCGGACAATAGTGGTGAGATGGTTATTTATGCATTTCTTTTAGGATTTTTTTAGTCATACTCGTCAAAAAGAGTAATACGAGTGTTAAGTACAAGAGATTACTCAATCTTACTCATCACAAACACAAGCCACAAAGCTCACTTGCTTAGTTGTGCATAGAGATGCTCATCTAAGTTACAAGAGATACAAAGTTTAGAAAACTTTGTTTCAATAGTCATTCAAGATATACAAGAACCAATGTACACAAACACACACTGTTTTTGTATTTTTTTCGATTTTTCCTTTTTTATTTTGAAATAAAAACAAAATAAAAACTAAACAACCAAACAAAAAGAGACAAACAACATGAGAGCATGAAAGAGAGATGAATATGCATGAAAGAAAGATGTATATGCGTGAAAGCATAATTCCAAAGCAGATAAGAAATCAAGTAAAGAGAGTCCTACTTTAGATAGAAAGAATTAAAGTAGAGGACAAACAGAAAAGACAATTAAGTTTTTGACTTCTTTCTCACCCACACAGCACGAGTCTTTGGCTATAAAGATGAAAAGACACGTGTCCTAGTATGTCTGCTAAAGGACATACAAGAATTAAAATTCTCTTGAAATTAAGTTAAAAAGCTCAAAGTTTTTAATAACTCTCCAAAAAAAGGTGTAGGTTCTTAAGAGGAAACTTGTGACCGTTTGAACACTTTCTTTTAAGGATACAACTTAAAACAATTAAGACGAATGTATCCAGAAACACCACAATAGTGACAAACATGAGCAATTATAGAACTACTTAGCACTCTAGAAGGAGGTCTAACCTTAGAAGTTGACAAATACCTTAACTTAAGACAATTTGGCCTAATATGACCAATAATATGACAATGATGACAACTGGGGACAAATTTAGAATTTTTATTCAACCTAGAAGGGATTTTAGACATAGGTTTAGAAACTTCAGTGTTAATATCAAATTTTTTACCTTTGTCTATCCTAGCAATATTAGCCTTCAACTCTTCATTATTCCTTTTAAATGGAGGAATGTAAAAATCTTTTTCTTTTGAGTTAGGCTCAACAACAAGTTTGGCACCAATTAATTTTTCAACTTCAGTTTTAAATTCAACTAGTTGCTCTTCCAAACTCTTAATATTGTCCATCTAAGATGAAATTTGATTTTTAAATTTCTTATTCAAATGATTAGCTTCATCCAATTTTGCAATCAAATAATCTCTTTCAAGTTTGACCTTTTTGAAATTAGCTTTTAATTTTGTAGAACATTCAAGAGATTTCATACAAAAATTATAAATCTTACAATAAGCATCTTGAATATCATTATCATCATTCAACACAAGATCGTGCAAATCAAAACAATCAAGAGTTTCCATACACAATAGGGGTCAAGGATCACACTCAGGAAATTAATCCAATCAGAGTGTACTCGCTCTGATACCACTTGTTGGAAAATTTAAACCCCAGTTGATATAATTAACAAGTTTTAAACCCAAGTTGTTAATTAGATTTATTATGAATAAACCTTGTTAAAAAAAACTAACATCAATATTACGTCAATATCATGCACAGTGGAAAAGTAAATAAGACAAAATATGATGACTTATGAAAACTAATGAAACAAACTAGTTTCACAGTAAAAAAACCTAGGGGGAAACCTTCCCGAAAAGTAATTCACTATAGTAAAGAGAAGTTTTAGATTTAGTACAAAACCTTTGTCCCTAGACTATACAATCCTCGTAAATGAACTTACAGTAGAAACCTTCTACCGCTTTAGAACCTCTAAACTCTTCAATATATAAACGCCACCTTTTTGCATGGATCCCAGTACGTGACTAACACACCAACTTGAAGAAGATTGTTGGCTACAAAGTTCTTCACTTCATTAATAATGAAGATTAAGAAGCACTTGGTTACAAAACCTTAAAGTGCAAAGATGTAGTAGCTTCTTTAAAAGAGAATAAGGCATCGGTCACCTTTTGCATGTGTTCACCTTGTATTCTCTTCTATGATGGCCTTTAAAATAAGCCTTATATATGTCTAAGATTGTGAGAAACCATATGCATACATGTTAGCATGGGCAAAAAATCAGATATGAAAATTCTGATTTTGTAATTCTCGATAGATAGTATCTGTTAAGAGGTTGTCGAGCCTCAATATATAGTATCTATTGAGCAGCCGTTGAGCTTTAATGAATCAACACTCCTTCACTTATTTCTTGGACAGATTTGTATGGCTTCAATACTAGACTTGAACTCTTGTTCTTTGAAATATTAAACACATCATAGATCTACCCAATTACAAGTAAAGTGCGTTTTGTCAAAGGATTAGCCAATTGTAAATGACATATGTTCTTAACATGATTCACATATGTCCTCACAAAGTTGAATATGACGCCTTCATTGCTGGACTCCGAGTAGTGCAAAGGCTCGATGCTGAGGAAGTAGAGCTGTTCTTGGATTCAAGATTAGTGGTGAGTCAAATAGAGGGGAGCTTGAAGGCAAAGGACTACTACATGTCACAATATTTAAAGTTGTTTGGATCCTACGAGCGAACTTCCAAAAATTCATGCCAATTCATTGGCCACTTTGGCTTTGTCTTCAGATGAATGCATGCCCCAAATGATCTTTGTGGAGCTTTTAGGGCAACCGAGCATAGAGCAATAACCGATTGTAGCTGCTACTTCGATAGTAGAGCCTAGTTGGTTGGATCCTCATATTGCTTTTTTATCTGATGGGTCTTTGCCAACTGATGAAAAGGGCAAAGAAGGTGCAGAGAATGTCAACTTGTTTTTGGTTATCTGAGAATAAAAAGTTGCATTGGCATTTGTTTGAAGGTCCATATTTATTATGTCTCCACCCGAGTAAGACCATTGAGCTGCTAGCTAAGTTGCATGAAGGGATATGTAGAGGGCACTTGTGGGGAAGATCGCTAGCCACCAAGCCATAACTCAAGGATTTTGGTGGCCGAATATGCAACGAGAAGCGGTTAACTACATAAAAAAGTGTGATCAATGCTAAAGACATGCTCCAATCATGCATCAACCAGGTGAAAATTTGAATCCGATCATCAGCCCTTGCCCCTTCGCTCAATGGGGGCTAGATATAATTAGACCATTCCCTCGTGTGTTGAGGAACAGGAAATATGTATTCTTCGCGATTGATTACTTTACCAAATGGGTAGAAGCCGAAGCCTTGGCAAACATCAGGGATGTAGATGGGAAGAAATTATTATGGAAAAATATCATTATGAGGTTTGAGGTTCTAAGGGTGATGATATCGGATAATGGGCTTCAGTTTGACAATAAGGCCTTTTAGGAGTATTGTAGCAGTCTCAACATAACCAATATATACTCATTACTAGCATACCCTTAGAGTAATGGACAAGCGGAGGCAACAAACAAGACAACAATTAACGGTTTGAAGAAGAGATTGGAAGGGGTGAAAGGAAATTGGGTTGAGGAGTTGCCAAACGTCTTGTAGGCCTACTAAACAACACCTAGAAGATTAACGGGTGAAACCTCTTTCTCCTTGACGTACGGAGTAGAGGAAGTCATACCAATTGAGGTCGGCTTGTCACGTATGAAGGTAGCTGATTTTACACGAAGTAATAATGATGTGCAAATGGTTGGGAATTTAGATGCCTTGGGAGAAAGATGAGATATGGTATCCATTCAGCTTGCGAATTATCAGCAGAAGTTGGCCCAGGGGTATAACAGAAAGGTGAGGCATTGGGAGTTTGTGGCAGGAGACCTCATTTTGCGAAAAGCAATAGGAAGTATAAAGGATCAAAGTGCAAGCAAGTTGGCTCTGAATTGGGAAGGACCCTACTGAGTGACAGCAATGGCCAAGGCAAGAGCTTATTACTTGGAAGATATGGAAGAAAGACCTTTACCCCGACCATGGAACTTTTGTAATCTAAAAAGGTATTACCCATGAGTGTAGTGAGAAATGTGAAAGATATGTCTAAGGTTGTAGATAGACTTGAAAAACGAGTGTGGAAGGAATTCAATTATTTTGCATTGAATTATTTATGAGCATTTATAAATTTCTTAAAGGATAGAAACCTGGGCTCTACCTGACTTCGATCACCGACTAGGTGGAAATCTTAGTAGGCTTTTCTAAGGATAGAAACCTAGCATCGGTTTGGCTTTGGCCATCAACTAGGTGGAAACCTTAATGAATTTTCCTAAGGCCAGTCGACCTGACTATCAACCAAGTGGAAACTTCAATAAACTCCCCTAAGGAGAGGAACTTGTTCTTAACATAAACCTATTCACCAATTAATCTATTAAGCAAATAGTAATGGTGCTTTCTTATGAAATGGGGGTTATCTTAATAGAAAGGCCTTAGTTGTGTTAATTAAATATCATATCCTTTGGTCCAAGAGTGCATAGTAAATCAATCATTTGTTCGGGAACATGAATACATTGCATGTGTTGCCGAATGTTTACACTTAGAATTATTTTGGGGTGCAATGGTGCAATTTTCCTTAAAAATAGTAAAACCGCCCATGTTTAAGGAGCTCGATCATGCAATCACATTATAAGGAAATAAAATAAAGAATCTGACCAAAGAAACTTAAACCATTAATATTAAGTAAACTTAACAGAATTTAATACACACATACTATTCCAATCAGTTAGATATAGAAAATTTTGGTGAAGCTTAAATAAAAATAAAAAAAGAAAATAATAAAAATAAAGATATAATATAAAGGGGGGAAATACACAATTAAATGGCTTAATAAAATCAAGTGTTCATATTATTGGATGCGCGGGGCTTGTCAAAGGAACTTCACTAGCACCAGGAGGGGCCGAGCTAAGAATTGGTTGGGTAGGGCCCTGCATCTCGGTGGGAGTGGTGGTTGCTGGGTTATCCTCATCAAGTACCACCACGTGGGAGTCAATCTGTTGAGACAACTCCCTCATTCCGGGGCTTTCTACCCCCTCCTCCCCTTCACCACTGTCCTTAGATTGTTCTTGAGCTTAGGCTTCAATCTGTGGGTTCTCGAGCAGTGAAATTTGGTTAGCACTCTTGAATGGGGAGGTGTCAGGAAGACCGATAGCATTCACCATGGCCATCCAACCCTCCATAAACCCGAACTTCCAAGCCTGAAAGATCATTGGTCCAGTCGAGTTCTCAGCGTCTTTAAATCCCATATTGTAGTAGACTTGTTCATAAGTCTTTAATGTCTCCTTCAAGTCAGCGAGTTCTTTGTCACAAGTGGAGACAAGGCTCGTAGCCTTGGCAAGTTTAATTTCAGCCTCGCCTAACTTACCTTGAAGATCTTTTGCTTTTTGCTCAGCTAATTCCCATGTCTTTTCAGCGGTAACTGCTCGTCGCTCCACTACATTTAGCTCCAAGGTCTTTTCATTCAAGCTCGCCTCGACTACTTGTTTTAAGGCTTTATCCTTGTTAGCCTCTTCCACCATGCCCTTTAGCCGGCCCTCTACAACATGGGTCATTTTGGCGGCCTAAAACAATGGTAGAAGTGATCAGGGATCAGTACAATCTGAGCACCAACACTTAAAGAAAATGAGAGATAAAAAAATATACATACATAGAAATGGATAACAAATAAAAACAATGAAAGTTAAATAATAATAATAATAATAATAATAATAATAATAATAATAACTACTACTACTACTACTACTACTACTCATTGCTATGGTATGCTATTTCAGTTTAAGAATGAGATCCTCATCTTGACAGCCCGAGTAATGCTCCAGATCAGCAAGAAGTAATAGAGCTTGCCCGAGGCTATCAGATACCTGTCCCCCAAGGCTGCTCCTCCAAGTCCGAACGTAGGAGTTGGATGGCAAGACTTTGTCCCCCAAATGGAAGGAACATTCTCATCCTGTAAAGGGATTTGAAAAGGTAGAGGCCACTTGACAACCAATGATGGTCGGTTGAGTTGTGGGCCTTGTCTTTTAGGGGGTCCTGTTGGGCAGTTGAGTCACCACCCCACCCAAAAATGGAGTATGGGGCTGGTCAACAGGTGGGGTATCAAACTCAGTTGGGGTGTCATCAATACCCCTATGTCTCTTCCTTCATTGATAGGGGGTGGGGGGAGTTATCTGTTAAGGGGTTGGTTAAGGAGCGGCATGGCTCCTAATGGGCTGTGCAGCTAGGAACTAGTGGATTAAATCCATTGTACACCTTTGAACCATCCTTGTAGTTGGATTGATAGGAGCAAGGGCTTCTACAACAGGGGCTTCTGCAATAAGGGCTTCTAAATTGGGGGCTTCTACTAGAATATGCCAGGCTTGGCCTTGAAAAACAGTGCCAGCTGAATCATCACGTACAGGTTTGAGCGAACCTGGTTTGACTCTTGTAGGTCCTTGGTGTCTTGCCTTGCCACTGGTAAGTCAGTTTGGTAGAAATCTGTGTAACTGAACGTTAAGGTAGGACAAAAGTGGGCTGCCGACCATCAAAGCTCCTAAGGAATCTTGGCAGCTGGTGTAAGAGGGTATGTAACCAAGGATTAGATGGGACACTCTCAATTGCCCATTGTAATGTACAAATATTTCCGAACACAGGATGAAGTTGAGTTCCCGAGTCCCTACCACACTTAGATCTGGTTGAAATTTTTTGAAAACTGTAGTGAGGAATAATGAATGAGTCAATGAAAAATGTATATGAGAACAACAATAAGAACATACCAAACGCTTAAAAAAAAACTTAAAGTGAAAAGTATGCACAATAGGGTAAGTTGGAAAAAAAAGTACCAACCTATCTGATGTGGAGAGGTCGGGTAGGTAAGTTTGCCATTCAGCCAATTCTTGCTCACTCTCACAAAGTCCCCCGCAGAGTTCCTATTGGAGTCAAGGACACAGGATATCAACTTAACCATGTGTTTCAGGTTTGAAGGTATTACTAGTGCTTCAGGCTCCCCTGAATAGCATACAGGAAGTTAATATCATGATGGGTAAGGCTAAGGCCATATAGTCAGTTAAGACGCCTCACACAGCTGACCACCCTTTAAAAGTTGGTTAAACATTGATCGGGGCAAAGCTTGTAAAATCTGAGAGTTATAAGCAACAAAGGATCTACTAGAAATCTAACACCGCCCTCTAATATAGACATTATAGGAAAAAAGACTACATCGGGTAACCTTTCATCTTCTATGTTTCCCTCATAACAGTACTATATGTTCACATTACAAGGGATATCAAACCTAGCTTGAAGGATTCTACGTCTACGTCAGTTCTTAAAAGATATTAAAACCCATTTTTTTTCCTGTCAAGTTTACTAAGATATAGATAATAGGAAGAGAACTTACTGAGTAACTTCTTGATGATAAGAATATTCTTGGAATGAATTTAAGGACTTAGGAAGAAGGAAGGCTCTGAACTTGAAAAGAACTAAAGAAAAGAATAGCGTAAACTGTGTTAGTATTTATAGGAGTAAATGTCATTTAATGCAATTGCCATAAATTTTTTAATACAAACTGTCATTTCTTTTCACACATCTCGGCAATCGAAGCGTTAGTTCATCACGACCGTTTGATATAATGAATATTGCCATGTGTGCCCCAAAGGTGAGTTGTCATGTCTGCTGTATCGATTGACTGACACTTGATCATCCTGAGACATAACAGTCATTTTTTCAAAAATCTAGCTAATCACCAAAGTAATAATCCCTAATCCTATCTCCATTTCATGAAAATAGGATCGTGGGAGGCTATTGTAGGGGACTTGGGCCAAGTGATCGGTACAGGCCCACCAAACCTAAGCCTAAATACGCAAGCCAAAACTAGCCTGGGGGATGGGAGCCGGCCTGAATCCTATGGGGATGGGCTTGGCCCAACAATAAGTGTATTAGAATCTGGAGAGCACTATTTAGTGAACTCGTTAAGTGTTTGGTCACGTCTCGGCCCACTACTAACCGTCAAGACAGTACGAAATTAACAAGGAAGTAGAGAAGTTCAAATATTCACCGAGCACTAGAAGTGCTTTTAGGAAGTCCTTGCCAAGCACTATTTGGCGTCTGGAATAAGTTTCAAGAGAATTCTCAAAAGACATGATAATTCCTTGGGATTCTGGGTGATAGTGAGATTGCATGAAATTTGGTGAAACGTTAATGATTTGAACCCCACTTAGAGGAGATTATATAAGGGGAGTGAGTGGCTTAAAAAGGGGGTGGAGTGCAAGAAGTATGTAAGAAGTGAGAGAGAAGATTGGAGAAGAGTAAACATTAGGAGGGTGGACAAAAGAACTAAAAGAGATATACGAGAGATGGTAAGAGGCAAAATTTGAGGTGGAGAGGGTTTTTTGGGTTAGAAATCGCAAAAGTACTTGTAGTTGACTATTTAGGCTTTGTTTAAGGCTAAACCCGTAGGACCGCGAGCAGGGCTGGCCTTGGGCTTAGGCCAATTAGGCCATTGCCTAGGGCCCCCTTACAAAAGAAGACCCCAAATTTGGGGGCAAATTTTTTATTATTTTTTATATATAAATATTTTTGGGAGATATCAAAATATTTTAGCTAACATCTTTTTTCACTATTAAGAAACTCAAAGAATTGAGTAATCCTAGAGATAGAAATAAGACAAATTTAAATGAATAGATCTTACAAATAGACATGTTACTAATAACAAGTAATTCAAATAAGAAAATGTTAAAAATATTATAAATTTTACTACATAACTTTTATTTATTTAATTATTTTATAGAAGATAAAAAGTATACTCTAGCCTAATCTAAGTATATATGCGTATGAAACTCTCTTCTAGACACTTAAATCTCAGTCATTGCCCCCCACACCCCACAAAAACTTATACTTGTGGAGTGGTGGTCTCCATAACTTTTATTATTTGATGTGACAATGAATATAATAGGTGGATTTCAACAAACTATTGATGTATTTTTAAATGAATATTTGTAATTGGTAATATATCTTTGTAATTCTCATGTTGTAAATTTGATAATATTTCTAGTATTTTTGTAAGTCTCATGTCATTGATCACATTCATTACAACACTAGTTTGTAGTAAAATTTGTTATAACTTTAGCATTTTCTAAAAAAAAAATCATATTAAAAAGTAAAAAAAATGGATTTTAAAAAATTATTATATAAAATGCTAGTTAAATATTATTTAAGTGATAACATAAAGGTCCCATCTGAAAATTTCACCTTAGGCCTCCAAAACGCTTGGGCCGGCCCTAACTATGAGGAATTCCACCAACAAATAGATTTGGAGCCCAAATTCGCCCCCTATACTTATCTACGTTAGCAGAGTTGGGACACCACAGAAACGATACATTTGTCTGCCTTTGGTCTTCAAACTTAATGAAACAGAGTGTTTAGTTTTATCTTTAAAAAACTAATATACAATTGTCTTGAAAAATTAAATAGTACTAGTGGACGCGCCGTGTTAAGACATGGTTGCTCGAGCATATGCCATCATTCGAGTGGGTCAAGGAGAAGAATTGGTAGTCACAATCTGTTTAGGTTCAAAGTCCAACATTGACCTCTATACAAAGGTCTAATGAACCAAACTATCAGTTTGGAGTTAGTATACAAGCTTCGGAGGGTATTATGCACCCAAACTTGCCCGATCGAGTGGGTTGGCATCCATTTGTCTTATCATGCCATTTTAAATAAGGTGATTATTAAGGGAGCCCAATACTAATCATACATTTATCTAAATCAAACAAAACGCACACAAGGAAACATGAAATCACATCGTGAGGCAAAAGGAAACAAAATGAAATCCAAATTCAGATAAAAAATAATGTCAAACAAAATCAGAGCACACAATGACAAGGACATATTTTATGTCAAAGTCATATTTAAAACTTGATTATAGTTGAATCTTGATTGAATTATAATGCAACAATCATGAATTAACACAAGTGAGGATAATTAATACTTAAATAGTTCAAATTAACTATCGAATTATCGGAAAAAAAGAAGAAGAAAGCTAGTATTTTAAAATTAAATGCTGACAATATCTCAAGCCATTGTCATTAAAATATCTCGCCAAAAAAATAAAAACTTGTCATTTAATAAGGTGGGTGTGATTTCTTTTATTTCTTTTTTTAGGTTTCAAAATTACTTTTTATATTCTAGGGAAAGAAAACAAAAACTACGAAAACTCATTTTCTTAAAGAGAAAAAAGAAAGTGAAATTCAGTAACAGTGAGTGAGAACAGGTGCACAGACCGTACTCACTTTTTTTTTTTTTTTAATCATCAGTACCAACTTGCTTGAATAGAGAGCACCAACAAAAATTTGCAAGAGATTGTGGGCTTTGCATAGACCGAAGCTCTCTTTCTCTCTCTCTCACTCTCCTGTTGAGTAGATTAAATTGGTTAGTCTTCATAAGGGAATTTCACACACACATATACTCTAATTTTAAGATGTATTTAATTCAAGCATTCTATCCAATTTTGTTAAAAAAATTTCATTAATTTTTCAATTAAATAATCAGAAAATAGTTTTGAAAAAAAAATATTATCACTTAATGTAATATATCTTTTTCATGTGAGACAAATATTTTTTTTAAATGGCAATTTTTTAATGAAATTGGACAAAAGGCTTGAATTGAATAAATTTTAAATTTAGAATACTCAATTGAATGAAAGTAAAGTTAAGGGATTGAAATGAATTTTAGTCAAACTTAAAGAATATAATTTACATTTTTGCCTAAATATACAATGGCAATTTTGGATTTATCGAGAATTAATAGATTAGCTCAAAACCCATTGGAATTAAAGATCAGTTTATTTTCCACTACATGTTTTGTAGAAGATGCAAAGCCTTGTTTTCCAATAGCTCCGCAGTGAAGCTAAACCACGTGCGTTAAGGAAAATTTGCAGATTTTGGCAAAAGACACTGTAAATTTCAGACACTATAGTTGGAAACATTGTCATTTGGGGTCTATTATGGTACTTGGGCAATGAAATCTCATAGGTCTTTTCCTTTTTCATCTTTTTAAAAGCGGGTGCTATAAACCATTACACACCATTGGCATATATAAAGAAAGAGGGAAAATACTAACGGATGCCGTTATACTAATAATTAATAATCCATTTAAAGAAAGTTTTTATAAAAAAAAAAAATTAATGTTTTGACAGCTTTTTCTATTTTCTATAAAAGTAGTGTCAAAACTTTCTTAAAATAGATTGTTAATCATTGTCCTAAGGGCACCCGTTAGTATGATCTAAGAAAAATTAGGTGCTATTAGAGCTCTATTATTGGTGGTGCTAGTTAGCTATATAACTATTTTTACCACCACTAATTCTAAAAAGTGAGCTACGATGGTGGAGCTAAACTTAAAAATTTTAGCTCCTCAGCTACAGTGCACAGCTATAAATGGTTGTGCACTGTAGCAAAAAAAAAAAGAAAACTTTTATTAGACTTCTCTCTCTTCCCTCATTAAAAAATATTTTCTCTTTTTCTTTCTTTTTTTCTTTCTCTCTCTCTCTCTCTCTCTCTCTTCGGCTTCTCTCCTTTCTTCTTTTTTTCCTTCTCATTTTTTTTTCTCTCTAGCGCCTCCCTCATCTTGTCTCTGCTTCGCCAACCAACTCGCCGACCCATCTCGTCGAGACCCCATCTCCCCAAGCCCCATTGCTGCCGAGTTTGTGCTGGATTTGTGTTTGTGTGCTAAGTTTGTGTTTGTGCTAGGTTTCTGTGAAGTTTGTGCTGGGTTTGTGTTTGTGTTTATGTGCTGACTTGGGGTTGCTGGGTGCTGAGTTTCGCACTAGTGGTGGAGGTGGTGCCTGAAGATGGTGATGAAGATAGTGAAGAATAGGGAAAAAATAATAAACAAATAAATTGTTTAATATAATAGATATATTATTTTATTGTGTTGAAAGCTAAAATAAAACTGCTGATCAATCAGAGATTTATCATTTAATAAGATACATATATGACTTATGTTGAATCTTCGTCTCTAGCACGTGGAGTTGGAACAGTCACCCTGGAAAAACGTGTTTTTGCTAAGATTTTGTTTCCTTATATGATTTTGCTGGGAATCTCACCGGACACTGAGTCAGTCGCAGAGGGAGACCAGGGGCCCCTCATTTCAACTGCCTCTCCAAATTGCCAAAGCTCAATTTTTATTTGGTCCCCTTAAAAGAAAACAACAACAACAGTAATGGTAAAAAAGAAAAAACTAAAGTTTAAATTTTTATAATAATAAAAAAAAAAAACAAAACAAAATGGTATTGCCAAACCTTTTATGAACTCCATTTTTAATATTTAGTTTCAAAATTAAAATACAAATATATTTCATAAAATGTGAAAGTGATTTATTAAAATTTTCGTGAACGAAATTATTCGCGTCAATGATATTTTTTATATTTTAATGTGAGGTGATGCTCAAGATGGTAGAATTGTCAAGATGAAATGTCAAAGTGATTTATTAAAATTTTCGTGAACGAAATTATTCGTGTCAATGATATTTTTTATATTTTAATGTGAAGTGATGCTCAAGATGGCAGAATTGTCAAGATGGACTACTCAAAATAAATTGCCAACCATATATTTTCATTTCAATGAAGAATACAGCTTTGTTCTCTCTGAAAATGTTTTCTAGCTTCACCACTCACTACAGTTTTGGAGGTGTCATTTTAAGTATAGCTATAAATGAACCAAGCTCTTTATAAAAAAAATCTGTTCATAATTTTTTGTTTATAAACTAGCCAAATAAGGGTGGTGAAATTGGACACGACCCGCAAACCCAACAAAACATGACACGACACGACACAAAATTAGCAGGTTATGGATTAAGGCTTAATAGGTTTGTGTCATATTCGGGTTGATACAACTAACCTATTTAATAAACAGATTGGGTTAGTATTCAACATATGGAACTCGTTTGAACTGTTTAATTAAATGACATTTCATTAATATACCCTTCAAACCTTAAGTCCATAAACTTATTAGTTGTTGTGATTTATTTTCTTTGACATATTGTGATTGATTATTTGTGATATTGAGATATGCTTTAATTTCGGATGATTATTTGTGATGCAGTTACTTATTAGTTTTGAATTTTATATTAAAAATGTTTATGTGCTTGTTTTATCATAAATACTTTTTTTCATTTTGATAAAATTTAATAAACTGGTCGATACAACTGACTTATTTAATAAGTAGGTTGTATTTGGGTTGAAGAATTTTGACCCGTTTAATAAACATGTCAAGTTAGTGTTGATCTAAATAGTCGGATATTCATGAGTTGGCATGACACGAACTCGACACGCGAATACGAATTGCCATCCATAGAGCCAAACTTGAGCCTTAATTTTATGCTTACTTAAAAATGAGCATAGCTCATGCAAAAAAAAAAAAAAATCATGAACAGGCTTGTGGACAATAGGTCTCAGTAAAATACAAGCCGAACTTAGGTCAATTTATGAGCTTGTCAATAATAAGATTGATATGAACTTAAAAAATAAACTAATACCTTATTAAAATTTTAATTAATTGGGAATTGAGGACCACATGCCTAAATCAATAGTTTTGATTGTATTCTGAATATAAGCATGATAATATACTTGTATAATGTCTTAAGCTCAAAAGCTTAATATTGAGTTTGACCTTGGTTTGACTAATAAGTCATGTTAGGCCAAGCCGAGCTCAAGTTCTTGGAGTATTTGACAAATTCATGCCTAAATAATTTATAGGCTTAGTTCAAGTTTAAGAAAAGTTTGAACATATTATATTTGTTGTCTAGTCAAGTTTAAACATCTAAAACTTAGCCTGAATGCTTTTAAAAACTTATTAGAAACTCTAAGATACAAATTGAAAGAGACGTATCAAAAGAATTAAAAAAAAAATTATGGGAGGTGTGCTTTATACTATATTATATATACATTGTTTCTTTTCAAAGTTCTATTAGCATTAGGTCATTGTGATTCCTATTCCATATAGGCGTATAGCATTAGTATTAGGTTGTTTTTTTTTTTTTTATATTTATAAATCATTACTAGGTTGGACCATAGTTTAATATTAGAGTTATGACAGTTTCAGAGTTCTATTAGTTAAGGCTGTTGAGTTCTGAACCGTGTAGCATATAGTTATTCCTAATAAATAGAAAAGTTTTGTGTCTTATACTCTTATGTGTAGTAGGGGCAAATAAGACATTTCAGTTCAATATGCTATCATTATTGGTAAACCTTTTGAAAGTTCAGGGGGCACCTCTCCCCCCATAGAAGTCATGAAAGTAAACAATTTTACATGGAATTATCTGAATCAGTCCAATTTTGTGTTTGAGTGGAGCTAAGGTTACTTGAAATGGCGTCAATGTGTACACACGTGACCAAAAACAAGCCAGCCCAAACTATCTAGACGAACAATGTCACAATAAATTTCACAAATATTATATTCATTCTTAACAACTTGCAATACATATATATACCAACAACAATTAACTTACAATTTCTAGTGTGGCTAAATTGTCCTTGTTGTCAAACGGGAAACAACTAAAACCATACTTATTTGAAGTTCTCTATGTGGAGAGAAAACTAACATCAAAAACGTATAATGAATCCAAGCCCTAATTTAAAGTAGAATATGCATTATTAAGAAAAAAATTTATCTTTTCTAAATGGAAAATAATCCATTAGAGGAATTCATCATGAAGACCAGAAGATGTATAGTTTAACCCTTCAAGTGTCTCCCTCTTTGTGGTTACTTTTGCTGATGATTGGTACAAAATTACATTATGGAGCAAGAAGGTGTGTCATACTTGGGAATCTCATAGTATGTGTACGGAGGCAAACCATAACTAGGAGGCCCAACCATGTACCGTATCTTCAGTTCATCTTCCTTTTCTTTTTTCTTCTCTTCTGCAACGCTTACTATGCTTGCGTGCCCTACTTTTTTCCTTAGTAACGTTGCAAGTTTAACGGAATCGATCCCCTCGCCTTTTACCTCTATTTGGTCCTTGTCTTGCCCTTTTATACTTGCTGATTCCACTCCTGTAAGTGTCACATGCATCAACAAATTAATTAACAGCTATAATAAATAGGTTCAAGTGGTGTTAATATGTAGTGTTACAAATTTTGTAATACAATACAACGTGGGTTTTGTTACCTGAAAGGCCAACTGCAATCCTCGTGGCTTTTTTGCGAGCATGGTCGCCTTTCATAATTTGGAAACAACACCTCTGCCCATCCATGGTAACCTGGAGGACCACCGTTTGCTGAAGAAACAAAACAATAATAATCATAAATGAAGCAACTTAGAATTATAGGAAAGTATATTTATTTTTAAATAGCATAGACATCTTATACCTTCATGGTTTTGGTTTTTTAGAAATGATAATATATGGGGATGGACCAAACGCCTCACACCTTGTGGGATAGAATAGTATTTGAAGATGGAGGGAGAAAGAGAACTCTTGTTGTTTTGAGGTTTTCGGTGCAAGAGATGATACTACTAATTATAGGTCTGTTATCAAATTCCTTTATACTCTGATTAGAGATGATAATGTTATGGTCAAAAGATTTGTAGTTGAATTGGTATATTTCTATGCACAAAGTGCTTAAGAGTTTAGGGAAAAAATGTTTCGAGCTGCGGGGTTAGCAATATATTATAATTATCTTTAAAAAAAAAAAAAAGATGATACTTTTATCAAATTAAATATTAGCAAAAAAATAGTATCAATTTAAATAATAGTTATGAACTTCAAAACTACCCTTTTTATTTTTTATTTATAAATTGACACATCTTCAAAACTTCTTTTTTTTTTTTCTTTTTGTTGAGAAACAAGCTAATTGCTAAGCATATACACGCGCACACACACTTTAATTACACTCTCTCACCAAACTCAAACACATTACTTATAGTATAATAAAATTTCTAATAATATTACTAAAAAAAGGTTGATATTTGATTCATGTACTTTCAAATTATGACCACTTTTCACTTAAAATTTCGGTACTCTAAATTATGTGCACATAGTTAATGTAGTACATTAAATGAAAATTCTTGAATGGAACCAATTTTTTTTTTTTTTTTTTTTTTATACAAGATAGAAATTCTACTCAAACTTAATCTAAATATGTATGTAAAACTCCCTCTTAGAAACTTGAACCCTAGCACTTACTCCCCACACCCTATAAACATTTATACTTGTGGAGTGACCATCGCACTAAGGGTATGCGATAGTGAATAAAACCAAACTTAAACCTAATATTTAATCACAACTTTTCATATGTTTTTATTTTCTTTCCATACTAATAACTAAATTTAAAAATTAAAAAAACAAAAACAAAAACAAAATCATAGTATTATGTAATTGGTGGAATATAAAATGAAATACCAAAAATGAGACAAATCATTTTTACTTCTCATTTTAAGAGTTTTTGTATGTCAATGTGTGTGTGAGATTAACATTAATTAATTAATTAAGACAAAAAGGAGAGAGAGAGAGAGAGAGAGAGAGTTTTCACTTTCCAAAACAATTTGATTTCCATTTTTGAAATAAACATGATTGTCATTATTATTATTATTATTATTATTATTTGAAAATATAACCATCGGTACTTATAAGACCATCTATAAGATAATTTTCTAATCTCTTACATATTTTATATATATTAGTGTATAACTCTGTGCATATGTATGAGTACAATTAAAAACAATCACAATTATACATTTTTTTTAGAAGAGGTTCAAATTAATGGTTTTTCATTATCTATCTATCTCTCTCTATATATAATTTAATTGGTTTTAGATTCTTTAATTTTTACACCCAATAATTTATTTGCCTCAAAAATTAAAAAAACTTAAATAAATACAAAACTAAAAATTGGACTCCAATTAAAATTCAATTTAAAATCAACCTAAACAATCCACGCACCATCGCAAAAGATAGCTTCCTCACTTTATAAAAGATAGCTTCCAACTTGGAGTATTAAATTCTGAATGTGGTCGTTTTCAAGAAACTACATAAACAGCCCGCATTAGCTGAATAGTACGCTGTCTCCTTGAGTTGACTTGACTTGTAGTCTTCTTAGCAAAACTAAAAAAAGACCTTACAGTTTTTTTTTTTGGATGGTATTTCTTTTCCTCTTCTTCTTCTTCTTCTTCTTCTTTTTTTACATTAAAGTGATCGAGTGTTACAATTTGACTCGACTTCCTAGTCTGATTTGGTTTTGGATTTTCTTAATGTGAAACGAAATTTAGTCATGCTTTTAGGATAAGAGGCGGCTTGATGCATTTAGGAATTCAAGGCGAAAATTAATTATATTATTTTATATGCAAAATTACTACTGACTAACATGAATTTCTTTTTTTAAAAATTTTATATATACAAAAAATTTGACAAATTTTTTCATATTTGTTGATGTGGCAAATTAATAGTGGTAAGTAAAAGAGTGTGGTTAATGGTAGACCTAGATGAAAACTAGTAAAATTTTACTAACTCAACTCTTATTATTATTTTATTTTTTAGAAGTACAACATTCACAATAATTTTCACAACAAATTCTAGGTTTTAAGTTGCTTCTTTTTTTCCATTTGAAAACACCACTATAATTTTTTTTTTGCCATCAATAACAGGCTGTAACAACCTATTATTTAGCATTTGTTGTAAAAGTATTGTGAAAAATATTATGAACATAGCATTTTTCTCTCTTTTTTGTTTGTTTTTCATTTGATAAAAAAAAATTATTTATTAATTATAAATAACACTATTGATTAAAATTTGGGGTTTTTTTTTTTTACTTGGGCCTTAGACGACTGCATCTATTGCTTTTATTATTCAGCCGGCCCTGTTTAGGATTGAAAGATAGATACCAGCATGGAATAAATTATTCTACTTTGACTCAAATTCTTAGAGAAGAACTTGTGTGTTTTTTCCAAGAATAGTTTAGTAGTGATTTTAGAATTAGAAGATACCCGCGTGTGTGAGTTTGTTTATAATGTGAATGTGAGAGATAGATTGGAGCTTTTTGATTGTGAGTTTGTGTCCATAAGGTTTGTGGGTTAATTTGTTTGTTTGGGAGAGAATTTTAGAGGTTGTGTTCGGAAGTTATGTTCGTGAAAGTGAGTTTATTTAATTGTGAAGATTAGTTGAGAGTGGTTGAATCCACATTTTTTTTTTTTTTTTGTGAGTTTATGTCTGTAAGGTTTGTGGGTTAATTTGTTTGTTTGTGAGAGAATTTTAGAGGTTGTGTTCGGAAGTGATGTTCATGAAAGTGAGTTTATTTAATTGTGGTGGAATCTATATTAATTTTTTTTTTCACAATATAGACAATATAGATTCAACCACAATTAAATAAACTCACTTTCCTTCTCAAAAAATAAAAATAAAAATAAACTCACTTTATTGTTGATGATGAATTTTTACTATATTGTTGATAATGAATTTTCAATGATTCTATACTTATGAATATAAGTTTAGAGTTGGTTTAACCATATTAAATATTATCATATACTCTCTCCATTTCAATTTATTTGTCCTATTTGAAAAATTAAACTTTTTAAAGGAATATTATTTATTTTCTTGTTTGTCTTATAAAAATGTATAAGTTTACAAAACTACCCTTAAATAAATTTATTAGCTTTAAAAAAAATTATTCTTAATGAGGCAAATAAAAAGATGCTCTAATTAAATTAATTTTTTAAATATTTTTTAGTTTTCGATTCAAATATTTTTGAAAATAAAGTAAGAATATAGTAGGAACATTAGCAAATTAATAACTTTTATTTTTAGAAACATAACAATATTTTAAGACATCCTAAAATAAAATAAAAGATGAAGTATATATATTGTACGGTCACAGCCCAAAAGCTGGGCTTAAAAGGGTTTGCCTCCCAATATTGCATCTTGACCTTACATGTACGAGCCAATAGATCAATAAGATGGTGAACCCGGTTAAGAGGAGTTGGACCCTGAGCACACTCTTTGACATACTGTGTTGGGCACCAAGTACTACCTTGATGCTACACCGGACCTCCTCATTGGTTAGCACATTACTCGGACAGCGTAACATACACGTGTATATCTCTCTATGTTTTAGGAAATTAAATTCAAGTTCTCGGTGATTGCATAGCAAAAAAGAAAAAGGGTTTTCAACTTTCCAATCTTGCAATTCTAAGATTGAAGTTTGCAGGGATTTTTCAAAATATAACTTTGACGTGGGACCTGAGCCAATCACTTGTTTTATTTATTTATTTATTTATTTTTTAACAGGGACGAAGTGACCAGACCACGCCCCAAGGGGGTTGATGGTGTCGGCGGACTATTGGTTGTGGCTTTGTAAATGACCGGCAGTGGGGAGAAAATGGATATTTGTCCTTTTTGCCATAACTTTTCAATAAAATATCTTATATTTGAAATCATTTAAAGAAATGCTCATGTTTTGAACTTCGATTTTTAAAAAATCGAGTTTCAATTTAAAAATCGATTTTTGGACAATCGAGTTATAGCGAAGTGAAAACGAAAAAAAAAAAAAAATTCTAAAACTCGAGTTCCATGTGAAGTACTCGAGTTCATGGAACTCGAGTTCCTTGAAAAAATTCAAGTGGAACTCGAGTTCTATGAACCTGAGTACTTTACATGAAACTTGAGTTCCAAAAAAAAAAAAAAAAAAATCTAAGTCCACGTTCGCTATATCTCGATGTTCTAAAAATCAAGTTTTACATTTGAAACTCGATTTTAGAAAATTGAGTTTCAAAACAGGGGCATTTCCCTAATTAATTTTAGATATGAGGCATTTTGTTGAAAAGTTTGTGAGAAATAGGTAAAAATCAATTTTGGCCCTGGTAGTGGGAGTGCGTAGAGTTTTTATTTTATCTCAGAAAATTGAAATCAGAAAAGCATAAATTTAGCATTTTAATTAAATAGATGGATATGTGGAATATTTTTATTTGTAGAGTATATTGAGTGAAATAGGAAAAGTGAGACAAAAGATTTAGACTTGAAATAATTAAGGCACGAATCTTGTTAAGCGGTGACTTTAAGACATTTGTTAGTGGATGGTTTTAGGAAAATTTTAATACTACTTTCATATAAAATATAAATTAAAACAAAACTATAAAAAAAAAAATCAATTAATTTTTTATTTTCTTTTAAAAATATTTCCTAAACTAAAAACCCTTTTAGAATTTTCCCAACCCATCAAATACCAATATCGATCAGGTTAGTTAAGAATATTGGTATTAACGTGCTCAACCCGTCTTGTGCACAGTGCTAATTAGAATGATGGTGATGGACGCCTCACAAGGGAATATAAGAAATTATTGATGACTACCGGAGACCAGAGTAAGGTAATATAGACAAGTTCCAAGTATAGCCAAACAAATTAGGTCCATCGTGCTTGACTTGTCCAAATTCCCCACTCTGCACGGAAATGGGGACTTCTTTTTACTGGGACATTCGGAGTTTAAAGCATCCATAGTAATGCATCTAATCCATTGCTCCAAGTTAAAAGCCACGTTTTATGTTCACTTAAAGACCCTTTTGATTGGATCCTCAAAAAAAAAAAAAAAATGACCCTTTTGATTGATTGGAAATTGTTTTAATCTTGTCTCTACAGAGATTTTTTAGATTTCTACATGCTTCTTGATAAATCTCGAGCAATAATGCAATGCTCTTTTTGGGGTCAATCTTTTGGTAAAGGACACAATAAAAACTCACTTCATAAAGTTTTCAAGAAAATATTGTAAACTTTTATTGTGCCTATTGATATGTATGTATATTTCCTTTTTTAAAAACCTTTTTTTATTAATAATTTATTTTTTAATTTTAAAACAAAAAAAGACCTATGTAACTTTTACCCTCGGATAAAAATAATTTTTCAAGTTATTTGCAACCAAAGAAATATCAATCAATCTTTTTCATCACAATAATATAAGTGGGTTGAAGGA
The DNA here is from genome assembly GCF_040712315.1 of Castanea sativa. Taxonomy (NCBI): domain Eukaryota; kingdom Viridiplantae; phylum Streptophyta; class Magnoliopsida; order Fagales; family Fagaceae; genus Castanea; species Castanea sativa. The sequence continues at coordinate 14,177,279 of NC_134023.1, forward strand.
TTCGAATCTAGATTCTTTCATATGAGAAAATTAATATGACAGGAAAAATTAACCAATGAAATAGTATTTAACAGTAGCACTAGATATTAGGGTGGGTCCAATGGTGAAATTCCTAATAAGAGTGATTCCATCGGTGTCAAAATATTGGAAAAGTTCTAAAGAGAAAGGAAAGTACAGGAAAAGTCATGATGGACTCCCAGTCTCCTAGCAAACGGTTGAGAAGGTATTGGTGCATGGAATGGAATGTCTCATAGTTTAGTTGGTGAAGTTCTCACGCAACTATGTTAACACCTTACACCTTCATATGTTGAAAAATATGAGACATCCCATTCATGATGCCTGGACTCATAAAATAATTCTTCGTCTTCTTAATTAATTAGGTGCTTACGTACAATGTTTTCAGCTTAAGCAAGTTCGTTTAACTAAAAACACAAAACAAAATGCCATTATGGTCCAATTTGGCTGCAAGCAAAAAAAATAGAGAAAAAGAAAGACACGTTTTCTCGCAGCACCAAAGTAATTGCGTTTTCAACAACACCTCACGTCTCTATTGCTGCTTTCCTCACAGAATTGCTTTATTACGTACCAGCGATGACATAGCTCAGATTGGCAGATACAGGCATTTTCTGGGAAAAAAACTACTGGATAGAATTTCTTTCTGAAATGAGTGATGCTAAGACTACAAACTTTGCCACACTTTGTCACAACTATTTTATGTAATAAACTATGATTATTTCTTACTTTTATATGAATTTATTACTTTTTCTCAATTACTCATATTTATCCATATAAGATAGTTTTGACAAAAGTTGTAAATTAGTTTGTAATTCTAGATTTATTTATATGGAATTTGGAAAAAGTATGAGTCATGGTGATGAAAGAGAGAACCTGGTGGCTGAGAAGGAAGGGAAGCCACCAAGGGCATGAAAGAGAGAAAGTGAAGAGTGGGTTAAAAAAAATGAAATGAGAGATACTACACATTTTATTATATAACATTTACAAATTTTATAATCAAAGAAAGCTTTTTTATATATTAATTTAATAATTAAATATATAATTATAACAATGGAGAAAGGAAGATTCAAATTATGGTTCTCCCGTTAAAGAAGAGAATGCCATGCCACTAAATAACATGATTCTTAATGGATGAAAGACATTACTAATTAGTATCATATGATCAAACTGGGTAAATAAATAATTATATGTAAAATAAAGTACATATTTCAATTATATAACTAAAAAAAAAAAAAAAGATAGAAAGATGAAAGGGAAAAAACTAGTTAAAAACTTTGTGGAAAAAGCATATTGCTGTATGATTGCATATTTGTAAAAGCTAAAAATCATAATAGATTATTAATATGATTTAAAATAAATAACCAAAATTCATCTATATTTTTGAAAATTTTGGAATTAGAATGCTAATGGAATACTGCTTTTAAGCTCTTTGAAATTTCTATAATAGAGTTTCACATAAACTAGGTTAGTACATACGAAAAGGAGAGAGAGAGAGAGAGAATATGTCGTAGTTATTATAATCAAACCATAACTTAACCTCTTGACCTATTATAAGCTTTGGGCCAATGGGTCAACCGATATTGAGTTACCAAATGAACTGTATATGAATAAAATTTTAAATAAAAATTATGTATATTCAATAAAAATATCTATAAAACATGAAAAATAATTGAAATTATTTAAAAAACCAATCAACAAAAATATCTAAAAACATAAAAGAAAATTGGTAGATCATTTAAAAAAAATAAAAGACAGTTTCATAAAATTTTAAAATAAAAAATAGAAGCATGTAACAAAATATACAGTATTAATTATTTAGCACTTTTTGTATTAGTTAAGATAAAGAGATCAACAATTTTTTCTACAAAAGTTTGAAATGATCAGAAAATTTATAAAAACTAGAAAAATCATTTATACTAAATAGTTTTTTAATTTTTTATATAAAATTTCTTGTATTACATAATGTGTTTTTGCCACATAAATTTATCCAATTTTCCCTTTTATTTTTACACTAGATTATTTGTGCCTCTATCATTAAGAATTTATAAGTAATCTCCCAATTTATTTTAGGATTACATATATTTTTTCCTTATCCTTTCTTGTTTAATTTGAATTGTATCCTTTGAATTTCTACTTCTATCATTTTGTTTTCTCGATTCACAATTGAATCTCCTCATATTATATAATACTAGTGTTTAACTCAAGGAAGTCAATACCGTACCGGAGGCTGTACCGGTTTGGCCACCGGTACGATATATTTCGGATACCGGTCAATACCGGTGTACCGTTTCGGGTTTACCGCTATTTTATATATATATATATATAAAATATACACACACTAAAATCTCTAGAACCATGGTTATAAGCATATAATATTTCACTTATATTATAGTAAATATAAAAGTTTATCATAAAATATTACCTCAATTCAGAAAAAATTATTCATAGTTTTAAACTTTAGTATTAATTAAAAGGAAGAAAAAAAAACACAATATAAAAAATAGAAAGCTTAGTTGTTCATTGCATACTAAAAAAACAAATAATACTAATAAGTTATTATTATGTCCTTACAAAAATTCAAAAATTACAAAACTAAAAAAAAAAAAAAAGTTTTTTTTTCTGTACCGGCCGGTACGCCCGGTATTGGCCGGTATTACCCGAAATTGGCCGGTATGGCCGGTATGCGACCGGTACGGCCGGTATTTTTTTCGGTACAAAATAGAAGTGTACCGGTACCGGTGCACTGACCGGTACGGTACGTACCGGCCGGTACGGCCGGTACCGGTACGGTATCGACCACCCTGGTTTAACTCAAGCAATGCACGGGATCATCTTACATGTTAGAAGACAAAACAAATGAAGAATATGAAAAGAAGATTATCTCCATCTTGTGATAATGATAAAAACACCGCAGCTATTGATGAGGGTAATTTCTATCTTCAACTTGTGATCACGAAGAAGATGCAATGACCAAAAACCTATTATATAATATAGCACATCAAGGGAAATAAATATTAAAACAACCAAAGATTTAAACATACTAAAGACTCATATAAACAAAAACAGAACTTTAACTAAAGTGTTTGATTACCATAGACAATGTGGCTTAAGTCACAGCAAACCCTAAAATGAAAATTGAAAAAAAAAAAAAAGACTCAAACACCATACGAACCAACTACACAAACTACCTAAGTAAAATTGATCAATTTTTTTTCCTTTAAAATGCATGCATGATAATTTTATAACTCAATAAATATTTTTGGCTGAATTATTATATAAAACAATCACAATATAAGCAATAAAAACTGAAAATTTGAGAAAACCCAAGTAAGATATGCTAAGTTTCCTCTATCATTGTTACATGCAAGATTCTTGATGTGTCCTAATTACATAGCATTTTATATATGAATGTCTATCGACATCTATATGTGTATAAAAATTATGCCAGATTCATTGCCAAGAACATAAATATAATCATTGGTTACTAAAGCCGGCTGCTAACAGTATTTTAATATCAGAAATCTCAAATTGGTGAAATTCACCTGCTGCATCATTGCAGTATTTTTACTTTCTTCCTTTAATTGCGAATATACCCAATTATCACCTTTAAAAAAAATGAAAACAAAATTTGTCACTTCTAAAATATGGTTTTAGAGAATCAACATGGTGACATGAATATACACATTTGTATGATCTAGAGGACAAATGATATAATACTCATTACAAAATCATTCCCAACTGCCATATATGCAAGAAGATGAATGTTTGAGACCCACCAATTAAATTGCAGAAGAAAAAAAGAACAAAAAAAAGCCAAGTGGAGCTCAAAAATTAGACTATATAATATGCAATAAGTTACCTGAGTTGCAAAAGGGAATTATTAAATGATCATCCCAACAACGTTGTGAAGACAAACAAAGAAAACATATTGAAACCTTAACTATTATAATAAATAACTAACTATTATCAAGTAATCATCCTAAAGAGTAACACATACCCAAACGTAAGCCTAAATCAAAAGCAATTCAATTGAAATACCAAAACCTAAAACATATTTTGTCAGCAAATTTTAAAATCATTTTACCGGCGATGTTTATAGGAGCTATAATGGTGACTCAAAGGCGGAATTTGGAGAGAGAGATCGGCCTAATAAAGTCTCTCACATTTCCCTATCTCTCTCTCACTCTCTTCGGCTCTTATTTGTTCCTAACTATAGTGAAAAACTTATTAGGGTTGGTGGGCTTTTTTTAACATTGTAAAGGTTCAGTAATACTGCCAAACCAAACGATCCCTTAAAAAGTACTAAAATAGATCGGTCAATATTGGGCCAAACGAATCGTTACTCATTTATTTATTTTTTGGTTTTGTTTTGTGAATGGATAAGAGATGGTGGTTTTGGCCTTTAGGACGTTGAAGATGCAGAGGAAGGATTTGTGAGAGGATTTCTATGGGTTTTAAAAGAACGTTTGAAGCAATAAAAGTTTGATAGGCTAAGAATGTATTGACTCATTGGGTAAATTAACCAATTAATTATCTAAGTGAATTAATTAAGTCAATTAACATGCAATACGCGTGGTAGCATAAAAAAATCACCAAATAACTAAATGCAGCGAAAATTAAATGTGACACGAGTGATTTGTTTACGAATGGGGAAAACCATCGAGGCAAAACCCCATCGGGTGAATTTAAGGTTACCACTCCCGAGAAACCACTATTATCAAAACAAGCGGTTACAAGTAAAGAAATCACAGTATCTTATACCAACTTACAATTGAACTCTTACCCCAATACACAATTGGACTTGTAATGTAGTGACAATCTCTCCTTTCAATGCATGGCTCAAAGTACGTGGCTAACCAATCGATGCACAGATCTCAGTATGTGACTAACACACCAACTTGAGAAGGATGTTGGCTGCAAAGTTTTTTAGTTCATCCACACGATAAAGATCAAGAAGCTTCTTGGTTAAAAAACCGTATAGCGTACAAATGCAGCAACTTCTTCAAGAGAAAGATGAATTAGGGCAAATTGTCTTCGGTCACAATATGATGTAACAACAAGTGCAACAACCTTATGACGACCCTTAAAATAATCCTTATATATGTCTAGGGTTGAGAGAAAAGAAAAGCTAAACAAATAGCTTGGATATGTGTGAAAAACATATCTGAAAATCTGAATTTTGTAATTCTCAATAGATACAACTGTCGAACTATCTGTCGAGTTTCGAATATTAAACCTCAATAGATACATCTGTCATGCTCTTTGTTGAGTTGTAATGAACGATACTTCTTCACTTGATTCTTGGACAGATTTGCATGGTTTCAATATTTGGACTTGAACTCTTGTTTCTTGAAGTATTAAACACATCATAGATCTACCCAATTACAAGTAAAGTGTATTTTATCAAAGGATTAGCCAATGCTATATTACATATGTCCTTAACATGTTCCACATATGTCCTAACAAAGTTAAAACTTTTAGGGCACGTTTGTTAGACTATAACGGTAATTACATATATGTATTACAAGAAATATAAGATGTTGTAATGTAATATGCATTACTAGTCATTTGTATAGTGACACATAAATAATAGAATCCTAAAGACAATGAAATAAAAGCATTTTAAATCAAGCTTAAACTATAGGCAAAAATGCACTTTTATTCCCTATATTTTGGGTCAATTCCCATTTTGGTCTAAAAATTGATTTCATTACTAATATAGTCCCTAAAAAAAGAAAATCATTTTTAAAATGGTCCCTAAAAACAAACTTTCTATGTGGCAGATGGAGTGCCCTACTTGCTGACGTGACCATTAAAATATTATTAAAAATAATTATTTGACATTTTTAAATACCGCATCAGCATTTTAATTAATAAAATTAAAAATAAAAATAAAAAGCCAGATTTCTCAATTTTAATTTTAATTAAAAAATAAAAAAACAAACAAAAAAAATTACTTTTTTTAAGCTCTAAAGATTGAAGCTCAAGCTCCATCGTGTTCTCATTCAAAAAAAAAAAAAAAGCTCTCAATGTGTACTCATCTCTCACTTTCTCACACACACTGAACCCGAGCTCTCCCATCCATTCCTAACAAGAACACTTCTCTTGGTCTCAAGAGCCAAACAGCATGACCACTCAAAAATCAAGATCAAGAGAACCCACAATCTCATGATCCCTAATCCAACAAACCCTAACCCTTTGAATTGAAGACCTATAAAACCCATCCCACGATCAAACCTTAGCAACCCAAGACGAATCAAGTCGGTTCGTGTTAATCTCAACCGTGCTAATCTAGCTCGGGCATTGAGGTTGCCTTTTTCGGTGAAGAAGAGTGCCACCACTTCGATGGTTTTGGTGAACTCACTACGGTCAACAGAGGAGATTGGGTTTGTGAACAATTTGGAGACGGATTCTTCTCCACCACGCACCGCCAATCTGACCCCAAACTCTCTAATCTCAAAATCTCATCTCCGCTCAAAACCTTACACCCAATATTGACCAATGCTGAGCAGATCAAGAGGTTGATCTTCAAGGTTTTGATCATGGAGGCCATGGGGTCTTGATGTCGTGAAAACAATGGGAAAAATTTGAAGTCTTGCATGTGGGTGTTGTGAACACGGATCAGTGGTTGGGTCCACTGATGATTTTGGTTTGGGTTGTGATCTGGGTTTCATTTGTGTTTGTTCTCTATTTGCGATTTGGGTCTGTGTTTGTGTTTGATCTTTGTTTTTGTTCTTTTTTTTCATTTGTGTTGTTGTGATCTGGGTCGGTGTTTGTGTTTGATCTCTGGTTTTTTTTTTTCATTTGTGTTGTTGTGATCTAAGTTTGAGTTATTGGTTGTTGGGTTTGTGTTCTTGTAATCTGAGTTTGAGTTTTTCATTGCTAGGTTTGATTGGGATGAACACGAAGAACAAGTTGTGATGTTCTTATGAAAATTAATAATGATAAGTAATAATTTTTTTTAATTAAAATTAGATTTAAAGTTTTTTTAATAATTTAATTTCTTTTTTTATATAAATTTTATGACATGGCTTTGTTTAAAAAAATTAAAATGTTGACGTGGTATTTAAAAATGCCAAATAATTATTTTTAATAATATTTTAATAGCCAAGTAAGCAACCAGGGCACTCTGTTTGCCATGTAGGAGGTTTCCATTAGTGGGTTGATGGCAGGGACCATTTAAAAAACAATTTTCTTTTTCTAAGGACTACATTAGTAACGAAATCAATTTTGGGGCCAAAATGGGGAATTGGCCCAAAATGTAGGGACCAAAAGTGCATTTTCGCCTAAAATATATTTTAGAAAATATCTTACTTTTATAATTATATTTCTTAAAAAATATTTTTTAAATTTGAAAGAGATTAGTTATTTTTTATGATTTTTTATTTTCATAATTGTTATGTGCATATGGAAAGTTTCTGTATTTGGAAATATTTTTATTTTAAAAATTCATCCACCTACTAAGGATTAGCTATTACAACTCTTTTAGAGATAAATAGTTATTCTTTATTTTAAAGAATAGTTATTCATAAGGAATGACTATTTCCTGTAATAAAAACATAACAAAACTACTGAAAAGGTAAATCATAGGAATAACTATTACATTATAGTGCCTATTACAGTCTACCAAATGTACCCTTAAGTTGAAACGGTGTTCCGCATGGACGGGTTTTTATTTTTATTTTGCAATTTAACATCAAAATACTAATAATAGTTAGCATTGTTTTCAAACTATTTAAAAAACTAGCATCTCGAGTCTCTAAGACTCGAGTTCACTGTAGCAACTCTAGCCTTAGAGACTCGAGTTCTATGTACTAGCAAAGTTGAGGTGGAAAAATATTTCCTTAAACAAAACCCAAAAAACACATGCTCTCATCTTCTCTTAACAAACCCAGAATTGTTCTTCCTTTTTTTCCTTTTCTTCCTTCATTCTTCATTCTCTAGACCAACCAAACACAAATCAAAAACAAATCCCAGGGACAAACCCACAAAGACCCATTGCAGAAGAAGAAGGAAGAGAAGAATAAGAACACGGAACTAACCCGCAAACACCCACCAAACCCAAATCAAAAATAACCTCAAGAATAAACCCACAAAGACTTATGGCAGAAGAAGAAGCAGGAGAATATGAACACCCACTGAACAAACCCATAAACACCCATTACAGAAACCACACCCACATTAAGTCCGATTTGATTTCCCTCGCTTAAAGCCCTCGCCACCTAGGTTCAATCCAAATCGCTGCTTGGGTTGCTTTATTGTTGCTTCTCTGGTTTGCTTGGTTTTGCATTGTTGTTGCTTCTCTGGTTTGCTAGGTTTTGCATCATTGTTTTTGTTTTTGTTGCTTTTTTGCTGAGTTGCTTCTTTCTACTTTGTTGATCTCTGCATTGTTTCTTTTCTTTGTTGATCTATGACATCTTTGATGACTGTGTTTTCTCTTTAGGAAACTCGAGTCTTAAAAGACTCGAGTTCCACATTGAAAACTTTTCCATCTCAACACTATCATCGAATAAAACTCTAGTACTTGAGACTTGAGTTGTTACAATAAAATCGAGTCTAGGAGCCTCGAGATGTTAGTTTCCTAATTAGTTTGGAAATGATGCTAATTAATGAAATTGTTAGCATTTTGGTGTTAAATTGCAAAAATTATCCACCATGGGGGTCTTTTAACTTAAAGATGTATACGTGTCAGTTTTTAAAGTAGTCTTTTTTCTTACATGGCAGAACAACCTTAACTGGAGGAAAAAAGGCTCTGTTATTATATATAATATTATATTAGATTAGATAAACTTGTGATTGTGACAAGTGTTTATATTCTCTTACAACAAATGGCTACACTTTCCTTACACTAAGTGACTACTTTTCTTTAAAGATTTAAGTACATTACATAATTTTCCTATAGTTTGGAGTAATTTCAAATTAAACTTTAGGGAAAATTATAACTTACCTATTTGTGGTTTGGCAGAAATTTAAGTTGCCTACTTGTGTTTTGAAATTTGTTACTTTACCCATTTGAGGTTGGCTTGGTTAGAGTTTTATAATCCACATGTGTTAAAAATATGGATAAATATGTGATTTTGCTCCATTTTTATGCCTCTCTCCTCCAAAAAAAAAAAAAATAATACAAGATCAAAATGAATCCAGTAGAACACTTGCATAATGAGATTTCAAATTACAAGCATGAATTTATATTTCAGTCAAACCTTAGGTAGGTAAAGTTTCAAATTTCAAGCAGTAGGTACACAACTTAAATTACGGCCAAACCACAGGTGGGTAAGTTGTAATTTGTCTTAAACTTTAAAATTTTAAAAAGTTTAAATCAAAGTAATGACTTTTGAAGTTTGAAATTCATTTTAAGTCACATTCTTAATGACTTTCCATTAACAATAACTAAAAAACATGAATTTATATATATATATATATATGTGTATATATATATATATATATGTTTTTTTATGGGAAAATTTTAATATATATTAAAAACCTATCCAAAACAAAAAAGGCAATCCTTGTGCATGAAACTATAATACACTAGCCTCTGAGCATGCGCTTATGTGTGTGCACAGAAACTCTTTTATTGTTTTGGGTAAAGATTAATAATTTGCATATATTATAATTTAGAAATATATATATATATATTATTTATTTTTCAAACAAATAAAAAAGATAAACTTTAGAGATAGGCCGTAACTGTAATTTCTTTTTTGAACATAAAGGGAAAAAAAATCCTAAATTTTAGGAGTTCTTTTCTTGAATTCAAAATGAAATTTATTATTTGACATTTATGACCATATTTCTAAATAAATTTACCTTTTATTAATGAGAGTATTTTTAAATTAAATAAATGTCTAGTTGAAAGAGGAGAATCCTCTTATATATAGTGTAAGTACTAGATTTGGTTCCCAATCCTAAAGGGAAAAGGATTTAGGCCTAAAGAGCCCAACTCAATAAATTTGTAGAGAATGGGCTAAACAAAACCAGGTTTTAATGAATCAAACAGTAATTATAGTGAGCCCAGATGAAAGGAAAACAAAAATGAAATTGTTTTGCACGAAATGAATCGTCCTCGGCACAGGCTGAAGAGACTAAATCTCATTTACATATGCTTCCTTTGAATTCGGTTACAAGTCCAGCTCTCAATGCTAAAATGGTTTTCTCTTTCTTTCACAAATTTTAGATCCTCCTGGGGTTTCCTTCTTCGCTATATATCCCTCTCTTTTTCATTTCCCTCATCCACGTGTAGATCAAGTTGTTGACCTTGATCCCTGTCTCATCAACACCTTCTTGAAATCTTTGAAAGTAGCTATAAGGTGGCTTACCACTGTTCAGGTATCACCTCCACATTAATGTGGCCAGAGGATTAATTGCAGAGCATTCAATGCAGTGGTAGTAGCTTTCTCTTAGATATTTCTCAGCTTCCCTTCATTTCATGCTTCCATGACGTTTATCTTTATCAATGGAATCTTTTGGAATGTCACCCTCAGGGGCGAACCAATCCTTCACACCTCTGTTTTGCTTAGCCAAGGAGGCATTTCTCCTCGGACTATTTTCACAACCCTCGCAGCTATAATTTGTTCGTGGCGTTCTATCTCTTACGTCTTCCTTATTGTCTACATGTCCTCAGACCACTAAGTGTCCTTGAACCAGGCCCACGGCCCAACATAATCTTCTGGGCCTCTTATCCCTACATATAGTATAGATATAGTACACTATATAGCAATACTATATATTGAAGTTATATAACAACCAATCATTTAATTATTATTACCAAAACATTCGTAAATAAAATTCATGCTTTTACTTGAAGATTTTATAATTTGACAGTCCCTTATGTTATATTCATCATGTCCAACGGAATAGATGGAAAATGTGATTGTTGGGATCCTGAATGGCAAGATGAGAAAGGTCAAGAAAATAGAATTTGAAATTTGTGAGAAATTCATCTGAAATTTCAGTTCCTTGATTTCACCTGTATGGAGTGTGACAAGGAAAGGAGAAGGCACGGAGACAGTAGTGTGTCTTTAGGTGGTGAGAAAAACCTTGTGAATGTTAACATTAATATGTTAGACAATTTTATCAATTCAAATTAATATATTAGATAGCTTTATCTTCCATTCAAGGGTAGTTATAGTTTTGCTGTGTAAAGTGTACTTTCTAAAGACTATCATTCATCTATTGTTGTTACCATAAACTGGTCACTTAGTTGCAAATTTCGTGTACGTTTGGCTCCAAATTAAAAAGTCAGTTTATTTTACTATTTAGCTTATTTTTACTACTATTTATGGGTACCATTGCACTTTTTGGTACTATTTATGGGTCCCACTTTACCATTCTAGTTAACTTTTACCTTTATCTACAGTTCTTTCAGCAAAAAGTTTTTAATTTCAGCAAAATAGGTGGATCCCAAATAGATTTATACAAATATCATAGTAGGATGTGCTACCTAATGAAATTTGGTTTCGGGCTGGTGTGATATTACTTCCATCTTTTCCTTACCTCAAATCCACTATTTTTGAACCAGATAGTTAATTTTACCATTTCTTGTACTGCCACATACAGTTTCTGCAGTTCCTACGTCATTTATTTAAAGTTCCAGTCAAATATTTATCCTTTTCTTATGTTTTCCTGGCAACTAAATAAAGATTAACCATATCTTCAAGTAATTGTCTAAACAGTTGCGTATTAGGCCAATATGAGATAAGCAATTGTGTAGAAAAGTGCAGTGTTCTAGTTGCAGTGATGTGTTGATCCTGTATCTTGTGCAGCACAGTTCCTCCCAAGTCATGCTCTCCAAAATTAAAGCGAAGACAACAACACTTTCATTGTGGTAACTCTAGGAAGGCAATAAGAAGAAATTGCAATATTCAGACATCACGACTATGATAGTGGTACCGCATAAAATATAGTTTCTAGAACATGAAGAAATTGCAATATTCAAACACGAAGTCTGATGCATTTGCAACACTGGAAAGGCAACTAAAAAAGCTTGCCAGATTCCTCAAAGATAATTTCATACAATTATTATCTTTTAATTTTAACAATAAATCCTATTCTAGGATATCTTAGGCCGCAAGGATACAAATACTGCCTTGGAAAAATCATCTCCAAGAGAAATAAATAAAAGAGAGGATCCATTTGCACTAAACTCCAAGTTAGCGATATTCATGACTTTTGTGTCAGTTTGTGAGACATTTGACAATATTGGACAGATTGAATTCTGATGAACAAAAATATTTCATTAAACAAGACAAAGTTTAAAGATTACATGAGCAGCAAATATAGAAACAAGCCTTGTATTCAAACTAAACCCAGCAAAATATGACAATGCAGCCAAACCAAAGAATAAGTTTCAAAAATAGAAAGCAAAATCTGTAGAAATTTTTGGAAATTTTCAAGTGCCATGCACAAAATGATTAGTTACTAACAGATTGATGCCTTTTGTGAGGTATTTTCCTGCTTTTTAATGGTTACCGTTACTTCTCTTCACAAGTTGCTCGAGTCAGTTCCAATGGATAGCTCATTTCAATCAGAAATGAAGCATTCAATACAATTGTTGTGTGCTAGATAGCAACGCAAAAGGAAGGTATACATTTTTTATTATTATAGAAAATTGTAGTATTCCTGATATTCAAAAATGAGAAAACAAATTATTATATGACAGTGATAGTAGTAAGAAAGCAATGAAATAGGGGTGACATTAATTGGTAAAAAGAAGAACATTGAAAGTATGAAGTTCTGGTGCAATGGCTTTTCTTTTCCCCTATCTATTGTGGTGCAATGCTAAGGAACCGAAAGAAAGTACAAAGGCCATACCTACTTTGTGGCAAACGATGGAATCCAATCCCTTTAATATCAATATCATGTACTGGATCATTAAATTGGTATTGTAGTAATACCTCCCAAAGCTCATATTTCATTATGTGCAGTAAATTGAAAATGCAGTAGCAATTCTTGTACAAGTATTAATTGAATAAGTTCCCTTACAATTCTTCGTTGCCAATAACAGGTACTTTCTCGTATTTAAAACTGTCTCTAAACCACATGGGTAACATGCAGCGGCCTCTAAATAGCACACCTAATAGCGGACCACCAAAAGAAATCACAACCATGGTAATCCCCAAATTCATTGTCCTGATGGAGTCCTTAGCTTGGGTAGTGGTCATTGAATTTGAAGACAGTTGAAGACGTTCAAAGTAAAGAGGATCTGACTTTGATTGCCTGCTTTCAATAGTTCCCTTAGCAATTTCAGCGTTCTCTGCATGCAGTGGAGGGAATTGAATATTAATCCTTGTTTCACAGTCCAATGAACCATTTTTAATCGAATTTTGACCAGGTGATTCAAAATCAAGATTCCGACATCCTATCATGCACAGGAGACCAATATCCCTAACATATATTCCTTCAGCAAAAATAATGAATAATTTGGGTAAAGCATCAGCTACATAATTGAAGACCATCTTGAAACTCATATTCAGCATTCTGCTATGATTACTTTTCAGCTCATCCCGATGTACATAAAGCACATCTCCCACAAATTTTGGTCTTAAGAAACCCGACGTTACCTTTCCTTCAGTGTTCCTCACCAACATACCAAATCCCATGTCCAGGGAAAACCCATCAGGATAAGTCTTTCCCTTGCCCCTAACAATTTCCTTCCCTTGTGCACAAGAATTTCTTACAGCCTCAATCTCAGTATACTCATATCTAAGACCTTGGCGATCAATCGATCTTCCCCAACTCTGAAACCCAATTCTTCCAAAGTAACCTGAATCCTTCACATCTTTCTTGCTCCAAATTTCCCCCACAATACTACTCGAATTCCTTAATGAAATAACTGCCGGAAATCTCAAACTAAACCCAATACAGCAATCTCCTACAGAAGCATTAGCCAAAATTCTGCACGCGATGCCACAAAACTTAATTCTCTTTCTCATCCCAAGCACCCTCAGCAATGTTGCGTTAGGACTAGGGAATTCAGATTCCATAGCAATAAACTTACGAAAACCCAACAACAACTGTACCTTTCTGCTGCGCTGGTCACACCTAACCCCACGATAAGCAAACCTAGAAGGCAAATACTCAATACTCACACGTAAAGGATTGCAATTCACACTACCACAATCACTCCAACAGTGCAAATCATAGGCACTAGTCTGTCCATTGAAAACGGAACAAACACCACGGTCCAAATTGCTTGGAGACAAATTAATATCTCCACCACCTTTCTTTGCACTCAAACAATCAGTCTTATCAACCAAAGCATATTCATAATCTGGATTCTGTGACAACCCCAATATCACAATTGGTTCAAAGTAATTATAATCACTTTTCATAGGCAAACATTCTAATGTTCCACCAATCAAACTACCATAAATGCTATTATTTTCTGAATAATTAAGCTTAAGAACAACATCTGGATATTTTGAACTTAACGAACCAACATAACTCTTCCCTGATCCGACCATACAAAGCTTCCCAGAAGATTCTGACCAATACCCACAAACCGAAAACACCGAATTGTCTTTCCGATAACTAATTCTTCCCAAACGTCGCCGACCGAAATCAGAGTACTTCCATGGGTCTCGAATGGTCAGGGTGGCTTTGACCTTGTGAACACCATGGGAGGTGGTGTTTTTGATATATGAGGGGTTGAAGGAGAGAGATATACCGGACTCAGTGGTTCGGGTGAAGATTCCAACGCCGCCAGAGAAAAATGCAAATTGGAAGCTGAGGAAATCGTTGGAGTGGGAGACAGGGACATTGTCGGAGGATAAAGGGGGCTCGGGAACGACGTCATTGCAGTGCTGGGAGTAAGAGATTTCAGGTTTCCGAAATGGGTTTCGGAAAAAAGCTGTGGCGGTGAGGAAATTGAGGAATAAGAATAAGAAGCAGAGGAGGGGACTGAGTGTGAATTTCAATTTCTTAGGATTTGGAGAAGAAGAAGAACATGAATTTGAGCCCATTGATGTGAATTAAAGATTACAAAAATGAAAGAATTTACTCTCTGATAAGATTGAATATTACTCTCACATTGATGTGAATTGAAGATTGCAAGAAAAAGAAAAAAGAAAAAAAGAAGAAGACTGTTTTATTTACAGTTAAACAACAGTGCCTAAGAGAAAAAGAGGCGGGACAATAACTGCTTAACAACCCATTAAATATGGGGGAATACAAGTGTCTAATCTGTTTCTCAAATTCGTATTTTGAGCTGCCATCGTTTGGACTTTTGTAATAAGTGGAGGATTATTCTGACAAATTACAATAAGTGTTGTACTTTTTTTTTTTTTTTGGGTGAGAAACCAGCCTAATGGGCTGGGCCTTTATTCATATTAAACGAAAAAGAACATCAGTGGACGTCAAAATAAGCTAGTGGGGCTATATCCTCAGGCAATTCTTCAAGCCAAACCTGAGTACCCTTACATGATTTTGCTTTTTTAGCTAAGGCGTCAGCAACTACATTACAATTACGTGGGACATAAATGAACGCAGCTTGCTGAAATTCCATAGCTTGCACGCAAATATCTTCAATGACATGGCCATATGGTAAGACATTCGTAGGCCCCTCCAAAATAGCTTTAATGACTGTTGAAGAATCGCCTTCAAAAATGACCTGTGAAAGGTCTATCTCCCTGGCCAACTGCACAACTCTTCGACACGCCATAGCTTCTAATTCCACGACCGTCTAAGGTAGTCTAACTGGCATGGTTACAGCACCAATAGCTTCCCTCAGCCAGTCCCTAATCACAACGCCCAACCCCGCTAAGTTTTCTGACTTAAACACCGCAGCGTCAAAGTTGGCCTTGAAGGTGTGGGCTTCAGGTGGACACCAATGCTGCATCGGAGATGGCTCATGGATAGTTGCGATGAGGTCTTGTGCTTCTAGGAACTCCTGGAGTAGACTTCCTGCCATTTGGGTGATCTTATGCAGAGGTTGAGTGGGCAGTCCACGTCTTGAGGCGTTACGGCGATTCCACAGGGACCATGCGGTGATGATGAAGATCTCCTTCCTGTAGTCATCAGAAATCTGCATGAACCGATCTAGCAAATCCTGGAAACTAGAAACCTGAGCATCGGCAGCCTGCTGGGTCCATGTTAGAGAGCTCCACACCTCTGTAAGCTTCGAACATGACCAAAGTGCGTGTAGTTCGTCCTCTAGTTGGGCCTTGCACTCTTCACACATATCCACGCCAGTAATATGCCTGCATTGGAGGTTGACCATAGTTGGAAGGGAGCTGTTACAAGCCCGCCAGGTGAAATGTTTTATTTTATTTGGAACTCTCAGCTGCCAGAGACCTTTCTAGAACTTACTTTGTTGCACCAATGAGGAGGTACCTGCATGATTAGTTGAAGCATTGGAAACTAAAAGCTTATATGCACTCTTAGTTGTGAAAGTACCAAAGGGGGTGAGGCCCCATATGATCTGATCCTGTGGGAGTCGAGTACTCAAAGGGATGCCACAGATCATGATTGCTTCATAGGGTAGGAACAAATGTTGGATTTTAGAGAATTTTCACTCTCCTGTTTCAGCATTGATGAGCCTATCCACTCTTGTATTAGGGTCAATGGTAGGTACTGGTGATACCACAAATCTATGAGTATGCACCGGTAACCATCTGTCATCTCTAATTCTGACAGAGTTCCCATTTCCTGTTCTCCACACCATCCCTTTTCGAATTACATCCCTAGCATTTAAAATGCTCTTCCACACATAGGGTCCAATGGTGGATTCCTTAGCTTCAAGGATGGAACAATCAGGGAAGAATCTAGCTTTAAAGACTCTATGACATAGGGAATCCGGGTTATTTATCATACGCCACACTTGCTTTGCCAACATAGAATCATTGAATTTCTTAATGTCCTTAAAACCCAAACCTCCTTTCCTCTTGTCCTCACAAAGCCTTTCCCATTTTATCTAGTGCACCTTTTTATTAGTACCATCATACCCCCACCAAAACTTCCTAATGAGCGTTTCCAGTTCCTTAATCAGCCCCTTAGGGAGTTTGAAACAACTCATAGTATATGTAGGGATGGCCTGAATGACAGACTTAATCAAAATTTCCTTGCCAGCTTGGGAGAGGAGCTTCTCCTTCCAACCTTGCAATTTTCTCCACACCCTTTCTTTAATATAGGCAAAGCTTTGTCTCTTTGCGCGCCCAACTAGAACTGGCAATCCCAAATATTTCTCATATTGGCGTATAGCAAGCACACCTAGGAGATTTTGAATCCGGGTCTGCATTTCGGGCCGTGTGTTGGTGCTAAAGAAAATATTGGTCTTGTCCCTATTTATTTTCTGCCCCAAACCTCTTTCATATATTGAAAGTAAATCAAGCATTTTTTGGCACTCCTCCTCCTTTGCTCGACAAAACAGGACATTGTCATCAGCAAAAAATAAATGGGAAACTCGAGGGCCATTTCTGCAAATAGAAACACCTCTGATATCCCCATTTGCCTCTGCTTTTTTTAACAAACTCTGTAGTCCCATGACACATAGTAAAAATAAATAGGGTGACAGATGATCACCTTGTCGGAGCCCTCTAGATGGCTTGATGTTTCCCACTGGTTGACCATTGAGTAAGACAGCATAAGAGACTGAATTCAAACAAGACTTAATGAGAGTCACCAATTTATCAGAAAATCCCAATTTCTTCATAATTTTCTCCAAAAAGACCCATTGAACCCGGTCATACGCTTTACTCATATCAAGTTTTAGTGCCATAAACCCTAATTTACCTTGGGTTTTCCTCTTAAGATAGTGCAATGTTTCAAATGCAACCAGAACATTATCTGAAATTAATCTACCAAAAAGGAAGGCACTTTGGGATTCAAAGACCAAGTTTGATAAGATCTTTTTCAACCAATTTACCAACACCTTAGCAATCAATTTGTAGACCACGTTGCAAAGACTAATCGGTCGAAAGTCAGAGACTTTTTTTGGGTTCTTAATTTTTGGGATGAGAGATATGAAAGTGGGATTTAAGGACTCATGAACCACACCAGTATTTAAAGCATTAAGAACCATAGTAGTGACATCCTTACCAACTATGTGGCAATAGGTCTTGTAAAAAATAGGAGACATACCGTCAGGCCCCGGGGCAGTAAGAGGTGCCATTTGTTGAAGAGCATGGACCACTTCCTCTGCCTGAAAGTCACAGTCAAGAGCTGCATTCATCTCAACTGTTACTGCTGGCTCTATCCCATTCAAAATAGCATCAAACCCATCTGGTTGGGACGTGGTAAACATGTCTTGGAAATAACTTTTAATGATCCTACCCATTGCAGCTTCATCCTCCAGCCACGTACCAACTTCATTTTCTAGGCCTAGGATATAATTCCTTTTATTCCTTTGGCTAGCTCGCCAATGAAAATATTGAGTATTCAGGTCACCCTCCTTCAACCATGCTGTTCTTGCCCGTTGCTTCCACATGCATTCCTCCTTCCTTTTCAACTTGTCAATGTCTTTTCTCAAGTTGAACACACGGTTTAGGCTTGTCGTGTAACCACTAGACTCTTCAACAGATTGCAACTCCTTTAATTTCCTTGTTAGAGTGTTTCGGACATGACCGAAGGTGTTCCGGTTCCACTCCTTCAAACTTTCTTGGCACGTGAGGATTTTTTTGTTGAAGCCCGTAACTAAGGGAACCTCGCTGCTGTCACCCTATGACTCCCAAATCACATTTTCACATGACCCCTCTTTTATCCACATCACTTCAAATCTAGATAGACGACCCTTGCGGTAAAACCTTTTGAACTCTGACTCCGTGCATAAGAGAAGGGGCTTGTGATCAGAGTGGTAAGCCTCAAGGTGATGAACACGGGTAGATGGGAAATGCAGCATCCAATCCACAGTGGCTACACCCCTATCTAACCAAACCCATACATTATGAACTCCGGGCCTCCTGTTGCACCAAGTGAAGGGAAAACCACTGTAGCCCAAATCTTTTAGCAGGCAGAAATCTAAGGCATCTCAGAAAGATTGCATTTGTCTGTTTGGTCTGTCAAGCCAACCCTGCTTTTCTTCAGCCAACAAAATTTCATTGAAATCCCCTAAACAAATCCAAGGGAGAGTAAAACGACTACTAAGGGCCTGAAGTAGTGACCAGGAGTTTTCCCGGCTGGCATTATCAAGGTCGCCATAGAAACCCGTGAAACGCCAGGCGTCATCAACTCCATGATCTATAATGGCATCAATATGACGGTCAGAGGAAGACTGAACATCCACCTAAAAATCAATTTTCCACAGTAAAGCTAAGCCCCCTCCATTATTAACCCGTGGGACTACAAAAATATTTGTAAGCTATACCTTTCTTCCAATTCTCTCAATGGTAGACCTCTCACTTTTTGTCTCCATCAAGAAAACCATTTTGGGATCTTTGTTGCCGATCATAACAACTAGTTCATCTTTTGTCTGTGGGTTCCCAAGCCCACCACAGTTCCAACTAAGGCAACTCATTGGGCTGGGTGAGACTGGAAACCAGTCTCCACCGGTATATTTTCCTTGGCCTGCGTACCTTCTGCCAATACACGCTGTTCTTTAACCCCCTGGACTTCTGTTGATCCCGATGCAGAATGTTTTGCCTTGGTGCTTAAACTGGACTTCTTCTCATTGCTAGAGGTAATATTACGAGCTAGCTTCTTAAAAGTTTTGAGGCAAGTGGGTTGGAAGGACTTACTTGGTTTGTGCAATCTCCCAAAGGTGACTTAAGGTGAGCCACTTTTGCATGGCTAGTAGTAATGCCCATCAATCCACCATAAATGGGTGGGGTCATAAGTCCCACTACAGATTCCTTAGCATCATGTTTATCCACACGTAACCCTTGGATGCTTTCAGCCAATAATTCTGTACTTCCACTATTCAGAATAATATTCACAGCCCTACCACTTTCTGAAGCAACACCACCCTTTTTGACCGACTTGGATGGGATTGCATCTTCCATAATAAATTCGTTGCAGGAATCACTATCTTCACCATTCGCCACATCATGCTCTGATCCTGAATCCTTTCTGCTCACCGAGCTAGTGGGTGGGACTTTCTCCTTGCTATCTGATTTCCTTTACCACGGAGCATGGCTCTGAGCCTTCCTAGATATTATTGCAACTGATTTCCTCAACGGTCTAACCGTTTCAGCCCTCATCCAATCCCCAAACTGTTGTTCATCCCTTTTCAGATTACCCCAAACTCGTGTTCACCATGTGTTAGATGACCACACCAATAGCAGAAGTTGGGGAGGCGTTCATACTTGAGCCCCACCCAACCCAACTGCTTTCCTTCCGACCAAAGCTTATGACATCTCGGTAGTGGCTTGGTAATGTCAATGGCGATACGAGCCCTCAGAAATTCACCTCCCTCCCTATCATCCTCCGAATCAGCTACATCAATAACCTTCCCGATGGTGTTACCAATAGCTTCTCCTGTAGCCTGGTTGAGACTGCTTTGTGGGAGATTATGCAACTGAACCCAAAAATTCACCCTTGAAAATTCCAACGAAGGGACTTCCTCCACTACAGACACTTGCTTGAACGCTACTATATTTTTGTCGAACGTCCACGGCTCAAACTCAAGTACGCGAGCAAGATCCAGCACATCTGTGAATTCAAACAGGATAATGTTCTCACTAAGATCTCGGAGTTTGAGTTCACCAGTTGGTTTAAAGGTACGGGCAACAGACTCTACATTCAGAGTCCTTTTTATGAAAAACTGACCAGCCAGCCAGTGCATTGTCACTTCCAACGGTTTCGGCACCTCTGCACCATACTCCTCATCGTCATCTAGATTGAAACGGGACCATAGGCTCTCTAAACCCGCCATGACAAAGAGATGCCGACTTCCAAACCTATCCTCCAAGTGACTACAGACACCACCCCAAGCAAAAAAATACAGCAAACAAAACAATCCATCTTACCAGATTTTAGAGAGTCTGGAGGGCACGAAAACCTAAACCTTGGAAAGGGACAAATATTCTACTGGCGGCGTAAGAAAACCCTAGTAGCCAGAGAAACGGACTGTAAGTGTTGGACTTTTATCTATTATATCATGCCACCTTATAACACACTCAATAATTTAACT
The DNA here is from genome assembly GCF_040712315.1 of Castanea sativa. Classification (NCBI taxonomy): domain Eukaryota; kingdom Viridiplantae; phylum Streptophyta; class Magnoliopsida; order Fagales; family Fagaceae; genus Castanea; species Castanea sativa. The sequence continues at coordinate 14,198,358 of NC_134023.1, forward strand.
TTTATTTTCCTATACAATACATTAAAATAATGTATCTATACAATAAAATATATTACCCAAAATCATCTCTCTCTCTCTCTCTCTCTCTCTCTCTCTCTCTCTAATTTTTGTCTCTCTTCCTCCCCCTCTCTCTCTCAACCTCTCTTTCGCCATTGTGAACAAACCCAAAACCCAACACAACCACGATCAAAACCCAATCATCCCACCACTATTCCACTACGAACGCACACAATCTTCACCCACAAACATAACAAATACCCAAATCGACAGCGTTGGCAGGGGAGTGGAGAACCAAGGAGGCGCCAAGAATGACACAATTGTTAAGGGTGGAGCCAAAGCACGCCAATTGAGCAAAACCCTGTCCTTGATACCTAATTCGCCGCTAGGAAGCTCGATTCAAAGGAAGCAAACTTTGTTGAGGTTTTTGAGGACCTGGGTCGAGGAATGGTGAATGACTCTGACCTGGCTTGGTGATGGTAGGTCCAACCATGGTGGCTTTGAAGAGAGGAGAGAGAGAGTTTCGGGGTTGGAGAGAACAAGCAAGCCACCACCGTGAGAGAGAGAGAGAGAGAGAGAGAGAAGAGATAAGAGGTTGAAGAGAGAGAGAAAAAAAAGGCAGATATTTTAGGAATAAAATATATTATCTAGGTTTAGAACATTGCTATAGTACCATCATAAATTTAGGATGGTATTGTAGTGAAGTTGTAATTTTTTTTTTTTAAATTGCAGGTCTGAGTAATGCATCTTTTATGGGGTTTGATGCTAAATTTAAGCAAATTTGGAGTTTTACAACTTCAGAAACTAATGCTCTTAGGGCCTTAAGGGTAGTGGTGAAAGCATAGGACCAATAATTCAAAGGTAAGTGAGACTTATGTCTTTTGCTCTTAGAAACACCACTCTGTTGCAAAACATGAAGTTGGTAGGATGGGCATGGATTGGATATAGGTAGAGTATACTTATACCCAACCCGATTAATTTATCCATGGATACTTGATTATCTTACCCAATTAGTACCCATACTCAGTTGTTACTCGGTTTGTTTCTCCATAGATATCAATACCTAGCCCAAACCCAGTTTCTATAAAATCACCAAATATGCTTAAAAACCACTAAAATGACCAAAATATCCTCAAAATCTTTAAAATGAGCAAAATACCCATGAAACCTTTAAAATGGCCAAAATAGCCCCAATATTTTTAAATCACCAAATATGCTCAAAAACCACTAAAATAACCAAAATATCCAAAAAAATTTAAATGAGCAAAATACCCATGAAACTTTGAAAATGACCAAAATACCCTTGATATCTCTAGAAGCACCAAATATGCTAAAAAACTACTAAAATGACCAAAATATCCCCAAAATCTTTAAAAGAAGTAAAATACCTATGAAACCTTTAAAATGACCAAAATACCATTGAAATCTCTAAAATAACCAAATATGCTTTAAAAATACTAAAACTTACCAAAATAACTACTAAACCTTTAAAATGACTGAAGTATCTTTGAAACCTAAAAAATGACCAAAGTACCCATGAAACTTAAAAAATGTCCAAAATACCCCTAAAATATAAAAATTGCCAAAATACCCCCTAAACCTAAAAAATGATCGAGATATCCGTGAAAACTAAAATTTGACTGAAATAGCCCTGAACTTAAAAATGACCAAAATATCCCTTAAAGCTAAAAATGGCAAAATACCTTTGAGATCTAAAAAATGACCCAAATACCCCTGAAACTTAAAAATTACCAAAATACCCCATAAACCTAAAAAATGACTGAAATATCCCCCCTCAATTCTATAAAATGACAAAAATGCCCCTAAAACCTATAAGATGATAAAAATACACCCTAAACCTTATAAAAAAAAAATTTCTGAAATACCCTCAAACCTATAAAATAACCAAAAGACCCTAAAATCTTTAAAATGACCGAAATAACCCCAAAACCTCTAAAATGACCAAAATAACCCCAAAACCTTTGAAATGACCAAAAATAACCCAAAACTTCTAAAATTACCAAAAATACACTAAAACCTATAAAACAACCAAAATACCCCCCTCAAATATCTAAAATGACCATAATACCCTCGAAACCTTTAAAATGGTCAAAATACCCCTAAAGCTGTGAGGTGACCAAAATACACATGAAATCTCTAAAATTACCAAAATAGAGGTTTGAGGTATTTTGGATGTTTTGAGAGTATTTTCATCAAATTAAAGGTTCTAATAATATTTTAGTCATTTTGCAGGTTTTGAAAATAGTGGTTTAGGGAATTTTCAAAAAATTCAAGTAATATCCAAACCCTACCTGATAACCTTCTACCCATTAAGAAATGGATATTACTCAGAATATTTGGATTGGGTAGGGTTGGATATCCATTACCTAATGAGTATGGTGATCCCTACATGAAGAATGACTGTAAGATTTAAACTTAGTGCTAGGATATTCACCCACCATCAGTTCTTAGAATTTGGATTTTTGCAGAGAATTGGGTTTTAATTAGAGTTTTAAAAATGCACAAACACAAAAAAAAAAAAATGACATCAAACTTTTGTTTCAACAAGAACATCCATGTAAAACTAGTAAAATCATCTACAAATTAATATAAAATAATACTTAAAACCAAGAAGAGAAGTAGTGGGTTCAGGAAACCAAATATCACTGTGAATCAAATGAAATGGAAAAGTTGATGATATTTCATGTTTATTCAATGGGGTTCTGTGCATCTTTGCACTTATACAAAAACAAAGACGCAGATTCATGTACATTGATCAAAGTAGAATGCAAAATCTTAGAACTAGGGTGACCAAAATCAATTGTGCAACAATTAGATTTGATCTAGAGTAGTAGAATTACAAACTGAAAGATTAGGTTAGGTGTTGTAAGTGGAATATGCAATAGAAGAGTTCAAAGCTTCTGTAGTTCACCAATTGAAGGCTGGTGCTCATCTCAACTGTAGAATATGGCTTGAATTAGGAGATCGACTCCTTGTTGGATTTGGATAAGAAAGGAATTTTATTCCTTTTGGGTTGTTATTGTTTGAAGTTATCAAACTCTATTAGAAGTCTTGTATACCACTTGATTTTGAATTTTATTTGGAATCGGAGTGATTCTCCTTTGTGCAAAGAAAAGAAGTCTACTCCGTCTTGGTTTTGGATATACTAGCTGACTCAAATCTCCTATATAAGCATAGTGCTATTGCGGCAAATTCAAAGTGTGTGTGAGAAAAAGAGGCTCTCTCTTGTTTGGTTCTTTGATATTTGTGGGTTGCAATTTGAAATAGTGATAGATATTTACTGCTTGGTTTTAGTTCTATGGTTTTGTAATTTGCTCTCTCAAAAGCTTAATATTGAGTTTGACCTCGATTTGACTAATAAATCATGTTAGGCCAAGCCGAGCTCAAGTTCTTGGACTATTTGACAAATTCAGGCCTAAATATAATTTATAGGCATAGATCAAGTTTAAACATCTAAAACTCAGCTTGAATGCTTTTAAAAAATCAACAGAAACTCTAAGATACAAATTGAAAAAGACGTATCAAAAGAATTTTAAAAAAAATATTATGGGAGGCGTGCTTTATACGATATTATATATACACTGTTTCTTTTAACAGTTCTATTAGTATTAGGTTACTGTGATTCCTATTCCATATATGCGTATAGCATTAGTAGTAGGTTGTTTTTTATTATTTTTAAATCATTATGAGGTGGGACCCATAGTTTTATATTAGAGTTATAGTAGTTTCAGAGTTCTATTAGGGTCAAAATTGGAAATTAACATTAATTTCCAAACAATATAATTAATAGGCATTGTTACAAAATTATATTTTTTACTAACATCTCGAGTCTCAGAAAGTCGATTTTGGGCTATAAATCGAGTCTCAAAGACTCAATTTTCATGGTCTGATTACTTCTGATATGACTTTTTTTTTTCCACGTGGCATCTACTTGGAAATCGAGTCTCTAAGACTCGATTTATAAACCCTTTACAATACAAGACCTTTTACACCTTCTCATCTCATCAGAGAAGAAAGAGAGAGAGAAAGAGAAAAAAAACCCAGAAACAGAAAGACAAGGAAAAAGCTGAGGGGATCATGGGAGGGCGGGTTTCAAGTTGGCGTAGGCCGTGTGTGGTTGTGGAGCGTAGGTGGCCATTAGTGCTCGTGGCTAGCCGTGGGTCAAGTTCAAATTGCCGTCGAAGATCGAAATTAGAGTGGGTGGCTTCAGATTAGCGTGGGACCATGGGTGGGTGGGTGGCTTCAACTGGGCGTGGGCCGTGTGTGGTCGTGGGGCATGGGTGGCCGTTGGTGGTCGTGGGTGAGTTTTTATTTTATTTTATTTATCTTTCTTCTCTGGTGGCGGATCCAGTCTGTTTGGGTTTGTTGGTATGGATTTGGCGGTGGTGGCGTTGTTGGATTTTAGGTGGTGGTGGTGGCTGCTGTGCTGTGGGTGAGTTTTTTTTCTCTTCTCTGGTGGTGGACCCGGTCTGTTTGGGTTTGTTGGTATGGAATTGGCGGCGGTGGTGGTGGTGGTGTTGGATTTTAGGTGGTGATGGCAGCTGCTGTGTTGTGGGTGATTTTTTTTTCTTTCTTCTCTAGTGGTAGATTCGGTTTGTATGGGTTTATGGGTATGGATTTGGCGGTGGTGGTGTTGTTGGATTTTAGGTGGTGGTGGCGACTGCTGTGCTGTAGGTGATTTTTTTTCCTTTAATGAGAAGGTGTAAAGGGCATTTTTCAAACATTATAAATCGAGTCGTGTAAAGGGCGTTTTTCAAACATTATAAATCGAGTTTTAGAGATTCGATTTCCAGGTAGACGCCATGTGGAAAAAATGTCACATCAGACGTGATCAGACCATAAAAATTGAGTTTTTGAAAGTCAATTTATAAGCTCAAAATCGAGTCTTTTAGATTCGAGATGTTATTAAAAAATATAATTTTGTAACTGATGATGCAAAGAAAATCAGTAGGCTAGATGCTTCGGACTTGAAAGGACCACTTGCTCTCTCAATGGCCTAAAAAATAAAGAAAAGCGATCAAAGGTGACCGGGGTTGCTAGCCAAGAACCCTTCGATGGCAAAGTTAGTTTTTTCTCTATATTTTTGGAGTTCCAACTTTTTGGGAGAAGTAAAAAACGTACCTTTTTCTGGTCTGAATGGGTGTTTATATAGTGTCCTAGGAACAGTTATTGGAATTGTCAACACTTCATTTATAAGGACGTATTTGGCTACCCTGACCCTCAACTTCCTAGTTTCATCTTTGTCTTCTGGAAGCCTTCCATCTTTAAGATAAATTACTATTGGACTCATCCAATTTTCTCCCCCTCCTATCTGCTGTATGTCCGGAAAGTCTATGCTTGGCATATATTGGACGTTGTCGCACTCGTCCGTAACTCCTCCTGCCGAAGCTACTTTTTCCAAGGCATCTGCTTCCATATTTTCCTCCCTGGGGAGTTGAACAAAACTTACTGCTGAAAACTTTCGTGCGAGTCGTTTCACTTTGCTGAGGTATTTCTTCATCCGATCTTCCTTAGTATGACACATTCCATTTACTTGGTTGATGACTAGCTAAGAATCTCCTCTGATTGTTATCGACTCCGCCCCTAAGGACTTAGCCAATTCCAATCCTTTGAGTAGAACTTCATACTCAGCCTCGTTGTTGGTGGTTTGATACTGTAGACGGGCCGCGTACTCCAACTTGTCACCCTCTGGGGACTTTTGTATGACTCCAATCCCTCCTGCATATAGTGTGGACGATCCGTCTACATTAATGACCCATCTTTCAACTCCTTTGTCTTTGTCCAGCTCATCCTAGCTGGGGTGAACTCTGCGATGAAATCTGCTAATGCCTGCGCCTTTATCGCACTCCTTGGAAGGTATCTGATATCAAACTGGCTAAGTTCAACAGCTCATTGTATTAGTCGTCCAGCAGCTTTCAACTTGTTCATTGCCTTCTTTATAGGGTAATCTGTTAGGACGTTGATAATATGAGCTTAGAAATAATGCCTCAACTTCCTAGAAGTCGTAATCAAGGCAAAGGCTAGCTTCTCCATCATCGGGTATTGTCTTTCTGCTCCTCTTATTGCACGGCTTGTTTAATAAACCGATTTTTGGATTCTCCCCTCTTCTCTGACCAACGTCGAGCTTACTGCATGTGGGGACACCACCAAGTACAAATACAGCTCTTCTCCAGGTACAGACGGACTCAGCAGCGGCGTTGTCATGAGATATGTCTTCAAATCTTGGAAGGCCCTTTGACACTCGTCTGTCCACTCAAATGCCTTCTTGAGGACTTTAAAGAATGGCAAACACTTGTAAGTAGTTTTCGACACAAACCTGTTAGGGGCGGCGACTCGTTCGGTAAGAGACTGGACTTCTTTGATATTTTTCGGTGATTTCATATTCAGTATCGCCTAGATTTTGTCCGGATTTGCTTCAATTCCTTTGTGCGAAACCATGAACCCCAAAAACTTCCCTGACGAAACTTCGAAAGCACACTTGCTTGGATTTAATTTCATGTTGTACTATCGCAGTGTATCAAAAGTCTCTTGAAGGTAGTCCAGATGATTGTCCTCATCTTGGCTTTTCACCAGAATGTCATCTACATAAACCTCCACATTTCGCCCGATTTGAGGACGGAACATGTGGTTAACCAGTCTTTGGTAGGTCGCCCCTCCGTTTTTCAAACCAAAGGGCATCACTTTGTAGCAATACAACCCTTGGCTTGTAATGAATGAGGTCTTTTCTTGATCCGTTTTATCCATCTTTATCTGGTTGTAACTTGAGAAGGCGTCCATGAAGCTCAGCACCCTCTGACTTGCCGTCGAGTCCACCAGCTGGTCAACGCGTGGCAATGGGTAACTATCCTTGGGGCAAGCTTTGTTTAAGTCGGTGAAGTCCACGCACATTCGCCACTTGCCGTTAGCTTTCTTCACCATGACCACGTTCGCCAACTAGTTTGGATAATAAACTTCTCGGATGAAATCCACAGCAACCAACTTCTGTACTTCTTCCTTGATGGCATTGTCTCGCTCAGGAGCAAAAACCATTTTCTTCTGACGCACTAGTTTTGAATAGGGACACACGTTTAGGCTGTGAGTAATAACACTTGGACCAATGCCAGGCATGTCTTCATGACTCCATGCAAAGACATCGAGGCTTTTCTTCAAAAACTGGACCAAAGCATGCTTTGCCTCTTTTTCCATGCTCGCCCCAATTCTAGTGAACTTCTTAGGCTGGTTCTTGTCCAAAGGGACGTCCTCTAACACTTCAGTGGGTTCTACTGTGATCCTTCTCCCGTCTATACTCATTGCCTGTATATGCTCATCCATCGCCAGTATGGCTAAGTAGCACTCTTTGGTGGCCAATTGATCTCCTTGTACTTGGCCCACTCCGTGCTCGGTTGGAAATTTGATGGACAAGTGGTAGGTAAAGGTTACCACCTTCCAACTATTCAGAGTTGGTCTTCCAATAATTGCATTATATGACGATGCACAGTCAACAATAAGAAAATTTGCCTCCTTGATTATCTGCTGCGGATATGTTCCAACGACCACTGGTAATGTGATGGTGCCCACTGGTTGCACCTTCATTCCTTTGAATCTTACCAATGGCGAATTCACTGGTCGAAGTTGATCTCGTCCTAGCCTCATTTGCTGGAAGGCGGGGTAATACAGAATGTTCGCAGAACTACCATTGTCTATCAACACCCTCCTAGTCATGTAGTTAGCAATAGGTAGGGTGATGACTATCGCGTCATCGTGTGGGTGGTGAAGTCGTCCTGCTTCCTCGTCTGTGAATGTAACGGCCTGCTTGTCCACTTCCCTCGTTTTAGGAGGTCGTCTAGACAGCTGGATGTTTTGCACCACCTTCAGGTATGTCTTCCTCAACTTGGATGATTGCGCTGTCGAGTTTCCTCCTATAATTACTCTTATCTCTCCTAGTGGGGGTCGGGATGACTCTTCCACCTTAGCTTTCAGTTTCTCATCTCTCTAGTCTCGCCCAAGGAAGTTCCTTAGCTTTCCTTGTCTAATGAGATTCTCTATCTACTACTTCAAATCAAAGCACTCGTCCGTGTCATGCCCGTAGTCTCTATGAAAGCGGGAGTACTTGCTCCTATTGCGCTTGTTTGGATCTCCTTTCATCTTATCCGGCCACTTCAAGGATGATCATCCTTGATCTGCATAAGAACCTGCTCTAGTGGCATAGTTAGGGGCATGTATTGCTGATTCCTCGCTGAGAAACTTGCCTTCTTACCATCTTTGTCTTTTCTCTCGTCTACCCGAGCCTTCTTTGGATGAGGTCCCAGATCTGAGTAATGCTGGTGGCTTGCTTTTGAGCGCACTGCTTTCTTTCTCTTCTTGGCTATGATAACGTCCTCAGCATTCATGAAATTTTAGGCCAAATGGATGAGTTCGGCCATAGTCTGTGGTTCCTGCTTGTAGAGCTTATGGATGAACAAGTCAGAATTGACCCCATTATGGAAGGCGGCCAATAATAACTTGTCATCCATTTCGTCTATTGTCAAGGCTTCCCTACTAAATCGGGTGATGAAGGACAGCAAACTCTTATTTTTCCCTTGCTCTATAGTCAGCAAACTAGAAGAGAAACGCTTATGGCGTTGCCTTCCAATGAAGTTATTGACAAACAACTTACTCAACTCTTCAAACGATCCCACTGAGTTTGGGGGTATTTTACTAAACCATACCCGCACTGGTCCCTTAAGTATGGTAAGGAAAGCTCTGTACATAATCTCGTTCGGGACCCCTTGAAGGTGCATAGTCATTTTGAAAGTAGCAATGTGGTCACACGGGTCACGATTTCCATCATACGAATCCAAGGAAGGCATTTTGAATTTCGGAGGTAGGGGATGACTGTTGATGGAAGTTGTGAAAGAGGAGTCCATTCGGTGAACCAAATCATCCACTGGATTTGCCCATCCCATGTTCTCCCTCATCTCATCCATGGCTTTTCTCATCTAGTTCAACTCTCTTTCCAAGTGTGGCACTCTTCTTGAAGCGGTACCCTTTGTCTGATTTTCAGACTCGACATTTTCTCCTCCACCTTCCCGACTCTGGGTTCGTCCTTCCGTGTTCCCATCTTGGCGCTGCCTCCTAAGGTTGATCTCCCTATTCAACTCTTGATTCTGACGGGTCAGTTCTGCCATAGTGGCAGTCATGGATTGTATATGTTGAATAGAAGGCGGTTGCATGACAGACACTGACCTGCGATTGCGAAGGGGATTACTAGAAGCATCCCTACTCTCCTGGTGGCCTGGGCTGGTAGCCCTTGATCTTGTTCGAACCATTTATCTTTTTGTCTGGGAAAAGCTAATCATTGACAACAAAAACAGATAAGTCAAACGAAAAGAACAGCGAATAGAGTAGTTCTCACAAACGGTGCCAACTGATGATGCAAAGAAAATCAGTAGGCTGGATGTTTCGGACTTGAAAGGACCACTTGCTCTCTCAATGGCCTGAAAAAGAAAGAAAAGCTATCAAAGGTGACTAGGGTTGCCAACCAAGAACCCTCCGATGGCAAAGTTAGTTTTCTCTCTATATTTTTGGAGTTCCAACTTTTTGGGAGAAGTAAAAAACGTACATTTTTCTGATCTGAATGGGTGTTTATATAGTGTCCTAGGAATAGTTATTGGAATTGTAACCTCCCTTGGATTTGAGGAGGTAGGAGGGTTCAAGGATAACTCCCACAACCGTTTAGGAGTTATATTTTCTCATACAACGGTCACCGGAAGTTATGCGTATGTTGCGGAGTGGTGAAATATACTTAGTAATTCCTAAGTGTAAATGTCTCGTCCAGGAGTCCTCTTGTGGACGAATCCCTTCAGGGCGGGGATGGGCGCTTTCCTTGGATGAGTGATGCGGGTTTGTTTTCGTCCATGGACGACCATGGGCGTTAGCCTCGTCTTGGTGCTTTCTTCTGGACGGCTGCTGGTGTGGATGACCATGGACGATCTGGAGTAACTTTTTCTTCATTCATCATCAATAACAGTGCCTATTAATTATATTTTTCGAAAATTAATGTTAATTTTCAATTTTGGCCTTGAGTTCTAAACCATGTAGCACTAGGCTGTTCCTAATAAATAGAAAAGTTTTGTGTCTTATGTGTAGGAGGGCCAAATAAGACATTTCAGTTCAATATGTTATCATTATTGGTAAACCTTTTGAAAGTTTAGGGGCACCTCTCCCCCAACACCCCCTTCCCCCCCTCCCTCGCCCTCGCCCTCGCCCTCGCCCTCGCCCTCCCCTGTTTGTAATACAATACAACGTGGGTTTTGTTACCTGAAAGGCCAACTGCAATCCTCATGGCTTTTTTGAGAGCATGGTCGCCTTTAACCATTTTTCTATGTTTTTGCTAAGAGATGAAGTATCCCTTAGACTGCTCGTATTTAATGTCAAGTATTTTAATTATTACTTTGTATGATGGACTTTAACACCTTCCAATGAAGAAGTAATTTGGCCTTTTCCATAGAAGTCATGAAAGTAAACAATTTTACATAGAATTATCTGAATCAGTCCAATTTTGTGTTTGAGTGGAGCTAAGGTTACTTGAAATGATGTCAACGTGTACACACTAGTGTAGGTGATACCGTACCATACCGGCCGGTATATATCGTACTGGCCAGAAAATCGGTACAGTACACCTCCTGTTTCGTACCGGAAAAAATATCGGTCGTACCGGCCGTACCGGCTAAATCCGGCTGTTTCGGTCGGTAAATGGATACCGGGCCGAAACACGAAATACAAATCTGAGTAAGCCAAGAAAACCCAGCAGAAAGAAGGAGAAAAATGAAAAAAAAAATGCAAAAGGTAACCAGTGAACATATATAAATTCCAAATTTACAACATATATAAACTAAAAAAAAAACAAACACTCCTCGGCAGCGACACTGGTACCGTCCCAATTGCGTCGCTTGCCATGGCCAGTTAACCACGCTGCCAGTGTTCTTGCTAGGAGTCTGTAACGCCACTCCTCGGCGGCAACACTGGTACGCCTCTTTCTCTCTTGCCACTCGTCCATGGCCAATACACCTCTTTCTCTCTTGCTCTACACTGGTTAAGACTTAAGAACTGCTCAACACTGCTGTGAAGCAGTTCACTTTGACCGAACTAGTAAACTTCTTTGAGAGTTGAGAGAGCTGGAGATGGCGGCGGCTCTTTTCACAGAGAATGCAAAATGGGAACTAGTAAACTTCTGGACTAAGGGTTGAAGTGTTGTACAACTGAAGTGTTGTACAGCTGTTTGGTTTACCCATAAGATAAAAATAAAATAAAAAGTGTTATATAGCTGTAAACTTCTAGACTAAGTTTTATCTTTCTTTATTTTTTTATTATTATAATAAGGTATAGTATAATAAGGTATATTAGTTTTACAACTTTTGTTCCGGTGATTGAATATTCTTTACACAGTACACCACAATTAATAATAATAATAATAATATAATATATAATAATGTGGTTTATATTAGAATATCTATAAAACATTAAACATACCAATAAAATAATATTTATAACTAAATGTTTGTAAAAAAAAATCATTATAACTTTGTATATTGTATAAAATAGTAAAAAATAGCGGTGAATTCTAAATGGTACACCGGTATTGATCGGTACTCGAAATATATCGTACCACTAGCTAAACCGGTACAGCCTCCGGTACGGTATTGACACACATGTGACCAAAAAGGCAAAAACAAGCCAGCCCAAACTATCTAGACGAACAATGTTACAATAAATTTCACAAATATTATATTCATTCTTACCAACTTGCAATACAAATATATACCAACAATTAACTTACAATTTCTAGTGTGGCTAAATTGTCCTTGTTGTCAAACGGGAAACAACTAAAACCATACTTATTTGAAGTTCTCTACGAGGAGAGAAAAATAACATCAACAACGTATAATGAAACCAAGCCCTAATTTAAAGTAGAATATACATCTCCATCACCTCATGAAGCATTGAGGACTTTATTTTTTGGGTACTAAGAAAATTTTTTATCCTTTCTAAATGGAAAATTATCCATTAGAGGAATTCATCATGAAGACCAGAAGATGTATAGTATAACCCTTCAAGTGTCTCCCTCTTGGTGGTTACTTTTGCTGATGGTTGGTACAAAATTACATTATGGAGCAAGCAGACGCGTCATGCTCATATCTCAGTTCATCTTTTTTCTCATCTTCCTTTTCTTCTTTCTTCTAATCTGTAACGCTTAGTATGCTTGCAGGCTGCCTTAACCACTTGCTTAGAAACCCTACAAGTGCAGCGGGATCGATCCCCTCGCCTTGTACCTCTATTTGGTCCTTGTCTTGCCCTTTTACACTTGCTGATTGCACTCCTGCAAGTGTCACATGCACCAACAAATTAATTAATAGCTATAATAAATAGGTTTTGATGATGCCGAAAATATCACCAGTGAGTTGCAAGCACCCCTCCGCCTAAAGCTATACCTGCAAAAAGAAAATAATGGACCTAAAGAGAGCACCGGTGTGGTGCCGGCCAAAAACCCTCCGAAGGTCAAGTTAGAATCTTGTGTCTTTTACCCTAGAGTGCCAGAGTAAAGAATACTATGCGTACCTTCATATCTAGGGTTTCTGAGGTATTTATATTGAGTGGAATTACCTTTCTTTTAGGATACAACTTCCTTCTCAAGTTCCTTTCCATATAGGAGTCTTCCCAAACGTGTGTCGCAAGAAGTCCAAATATGCACGTTTGCGTGGGGATAAAGCAAAAACCCATTTGAAACATATCAAATGACATGCAACCCGGAATCTGCAATTAATTCATACATGACGGATACTCAGCAAAATCTAACCGTCATAGTCGTGTCACCTACGGTGTCGATCCGTCTTCATTATCTCCGTCCCTTCAAGTTTTATGGGAATACCTGTCTCCTATTTTTATCCCCTTCAGTTGCCCCCTTCAGTCCTTGGATCCGTCTTTGAAACCTGACAGATTCATGGAATGACTAAAGCAATGTATTGAGAGGGGACGGTCTTAGTATACCATAACGGATGACACGTGGCCTGCATTTCTGACGAAGAACACGTGGTCCTTGTGGATTGGCTATTTCCCCAAATCGAGGCGTCGCTTCGTATCCCGCGCCCTTTGTTCTATAAAAAGCCAGAAATTTCTCCCTTCATTTTCTCTTCTTATCAAAAATTTGTGAGCAGAGCGCAACCGTCACAGCTATCGTGCCTTCCTGTCGTTCAGCAGATCCGTCCGTCGTTCCTCGTCAGAAACCATCTTGATCCGGTATGTATTCCAAACCTTTCTCCGTCTTTCTTTTAATTTCATTGTTTCAAGTATATGCACTTTCTTTAGATCCGTCGGTGTCTTAGGTTATACCGTCATAAATGTAGGTAATGTCTAGTGCGTCAAGTAACCAGTCGTTTGTCCGCGAGGGGGCGGGCTACGATGAAAAGTTTCCGTCAGGTCCAAGAGATCCTGACACTTCAAGCGAAGAGAGGAATCCGTCCAGTACCTCTTCTTCCCTTGATGGTGGTCTGGAGACGGAGAGTTCTGAGTCGTCCAGTAGCTTGGACGGTGTGGATCCCCCCGTCCAGTCAGTAATCGGCCCAGATGGCCTAAGAAAGTTCGTCATGCTGCCTTTTTGGACGGTAAATGATTTTAGGTCATCCATGACTGAATCTCAACTCAACACACTTAGGACCAAATACCAAATACCAGACAACATCCGTCTACGTCTTCCCGAAAAATCCGAAAAATGCTACTATAAGGGGGTAGACGGTGTTGGAATCTACGAGCAAGCTTTAAAGGCGGGGCTCAGATTTCCATTAAGTTCTCTTCACCGTCAACTTCTTCAATACCTTGGCCTGTCCGTCACCCAAATCTCCCCAAACGCCTGGAGGGTGTTCATTGGGGTTGAAGTTTTGTACGGGGCAATGTCTGACGGTGCCCAAAGGTTGACGGTGGAGGAATTTTTCCATTGCTATCGTCCAACAGAGATAGTCAAGTCTAAGGGGATGTATAGTTTTGCGACTAGAAGCCCATTATTGAGGCTCGTCAGTGATACTCCAGACTCGAACAGAGACTGGAAGAGTCGTTATTTCTTTTTGGAAGGGGACGAATGGATGTGTCGTCCAGGAGATATAATTAACATGCCCGTCGACACAACATGGGGCATAATGCCTCCGTCGGGTATGTATCCCATTTGTTTTCGTCCAGTCATTCTTCAAAGTTGATTTATTTTTAAGGTCTAACCGTCTTTAGCTGCAGCTCGGGACCGTCCACAAGTTGACTTGGAGCAGTGGAATTTTCTGGAGAAAATTTTTAACAAAACAAAACTGCAAGAGAGGACTTGGGCTCAACTCGTCACACTCGATACTCTACACTGGTATTGTGACGGACCCGAACCTTCATCCGCTGCCCATCAATACGATAACAGAATTCGAAAACGTAAGTTCGTCGAAACTATACCCGTCTTTCATCTTTTTTTTGTTTTACCTTACCTTTCCTTTCCCACAGACGGCGCCAACTGATGATGCCGAAAATATCACCAGTGAGTTACAAGCACCCCTCCGCCTAAAGCTATACCTGCAAAAAGAAAATAATGGACCTAAAGAGAGCACCGGTGTGGTGCCGGCCAAAAACCCTCCGAAGGTCAAGTTAGAATCTTGTGTCTTTTACCCTAGAGTGCTAGAGTAAAGAATATTATGCGTACCTTCATATCTAGGGTTTCTGAGGTATTTATATTGAGTGGAATTACTTTTTTTTTAGGATACAACTTCCTTCTCAAGTTCCTTTCCATATAGGAGTCTTCCCAAACGTGTGTCGCAAGAAGTCCAAGTATGCACGTTTGCGTGGGGATAAAGCAAAAACTCATTTGAAACATATCAAATGACATGCAACCCGGAATCTGCAATTAATTCATACATGACGGATACTCAGCAAAATCTAACCGTCATAGTCGTGTCACCTACGGTGTCGATCCGTCTTCATTATCTCCGTCCCTTCAAGTTTTATGGGAATACCTGTCTCCTATTTTTATCCCCTTCAGGTTCAAGTGGTGTTAATATGTAGTGTTACAAATTTTGTAATACAATACAACGTGGGTTTTGTTACCTGAAAATTTACATAGAATCCTCATGACTTTTCAGCGACATCCGCCGCAGTGTCGGAGCCAAGAATTTAGGTCAAGGGGGCCAAGAATTTAGGTCAAGGGGGGCAAGATTAAAAGACAAGATTGGAAGTAAAAAATTAATCAATATTAATAACAAAATAAGTAAACAACTATATGATAATGTAATTGTCATATAGAATCTAACATAAAATGTAAACTTTAATTTATTTTTTCACACCTAGCTTATTTTACTCAATTGCCCTCGACGATTTTTCATATTTTGAAACCGCTGCATAATTTCTTCACACTCAATAGTCTTGAATATATCTTTCTCAATATATGTGACTAAGCAATCATTCATCCACTGATCTCCTATTCGATTGCGTAATCGATTTTTAATTATGTTCATTGCTGAAAAAGCTCTTTCAACAGTAGCTATTGCAACTGGTAAGATCAATGCCAAAGTCACTAATGAGTAAACCAATGGATATGAAACATTCTTTTTCATTTCTACCATCTTTTCAAGCAAGGTCCAATTCCTTTAAGTGCTGAAAACTCTTTAGAGGACCGCATGTCATGGATGTATGTCTCAAGTTGGTTATCCAAGAAAGAAACTTGAACTGTTGAAAAATCACTTGGATAAAACTGAGCAAGCCGAATTAATTTCTCCTTGTTGAATGCTGAAAATAAGTTATCTGGGTTCAAACATGCAACACAAAGTAATAATTCAGAATTTTCAAAACGACTATTGAGTTCCTGAAGTTGCATATCTATAACAGTATAAAAAAGCTCCACTTGATAATGATGTGAATTTTTCATGTTTTGAGCTTTTCGTCGTGGCCAAGGTTGATAAAAATCATCCATATCAGGAACATCAATATTATTTTTTGCACAAAATACAGAAACCTCCTCTAGCAAAGAGTTCCACCCATCATCTCTCATGACCTGTAAACGTTGCTTTGAAATGTCAACCAACTTCATAGCTTTCACAATATCTTGAGCTTTTCGTTGTAATGCCTGTGACAACTCATTACTTATGCCAAGCACACCTTTCATCAAATGTAAATCAAACACGAATTCAAATGTTTGGAGTAAACCAATTAAGATATTTGCTTCTGCTCTCTGATCAGAATCTAAACCATCTTCTATAATAGTTTCAATCACATCAATTACATAAGAAAACATGTGAATAATATTAACAAGTACACCATAATGAGAACTCCAACGTGTATCTCCAGGTCTTTTTAGACTCATTTCTTGATTCAAGCCACGACCAGTTGAAATTTCATTATTTTTTAGTGCTTCTATAACTTCAGCATTACGTTTTTCACGAAGAATATCATGACGTTTGCATGATGCTCCAACAATATTGAATACCTTTGCAACCAAGTTAAAAAAGGTTGCAATCTGGATGTGATTTTTTGCTACTGCAACTAATGTTA
This sequence comes from Castanea sativa, assembly GCF_040712315.1. Taxonomy (NCBI): domain Eukaryota; kingdom Viridiplantae; phylum Streptophyta; class Magnoliopsida; order Fagales; family Fagaceae; genus Castanea; species Castanea sativa. Next base: position 14,214,900 of record NC_134023.1, read on the forward strand.
GTTGAAGCTGATGTGCAAAGCAATGGACATAATAGGTAGAAGGATTATCTTTCAAAATAAGAGTTTTTAGTCCATTTAACTCACCTCGAATGTTGTTTGCCCCGTCGTAGCCTTGTCCCCGCAATCTACTAATGCTTAAGCTATGTTTATTAAATACCTCCTCAATTGCACTCTTTAGTGTCACTGCTGATGTATTATTAACATGTGTAATGCCTAAAAAGTGCTCATTCACATGTCCCAGTTTGTCCACATAGCGCAAAGCAATCGCCATTTGTTCTTTAGTAGACATATCACGTGATTCATTAACTATAATAGCAAATAATGAGTCTCCAATATCTTTAATAATAGCATTTATTGTCTCAACGGCTGCAACATTTGCTATTTCTTTTTGGATATCAGGAGAGGTCATTTGATGATTTTCAGGAGCATTTTCGAGGACTGCCTTATCAATTTCTTCATTGTGATTTGCAAGAAATCGTAATAATTCAAGAAAATTTCCTTGATTATTGGAGTCTTTAGATTCATCATGGCCACGAAATGCTAATCCTTGCCGTAGTAGAAAACAAATACAATCCACTGATGCATTCAAACGAGTTCGATATTCCCTTTTCTCGACATCCGATTGCTTGTTTATAACTGTTTGAATACTTTGTCTCTGGTTTAACAAAGCTTCACATTTTCTTTGAGCTATATTATGTGCACTGTTGTGGTCCCCAACGTGATTCTGTAATTTCTCCTTCTTTTTCCAATTTCTGAATCCTTCAGTAACAAATGAGTCTCCCCCTCCTTGATCACCAGTATCAGGTCGAAATAGATAACAAAATAGACAATATGCAGCATCTTTCGTAATGCTATATTCCAACCAACTAGGATAGTCTTTGAACCACACTGGATTAAATCGACGCTTTGTTTTGCCAAATTGACTTTGTGGAAAATCATGATCAACTGGTTGACAAGGTTTATTTTGTAGATAATGCCTTCTAATTTGATCTCTTTCGTTAGGATGATAGTTACAAATTTTTATTCTTAAACCAGGATCCGTGGGAAGATTTGCAACATCCACTTCGATACGAGTTCGTTTAGGATTTGATCCGGACTCATTATTATGATAAAGATTCTCCATAATCTCAATTAACTACAAATATATATGTCATATCATTAAAATAAAGAAACAAAAATTACAATCTATGATTAAGAATAATCAAATGAGGAGATCATTATAAATACAAATAGTTTAAACATATAATTTGAATTATAAATTTATGGTTAAGAATAGTCAAATTAAGAGATCCATCTAAATATAAACAGTTTAAACATATAATTTGATTCTTAAAAAAAAAAATAAATAAATAAATCAAAGCAAAAGTATTAAGAGTATGCATACCTATAAATATTTGAATGTAACTTAAAAACCCAACTTGGATGCTTTTAAAAACTGCACAGCAACTCTGAGATCCAAAGAAAGAAATTAGATTGAAAAGAAATTTTTTCATTGTGATGGGAGGCGTGCCTTGTTTGCATTATATATACTTTTTTTTTTTTTCAAAATTCTACTGACTTCTAATCCGGGTAGGTGTAGCAAAGTTGTTATAGAGATCATTAGAATTGTACTACTTCTAGGGGTAGAAGTCTACTACTACTAGGAAAGCAGGAAATGTTTTATTAATTCTTTAAAAAAAAAAAAAAAAAAAAAAAAAAGAACTCAATTAAGTCCCGTTACTTTTTCTTTCTAGCTTTTTTTTTTTTTTTTTGGTAGGGGGGGGGGGGGGGAATGTTATTTCCTAGTAAAAAAAATTGAAATTTCAGGGGCCCCTGCCCCCCCTCGCCCCCCCCCCCTCCCTGCGCCCCTGGTGACGAACTGGAATCTGCAAGAACTGGGTTCGAGCATTATTGAAGGTCACCTGGGTCACTACCGTTTGCTGAAAATAAGTTGAAAGTGTCAATTATTATGAAATAAAAGCATGCATGACTGTAATTTCAATACTTTTCGGTCATCATGCTTACTAGTGCTCGGAGTGTGCGTCTAGAGCTTGTTGATATGAAAGGATCAGTCGGAAATATTTCTTCATAATTTCCGGAACTATCTGATTGACTTGGAGACCTGGTTGGGTGGAAGAATGTCTCTATGGAAACAGAGAGTCGTGGAAGCGATTGACTTGGAGACCTGGCTGGTGGGAAGATTTCGTCTATGGAACAAGAGAATCGTGGACATAACTCGTTAGATTCTGAACTAGACTCACTTTCAGTGTCAGAGCTGTAGGGTGGGAAGATTGATTCAATGGAAACTGACTCCACCAGTAATTGACTTCTTTTTCGTCTAACTCTATCTGTTACAAAATATGAAACGATAAATTACAGCTATACATTCAGATACTAAAAATTTTATTGTCTAATTCGGAAATTCTTTGAAACTTACTTGTATCAACTAGGCGCCTCGACATGATACCGAATAGGGAGATTGACAGAACTGAATTGGGAAAGAGAGAGAGAGAGAGAGAGAGAGAGAATCGCATATCAAAATGGTGCGTTGGTAATTTATAAGAAGTAGGGAAGTTTCAGCAAAGTTACTATAAAGTACTATCAAGCCGTGTTTCTTTCCGCGTGACTGACTAGACTGATGGCCAGGTTAATTTCTTGAAGAAATAATTGCATATCAAAATGGTGCGTTGGTAATTTATAAGAAGTAGAAGTTACTATAAAGTACTATCAAGCCGTGTTTCTTTCCGCGTGACTGACTAGACTGATGGCCAGGTTAATTTCTTGAAGAAATAATAAGAGGAAGTTTCCCTGTGCTCAACAGTTTTCTTACTAGCGACAAAGTGTGTTTGGTAGCTCTATCTTTGAGTCAAAAATGTGAATTTGGAGATCATTCACATCTTGCTGTAATTCAATTGCCATATTAGTTTAATATGGAGCTTAACTGGGTTTTGGTATATTTATAAGGATATATTAACAAATGTCTTAAATATATTTGTTTCAACGAGAAATTACCGTATTATTTACTGACTAAATAAATAAATAGAAGAAATTAAGTTCCACTGCCACACATTTAAAATAACAGGAGATTTTGAGATTGTGTCTGATTGAAGGAAGATCTCGGCGGCTCGATTTTCAAAATCTCTCAGGTTTGCTATTGCAATTAGATTTAGATTTAGAATTTCTTTAGCTATGATTGCACCGGCTTTTGTAATGATCGAATCTATTCTCAACCTTAGACAATGTTACGAAAGTATATTATTTTCACGTTCGTCAATTTCTCTAGGTTTTGCCGATGGATCGGCGATTAGGTTTTGGAAGTTTGTATTTTGTTATGTATTTCATGAGGGATTATGGAATAGTTGGATTGTTTTCAATAAGCTGTTAATGTTAATTTCCAATTTTGGCCTTGAGTTCTAAACCATGTAGCACTAGACTGTTCCTAATAAATAGAAAAGTTTTGCGTCTTATGTGTAGGAGGGGCAAATAAGACATTTCAGTTCAATATGCTATAGTTATTGGTAAACCTTTTGAAAGTTCAGGGGCACCTCTCCCCCAATAGAAGTCATGAAAGTAAACAATTTTACATGGAATTATCTGAATCAGTCCAATTTTGTGTTTGACTGGAGCTAAGGTTACTTGAAATGGCGTCAGTGTGTACACACGTGACCAAAAACAAGCCAGCCCAAACCATCTAGACAAACAATGTTACAATAAATTTCACAAATATTATATTCATCCTTAACAACTTGCAATACAAATATATACCAACAACAATTAACTTACAATTTCTAGTGTGGCTAAATTGTCCTTGTTGTCAAACGGGAAACAACTAAAACCATACTTATTTGAAGTTCTCTATGAGGAGAGAAAAATAATATCAACAACGTAAAATGAAACCAAGCCCTAATTTAAAGTAGAATATGCATCTCCATCACCTCATGAAGCATTGAGGACTTTATTTTTTGGGTACTAAGAAAATTTTTTATCCTTTCTAAATGGAAAATTATCCATTAGAGGAATTCATCATGAAGACCAGAAGATGTATAGTATAACCCTTCAAGTGTCTCCCTCTTTGTGGTTACTTTTGCTGATGGTTGGTACAAAATTACATTATGGAGCAAGAAGGCGTGTCATGCTCATATCCGCTCAGTTCATCTTTTTTCTCATCTTCCTTTTCTTCTTTCTTCTCTTCTGCAATGCTTAATATGCTTGCATGCCCTACTTTCTTCCTTAGTAACGTTACAAGTTTAACGGTATCGATCCGCTCGCCTTTTACCTCTATTTGGTCCCTGTGCCCTATTATAGCTGCTGATTGCACTCCTGCAAGTGTCACATGCACCAACAAATTAATTAACAGCTATAATAAATAGGTTCAAGTGGTGTTAATATGTAGTGTTACGAATTTTGTAATACAATACAACGTGGGTTTTGTTACCTGAAAGGCCAATTGCAATCCTCATGGCTTTTTTGAGACATTTGTCGCATTTTACATCAACTGCAATCTGCAATAACTTGGTTCGAGCATTATTGACGCCTTTGAAGAGCACCAGGATCGCTACCTTTTGCTGAAAATAAGTTAAAGTGTCAAATTATTATGAAATAAAAGCATGCATGACTGTAATTTCAATACTTTTCGGTCATCATGCTTACTGGTTCTCCGAATGTGCATCTAGAGCTTGTTGATATGAAATGATCAGTGGGAAATATTTCTTCATAATTTCCGGAACTATCTGATTGACTTGGAGACCTGGTTGGGTGGAAGAATGTCTCTATGGAAACAGAGAGTCGTGGAGGCGATTGACTTGGAGACCTGGCTGGTGGGAAGATTTCGTCTATGGAACAAGAGAGTCGTGGACATAACTCGTTAGATTCTGAACTAGACCCACTTTCAGTGTCAGAGCTGTAGGGTGGGAAGATTGATTCAATGGAAACTGACTCCACCAGTAATTGACTTCTTTTTCGTCTAACTGTTACAAAATATGAAACGGTAAATTACAACTATACATTCAGATACTAAAAATTTTATTGTCTAATTCGGAAATTCTTTGAAACTTACTTGTATCAACTAGGCGCCTCGACATGATACCGATTAGGGAGATTGACAGAACTGAATTGGGAAAGAGAGAGAGAGAGAGAATTGCATATCAAAATGGTGCGTTGGTATAATTTATAAGAAGTAGGGAAGTTTCAGCGAAGTTACTATAAAGTACTATCAAGCCGTGTTTCTTTCCGCGTGTCTGACTAGACTGATGGCCAGGTTAATTTCTTGAAGAAATAACTGCATATCAAAATGGTGCGTTGGTAATTTATATGACGTAGGGAAGTTTCAGCGAAGTTACTATAAAAAGTACTATCAAGTCGTGTTTCTTTCCGCGTGACTGACTAGACTGATGGCCAGGTTAATTTCTTGAAGAAATAATAAGAGGAAGTTTCCCTGTGCTCAACAGTTTTCTTACTAGCGACAAAGTGTGTTTGGTAGCTCTATCTTTGAGTCAAAAATGTGAATTTGGAGATCATTCACATCTTGCTGTAATTCAATTGCCATATTAGTTTAATATGGAGCTTAACTGGGTTTTGGTATATTTATAAGGATATATTAACAAATGTTTTAAATATATTTGTTTCAATGAGAAATTACCGTATTATTTACTGACTAAATAAATAAATAAATAGAAGAAATTAAGTTCCACTGCCACACGTTTAAAATAACAGGAGATTTTGAGATTGTCTGATTGAAGGACGATCTCGGCGGCTCGATTTTCAAAATCTCTCACGTTTGCTATTGCAATTAGATTTAGATTTAGAATTTCTTTAGCTATGATTGCACCGGCTTTTGTAATGATCGAATCTATTCTCAACCTTAGACAATGTTACGAAAGTATATTATTTTCACGTTTGTCAATTTCTCTAGGGTTTGCCGATGGATCGGCGATTAGGTTTTGGAAGTTTGTATTTTGTTATGTATTTCATGAGGGATTATGGAATAGTTGGATTGTTTTCAATAAGCCGTTATTACCAAATCAGAATTTCAAGATTCTTCGGTTTCTCTAGGGTTACTGTTATAGCAAGAATCCTAAAAAATTCATGTTTCTTTGGAATTGATTTGGCGGAACAGGGATTTTTTTTTTTTTTTGATTTTTTAGTAGGGTCTCTGATTTGGCAGAATAGAGAATTTTAAAATCCTTGATGGGTTAGCGAGGATTTTCTTGATTGCAGTAGGGTTTTTGATTTGGAATTGGATCTTCGTCCATGGAAGAAAGAGGTTGGTTTTTGTTTTTGGTTGCTTCAGTTTGTGGAATGCTTTATTCATTGGTTTCCTACTCCTATTATTTGTGGGTGTTTGTAGTATGGAGATTAAAGCTGCAAGAAGAGGGCCACAGGGAAAAGAAAGTTCTGTTTTTGATCGATTAGGAGCAGGACGCGGAGGACATTTAAACAACAGCAGCAACAAGATATGCAAATTTTGGCTTAGTGATAGATGCCTTAAAAACCCATGTAGGTTTGCCCATTCACCGTCCCAGGCAGACTCCTTACTACCCTCACTCCAGCAACGCTTTAATTTCAAATACTTGGCGAAGTGCTCCTAGGAATTCACAAAATGTTCAGGAGAAGGTTGTTAACCACAAGTTTTCCGAAAATGTTCCTGGGAAGTCTGAATCAGACTAGGAAGATATTTATAAGAAGTGGCCAGAGTTGGCGGAAAGCATTTCTGAGAGTTCTTCAGAATGTTCTGTTGTTGAAAATGATTCTAATCTGGAGAATGTGGTTGAAGAAAAGCCTCTGGATCATGTTCCTAAGAAAACCGCAGAAAGCGTTTGTGAGTTCTGGGTGCAAGGGACATGTGTCTATGGTGATCAGTGCCCTTACCTACACTCATGGTTTAGTGGGGATAAGTTCAAAAGGTTGGCAGAGCTTCAAGGGCACAACAAGGTACCTATTCGTGTTTGATAAACTTTATTCTTCCATTTCCATTAAGATTTTGGTGCAAAATTTTTTAATTTGGAATCTGATTTAATAATGAGACCTGAACTTAGTTTATGCCAAAGTTAAACTTGGCCTAATTACTTGTTTCATCATTTGAATACTAATATAGCCCATTCCTGATATCTAGATTTTAGAAATTTGATTTGTTCCTGAATAAGAGAATGGAGGATTTTATGCTTCGCTGCTAATTTTGCAATGGGATTCATAAATGACAATTGATAGAAGAGTGAGGACCAAAAGATAATGTTGGTTTATAGAAATTATATCCTAGACAGAGAAAGTTGTTTTTGAAAATTCATATTTGTGAGTTTTCTGATAACAGGCACTCAATGGAATTGCACTTCCTGAAAGATGCGACAAGCTTTGTTCAAGTAGCAGTGATGGAACAATTCGGCTTTGGGACTGCCATACTGGTCAATGTGCTAATGTGATTAACCTTGGTGGCGAAGTTGGATCTGTTTGTAGTGAAGGCCCATGGCTCTTTGTTGGCATGCCAAATGTTGTGAAGGTGAGCTTAAAACTGAGTAATGTTGTGAAATTTTTTTTACAGGCTTTGTCAGTTCAAGATGTGACCTTGATTTGGCATGTTGGTGATACTGCAGGTGTGAAATATTGAATCAGGGGATTCATATCCCGTGCAATACCTAAGGAATTGCACGGGGTGCAATAGCTTTAATATCAGCCATGGATTAAATCTAATGCTCAGAAAATTGACACGTCATATCTCTACGCTGGCAATCCGCGTGCTTCAATTTCTCTCCTATCTCTTCTCTTCTCACTTCAGCAGTTTAGCTTTCCCAAATTTGAATTTCAGAAAAAAAAAAAAAAAAAAAAAAAAAAAAAAAAAAAAACCTCCCTCTTGGTGATTGTAAATCCATGGCCGAATCTCCGTGGGCTTCAGCTTGTCCCACACCACCACCACCGGTGATGCTTCTTGGTCTAGTCTTCTCCTCTTTCAAGGTTTTCTCGTAGCTCTCTCTCTTCTCATTGCACCCACACCACTGCCATTAACGGTGCTTATTATTGGTGTCACCACCACTGGTGGCTACCGGGTCTCACCTCTCTCCCTCTCAAATTTATTTTCTCTCTTCTTCTTTTTTTTTTTTTTTTTTTTTTTCAGTTTTAATTATTTTGATGACTTGAGCTGTATGATTTTGTTTGGGTTTGAAAAATTGGGGTTTTGGGTATGGCTGAATGTGCTGTGATTGAATATCTGTTTGATGGTGAGCTTGTGTGTGTGTGTTGTGGTTATACCTTTGGTCTGGAATTTTGGGTTTCAAATGAATGGTGATTTTTGGGTTTCAAACGAACAGTGGTTGGATGGGTGTTTCCACTTTACAGACTTGTGCCTGTGGAAGTAGGAGGGTGAGAAGGAAAAGGATATTATTATTATTATTATTATCATTGTGTGTGTTGTGTTTTCAATGAGCTGAGTGTTTTCTTTTGCCCTTCATTATGCTATGGCTTCCTTATGTTTTATTGTATTTTTTAGCTGACTATTTTTGTTTGATAATATGTCGATCATCTTGATGTATGCGATTTTGTTCTTCGTTATTACGTTATGTGTGTTTTGGTAATTTGTTATGTAATTGTTTAGAATATAATTGTTTTAAGTTATGATGCTAGCTATAGAGGATTTTTTTTTTTTTAATAAATTATAGTTGTGTAATGTAGTTCTGTTTTTCACCATTGTTTACTACATTGAATGGGGATGTTATTTCAGCTGTTAAGAGAGTGGTTTTTTTTTTTCTTTGGATTTTGAACTATAAGGTTTTTGTTTTAATTGATTGATGAAATAAAACATTAGAGATTGAAATTCTGTAATTTATATTATACCTAGTTAGATGTCATTTTAATTGCAATAGATTAACAATTGCAGTTTGATAGTGATACTGGTTCTCATTGCCTTTTGTTTTAATTTGTATAGTTACGTGTTGGGCATTGAACTAATTTAGTTTCTTCATGAGAAAACATGTTATTCTTTTCTCTTGATGGTTGAAGAATTATGCTTAGAACCTTGAAGTTTAACTGATTACAGTCACAACTAATTGCTATGTAGTCATGCTTCTGTTTATTAAAAAAAATGTAGTTCTGCATCAATGTGGTAAGACTTTGTGGTAAATCAATATCTGATATCTGGTTTTAGGGGTTTATAAATCAGAGATTCTTGTAGTTCATATGCTATATTGTATGTGAATTGTGGTTTAAGCTTTAGTATCTCTTATGTGAATTCTGGTGTGCATGCCCTTTGAAGGATGTTGTGCTTATTGGTTTCATTTACTTTCACTCTTCCATGTAGCACTACCATTATCTTTTCTTTTTCTTTTTCTTTTTCTTTTGAGGTAAAGATAGATATATTATTGATATAGTTTGTATACAAAGAGGTATAGACCCTGGGGGTCAGTCAGGGGAAACAAAACGGTAAATGCGGCTAGAGCTAACTACAACAAAACTAAAACCAGTGCTGCCAACTAAAGCCAGTGCCGAGAGGGAAATCAGTGCAGAATAAGAAAACAGCGGCTTACACATTGCAGGTAGCAGCTATTCAGTGCAGAAATCCAGCAGCTATTTAGTGCAGAAAAACCAGTGCAGAGGAAAAAAACAGCAGTACCCCACTGCACGCAGCAGCAGGACCCGACACTGTGTATCAAGAATTTCATTGTGCAGCCACAAGGTTGTGGCATTCATGCAAGAAAAAAACAGCCCCGTCCAAAATGGCTTTGGGATGGGCTTGAATCTTCTCAAAATAGAACTTATTGCGTGCATTCCAAATCCCCCATGATACTGCTGCCCACTTCTCTAGCTCAGGTTTTGATAACCTTTTTGCCAATACTTGAAACAAGAAGAAGAAATCTGAAGGGCCAATTGAAAATTGCAAGTTTCAGATGGAATGTACGCATATAGTCAAGAAGCAAGAGACACCCCAAGTGTGGAACTAAATGATTGCGTGTGATTTTTTTTATTTTTTTTTTTTTACAATTGAGTAGGGTCATTACACAATTTTTTATTTACAATTAAGTAGGTGTATAAGATTGTTGAAGCATTTGATCTTGAAGCATGCGAAACATTTTTTTTGGTTATTACATGGGAATTAGGTAATATGATGGTAGAAAACAAATTGTCTATTGTATCATGTTATTATGGTCTTGTAATTAAAGAATATAATTTAGACAATTTAGTTCATTTTTCGGATCAAGCTTTTTTTTTTTTTTTTTTTTGGCGGTTTACTTCTATCTTGGATCCATTGATTTTAAAATATGCCAAACATCCTTGAAGACTCTTGTTATGTAATTCTTGTTTTCAAGAGAATATATTGAGCACAAAGTTGTAATTTGATAGAATAGAGCAATAATAGTATTTCCAAGAAATTTCATCATATAGATTGGCTTTTTGGTGAAGAACTGGAATGAGGCTGTGAATAATTTATATAATTTGTTTTTTTAAGTCATCCTCCAATTTTAATACTTGTTCCAAGCATATTCAAATGCAAAGAACTGTTGGTCTCTCCAACAAGAATGACTATTTAGACTAGATAAAAAGTTGGAATGCATTATGACCTAAAAAGCTAATAATAGAACTTCATCACAACATGCTATTTGCAAAACAAATTTGTTTACATTTCATCTATTCATCAACACAAACAAAAAAATACAACTTGCACAGCAATTCGATTATACAATGGCAAGTGGCAACAATGGAAGACAAAAAATGAATCTCCTGAATGATGCCATGGCCGAGACAAGTCCATTCAAAACTTCAATTTGTTTTGATTTTTTCATTACACAAGATGAATCTCCTGAATGAATTAAGCAATTTAAAGAATGGCTTGGCGCATTTCTCAACATGACGAATCTCCCTCAAGACTCCACAACATACAAATAAATTATCTTAACATCACTTCCAAGTTTCTAACATGTATTTTCACAAACATCTTTAGTGCATTTCCCAATTCAAACCACAATAGAAATATAGGGGATGAGAAAAAATTGATTCGTTGTGACAAATTTCAAACTGAGAAATTAGTATCAAACTAAGAATCATAGCTCTATTTCAGTAAAAGAAGCTAAAAGGAGTAAGAATGTATGATCTTAGGCAAATAAATCAAGAACAGAGAAAAAAAAGGGGAAATCATAGATTTGGTATCAACATTTTCTAAATGTAAAATCCAATAGATCCAAATCCAATGCTAAAACAGCTTAGGGCAGGCAGCAGACCGCTTAATGCAGTTAACAAATAAATAATTTTTCATTTTTGTGCTATTTTGAATACAAAATCATAACTTTTATGAGAATAATTTGTCTACTGTCTGCCTGAGATAAGTTCTCAACGATAACACACTAACTTGAAAATCCAATTTCCATACGCATAACATCACAGTTTTAGCATCGCATTAACATAAAAATCTAAAAAGAAAAGAAAAAAGAAGGCAGAATACAAAGAGATAAACTAAAACTCTATGAAGCATTTCAACAAACACTTTCAGCAACAATAACAGAGGACTCAAAAGGCCATAGCAACAACAATAATAAAGAAGCAAGGCAATAACAAATTTCACTCACTCAATAACTCACGCACAAAATGACTCATATCAAAACCCATTTTGACATCAACCGAAGTCTGTAAAGTGGAAACACCCATCCAACCACCGTTCATTTGAAACCCAAAAATCACCATTCATTTGAAACCAAAAAATCCAAACCAAAGCTATAACCACAACACACACACAAGCTCACCTCAAACAAATAGTCAATCATAGCACATTCAGCCATACCCAAAACCCCCATTTTTCAAACCCAAACAAAATCATACAGCTCTATTCATCAAAATAATTAAAACTGAAAAAAAAAAGAGAAAATATATTTGAGAGGGAGAGAGGGGAGAATCGGTAGCCATCAGTGGTGGTAACACCGGTAATAAGCACCGCCAATAGCAGTGGTATGGGTGCAATGAGAAGAGAGAGCTACGAGAAAACCTTGAAAGAAGAGAAGACTAGACCAGGAAGCATCACTGATGGTGGTGGTGTGGGATAAGCTGAAGCCCACAGAGATTCGGCCATGGATTTACAATCTTCAAGAGGAGTTTTTTTTTTTTTTTTTTTTTAATTCAAATTTGGGAAAGCTAAACTGCTGAAGTGAAAAGAGAAGAAATAGGAGAGAAATAGGAGGGGGTGTTTGGTTTGTATTTTCAAACAACAATTTTCAGTTTGTAAACAGCATTATACGTATTTACACACATTTTCTTGCTCACACGTTTTTTCATAAATGTTTTTAAATAACAATTTTCAGTTTTTAAACGCATATACCAAACGGACCCTGAAATACGCGGATTGCTAGTGTGGAGATATGACGTGTCAATTTTTTTAGCGTTAGATTTAATCCATGGATGATATTAAAGCTATAGCACGGGATATGAATCCGAGTTGTTGTGGTCTACAGTTTGCATTATATATGTTAATTATAATATTATATTCAGTGTTGATAATAGTGCCATTTGCTTTAGCAATAGAGACTAAGAGCAACCATACCTGCTCATGGATAGTCTTTTAAAATACAAAAAGTGCTAAATTTTGCACATTTTAACCCAAAACCCCCCACATCAGTCTTTGTGATAATGTCTAAATATATACAATGGTCTTGTAAATGAACAGTAACTATGTATATATACACGGTTACTGTTCACCGTGTAAATAATTTTTTTATTCTTTATTTCTCTCTCTCCTCACTCACTTTTTCTCATTTCCTTTCTCACCTCACTCTCACCGTTACTGTTCACAGTGTTAAAGAAATGAATATGTTATTTGAATAAATATATATAATAGACAAACTGATGTGGGTGTTTTGTAAAAATAGGTGTGTAAAATAAAAAAAGTAGGTTTTAGATATGCAAAATGGAAATTTTTTTGCACATACTGATGTAGATGCTCTAATAGTTGTTTTTATGTGCTGTGGATATGTGGTTTATAACTTTCACTATTGATGTTTTATTATTTTAATTTATATTTAGTCTTTAGTTTTGTATATTTGAGATTGATAATATTAACATTTGTTCTTATTTATTGAAGTACTGAATTCATCTTAATTTTTTTTGTTTATTATAAATAATTTTAGTATTTTTTTGAAGGGTAAATTTCACTAACATCCTTTGAGGTTTGGGCTGATACGGTCCATGAGATTTCAAAATTGTCCACTTTAGTCCCTAAGGACAATTTTATCCTAATGGAGTTAACTTCTGTTACTTATTTTTCTTTCTCCCTCTCATCCTTTTGTTTCTCTCATTCAACCTCTCCTCTCTTATCCGCCGTCCCTTCACATACTTCACCATTGGATCACGCATTTGTTTAGCCAAGTTAGGTCCTCCACACCACTCTCTACCGAGCCTAAGGCCATAGCGACGTTCTTGAAGGCGATGGTCTCCACGATGGTTGGCGATGGTCGGCAATGGTCTCCACAGAGCATGGGTCTACGGTGGTTTATGGTTTTGGTTTGTGGTTGTGGGCTTTGTAGTGATGGTGGTGAGGTGGTGGTGGTGGTTGTGGTCTCAAGTAGTGGATCCGTGGGTTGAGTTCGATTTACAGTAGGGGTGGTTATGGGTTCCGTTAGAGTGGTGGGTTTTCTACAAGTTTTTTGGATTTAAGTTTAGTTGAAGGATTTGGGTTTTGTTGTGTGGATTTGGCTTAGTTTTGTGGCCAATGGTGTTTGTGGGTTGAGACATGGTGGTGCCATGGTGGGTTTGTTGGGTTTTTTTGGATTTGGGTTTTGTTGCTGAGGTGGTGGTTGTGGTTGGCTGAGGTGGTGGTTATGGCCAATCTAAGGTTAGATAATGGGTAGGTTTGTAGTGGGGGTGGTTGTGAGTTGAGATATGGTTGTGGGATGTTTCTTGCTATCGAAAGGTTTGCTGAAAGATCTTGAAGGGATGATGAGCAGATTTTGGTGGGATCAAAAGATGCAAGAAAGGAAAGTACACTGGTTGAGTTGGTCTAAATTTTGTATGCCCAAGTCGATGGGAGGAATTAGGTTTCCGGAGCTTCATTCCTTCAACTTAGCCATGTTAGCCAAACAAGGATGGAGGCTTATGAAAAATACACACTCCTTGTTCTATCGAGTCTACAAATCAAAGTACTTTTCCAATATATCTTTCTCAGATGCTCCTTCACCAAATTCAAGGAGTTTTGCATGGAAAAGTACAGTGGCAGCCAGATCTGTCTTGGATAGTGGTTTGAGATGGCAAGTAGGAATCAGAAATAAAATTCGAATTTAGCAAAGACCGATGGCTTCCAACTCCACCATCATTCAAGGTGGTAACCCCATGCTCCATAATGTCAACAATGGCCACAATAGATAACCTCATTGATCCAATTACAAGATCATAGCGTGTATCCATGATTGATCATGTATTCCTCCCACATGAAGCTGAAGTTATTAAATCCATCCCTTTGAGCAATAGAGCGGTGCAAGACATCCAAACTTGGGCATACACAAATACGGGTGAATATTCGGTAAAAAGTGCATACAAGATGATACAAACTCAACAACTAAGATCTTCTCATGGCCAATCATCCAATTACTCACAGTGCAATAAAATTTGGAAAGCGATTTGGGTCGCCAAGGTATGTAATAAAATCAAAACTTTCATTTGGAGAACTTGTAGAAATATACTGCCTACAAAAGCAAATCTATAGATTTTTGTTTGATGCTGGATGTGAATGTTGTGAGGATAGGCTGGAGTCAATAGACCATATCCTGCTAAGCTGTACATATTCTGATATGGTTTGGAAGTCCACATGCTTAAGGGGGACCATGTCTCATTGCACAAATCTTTTATTTGTGGATGTGGCTGACCAAATTATGCAAAGGAAAAATGACCCAGAGATTGCAATATTTTTCACAACCAACTGGATAATTTGGAATAAGTGGAATGAGGCTCACTATGGTACTCCACATCCTGACCCCACTTTTCTAGCCAGGTCTGCTGCATCCCATGCTATAGAATATTTGGAAGCTAATTATGGAAGCTTGTCTTGAGTTTGTAAGATAGACTTGTTTTTCTTTGGCTTTCCTTGGTGTAACCTTGCATATAGCTGCTGTTTTTGATAGGTGTTGGGAAAGCTCTATAGCTAGTGCAGTTTTCTTTGGCTCTCCTTGATGCTGCCTTGTTCTTGTATAAATTTATTCTTTCATTGAATAATATTCTACCGTTTATTCTCAAAAAAACTATTCCCTCGTGTGTAATTGTGTACGTCTTTTAGTCCTTTGTCCTACACCCAACAACATAACAAGAAGGAATCCTTAGATTGGTTTCAAGATAAGGTTTCTAATAAAAAAAGTCATAAATCCCGTATGATTCACTAGAAGAACTCCTTATTTCTTTAGAGTTTCTCTCCAACACATTTGTCTAGGGGTATGTACTTTCTCCGATTACTTCTAGTTGCAGGCTTGTAGCCTCCTGGACTTGGGTTTCCTAGTGTGTCCCACCCAAGGTAGTCGACACCGTACCAGTACCGGCCGTACTGGCTGGTATGTACCATACCAATACGTATACTGGTATCGAAATACCAATGTTTCGTACTAATTTAAATACCAGTCGTACTGATCATACCAGCCAATTTCGGGCAATACCGACCGGTACCGGGCGTACCAGCTACTACAGAAAAAATCCTTTTTTATTTTAAAGTTTTGTATTATTTTGATTTTTTGTAAGGGTATAATGGTAACTTATTTTTATTAATTTATTAGTATTATTTGTTTTCTTAGTATGCAATGAACAATTAAGCTTTCTATTTTTTATAGTGTTTTTTTTTCTTTTAATTGATGCTAAAGTCTAAAACTATGAATAATTTGTTCTAAATTGAGTAATATTTTATGGTAAAATTTTATATTTATTATAATGCACACACACACACATATATATTTATAAATATAAAAAAATAACAGTAAACTCAAAACGGTATACCGGTACACCATCTGGTACGAGATTGACTCTCTTGGTCTCACCTATGTATGCACATCACTGCAAGCGTTACATTACAACTGCAATTGAAGTGGGGAAGGTAAAAGATTGCCACCACAATCTTTTCAAATTTCATTACTTTCATTTATTTATAACAAAATTTTAATACTCTTCTAATACAAGTCCACAACCCATAAATTTTTTTATCATTTTTATTTATAATTAAAACCCAATTTCGTTCCATAAAAGATAAAAACCCAGTTTCATTTCTATAAAAAAAAATAATATAAAAAAACCAATTTCATTTATTGTAACATACTAGCATTTGCATCCACATTTACATATGCACTGAGCGCACACGATAAAAGAAGAAGATGAAATTAAGATAGTGGCAATGTGCGGTGCCCAAACCCAATAAAGGCTTGACTGATGACATTGATCCCATATGATATCATCACAGATAATCATGATTAATTTTTTAAAAATTATTATAAAAAAATTCTATAAGAAATACTTATTCAAAACAATGATAAAAATGATATACAAATTAAGAAGTCATAAAAACGAATAATTACTGTCAAAGTATTGTTTTTTACTTTCTATTTTTTTATAAAAAAAAATAAATAAATTGAAGTTGCTCCATCTTTTGCTCAATGAGGCCTTTAGAAATGTTGATCTTGTGTATCCCCCTCCTCTGAAATGCAACAAATAACGTAATTATCCTGTATAACAACAAAAATAGGTAGTTTACTCTTTAGGAATACTTTAAAATTAAAACCATACTATGATTAATTACAAAGGAAATAAAAAAGACAGTAAATACAAAAATATATATAACAATTGTCTCAAATCAATAACAAAGAAGGTAACTTATAAATATTTATTAAAAAAAAAAAGAATTAAAAGAACATTTCACTAAATTTGGACAATATGAAACATTAAGCAAGCAAACATTACTTCCTCAAAAAAAAAAAAAAAAAGCAAGCAAACATTAAAACCAAATGTGGGTCACCATATTTAAAATGGGAGAGCATAACATTTAATTAAAGTCGGACCCATATAATCAATTATGCATAGATGATAGAACCCATCAACACCCCCAAATTCCCAGATTAAGTTAAATCTCACTCTCATCTATTAAAGAATTATAGTTTCTCAATAAATAAATAATCTATTAAAGAATTATAAAAAAATATATATGCAACATTAAGCAAGCATCATTAAAAGCCAAAACTGGGTCACCATTATTGCACACCAAATAAAATGGGTGCTAATCACACTTAGAGTAAAAAAAAAAAAAGTAATATTGATTATCAAAAAAATAACAAGTGAAACCATGGAGTTTCAAACAAACATTAATTAAATCCCCAAAATTCAAAACTAACCACTCGACAAAACTGGCCAAATCCTCAACTGGTACGGTAACATAAATTCAGTGTTTGAAATCTAAGTTACAAATCAATAAATTAAGGAAAACCCATTTTAGTATATGAGACAAAAATCAAAATCATGTCCTAAATTTATTAACTTGGAGACAGATACAATCCCCACATAGAGAGAGATTTCAAAGAAAAAATTTCAGGAGACAGAGCATCATGGGTATTAAATAAAATCAAGAAAATCAAGAAACAGAGCAATACGGGCATTTCATAAAATCAAGAAACAGAGCATTATTATGGGTATTAAATAAAATCAAGAGTCTTACATGATTAGGCGTGTTTCCATAAACTCCGTCGAATTCATGCATGGTCCACCTTCCCATGCCATCAGGGGGCAGAGGGAGGGGGGGTTGAGGGGGGCAGCTGCCCCCGACCTCAAAAATTCTCTATGTATTAGTAGTAAACTATTAATAAACATAGTAAAAGAATATTTGCCCCCTAGCAAAAACAACTTTTTAGTTTTTACTAGATATGTATAGCTAACTTGTTAACAAGAAGACAATTTTACATTCACAAATCACTGAAGGAACACTTTTATTAAATAATGGGTCCCACCTACCAGTACATTGGTTTTGCACACAACTTTGCTGAATAGGACTAGGAGAAAAAATATAGTGATACCAAACTGTAGCATCTCACCAGTCCGCCTCTTATTTACAATTTTTTTCTCTTGTTATCAACCACTTTTAGTCTCACCTTGAGTTTTTGCTGATTTTTAAAAAATAAATAAATAAATAAAAACCTGAGTTTTTGCTATAAACTCAAATGTCTACTTAACATTTTAGATGCATTCATGGCATTGAGGAACATATACAACTTCATAGTAATATGTCCAGGTCAAATTCTAAACGAGCTCATATTGAAGTAGATTTTGCAATTGAGTAAATTTAATTAGAAATGAAAAAAAAAAAGAATTAAAGTAAAATTTTATATTAGATTATGTATGACAATGACTTTGGCATATAGTAGTTTATTTATTTTGTTATTAGTATCAATTAGTATTTCTTAAATTAATTTTACCTTCAATATTGTCTTTTAATCTTGCCCCTCCTAACTTGAAATCTTGGCTCTGCCATTGCATGCCATTAAAGCCATTCTTGGCAATAGAAGTGAAACTTCATTTAGACCTATATTGTATTAGGTTAAGAGAAAACTCTTCATCCTTTTGACATCTCCAAGCTCCGCAATGTGTTGATTTCTCAATTTGCTTCCCTTTTTGATTCCTCCTCTTCAGTTTTGGGTAAAAATACAGACGCACCATGTGGGTTTCTTGAAAGACTTTAATCCATGCGTTAGGATCCCCATAAACATCACATTCAATGACATAGTTCATTGCATCCTCAAACATTGGCTTTCCACTGACCCTGTTGAGAAGATAGTCGAGAACTATTTGTACATCTGTGGGACTAAAAACAACAATCAGGTGGCAAGTCGTACATGGCTAATAGATTATGCACAGATATGATTAGAATCTTGGTGGTCTATTAAAGAAAAGTTTTCAAAGGGTTTTGATGGTGTTGAAAATCGTCAATAAGTCACACGTTTCTCACATGCTCCAGATGAAGAATCTGCACAACACAAAAGTTGAAGACCTTAAGAGGAGTACCGGTGTGGTACCGGCCAAATGCCCTCCGATGGTCAAGTTAGAGAAATCTCTTGTTCACAACTCTAGAATGCCAGAGTTGGGAGGAATTATACGTACCTTGATTTATGAGGGTTTTGGGTATTTATAGTAGTAGGGTTGACATCCGTGCCTTGGCCAAGAAGTTCTTTCCTTCTAGGAGTGAACCTCTTGAATTTCGCATATCTCCTAAAGTTCTTTTCCTTATAGGAGTCTTCTTGATTAGGGCTAAGTGTGTGGCGCAAGAACTCTCATTATACACATATGCGTGGAGACCAAGTAAGGCCATTGATGGAGGTTCGCTCACATTATTCAGCTTACTGTCGTCAGCTTACACTCTTCAGCTTACTGTCGTTAGCTTACTATCTTCAGCTTACTGTGCAAACATCTAGCCATTAGGTATGGAGTGGAGCTGTAGACTTTACAACAAGATCGTCTCTCGTGAGTGAAGCTGACGACCTTGTTATGTCCGTCTCCTTTTGTCTCGTCATGGGTTAATTACAAAATTATCCTTATCAGCTGCCCCTTACTCCATAGCCTCATCAGCTTTGGCTGATGGGTTGTGGAGTACTCATCATTAGGAAGGTCATTCATGTGTGATACCTCGAGCCGCCTTCATTAAATGCTTGGACATGCAGCACGAGTTGACTAGCTCTGTTTCTGGATGAGCGTATCGCCTTGTCTTTCGTGCCCTCTTTGCCTATATATATTTCACATCCCTTCTCATTTCCAACTTTTCATTCTTTGCTATTTTTGAGAGAGAGATACCGTCGCTTTCTGAATTCCTTTCGTCCGTCAGCCTCTTGGCCTTGTCATCTTTGTTGCTGTCAACTTCTCAAGACCGTCCCTTTTTCCAAGAAATCGTCCATCTGTAAGTTCTCTTTTCTTATAATCTACCTTTTGTTTTTAATTATTTGTTAGCTAGTAGACTCTATAGTGAGGTCGTCGACTTAGGTTCTTAGAATGAATCTGTCGCTTGTAGGTATTTAGATGTCTAGAGAGGCGATGAGTGAACAATCGTCAATCTATGAGGGGGCGGGTTACGACGAGGTCATCCAATCAGGTCATGAGCCTGAGGAGGGCTTTTCCTGGTCGTTAAATAGGGAAACGTCAGCCCATTCTTCTGACGAGGAAGTGGAGAGTTGTAGAGAAGATGAGGTGAGTGAGGGCGAAGACGAGGATGCCGAGAGGGAGGAGGAAATAATAAGTGATGGAGACAAAAAGTCAAGTGAAGAGGGAGAGAGAACGGGTGATAGGGGTGAAGGTGACAGTGGAGAGGAAGTCTTAAAAAGCACCTTGGGAGTCCTGGGGGATGACCGTCCTTTCATTCTACCCAAGAAATGGACCGTTAATGAATTCTTGCCGACGATGTTGGTCAATGTCTTCAAAAACTTACGTGCCCGTTATAAAATTCCAAACAATATCCCAATCCGTCTCCTTGAGGAGGGCGAGAAATGTTATTTAGGGCAAACCACGGATGTTGGCATGTATGACGCCATGTTCGTGGCAGGATTGAGGCTACCACTAACTGCACTTCATCGTCAGCTGGCTAATTTTTTGAGTTTACCTGTCAACTAGATTGCCCCTAATGCTTGGCGGTTATTTATTGGGGTTGAGATCTTATAAGGTCGTCTAAGTGGCAGGAATCGTCAATTAACCCTCGACGAGATCTTTTGGTGCTACCGACCCTAGCATATTTCCTCGTCCCAAGGGATATACCATTTTGCAGTAAAGAAGAAAGAGCTGAAGTTGGTGTTGGATATGCCTGATTCAAATAGGAATTGGAAGGGCAGGTACTTTTTCATCGAGGGGATGAACTAGGTGTGTTGTCAGGAAAAGTGGAAGTCGATGCCCCACGGTTTTGACAATACTTGGGCTTTCGTCAGGGACTCAGGTTGATCCCGTCTGCTTGTTTACTTAATTCACTTATTCCAAACTTCTAACACCGTCTACTTTTCTTTTCAGCTAGCGTTCGTCCATATATCACTACGGAACAAGAGGACTTTATTCATCGAGTTACAGCAATCTCGTTGGATGAACGGAAGTGTCGAGACCTAATCACACTCGACGCTATACATTTATACTGTGGAGGTCTAGAGTCGACGTAGGAAGCTTGTAAGTTAAACGCCTACTCCCGTCGACGTACGCATTCCTTAATTTCTCCAGTCTCTTTTTTTTTCGTCATCTTCTCCTATTTTGATTCCAGCTTCTCGTCTTTTGCAGAAATAAAGGCAGCTGCTGCCAAGAGGAAGGAAGAGGAAAAGAAAACAAAGGGGGAGGGGACGTCTTTGTCAGCCCCTAAGGTCGTCGAGAAAACGGCTACCAAGAGGAAGGTTGTAGGAAAGGTGATCGTCCTCCTAAGGAGGCTGCTATCACTCCTGGGGACAAACAGCCTAAAAGGTTGTCACCCCTTAAGCCAAACCATGGGGCAAGCAAGGGGTTAATGACGTCATCAGGTCCTGTCAGTCAGGGTGATCGCCGTCTTCTTACCCACAAGGATTACGCCCTCGAGATGATGGAGTCCATCCTCAAAAGCGAAGAGATAGACCCTTGTGCTGAGCAAGAGACGAAGGAGCTGGGGGCGTCAAGCCTTTTTGACCTTGCTCAGGTGCGTTTCTTTCTTTTATTTCAATCACTAAATGGGATTCAATAAACTGACATCGTTTTTTATCATATAGGCCATGGTTTGTATGAAAGCTTTGCAAGATAGGGGCATCGCTAAAGAGGGAGTGATTACCCGTCTGCATACGCATATCAAGAATCTGACCGATGGGCAGAGCAATACAAGGAGGCTTCTCGTCTTCTTGGTAAGGAGGTGAAGGCACTGAAAGAACAGTTGGCGGAGGAGGGTCGTCAGAGGAAATTGGAACAGGAAGCCAAACTGACAGCGGAAAAGGAATTGAAGGCCCTTTCAAGCTAGGTGGAAACATCCAGGAACAACGCTGTGGCGGATTTCAAGGATTCCCAGCCCTCCATAGACGCTTCTGCTATCTACTATGGTGACGGGTTTGAGGACTTCCTAAAGCAGGTCAAGTCTGTCTACCCTGACTTAGATTTATCCAAAGTTACTTTGGATGAGCCTCTACCGTCAACCCTTGTGGGTGATACTATCTTTGAGGAAAGTGACGGTGCTACCAAGCTCGAGGCGGGCCCAAAGAATGATAGCATTGTCCTTGCCTAGCCTACCGTGGACCAGCCTGCCATTCTGACTCTGTCAACCAATCCTCATGTTGAAGACCCTAATGCTGAAGATCCTTTTACTCCAATGGTCTAGGCTCTTCCCTCAAAGGGTGATGAAAAGCCTCAAGACCCCCCGGCTTCATGAACCTAAGCTTTTTCTTTCTTTTTTGTAAATGTAGACTAATTTCAAAGTGTTTGATGCCCGTTGGCTTTTTGGGCTTTTGCTTGTAAAAACATCACTTTATTTGTAGTATTTTATGCCCGTCACTTTCAATATGTATGCGTTGCTTTTTTTCTTGGCGTGTGTGCCTATTTTTTATACTTGTATGCTAGGGTACTTAGTGAAATAGGGCGAAGCCGTCTACCTAAGTTGTCCTTAGGCTCGTCTTCCCCACTGATTCTAAATCGTCGTCATGGATCCGTCAACCTACAAATAATGGCGCCAGCTTTCTTTTAGTTGACTATTCATCCTCTTTATGGATAATAAATTTATTCATTTTGTAGGTTTTGTTACGAACTTGTCCACTTAGTGGATGTTATACTGAACCTGTCCTCTTTATGGACTTGATAAACCCCTCTACTTTGTGGGGTTGTCCACTTTATGGATTTAGGCTCGTCTATTTTGATAACATGCCCGTCCACTTTGTGGGGTTAATAACAATTTCGTCCACTTTGCGGACTTAGGCTCGTCTACTTTGTAGACTTCGTAATAGTTTTTTGTCTAGTTTTTGGACTTATATTAAACTTGTCTACTTTGTAGACTTTTATGATAAATTCGTCTATTTTGTAGACTTAGTGCTAAATTTGTCCACTTTGTGGACTTAGCAGTAGATTCGTCCACGTTGTGGTCTTGGTGACAAGTTCATCCACCTTGTAGACTTAGCAGTAGATTTGTCCGCTTTGTGGACTTTGTGATAACTTTGTCCACTTTGTGGACCTAGTGGTAGACCCGTTCATTTTGTGGACTTAATGATAATGTCGTCCACTTGGACTTAAAGACTAGCTAACTCCGTCCACACGATAAATACACCAAAAGATTCTAAATAAACTCCTCTTATTATGATGAATGCATATATAATTTGAAAATTGTTCCAAAAAAGAATAAACTTCAGCCCTTTGGGCTTAAATGTATTGTAGACAAAAATAAACTAAAATAAACAACTAAAGGAAATAAACTGGAAATGACGAGTTGCTATCTTTATGCTGTCTTCTACTGGTAGTACAACCTGAGATGCTCGGCATTCCACGGATGACATAGCTTCTGCCCATCAAGTGTCTCCAAGTGGTAGGTGCCTTTCCTCAGCCATGATGTGATTCTATAGGGTCCTTCCCAATTTGGGCCGAGCTTTCCTTGTGCGGGGTCTTTGGCGACTCCCATCGCTTTCCTTAAGATGAGATCGTCAACTTTGAAGTCCTGGTGTTTAACCCGGGAGTTGTAGTGTTTGGCCATGAGGTCCTAATACTGTGTGAGACTCTGTTCAGTTGTCGCCCTGACCTTGTCAACTAGATCAAGCTATAGATGTATGGCTCCATCATTCCTTCCCTAGTCTTAATTGTCCACCCTGTAGCTCGTGAGTCCAACCTCAGCTGGGATGACTGTCTCGCTCCCGTATGTTAGTCAAAACGGAGTTTCTGACTGTCTTCGGTATGCCCATAGTACGTTGGGTAGCTTCTCTGACCATATGTCCTTTGCCCCCTTAAGCCGAGTTTTGCTGATCTGAAGCAAGGATCGATTCGTGACCTCAACCTGTCCGTTGGCTTGAGGATGGGCTAGGGAGGAGTAGTGGTTCTTGATTCCTAACTGTAAGCAGAAGTCTCGGAAGGAGTTATTGTCAAATTGCTTATCGTTTTTTGAGATCAAGACCCTTGGGATTCCGTACCTACAAATGATGTTCTTCCAAACAAAGCTCCGTACGTTCTTCTCAGTGATTGTGGCCAAGGCTTCAACTTCTACCCTTGGGAGTTATGCCGACTATTAGGAACTTCAGCTGCCTCGCTACTATTGGGAATGGCCTATGATGTCCAATCCCTATTGGGCGAATGGCCAGGAAGCGGTTATTAAGGTCAGCTCTTTCGTCGGTTGTCTGATGATGTTGCTGAACCTTTGACACTTGTCACAGGCTTTGACGTAAATTTGGGTGTCTTTCTGCACAGTCGGCCAGTAATATCCAGCCCGAATCAATTTATGCACCAACGACCGCGACCCTGAATGGTTGCCACAAATCCCTTTGTTTACTTCTCTCATGACATAATCTGCTTCTTCGGGGCCTAAACATCTTAAGTACGGTCAGGAGAAACCTCTCTTATACAGGACATCCTTTATCAAGACGAATCGCGCTGACTGGACCTTCAGCTTTCTCGCGGACCTTCAGCTTTCTCGCGGCTTCCTTCTCGTCAGGTAGTGTGCTGTCTTTTAGGTAAGAAATTAAAGGGGTGGTCCAATTTTTTTCGAAACCTATCTCTTGCAAATCGACAATGTCTATTAGTAGTGAGAGCTAAATAAAGGAGAGTACCTTGTCGGAGGCGATCATGTATTCTGCCAATGCTGCCTTGGCAAGACGGTCGGCCTGCTCGTTCTCTCCCCTTGGAATTTGGATAATCTTGGCCTGTAGCTCGCTTACCCTTCTCTTTGCTTGCTCTAAGTACTTTTTCATCTTTTCTCCCTTACATTCATAATCACCGTTCACTTGATTTATGGCGACCTAGAAGTCGCAATGGACAACCATATTTGCGGCCCCTACTACTTTGGCAAGATCTAGCCCTGCTATCAGGGCTTCATACTCTGCTTCGTTGTTTGTTGTAGGGAAGTCAAGACAGACCATGCATTCGATCTCGTCACCTTCTAGAGATTGAAGCACGACCCCTGCTCCACCAGCTTGCCTATTGGATGATCCGTCCGTGTATATATTCCATAGGGAATATTCTGCCCCCTGGCCTTCTGCGTCGGTGAACTCCGCAATGAAGTTGGCGACCACCTGTCCCTTGATGGCAGTACGTGGGCGATATTGTATGTCGAATTCATTCAACTCTATTGCCCATAACACCATACATCTAGCCATTTAGGGATCGCTCATTGCTCGTCGTAAGGGCTTGTCAGTTAGGACGATCACCGTATGTGCCTGGAAGTATGGCTAGAGCTTACGGGCGGCTGTGACTAGAGTGAAGGCAAGATTTTCCATTGAAGGGTACCTTTCTTCTGCACCGTGAAGCGCTCGACTGGTGTAGTAAATAGGCCATTGCACCTTGTTGTCTTCTCTAACCAAGGCCACACTGACAACGGCCGAGGAGATAGCCAAGTAGATGAACAATTCTTCTCCCGGTTGTGAGGGACTTAGCAGCGGCGGTGAAGAGAGGTAGGCCTTTAGGTCCTCCAATGCCTGCTGACATTCAGCCGTCCACTTAAAAGACTTCTTCAGTGTGCAAAAGAACAGTAGACATTTATCCGTCGCTCTAGATACAAATCTATTAAGCGCGGCGATCTTGCCGTTAAGACTTTGTACTTCTTTTATGTTTTTAGGAGGTGCCATTTCTGTTATAGCTCGGATCTTGTCTGAGTTAGCCTTAATGCCTCTCTGGGACACCATGTATCCTAAGAATTTCCCCGCTGCCACTCCGAAGGCACACTTGCCTGGATTAAGCTTCATGTTATAGGAACGAAGAGTGTCGAAGGTTTCCCTGAGATCCTTCAAGTGATCGTCTTCCTTTCGGCTCTTTACTAACTTGTCGTCAACATATACCTAGACATTTCTCCCAATCTATCATGCGAACATCTTTTTCATAAGCCTCTGATATGTTGCGTCCACATTTTTTAAGCTGAATGGCATGACCTTGTAACAAAAAAGGCCTTGGCTTGTTATGAACGAAGTATTCTCTTGATCAGCTTCGTCCATTTGAATTTGGTTATATCTTGAAAATGCATCCATAAAGCTCAACAACTGGTGTTGAGCCATAGAGTCCACCAGTAGGTCGACCCGCAGGAGGGGGTAGCGATCTTTGGGGCACGCTTTATTTAGGTCCGTGAAGTCAACGAACATTCTCAATTTTTTGTTGCTCTTTTTGACCATCACAACGTTCGCCAACCAATCAGGGTAGTAAACTTCCCTAATGAACCCTGCCTTTTGTAGCTTGCGGACTTCTTCTACCACCGGTCGATATCTCTCTCTTGGGCGAACACTCGTTTCTTTTGGCGAACGAGCAGAAATGAAGGCGACACATTCAACCTATGCACTATGACTGGCAGGTCAATTCCTGGCATGTCTTCATGGCTCCAAGCGAATACGACCCGATTTTCTTTAAGGAAGGTTGCGAGTGCTTGGCTGACCATCAGATTTGCAAAGGTGCCGATCTTGGTTGTTCTCTCTGGTCTAGAATTGTCAAGAGGTACATCTTCGAGTCTCTCAACGAGCTCCGTCGCTATCCGATGTTCTTCTATGCTCATGGCCTGGAGGTGGCCATCCATTTCCATCATAGCTATGTAACATTTGTGTACGGCCACCTGATCCCCTCGCAATTCTCCTACTCCATAGTTAGTAGGGAATTTTATCATCAAATGGTAGGTTGAGGTTATAGCCTTCCACAAGTTGAGGGTAGGCCGTCTTATAATGGCATTGTAGGTTGATGAGCAATCGACCACGAGGAATGCTACATTCTTAGTGATCTGCTGACGGTAGTCGCCTACGGTTACAGCTAAAGTGACGACACCAAGGGGGAATACCCTCGTCCCTCCAAAGCCAACAAGCGGGGCGTTAGTTGGAACTAGTTGCTCCCAACCAATCCCCATTTGCTGGAATGCAGGGCAGTAAAGGATGTCCCCCGAGTTGCCGTTGTCGACTAGAACCCGGTTCATGCTCTAGTCTCCTGCTTGTATGGTGACGACAAGTGTGTCATCATGGGGGTGGTGAAGACGTCATGCGTCTTCTTTCTAGAATCCAATGAAGGGGTTGTCAATCCGCGTCATCTTGGGTACAGAACCTGTCAGCTAGATATTCTGAACCATCCTAAGGTAAGTCTTCCGGGCTTTCTTCGACGACCCAGCAGTCATGGTGCCTTCTACAATCATTCTTATATCTTCTACGAGCGGCCTGGGGTGCTCGTTCTCCTGTTGGGGAGCATTTTCTTGCGGCAGGTCCGTTCTTTCCTTTCTCACAAATCTCTACAGCCTTTCTTGTCTAATAAAAGCTTCTATTTGTTGCTTCAAGTCATAGCAGTCAGCTATGTCGTGGCCATGATCACGATGAAAGCGGCAATATTTGTCTCTTGACCTCTTGTTAGGATTTCCCTTCAGCTTGATGGGAAAAGTCAGGGTCCTTCATCTTTGATTTGCATCAGTACTTGGTCGATTGGGGCAGTCAGCGGGGTGAAGCTCGTGAACTTTCACACGGGTGGTTTGGAGCGTCGGTCCTCCTGTCATTCTCCAGTTCTAGCCATCTTCCCCCCCTGTCTGATCACACAACTTCCTGCCCCTCCCTTTTCTTGGGCTTCTCTTCTCGGGCTAGTAGTGCATCTTCTACGTTCATGTACTTGGTCGCCCTGTAAAGTACCTCTAACATGGTCTTTGGGTCGTTCTTATATAAATAAAATAGGAACTTACCCTTCCGCAGCCCATTGGTGAACACCACTACGAGTATCTTGTCGTCTGCTTCGTCGATCGAAAGGGTCTTCTTGTTAAAATGGGTTATGTAAGACCTCAGCGTCTTGTCTTCCCGCTGCTTAATGTTCATCAGGCATGCGGTGGATTTCTTATACTTGTGCCCCCCGATAAAGTGCAAGGTGAATTGGGCGCTTAACTCTTTGAAAGTACTAATGGAGTTGGGTGTTAGCCTACTGAACCAGATCCTTGCAGGTCCCTTCAGCGTGGTGGGGAAGGCTCTGCACATGATTGCATCCGGAACCCCTTGAAGGTGCATCAGGGTCTTGAAAGACTCCAAGTGATCTAAGGGATCCTTGGACCCATCGTAGCTTTCTACTTGTGGCATACAGAACTTTTGTGGAAGGGGGAATGAACTGACCGACGCTGTGAATGGCGAGTCAGTCCGCTGGACCAGGTCATCAAGGTCGCTAGACACCCGTCCTCTGAGGGCATTCGTTCCTTCATCATCTGCATCTCAGCGACTATGTGAGGGGGGATGGTTTTAGTGACAGATGGCTAGCTCGTGTCCTATCGTTCCAGCCTGCTTGGTGTGTTGCTACCTTCCGGCCCTTCTTGGTTCCTTCTCTCCGTGCTAGTTCCTTCTTGATCTTCCTCTTAGGTGTTAGCACCCGCGTTCCTTTGGCACAATTGTTCTTCCAAATCTTGGTTCTGTTTGGTAAGGCATTCCACAGCGGCGGCCAGGGTTTGAACTTGCCTCTCGAGCGCTTTATTAATACTATAATAGGGTTGAGGTGCTATACACGTGCACAGTAAGATGGGAGTAGACAATTTTGTGATTCTAAAAAATATGTGAGAAAACTAAAGTTGTAATGCATACAATTTTTGTGTTACAGTTTAAAATAAAAAAGGAAGATGTAACAAAGAGGGCTAATTTGAGTTATCCATATAAAAGTTTTAGTCTTCATTCTTTTCATTTAAGGAAAAGTTAAGAGAATAAAACCTATTTGGATAAGAAGTTTAAATATAATCCCTTGGACTTCCCACTTATTCAGTAGTTAATAACGCCATAAATTGTGGTTAATTAAAAATAATAAAATCTTGGAAGTATATTTAAGCTCTAGGGTCTTTTCATTAGTTCATTATACATGTAAGCCAAAGAAGAAAAGGAAAAAATAATTGTACTGGGATGGTTGGAGGTATCATCTATAGGCTATAGCTAGTGTTTAAGTTTGATCTCTCAATCAAGTATAATCCCATGTCTCCATCTTTTACTTTCTATGTTCTTCGCTTAGAAACCAACAGTTAGTCATAACCCGAAAATCAATCAAGGATTTATACCAATGAAATATTTAGTTTTGATAGTATTGTAAACTTTTCGTTGAAGCCGTGTCCACTGTGTGAATAAACCTCAATATGGTGTAGCATGAGATATTTGTACCGTTTAGTGTGATTGTACCAGTTTCAATTTGGATCTTATAGAGTATTTCATGGTGGCGTTTTAAGTGTTATATGAAATCTTAAAGAAAATATTAATCTGACACTTAACTAGACAATGTTTAAAATGGTATTATAACCAATTGGGACTTGATGGAAATCTTGATGAACTGCCAGTATGCATATTCTCATTGGTTCATATCCTTATGGGATGGGAATACATCTATTAGTCGTAAAGACATAATATTAAGGAGACATAATATGTTATGGAGGATTGTAGCAATGTTTAAAGATTAGTAAATTAATTGAAACCATTACATATTTTAGAAACGTATAATATTAAAAAGTGTAAGCTAATATTATGTATAATTTGGACATCTTCTAAAAAAAATATAATTCGAATCATATAATTGTGATTATTGTTAATTGAATATATGCATATGCACAAGGCTACACACTAGTATATAATTAAAGCCAAAGCTGAAAGAAAATCCAATTAGATTCTAAATCTGATTACAATCGTTTTCTAATTTTGTACCACGTGTCCTATCTAAGTTTTTAAAAATTTTGTTCTAGGTGAGTTAATATTGTGCAAAGACAAAGACTCTAATATAAGTAAACCATTAAAAACCCAATAAACCAAAAGAAAAGAAAAGAAGAAGAGTAAACTCATGTGTATATCCAAAATAAAATAATAAAAGAGGAAGAGTAAAACTCATTTATGACTTGAAAAATGTGTAACTCTTACACCAAGTATAATTTGAACCCATATATGTATATAATTATGATTGTTTCTAATTGTACCGTGCATATGTAAGGGTTATATACTAGTTTGTGTAATAGTAATAATAAGAAAAATTAATAAATGATGGTGATTTTTTTAAGGTTTATTTTTTTTAAGAAAGAGGTTTATTAATTTTGATTCTATAGTTTTATCACTTAATAACTCATTTAGCACAAAATATTACGAAAATTAAATTGGACTCCTTGAATTTCATAAAGTAAATATTTGTAGAAAATTTAAGAAATTAAATAGGACATCATATACTATATAACAAAAGTTGGGCTTAGAAACTGTGGTTGCACTAAGTAGTTTCATCAAATAGCAAAAAAATTTATATTTTTAGATTTAAATATATATATATATATATATGTATATATAATTTTTCTTCTCCTATAATTTCTTAGTTGATAAAATTCTTAATTTGATTACAATCCAAATTCTTCATCTAATCTATCTAATCCTTATTTTTTACATATAGTGTATTTTTTTTTTTAAAAGCAACTTTTTTTTTTAAAGCACTACACTACATGTAGAAAAGAAAACATTTATAAATAATAAAAAAAGGGACTAATGCATCTTTTGGCAACACAATAGAATTGCAACAAAAGTTTTAGATTTTTAAATTTATATATATATATATAAGTTTTCTTCTCCTATTAGAAATCTAAATTTGATTACAATCCAAATTCTTTATCTAATTCATCTAATACTTATTTCTTATGTGTAGTGTATTAAAAAAACAAAAAAAAAAAAACGCAACAACTTTCTTATTTTTCAATTATTACACAACACATAAAAAGAAAACATATATATAAAAGGTTTAATGCATCTTTTTGTATGAACATCAAACACGTTTTTTTTTTTTATAATATTTTTTTATGTTACGTTCATATCAACAACAAAAAAAAAAAAACTTTCACACTATTCCTATGATTTTTTTTTTCTTTTTAAATTCAAATTGTAGAAATTCTTTTTAACACCAAAAAAAAAAAATTGTAAATAAATCATCTTCTTTGTTCTTATCAGATTTTCTTCTATAACTTTATCACTTTTTTGGATAAAGTTATGTTGAGTTTAACTTCTTCTGTTTTAAATAACTTAAAAGTTTAAACTTCTAAGATGATTTTAACTTTAAAAAAATAACACTATTTCCTTATTTCAATCATTCACATTTACTTACTTTTCTTTTCTTTTTTTAAATTATATTCATGTCACATTGTTTTTGGATAAACATACAACCTAAGTTAATTCTTATTCTCTTATAATTCCTAGAATGATTAGAAATCTAACTTCATTACAATTGAAAATTCTATATATATATATATATATATATATATATATATATATATATATATATATATATATATTGTGGCGGGAAAAAATAAGACTTGCTTTTTTCCTCACACAATAATTTATAGAGGTGGAATGCTAATCAACATTTAATACCACTATTGAGTTGTATTGGATAAACTAGAAATGGAAGGATCAGTATTAAGCATAAGTGTATAAAATGAGAGTTGGTCAAAATAAGCTTCAGGGCTCTTATATTATGTTCCTCGAGTTTGTTCCAAGGTACAGGTTATACTTATTCTTGGATTACAATTACATTACTTGTTGTTAGGACATATGTGATTCATGTTAGGAACATATGTCATTATATATTGGCTAATCCTTTAACAAAACACACTTTACTTGTAATTGGGTAGATCTAGGATGTGTTTAATACTTCAAGTATTAAAGTCATGCAAATCTGTCCAAGAAACAAGTGAAGAAGTGCTGGTTTTTAAATCTCGACAGTTAGTATCTATCGAGGTTTAAAAAGCTATTCTAGCCCGATGCTCAATAGCAGCTTGATAGATAGGGTATCTATCAAGATTTATGAAAAACATATTTTCAGTTCTAATTTTCATCCAATCCGTGAATAGATGTTTGGGCTTTTTCTCACAACTCTAAACATATATAAGGATTGTTTTAAGGGCCATCATAGGTTGCACAGTTGCACAAGTGTGTAGCAAAGAATTGTTCATGCAAATTGTGACCGAAAACCTAATTTGCCTTAGTTCTTCTTTCTTTTGAAGAAGCTACTGCATTTGTACACCGTTGGGTTTTGTGACCAAGCAACTTAGTGATGTTCATCGTGTTGATGAACTGAAGAACTTTGCAGCCAACATCTTTCTCAAGTTGGTGATAGCCAACATCTTTCTCAAGTTGGTGATTAAGTCGTGCACTGGGATCCGCGCATCTATTAGTTAGTCACATATTAGGAGCCGTGCATTAAAAGAAGAGATTGTCACTACAAAACAAGTCCAATTGTGTATTGGGGTAAGGGTTCAATTGTAGGTTGGTATATGATACTGGGATTCCTTTACTTGTAACCGCTTGTTGTGATAATAGTGGATTCTTGGGAGTGGTGACCTAAAAATCACCCGATGGGGTTTTTGCCTTGGTGATTTGTTTGTGCTACCACCCATATTGTATGTTAATCTGATTAATTAATTAACTTGAGTAAATTAATTGGTTAATTCATCACAACAGGTCAATACATTCTTGGCCTATCACTTATTGCTATCTTTTCTTCTCTGAGCTGCTCCTCCCCTTTCTACAGAGGTCTTTCTACCTTATATAGCCTCCCAGTTTGTATCTTAGCCTTCCACTTGGTGGGCTTGGATTTGTTTCCCTTAATACTTGTCCTATCAAGATTTCACTGGAAGGCTTCTACCCTGAGATATAAGTTATGATGACACTCTTTAGGGGTCATTTTTCCATTAATATGGCCAGCTAAGTGGGTTTAAAGTATTAAATGTGGAAGGGATGGATGCTTTATCTACATTCTTCCCTTCTTTGCTTGCTGATAAATCTTCCTCCTATTCCTCGATTTATGCTCAATGGTCTTCAGAACTATTCTTCAACCCTCCCAAGGACATAAAAGTGTCCTCGAGGTCTTTGGGCATTGTGGTCTCCCAAGACTTGTGATGAGTTGCTCATATTTTTCCTAAGGGCTCGCTGTCAGTGCCTTCGAGTTATGTTCTTTTGACATCGGACTTCTCACTTTTGACCATATCCTCGGATTCTCGTCCTCCCACAACAGCCTTCCAAAACCTTACTTCCCATTCCTTCTAGGGAAGGGTGGTTTTGGTAATTATGGAGAGGCATTTGGCATGCTCCAAATGTGTTCCCACGTAGGGGTGTCCTTTCAATTAATTTGAGACACGCTCGAGGAGCCCTTCTCTTCTATTTCTTTGTAAGTGTCTCATGATTCTTCTTTTTATTAAAATCAAGATCTCTCTTCTTTCTTATTTTTCTTAAAAATGGGTAGGTTCTTTAGCTTAGTTAACACCCCCAAGCACAAGGAAGAGTTTAAGAAATAGGATTTCTAGTGATGTCACCATAGAACACTGCCACTTAGGAGAGTGGTATGAGAAAAAGCCTTTTGATTCTGTAGTAATTCCAATGATAGCATTGATAGAGGGGGGGAATGAGGATTCCCATGAGTAGGGTAACTTCAGATTTTTTGTATCTTTTTAGACTCTGTCCCACTTAGTGTGCTCCCCAACATGTTTAGGATATTAGGTAGTGTAGATGCGCTAAATGAGAAAATGGATGTAAACCTCACTCATCATGATGTAAATTGGGTATATAGTTGCTAGAATAATAAGGAGGCAAGATATTACCTAAAAACTAGGGTCCCCACCATTAGGCTAATTTCTTGCCTCACCAAGACCAATAAGGGCATGGACGAGAATTTTCTTATCGTTTCAAAGGAGTGGCACAATGAACTGCATTGCCCGACCAAGGATGGTACACCAAGTGGGGTGGCTTAGAAATACCTTAAAGATTTTAAACATTTAGTTGCTAAGAAAGGATTTTTTTTTTTCTTTACTTCTTTCCTTACCCTGGTTTCTATTGTCTTTTCTTCAGATAAGAAGGCCACCGCCAAGAGATGAAGCTTGGTGAATTTCGACGAGCTTAACCGAATTCTGAGATCTAAGATATTTCTCCATCACAATAGCCAACTCCGAGCTGCGCACATCATCCTCAATTTTAAGCCCATCTCCACCCATTTTCAGATCTCGAAGCACGTAATCAAGGCTAAAGACCCTCGACTCGTTAGGGTTGACGTTGCCATTGAAGGATTCATTTGGAAGCCCCCTCTTGCCAAAACTCAGTTCATAGAACTCCCCACACACCAGGTGGCCTAACTCATAGCTGAAGGTGAAGAGATTATCCCATTAGAGGACGAGGCTGAGGTTCAATATAAAAATGCCGAAGAAGAGGGTTTTGAAAGCTTGGTCCATGAGGAAGACTTTGAAGTTTTCTACCAACCCGACGTGACCAAGGACGCAACAACAACATCAACACCAGTTGCTATCATCGTTAGTACTAACCAGAGAGCTATCGAAGTGCCTGAAGGGATGGTAATCAAGAAAAGACTATCAGGCCTATTATCTCTACTAGAGTATCACGCTGGGGATGTCACTCTCGAGGTCCTTGTGGTTCCAAGGCCTCTTGCTCCTGCTCCTCATCCTCCTCCTCAAACCATTCCAATTGATAAGAAGAGGAAACGAGACAAAGAGGCAAGAAACGACATCACTGAGGTGGGTGAGATTCAAGAAAATACCCCTTTAGAGTAAACTAGGGGCCCTAAGGCCACCCAGTCACAATAGAAGAGGGGTGAAGTCGCCGAGACTATTCCTGAGCACTGTCCTCGGATTCCACACTAATACCCTCCTATGGTCTTGGATAGAGATCCCCTCACCTCAAATTCCTCCATCTGAGATTTTTACAACGAGAGGGTATGTTACATTGCCAACTTTATAGAGCAAGCACTTCTGCTGCCTTGCAATATGGCTGAGCTTTGCAATTTAAAAAAGCATGAGATGTTCCTATCTTTGAAGAAGGACTTGGCTCTAGTATGCACACCTTCCATTTTTCTTGTTCTAATATGCGTAGGTACACCCTTTTGACATTTGCTTGCAGGCTTGACTACTAGCCCCCCCCCCCCTTTTTTGAAAAGGCAACACAGGTTGCCCATGTTGCCGAGGAGCGGGTGAACCAGACTCTTTATGAGAAGAAAAAGAAAGAGTCCAAACGATATGCTGCTCAGAAGGCCCATGCCCAAACCAATAAAAAGCTGAAAGAGACTCTTCTCAAGCTGACTGAGTGTGATAAAGCTCAAAAAAGCATAGAGGCCTCCATAAAGAGCTCTGAAAAGCAAGCTTGAGAGCAACTTTGTCATCTGAAGGAGGTTGAGGATCAGCTTACTCTTGCCCAAGTAAATATTAGGGAGTTGACCAAGGAACTAGGGCAAAAAGCCAAGGAGATTGCTAAGGTTGAGCAAGCAGCCTATAACTTGGTGCAAAAATAGACTGAGGCCCACCTCAAGTCTCAGATCACAACCGTGTGTTGGGGCTTTTGCCTCAAGACTTGGATTGTCGGTGTAGATCAATCCTCGAAACTAAGGGATCTAGAGAAGGTATTTTAACCCCTAGCTATCAGAGTCAAAGTAGTTTCCCCTATCACGAGCAGCACTATCCCTTCAACCTCATTGGCTTCTGCCAAGACTTCTGGTCCCACCCCAAGTGACAAAAATCCTGCAACTCCTTTGCTCTCTTCCGAGAATGAGGGCCCCATTCAAGACAAGGTTGTTCTTGTTCCTCCAAATCCCCTTACAACGGGGCAAACCTCCCAAGTGGCCAAGAAGAACAACAAACTGAAGGAGCAGAGGAAAGAGTTGCCAAAGTAGGGCTTAGGTTTTTGTAGCAGATAGTTTACTATACTTACTTTTTGTAGAAAATTTGCCCATGTGGGGTTCTTTTGCCATGACTTTTGCTTATTTTGAGCCTTTTTTTTTATCAGTTAATAAAGATCTTCATTTTAGTGTTATATTTAAATGTGTTCTTCTCTTTAACAATCTTTGCCACTTTCAGATGATTTAGATTGCACTACCTTTAAAGTTTAACTTACTTGATGGTCTAAGGAACCCAAGGTTAATTTTTACTTAGGTTGTTTTTTTGATGAGCAAGATTTCATTTGTACTTAGGTTTTTTTTTTGGTAAAAGCTAATTTGACCAATATATGAAATCTGAGGAACCGAGCCTAGTAGGGATCTTGTTTAACCCTTAGGCATTTTTAGGTATTAATTTACCCAAGGAAAGTGATCTGAGGAATCAAACTTGGCCGAGATTCTATTTAACCCTCAGCAGAATTAAGCATTAATTTACCCAAGGTAGGTGATCCGAGGAATTGAACCTAGCCAAGGTTCTGTTTAACCCTTAGCGGAATTATGCATTAATTTACCCAAGGTAGGTGACTTGAGGAATTGAACCTGGTCGAGGTTCCATTTAATCCTTAGTGCATTTTATTTGAATCCACAACCATGATTTCGATCAACACAAAGAACAGGAGAAAAGTTCTATAAATACATCAAAGTAATAAAGATGAATATGACCATACATGAGCCCATACACTAGTAGTAATACTTTCATAAATTATTTACACTCCATGGATATGGCACTAGGATTTTATATAAGTTTACTAAACAATAAAGCCTCACTCCGGTTATTGAGGCCACTCGATAAGGTCCTTCCCATTTAGGTCTGAGCTTTCCCCAAGCAAGATTCTTCATATTTCCAACCACCCTTCTTAGGATGAGGTCCCTTAGTACGAACGTTCTTAAATTTACACCTTTCTCATACCCCTGCCTTAATTCCTGCTGATATTGCTCCAGCCAGAAGGTGGCAACTTCCTTTCGCTATTTGACCAAATCCAGGTTGTTAGAAAGAAGTTGCTCATTGTTAATGTCGTCAAACTAATCAGTTATCATTGTTGGAAAACCCGTTTCCAAGGGGATGACTTCCTCAGACCCATACGTCATGGAAAAAAGAGTTTCTCATGTGGATCTTCTCAGTGTCGTGCAATATGCCAATAACACATTGGGTAGCTCGTCCACCCATTTACCCTTAACTTCTTCCAACCTCTTCTTCAATCCATCCATGATAACTTTATTAGTAGCCTCTACTTGGCCTTTACCTTAAGGGTATGCTGGGGTGGAATATTTATTCTTTATGCCCAAATCACAACAATATCTCTGAAAGGCCTTGCTATCAAATTAAAGCTCGCTATCCAATATGAGAGTGTTTAGGACCCCGAATCTCATAACGATGTTTCTCCATACAAACCTCTTCACATCTTGATCTCGAATGCTAGCAAGAGGCTCAAGTTCTACCCATTTGGTGAAGTAGTCAGTCGCAGCGAGAAGATACCTTTGATTTCCTATAGCCTTAGGGAACAGACCAACAATATCCAATTCCCATTGCGCAAAAGGCCACGGGCTAGTCAAGGGATTGAGCACTCCCCCTGGTTGATGGATGTTCAGGGCATACCATTGACATTGATCACTTTTTTTAACAAACTCTTGGGAGGATTTCTGCATGCTCGACCACTAGTAACCTTGTGTCAAATCTCTGTGTGATAAGGACCTACCCCCCGTATGACTTCCACAAACTCCCTCATGAAACATTTCCAGAAATGTTTCAATTGCCTTAAGGTGGACACACAATAAATACGGTCCAGAATACAAGCGTTTATACAATTTCTGCTCTTCTGAAAGCTAGTACCTCGGTGCTTTTCTGCGAGTTTTCTCTGCCTCAATTCTATCCTTGGGCAAAGATCCATTCTTGTACAAAGAGACTATCGGGCCCATCCAACTAGGGCCTACTCGTGTGAAGTTCACCCCCACTAGCATTTGCTTGTTATTGGCAGGAGTTACAAGGTTTTCTACCAGTATGGTCCTCAAAAGTCTCTTTCCAGCTGAGGTAGCCAAAGTTGCTAGTGAATTAGCATAAGAATTTTGACTACGAGGTATTCTTTCTAAAATAAAGGATTCAAAGTTAGCCAGCAAATGCTTCACCTTACTTAAGTATCACTGCATCCTTGGATCCTTTGTCTCAAATTCCCTTAAATTTGCCCAGCTTTGAGTCTTGAATCATAATAAAAATTCACAAGTTTCCCCACAAGCTTCTAAACAGCAACTAATCCTACTTGGAGGGCCGCATACTTAAACTCATTGTTTGTGGCCGAGAAGCTTAGTCTTAAAGATTTCTCTAATGTAATTCCATTTTGGGAGATTATCACGATTTCGACCACCTCATCCTTTTGGTTAGCTTCCTCGTCTACAAATAGGTCCCAGGTTCACCAAGATGAGATCATGTTTACCCTTAGTCCTTCTTCAGGCATCCTTACCCCTTCGGAATCGATTTGGTCTACTTCTTCAATAAACTCTGCTACCAGGTCCATAAGGACTTGTCCTTTCACCATTGTTTAAGGTAGATATCAGATATCAATTGCTCCTAACATAGTTCACCACTTGACCACTCTTCTAGTGTAATCAAAACTCTAAAGTAGCTTTTGCAACGGCAACTGGGTGAGGATGATGATTGTATGAGCTTAGAAGTAGTGTAGGAGCTTTTTTGTGGCATGAATAATGGCTAGGATGGCTTTTTCCAAGGGGAGATATCGAGCTTCGGCTTCCTGAAGGGATTTACTGACATAATAAACTGGCTTTTGGATCCCCTCTTCAACTCATATCAAACCAAACTCACTACATGTAAAGTAACAACTATATAAGCATATAAGACCTCCTCTTTTTTCTAGTTTAGACAGGATTGGAGGATGTGTTAAATATGCCTTCAGATCTTTAAAGGCTCTATCGCATTCCTTGGACCAAAAAAAATTCTTCAACTTATGTGACAGTTGGAAAAAAGGTCTACATTGGTCGGTTGACTGAGATATGAATCTATTTGGGGCAGCCATCATCCCAGTCAAAAGTTGGACCACTTTAGGGTTCCAAGGTATGTGTAAATTATGAATGGCTTTAATCAGATTGGGATTGAATTTGATTCCTCAGTGAGTAATCATGTAGCCCAAAAACTTTCCTAACCCTACACCGAAGGAACATTTGGAAGCATTCAAGCGAAGCCTATGCTTCCTTAGTACTATAAAGACTTCATCTAGATAGTCAAATGCTCAAACACCTTACTTTTCACCACCATTAATGAAGGCCTCTACATTTTTGCCCAACTGATTTTCAAACATCCTCGTCACCCTTCTTTGGTATGTGGACCCAACATTCTTCATGCCAAAGGGCATTACTCGATAATGGTAATTCCTAGTTGGGATTAGGAAAGCTATTTTCTCATGATCTGACAGTGCTAGTGGGACCTGAGATATCCTTGGAAAGCATCAAGGAAGCTCATTCTAGGACGACCAATTTTTGCATCCACAAGTTAGTTAATCCTAGGAAAAGGAATAGGTCTTTGGGGCATGCCTTGGTAAGAGCTGTGAAATCAACACATACTCTCCACTTCACGGATTTTTTCTTGATAACTATTGTGTTAGCCAACCACTTTGGGGTAAAAGATCTCTTTGATAGCCCTAGCCTGCTTGAACTTACAGACCTCCTCCATAACTGCATCGGCGTGCTCCTTGAAAGACCGCCGAGGTTGCTACTTCTTCGGGGTTGCACTTGGGTTTACATTCAAACTATGGCATATGAATTATGGATCACCTCCAGGGGCTTCGTATGCACTCCAAGTGAAAATGTCTAGATTGCTCCTCAAAAAGTTCACTAATTCCTTTTTCTCATCTGGTGGGAGCTCGGTCCCAATTTGGAAGTCCTTCTCCTTGTCTTCACTGATGACAATGTTATCCAATTCTTCACATGATATTGAAGAATCCGAGGAGGCTAGTAGAGCACTAATTCCTATGAGGTAGAAGTTGACTCCAAGGAGCCAATTTTTTATGCTTGGTGCCTAACTGCCACCACCATACACTGTCTGGCATCCCAATAACTCTCGCACACCTTCCTCGGTAGGGTACTTCAACTTTACATGCAAAGTTGAAAATATAGCCCCCTTAGCATGAAGCCATGGCCTTGCCAAGATGGTCATATAGGGTGAATAAGCCTCCACCATAATGACATCCACATTCACCACTTGCTTTCCCATCTAAACAAGTAACTGATCATGCCCTTAGGAACGATGGTCTTTCCATCAAATCCAACCAAGGGGGTGTCATACTTACTAAAGTCTTTAAGCTTGAGTCCCAAGCCTTTATACAAGTATGGAGACATCATGCCCCTAGGAACGATGGTCTTTCCATCAAATCCAACCAAGGGGGTGTCATACTTACTAAAGTCTTTGAGCTTGAGTCCCAAGCCTTTATACAAGTATGGAGACATGATCTTGGTCCCACTTCCCTGATCAATCATTACCCTTTTGACATCGAATCTTGTAATTCGCAAGGTAACTACGAGTGCATCATCATGGGGTTGAATCATTCCCTCCTTATTAGCCTCGGAGAACCCTAGGATTGGTTGGTACTGCAACTTGAATTTCTTAAACGGCCCACCTTCCTCATCCATTTTTTTATTGTGGAGATATCATCATCACCCCGCTGACAAAGCTAGGATCCTTTCTTGATGCCGCAAATATGACATCGAAAGTTCCAAGCGAAGACCATGGAACATTGTTTGTCTGAAACCCTATCATGGGCTGTTGTCCTTAAGCGACATGTTGGTGTAAAATTGCTTCAGCTTCCCTACTTTGACCAATTGATTGAAAAAGAGTTGCGATGTCTTGCAATCCTCCGTAGTATGACCTCAATCTTGATGGTACTGAAAATATAGATTCTGATTCCTTTTGGTGGGCTCTCCTCCCATTCTGTTAGGCCATTTAAACTTGGGCTCACTCTTGATTGTTTCCAGCACTAGGTAGATCGGCTCCTTAAACACCAAATTTACCATTTGAGGCCCAATAGGGTTGCGAGGTACTTGATTAAAAAACTCTCTCCTCGAATAGGACAATGTGTACTAGTTAGCCTGGTTATCTCTTCAATCGGGTGTAAAAACTTTAGCTTTCTCCTTACTTTGATTCTAATTGTCCTCAACTATTT
The DNA here is from genome assembly GCF_040712315.1 of Castanea sativa. Lineage (NCBI taxonomy): Eukaryota > Viridiplantae > Streptophyta > Magnoliopsida > Fagales > Fagaceae > Castanea > Castanea sativa. The sequence goes on from NC_134023.1 coordinate 14,255,807, forward strand.
TGTGCTCTTCAATTCGATCTATCAACTGGTGCATGCTTTGAGGAGGCTTCATGGTAAGAAACTTCCGGATGTCGGTGTGTAAGGAGACCCACCATAAAGGCGCTGATAGCTAAATCCTCAAAGTTCCCATCAATTTCATTGTAAAGCTCCCAGTATCTATTGAAATAGTTTTTGAAGGTCTCTCCTTCTCTTATAGCCATCGAAAGCAAAGACTTTAAAGGCCTCAGAACTCGACTAAATGTCACAAACATTACTCTGAATGCCCTCATCAATTACTCTAAAGAACTTATCGATCCCTCCTCTAGGCCATCGAACAACCCCATGGCAACAAGACCGAGACTCGAGGGGAAAACTTTACACATCAACGCCTTGTTCTTAGAATGGATGGCCATCCTTTGATTAAAGTGGTTCACGTGCTTAACATGATTTGTCTTGCCATTATATATTGTAAAAGTGGGCTGATTGAAGTGGTGAGGGAGCTTGGTCTACTCAATGCGCCTGGTGAAGGGTGAGCGTGATATTTGGAGGAGAGTCTTTCCAATGGAATCATTTCTCATGCTTTTCTGCAGTGGGGTCCTAGACCTCTTATAATGATGCCTCTCACCAGAATTGTAAAGTGATGATGATGTAAAAGATTCACTAGGTGGAGTTCTGCTTCTTTGTCGGTAACTTCTCTCATCCTCAGAGCTAGAACTCTAGCTTAGGGGTGGGAGTCCTCTCCTCCCGTATCCATGTCTTGCGATGGAGGCATTGGCATAGCCGGTCCACTTTCCTCTTGAGATTATATACCTCTTCTCATGCAAGTTATGACTGGCATGGTGTTGATTGGTATGCTCGGAATGCACAGATGGAGCTCTTTTGTTGTGGGTGTGGGCCATATCATGGTCCTTTCTTTGTTCAAGATTCACAAATTGGTCCCTCCGCTAGGACCCAACAGACTCCAAGAAACCACTTCTTCTAGAGTTGACCATAATAAGAAGACTTTACCCAAGGGTATTTAGGTGATGTTCCCACAAATTGTGTCAATTGTGGTAGGAAAAAATAAGTCAAACTTGCTTTTTTCCTTACACGATTAATTTATAGAGGTGGGATGCTAATTAACCATTAATACCCCTATTAAGTTGTATTGGATTAACTAGAAATGCAAGGATCAATATTAAGCATAGGTGTATAAATGAGAGTTGGTCAAAATGAGCTTTGGGGGGCTTATATTATGTTCCTTAGGTTTGGTCTGAGGTACAGGTTACACTTGTTCTTGGATTACAATCACACTGCTTGTATTGCTATCTTTTCTTCTCTGATCTATTCCTCCCCTTTCTACAAAGGTCTTTCCACCTTATATAGCCTCTCAGGTTGTATCTTAGTCTTCCACTTAAAGGGCTTGGGTTCGTATACTTGTCCCATCAGGACTTCACTGGAAGGCTTCTACACCAGGCTATAAGCTGTGATGACACTATTCAGGGGTCATTTCTCCATTAATGTGGCCAGCTAAATGCGTTCAGAGTTTTGAATGTGAAGCTGATAAATGCTTTATCCACATTATTCTCTTCTTTGCTTCCCAACAAATCTTCCTCCTCTTCCTCGGTTTATGCCTAATGGTCTTCAAAACTAGTCTTCAATCCCCCTGAGGACATAAGAGTGTCCTCGGGGTTTTTGGGCATTGTAGTCTCCCCAAACTTGCGATGAGTTGCTCATATTTTTCCCGAGGGCTCGTTGTCAATGCCTTCCGAGGTATGTTCTTCTAACATTGGACTTCTCACCTTTTACCCTATCCTCAGATTCTCATCCTCCCCCCCCCCTCCACACACACACACACACATACATATATATATATATATTCTGTTCTTCCATGTATTCTTATATATTCTTAGGCAAACTTCTTATTCTTCTTCTTTTCTCTCCCCCATTATCAATAATTCTCAATCTCTTACAATTTATATATCGTTTAGAAATCTAACTCTCATTCTTTTTTTCTTTTTTTTTTCTTTTTCTTATCACTTAGGCAATTTTGTGTTTGTGAAATCTATAGTAGAAGTCTTTATCAAACCAACCATCCAAACTATAACAGGTATGTATTTCTCTTCTTTATTTTTGTGTTTTTTTTTTAAGGATTTTCTTATGAGTCATAAATGAAATTTTAAATCCGTGACATCCATTATATAACCTCTATAAATATTTATGCTTTATCTATTTATTATTCAAGAATGATCAAATTTTGTATTCTATCCTACAACAAGGGTTCCATCAAGATATGTGTTATGTTTATATGTGTGCTATTAGATTAAATTAATTTTCCTGAGTAGAAAAAATTTTATGTTACTATTTCTCATTTTTATTTTTGTTGTTAATAATTTAATGTGTGTAAAAGAAATTGTCTAATATTATGACCATGTAACTTTTTTTTAATTTCACAATAATTAATTTTTATATTGGATTTTACAAATATCAATATCCATAAAATTTTAAACACCGCATGTTTAATATGATCATGATTGCTATCATCAAATAATATTAAATCTACATCATGAAAAGGAATTCACATCAACTATTTTCTCGAACTAATAATTTTTCCTAACAATTTTATATATCCTTTTTATCCCTTAGGACTCCTTTAATACTAAATTTTCACGATAAGTTCATCATTATTATTTTTTTCTACATCATAGCTTGGTTACTGTCATTATTGAACATGTTCTTGAATAAGTTTCCTATTTGTGCAATTTAATAGTAAAATTATCAAACATTCTGTTTCAATTTTGCTAAACAAAAACCAGCTAGAGTCCCCCACTTTTCCTTGATTAGTATTTTTCAAGAATCATTGAAGGAAATGCTTAAACTAAAACTAGCTATATGTCTGGAAACTCGGGAACATAAAAATATATATATTATATATTTTATTTTATTTTACTAAAGGAGAGCCTCACATACCCAACCATAATGAAAACTTCAAAAGAGAAGAATTACAAATATAAATTGTCAAAATCTATCGAATGAGTTGAGACTTACCCACACATTGAGAAGGTTCACGAGTAGTTTAGAATAAAAGCCAGAGCTAAAGCAAGAGTCCACAAATACAGCCAAACATAAACACAACATGAACATAAACATATGTATATACATAAACTTACAAACTAAATGAATAATTAATAATTTCGAGAAACAAATAACAACTAAATGAGTAACAATATACTTTAATAACATAAATTTAAATGTTTATATACAAAAATTTAAAAGGAAAAAATAAAGTTATTTTATTTTGCAGTTTCATCTTTGATTTAAAATACTTCTTATTAATTTATATCATTTTTCCCTAATGCGAACCTCAACTGACATGCCCTAAAACCCAACAAATAATTTTGGAATACTTGCCCAAGAAAGCTAAAATTCAAATTTTTGATAGAAAACCCCGACCCAACATCTATAAATGAAACGCGAACCAAAAGGTATAAAGTAACAAACCTCGACCCAATGATTATAATTGAATCACAAACCGAATGTATAAAATTTGAACTCCACAAGGAAGAATCCATGATAAATTCACAAGTTCTTTGAAGAACCAACAGAAGAAGCAAAACTCACATTTGTCTTGATTTTCATTCAAAAAAATTAATTCCTTGATTACAATGAGTGCATGCTATTTATAAAACATGGCTAAACATAGGAAAGTAGATTAAAAAAAAAAGGACTAAATAACAGTAGCCTAAAATTAAGTTGATTTGATTTGAAATTAGTAGTTCCTCCATGCCAAAAAAAAAAAGACAAAAATGGACAAATAAATCATGTCAATGGATGGCAAGTTAATCAGTTGATCGACACTTCATAAGTGTTGATTGGGCTGGACCTAAGATCTGTGCTAAAAGGCACTATTGGAGTCCTAATCGATACTATAGGAGTGCTAGTCGGCACTTCTAAAGTGCTAATTGGTACTATTAGAGTATAAACCCTAATAAAAAAGAAATTCTCAAAGCAAAGCTTCCAGAACTTCTTTAACGTAAAGGGATGAGAAGTACTGAATTTTAGATTTTCTCGTCTATTTATAGAGGTGTACGTGTCTGCTTACCAAATAAGTTACAGTTGTTTAGAAAATCAGCATATACAAATTAGGGCAGGTTTTATCCCTAAAAAATCGAATCTGATAGGCCTAGACCTAAGCTAATCTTATCTGGGCCTAATTTACAACCTCTGCCAATTAGCATCTCCTCCTGGTGGTGTAAACATTATTTCTAACGTGAGTATTTCTATTTCAGTCTTAAATAAAAAAAACACATGTGAGCATCACAATTTACAAAACTTTATTATTTTCAATCAAAGTATTTAATACAATATAACTAGAGGGTAACCATGATGACTTGTATTTACCTTAATTTCAGATGTCAATAAGTATTATTATTATTATTATTATTATTATTATTAGCTTTTACCTTAATTTTGTATCATCTCCTTTAGCTTTCTTAATTTGTTGTCCTTTTTTGAAAAATTATAATTATTGTATTGATAAATTTTATTATTTTACTAATTTGGTGCAAAGATAATTCATGTAGCTTTGCTTTATATAAACAATTACTTTGATGTTGATATAAATGGAAGATGGCCTAATAATCTCAAGGTGATGTTCATAGGTGATTGTTTTTTTTATAAAAGAAATGTTAATGTCAAAGGTGCAAACATATAGGAGCGAGCACATGCACATACACACAAAGATGCAACTAAACAAAAATATAAATGGACAAAAAACATAAACATAAACATAATATATGCTTATGCACAAACTAACAAAATAAATTAAATAATTAATAAATCATAGAAATAAAAAAACTACGAAATTAATAAATAAATATTAGGATAAACTACGTATTTGGTCCCTATCTTATACATCATATTTCAATTTGATCACTAACCTTTTAATTGTGTCAATTTGGTCCCTAACTTTTCAATACCGTGTCAATTTAATCCCTACAGTTATCTTTTGAATGAAAATTAATGATGTGTCTAATGACCAAAATAAAAAATTAGCTTCTGTTGATGTGACATTAAACTAAAATTTTATTTTGGTTGTTTGCTATGTAAGAAATTTTCATCTAACATATAATGGCAAAGACTAAATTGACACGACACTAAAAAATTAAGAACCAAATTGACACAATTGAAAGATTAAGGACCAAATTGAAATATGGTGTAAAGGTTAGGGACTAAATATGTAGTTTACCCTAAATATTATATATATATATATATTGCTAATAAATTAAATTTAAATGTTTATAACAAAATTCGTTAAGAAGAAAAAATTTAATGAACCTTAAAAGATAATTTTAGAGTTATTTAATTTTCTATTTTTTATCTTTAGTTTTAAAATCTTACTTGTAATTTACCATTTTTGCCCACTAACTTATAAGTATAAATCTTAGGGGTATATCTATAGAGTTTATCTACGTTACAAATAGTTGGAGAGTTTCCTTGATAGCTAGCATTGCTGGAGCTTAAAGGAAATCCAATTAGATTTTAATTGGATACTCAATTTGCATCACATGTCCCATTTAATTTTTTATTTTGTGCCTAATGAATTATTGAGTGTAAAAATCGAAGAGTCCAAATCCAATTAGATTCTAAATTGGATTTCAATTGGAGTCTAATTTTCCGCCATGTATCCATGTAAGTTTTTATTTTTAGTGGCAAATGAATTATTGTGTGCAAAAACCGAAGAATTTAAAATCAATTAAATTCTAAATCATATATATATATATATAATGAGAAATAATTACATATTTTAGAAATGCATGGTTTAAAAAAAGTGTAAGCTAATACTATATATAATTTGAACATCTTCTAAAAAAAATGTATAATTTTAATTGTATTGTGATTGTTTTTAATTCTATCCATGCATATACACGGGGCTACACACTAGTCAATAATATATATAAGAAGAGTCTTCATGTGGGAGAGTATGAGATTCTACCCAGTAGCGCATCGTATGAGTTTTTTTTTTTTTTCATTTAAGCTTCCGCCTCATCCAAATTTAGCATTTATTAGATGCATTTATTTCAATGTATTAATATAATTCAAAGAATTTGTATACATTTACAATTTTAAATGTTTTGGATAGATACAAATGGATCTAAAAAGTCACGGGGAAAATACGAATGAAGAAAACTTTTAAATTTTCTGCATAAGCTAACTTCAATGCAAAATTGCAAGAGTCAAATTCAACGAATTTGGTAAGTAATGTAGAAATTAACACTATAGAGTCTATATATAAAGCACAAATCATAAAAGAAAGACACCTAGATATCAACAGTTTGTAGGTGATAATGTGAACTGTGATTTGATGACATTTATTGGTTACATAAATTGGAGGGATTTTTTTCCCCAGCGTATTTAGTTTTACTACAAAACTTCAAAGATTAACTATGACTCATAATAATAGTATTCATGAGTGGGTCATAAATAACTTCTTAGAAAATTTATCAAAATGCACTGCGTTTGCGCGGGATATTAGCTAGTATATATATAAAAGCAGAGATCTCATGCGAGATTGCATGAGATCTTGCCAAGTGGTGCTCTAATTTTGTATTTAGCTTATTTTTTACCACTTTCATTAAATTTTTGTTTTAACTGTTAACTAAAAGTTCACATTAACTTATTTTACTGTTTTCCAAAAAAAAAAAAAACTTATTTTATTGTTATCTTTAATATTTCATTAATTGCCTAAACTTACACCACACATATCTCTATTCTTTATGTCTTTTAGCATATCCACTATTTTAGTTTTTTTTTTTTAACAAAAACAAAAAAAGTAAGGACTAATAGTAATAACTAACTAGATAAATCCCTAGAAAGAGATAGAGATACACAAAAATATTGTGGATTGTTAAATAAAACGCACTATTTTACTATAGATTATCAAAATAAATGACCTAAGACTAACAAAACATTTGAAAGAGAGAGAAAGAGGAATCTGAGGGGTCACTACCTCCATTATACTGGCCTCCCACCACCATCAAGATGCTGAAACCCCTACGGGTTTTTTTTTTTTTTTTTTAAAAATTAGGGGGCTTAAATATGATTTAGGTTTAGGTAATTTAGTTAGATAGTTTTGGTTTTGGGTATATAAATAGAGAGAATATTTGGTGCGTAATGTAAAAAAGTATTCTACCATGGTTTAATTTTAAATTATCTATAAGACACATGCATATACACTTGCCCACACCATATCTTAATGTTGCACTATCGATGAGTGGAAGACGGTCAGAAAGTTGGACATACTTTCATTTCATGGTATGAAATATGTGAACACAATTATTTGATTTTTATGGTATTATTACTCTTTTGCATTTATTTTTGGTTTCATGATTTTTAAAAAAAAAAAATTAATCTTACCTTAAGAAGGCTACAAATATGCAATGAAGCCACTAAACTAATTTTTAATATCTTAAAATGTATATATTTCTTTACTCTAATTTAGTCTACTTTTTCTTTATGATATATGTACAACATGATGCAAAACTATCTTACACAAAATATCACAAAATTATTCGTGCATCGCACGGGCAATTTACTAGTTTAATTAAAGTTAGATGCATATAATCAATTATGCATAGATGATAGAATTAGAACCCATCAACACCCAATTCCCAAATTATGTTAAGTTTCACACTTATCTATTAAAGAATTATATAATAACAAAATGCAACATTAAGCAAGCATCATTAAAAACCAAAACTGGGTCACCATTATTGCAAACCAAATAAAATGGGTGCTGATCTCTATTAGAGTAACAAATAATATTGATTATCAAAAATTAACAATTAATATCACACACTTTCGAATAGTTCCAGACCACAATTTGGATCACAATAACTAAAATCCATAACCCCAGAGTCCACTAACTAAAGTAAGAAGTAAAACCATGGAGTTCCAAAGAGACATTAATTATAGCCCCAAAATTCAAAATTTGCCACTTCACAAAATCGGCCAAATCCTCAACTGGTACAACAACATAAATTCAGTGTTTGAAATCTAAGTTACAAATCAATAAATTAAGGGAAACCCATTTCAGTATATGAGACAAAAATCAAAATCCTGTCCTAAATTTATTAACTTGAAGACAGATACAATCCCCATATATAGAGAGAGAGAGAGATTTCAAAGAAAAAAAAAATCAAGAAACAGAGCATTATGGGTATTAAATAAAATCAAGAAACAGAGTATCATTATGGATATTAAATAAAAATCAAGAGTCATACATGATTAGGCGTGTTTCCATAAACTCCGTCAAGCTGGAATTCATGCATGGTCCATTTTCCCATGCCAATGAAGCCATTCTTGAGGTCAAAAGTGAAGCTTCTCTTAGACCCATATTGTATTTCGTTAAGAGAAAGTTGTTCATCCTTTTGACATCTCCAAGTTCCGCAGTGTGTAGATCCCTCAATTCACTTCCCTTTCTGATTCCTCTTCTTCAGTTTTGTGTAAAAATAGAGACGCTCCATGTGGGTTTCTTGAAAGACTTTAATCTATGATTTAGGATCCCGTAAACTTCACATTCAGTGACGTAGTTTATTGAATCCTCAAACATTGGCTTTCCATTGACCCTACTGAGTGTTAACAATATAAAGTGAAAGAGAAAGACTGAATAGTCTGTATATTGATGTATAAATAATAATGTACAATAGAGAGCCTTATATAGGCTAGGTATGTGTGCAGTATAAGTAATATTAGTATAGGCTAGGTATGTATGCAGTACAAGTAATATGAGTAAACTACAAGTACAGTAAACTAGGCTAAGCCCAATGGGCTAATCTAGTCTAAGCTATATACTAACATCCCCCCTCAAACTTGAGGTGGCAAGGAGAAGCCAATTGGAGTTTGAATATAAGATCTTAAAGATGACCAGGCGGGTGACTCTTGGTGAAGATATCAGCAGGCTGGTCAGCAGAGGAGATGGAGAACAACTTGAGATTGCCTTTCTTGAGATGCTGGCGAGTGATATGGCAGTCGATCTCAATGTGCTTGGTGCGTTCATAGAAGAGATCATTATGAGCAATGTAGATAGCACTACGATTGTCACAATAAAGAGAGTGGCAGTGGGTTGTAAAGTATCCATGTCAACTAAGAGCCAACGAAGCCAGACAAGCTCACATGTGGTGTCGACAAGGACATGATACCCAGCCTCAGTGCTGGAACAGGAAACAACATCCTGCTTCTTGCTACACCACAAGACAAGAGAAGTACCCAACAGGAAACAGAAACTTATGATAGAGCATCGATCAGTCGAATAACCTACCCAGTCCACATCTGAATAAGCATGAAGTTCAAGAGAAGACCGAGTAGAGTAGTGTAGAACAATAACATAGTGGACAGACAAGGGGCATCCATGAACTTACTACCCATACCCATGACATGTGAAATATCCGGACGAATAATAGTGAGATAGATCAGACTACCTACCAACTGACGATTGCGAGTAGTATCGGATATAAGTTCACCATCCAAGGGTGTGAGCTTTGCATTGTATTCCAAGGGAGTGGAAACAGTCTTGTTGTCGATGATACTGGCTTTGGAGAGAAGATCATAAGCATATTTAACTTGGGAAAGATAGTATCCATTAGAGGATGAGGTAACCTCAAGCCCAAGAAAGCAGCTGAGAGTGCCTAGATCTTTCACCTCAAAACGCTGACTAAGGAAGTGTTGAAGAAAGTGGATGCCTGTAGAATCATTCCAGTAATAATCATATCATTAACATAAAGAAGAATAAGAGTGATTCTAGCAGAGGATCTTCGGACAAAGAGAGCAGTGTCATAAGGACTCAAAGTGAAACCCTGATGGGCAACAACTGAGTTAAACTTTTCAAACCAAGCTCGAGGAGCCCGCTTAAGACCATAAAGAGCACGACAAAGGCAACAATCTTGACTACCTGAGTGTGGATAGCCAAGGGGTGGTTGCATGTACACTTCTTCTTAGAGGTCTCTATTGAGGAAAACATTCTTCACATCCATTTAATAAAGAGGCCAATAGGAGCAAATGTTTCCTCATAGTTAATGCCATACTCTTGAGTAAAGCCATTGGCAACTAAGCGAGCCTTGTATCATTCAACAGATCCATCAGCCTTGGTCTTGATCTTGTAAACCCATCTACAACTTACTACAGACTGACCAGGAGGCAAATCAACTATATCCCATGTGTGATTCTTATAAAGGACATCTAGTTCTTCATTCATAGCTTGCTGCCAAAGAGGATCAGTATAGGCCTCACGATAGGTGTGAGGTTCATAGAGGGTGGCAAGAGCAAAAAAGCAGTGATAATTAGTGAGATAAGGGGGAGGAATGCTTACCCGAGTGGAACGACGAAGTTTAGGACCAACAAGAGACTTGGGAGAGGGTGGTGCCACAGGATCCAAGATAGGCAGGTCATACGTTGGGGACAGAATCGGAGATAAGTCGTCTAGAAAGGAAGCCGATGTCAAAGAGTCCTCCACAAGCTCAGGATAGAAAGGGAGGAAAAGATAAATAAAAATGGGAGACAAGGAGGAAGAGGACACAAGAAACTGCTGAAGACTCGTGAAATGACGATTTTCCCAAAACTCAACATGACGGGAGGCACGAAGGCAATGAGAAATAAGATCATAGCAGCGAAACCCATTTTGAGATACACCATAACCAAGGAAACAACAAGATGAGCACGAGGTTGGAACTTTGTTCGTTCATGAGGAGGAAAAGAGACAAAGCAAGCACAACCAAAAACCCATTGAGAGAAGTAGTCAAGGGTTTGACCAGCTCAAATGGTGATTTGTTGTGTGCAGTTGGTAAAGGAATGCCATTAATGGTGTACACGACAGTGACTGTGGCCTCACCCCAAAAGCGCTTAGGAAGAGAAGCAAAAATGAGAAGGGTACGGACAACATCAAGAATGTGATGATGTTTTCGTTTTGCACGACCATTTTGTTGAGAGGTGTAAGGACAAGACCATTGAGTAAGGGTTCCATGACTATCTAAAAATGATAGGAAAGATTTATCACTATATTCTTGAGCATTATCTGATCGAAAGACTTTGACGGTGCAATTAAACTGTGTTTCAATCATTTTATGAAATGTTTGGTAAATAGATACAAGTTAAGACCTATGATGAAGCAAATAAATCCAAGTATATCGAGAAAAATCATCTATAAATATGACAAAATATCAAGATCACCCCTCAGTGGGAACAGGTTCAAGACCCCAAATATCAGAATGTATAAGATCAAAAGGTGCAGAAGAAAATTAGTCACTATTATTAAAGGGCAATATTGTTTGTTTGCCAAAATGACAGGAAGTACAATCAAATTTTTGAAACTGAATTGAACCTAAATGACCTTGAGAAGCTAACAACTGAAGATGAGATAAGGATGGATGACCAAGTCAAGCATGCCATAGATCAAGTGAGGATGTGGCAGTGGTAGCAGCTACATAAACAACTTGTGAAGGAATCTTCAAGTCATGAACCTCAAACATGCAACTAACCTTATGGCTTGTCCCAAGCACTTAACCTGTCCGGGAATCCTGTACATCCACACCATGATTAGTAAATAGAAAATCTATGCCTAATTCACAAAGTTGACCAATAGAAAGCAAATTGAGGGATAACTTTGGGATATGAAAAGTATTACTAAGGGATAAACAAGAAGAAGAGATTGTTCCTTTATAACTAACAGGCATAGGAGTTCCATTAGCAGTGTAAATGGTGATGAGGTGTTCTAAGGGTGCCTTATTAGAAAGTTGGGATTCATCAAGAGTCATATGGTTACAAAATGCAGTATCAAAAAACCAAGGTTGTTTACCTGAGGTGACAGAAAAGGTAGTGGGAGTTCGGGATAAAACTTGTTGAATTATTGCCTCAATATCAGCCATAGTAAGTGAGGAGGCCAAAGATGGACATATAGGAACCGATGGATCTAAAGGACATACAGCAACTACCTGAGGAAGAGAAGCTTTATTCTGCTCTTACATAAATTTCTTCAATTTGCAACAAATTGAGATGTCATGGCCTTTGGCACGGAAAAACTCGCAGCGAGTACCCTTGGAAGACTAAGAGGTGAGACGCCCAAAGTTTATTCATGAAGGAGTAGTGAATGCAGCAATGGGAGGCTGTGGAGATGGTGTAGCCAATACATGATCAGATGATGACATGTGATGAGTAGGTCAACGGTTCTCCTAAAAAATAAGCTCCTTAATTGCAACATCAAGAGAAGGAGTAGGAGACTGGCTAAGCAGAAAAGCCCTAAGGTTCAAAATCCTCATGTAAATCCATCATGAAGTGCATAAATTTACGGCAATCCTGATATTTGACAAAGAGTTCAATGTCCTTAGAACACACTAGTGGAGGATCTGCAGCAAAGAGTTGTTCCCACATAGTAGAAGTATGAGAATAAAAATAAAAAATAGACTAATCTGTCTCTTGGCGCATTTGATAAAGCTTTGATTCAATGTGAAACTCCAGGCTTGAATCATTAGTGCAATTATAACGATCGGTCAGAAATTTTCAAGCAGTCTCAGCAGTCTTCAGATGAGGAAGAAGATTATGAATGGAGGGAATAGAGGTATTAATAAGCCAAGACAAGATCTTACCTTGAATACTCTCCCATTCCTTTAGGCGTTATTCATAATCATTCGTTGTAACAGCAGTATTAGAGTCATCTTCAACAGTTGTGGCCTTGGACTGAGGTTTTGGTACTAGCTTAGGAATTGAACCAGACACATATCTCCATAGTTTATGACCCTTGAGAAAGACAATTATATTATGAGACCATGCATGATAGCTAGTAGGGCCATCCAACATAATGGTGATAGGACGTATGATATCTCGTTCATTTTGTTAAGCCATAATGAAGAAAATGACCAAAAAGTGGGATTTAGAGACCTCAAATGTAAAAACGAAGCCCAAAATCAGAATCTATGCGAAAAACTAAGCAAGACTGGCCTTGTTTAAAAAATTTGACTTTGGTAAAAAAGTCAACAGTCAACAGTGTTATGAACAGTCAAAGTCAACTGCTAACGTGTGCTAACGTAGGTGGATGATGTAGATGCTAACGTATGCAGGATGACGTCAACCTAGGGCTGATGTGGACAGACATTGATGGTCTTAGGCGCGTGGAACGCGTGGTGCACGTGGCGGCTCGATGTTCGGTGCGTGTGCACTGCTGGTGGCGCGTGTGGGCGCATGTCAAGTCCTTTCTGGCTGTTCTTGGTTGGGTTTTGCTCAAGATTGGCTGTTTTGTCACTCTATGCCTTTGCTTTGTCAGTTGGATGAACAAAACAATGAGATAGTTATAGGGACTGTAGGCGTGACAGTGGTGACTCGCTTCTGACAGTGACGACTCGCTTCTGACAGTGACTACTGGATGAAGGCGAGAGCGGTGGAAGAACGTCGGAGATGTCCACAGGAACCAGAAAGTCAGAGGAATAGCTCTGATACCATGTTAACAATATAAAGTGAGAGAAAGACTGAATAGTCTGTATATTGATATGTAAATAATAATGTACAATAGAGAGTCTTATATAGGCTAAGTATGTATGCAGTACAAGTAATATGAATAAACTACAAGTACAGTAAACTAGGCTAAGCCCAATGGGCTAATCTAGTCTAAGCTATACACTAACATTGAGAAGATAGTAGAGAACTATTTATGGGTTTGTGGGACTAAGAACAACACCGGGTGGCAAGTCGTACATGGCTAATAGTTTTATGCACAAATATGATTAGAATCTTGACGGTGTGTTAAAAAAAGTGTTCAAAGGGTTTGAACTTTGAAGTTTGAAGAGCAAGCAATGTTGGGCTTTGTGGAGCCTAATTGTGTTTGATCCGAATTATGACCTAACCCGAAATAATGTTGTTACAATTTTTAATGGGAGACTTTTTTAAGGCTTAGTCTATGGAGCGAAGGCTTAGGCTGTTTTTGTAGCCCATTGTGAATCTTGTGCGCAGAATATAAAAACTGTTGTTTTGGAGATTAGGGTTTTTTTTATGTCATTTTTTTGAGAGAGAAAAAACTGTACTGCCAGACTCTGTATTATTCCTTGAGAATATTGAAATCCCTGCAACTCCGTAGACATAGGCAAACTGCCGAACCACATAAATATTGTCTTGTGTGTAATTATTTTTCTTTGGCGTATATTTTTCTCTATTTTTGCATCTCACAGGTTTAGGAATTTCGTACATATTCCCATCAAGCAAGATTTTTTCTCTTTTTGGAAACAAAAGAGAAAGTAATATTGAAGTTAGATAATCAATGGAAGAAGATTAGGGACCTTAGGGTTGAGGTTTTCGAATACTTATAGGATTATTATCAGAGATACAGAGAATGCCGGTTTAGTTAGGGATGTGCTCCAAATATTCAAAATTTAGGATTATTTTCATAAATTTCTCAGAAAATAAAATGAGAATGACGAGAAAATTACATACCATGAAGGGGTCATGGATGGCAAAACGTTTAAAGTCCTTCACTGACATGTCATAACATGCACTTACTTCTTTGTCAGTGATAATTCCTTTGAATGTCTTCTAGGCATAGCCTTCGTCTAGTACCAAGTTAGGAGGACGAGGGGTTGAAACTGAAGGATGAACTCTCTGAGGACCTTTGGCTGCAAGGGGAGAAGTTACCATCTAGACGATTGAAGGAGAAGCTTGGGGAGGGACTGCGTTCACTGCCGTGTCGTCCAGGGATACCATTGTGTCTTGAGGCCTCGAAACTTTGGGAAGAGGGGTCTTGCCAAAATTTGGCATCTTCTGGCCTCTACGACTTGGGAGGTCTCCAAGGTCAACATTGCTTGAATTGCCCTTCCTCTTCCCAATAGAAGTCTGGACAGCAGGCTTCTGAACGGTAGGGTTTTGGACGATAGACTTCTAGACGGACAAGGGAGTTGGATCGTCCTGAATCTAAACATCGTCGTCTTCTTCAGTGCCACTTGCCACATTTGTTCCTTTGTTTTCCTTTGTAGTGGCTAACCCTATCATAAGGAAAGATAAAGGAATATTAAAAAATAAAATAAAAAATAATGATGAAATGAAGATAGACGACACTTACTTTGACAAGTGGTCAACTCGTGGGCGAGATTCTCTTCAGTAAGCTCTAGACTAAGTCCTTAGACAGCAAAACAACGCAAAGTCACTAGGTTGTGGAAAGACCTCTCTAGATGAGCATGGGCTCTGTTAATGCAATCTAAATGAAACTTTTCTAAACGTGGACAAGTAATGGCTGCACAAACATAAAACAGAGTTAGACGAGGAAAAGACTAAGTAAAACAAACAAAGTAAAGGAAAGAATGACATACCTCAAGACAAAGACGGCCTAAGGCACTGGTAAAAGGAGGAAAAGGGCAATTATTTACATCAATTTGGTCCCTAGCCCAATCTCCAGAAATAAAGAAAAATCCCCTCTTCCATATCCTATCAAAAGAACTACGACCCTTAATCAAACTAAATTGAGGGCCCCTAGATGAAAACTAGTAAAAACCAACAAACTGCTTAATCTCTGAGGGTTTATAACAATAGAGAAACTTGTCCACTGTGATTGGACGGTTCCCCACAAAAACCTCACGCCATAACACTTGCATGGCTACTATTGTCCTCAATCCATTAAGATTGAGCTGGTTTGGTTCAATACCCAACCTATGGAAGAGACTCTACAAAAAGAATTGAGAGCAAACCTAAGACCTACTAATAGGTAGGAAGTATACATGCCAAAACTAGAAATAGGAGAACAACATCATTCTCCACTTTCAGGTAGACAAGGCCTAATATCATCAAGAAGCTAGTATCTGCCTACAAGGGTTGCCAACTTACTTGAATCTAGGGTGGACACCACCTCAGGGGCACAACTATAAATAACATTTTCGTCCTCCTCTTCATCTTGAGGAGGGCTTACTGATTTACTTCTTCTAGAAAAGCTAGCCTCAGCCCTAGAAGTCATCCTACGTTGCATCTCTAGGAATTCCTTTAAAGGAAAACTAGGAACCCTAGACGAATAATGCTCGTCTTAGGAACTGTTGTTACCACTACTACTACTACCCTCACTACGACTCTCACAGCTGCCACTACTACCAGAAGACACATCCTGATACTCATTTATTGCTCTCTCTGTACTACCACTAGACACAGACATATTTATAAAAATGTGTAGAACTTCCTAAAGACCAAAACCTAAGGAAGAAGGGAAGGAAGTACTTGACGAGAGACTACAAACGAATAATGCTCGTCTTGGGAATTGTTGTTACCACTACTACTACTACTACTACTACCCTCACTACTACTCTCATAGCTGCTACTACTACCAGAAAACACGTCCTGATACTTGTCTATTTCTCTTTCTGTACTACCACTAGACGCGGACATATTTATAAAAATGTGTAGAACTTCCAAAAGATGAAAACCTAAGGAAGAAGGGAATGAAGTACCTGATAAGAGACTACAAATGAGGATGACTAGATGAAGCTCTTGGACAAGATGCTAGAAGGGAAAACATTAGAAAGGTGAAAGGGTAGGAGAGAGAATGTACATATTTATAAGCCCCAGAGGTGGGCCAACAAAGCGACGTGGACCAATCAAGAGCTGACACGTGGCATATACAACGAAAAAGTGAATCAACTCGACAAGTCAACCAATAAGATTGTGGCACGTGGCATGATCTGAAGCGACAAAAATCTACCTACACAAGGACGACACGTGGCATACTAACTAACCATTAAAATATCGAAGTTCTACTACAGTGTTTAAGACAACCCTTGGACTGAAGGGGCAACTGATGGTGGACCAAAAATTGAACCATGTCCTATTCATCTAGAGGGTCATCCAAATCAAAAAAGGTCGTCCCAATCCAAGAAGTTTGTCCAAAAGTAAGACAGTCGTCCAAGAGTAAGAAGGTCATCCAACATCAAAACACCTGGACGACCTCCCGACACTTAGAAATTTTTAGGATGAATTTATATCCAAAAGCTTATAATCCAGCCACGTTCTATTATTATGAAGTATGAGCAAAATCCTTATTCATTGCTCTAACTTCCTACTAAGTTCTTAACATCTAATGACAGTTGTAGAAGATAAGTTTGAACCTTCTAACTTCTATAGCAGTTGTAAAAGATAAGACTAAACCTTCTAACTTCCATCCACGTTAAGGAAGTTACTAAACAAGTTACCACTCCGAAGCTCACTATAAAAGGACTCATCCATATCAAATGAAGGTAAGTTTTCCACCACCCCTAAAGTTGGAATTCTTGAGTTCTAGCGAGAAAAACTAACTTAAGCATCGGAGGATTCTTAGCCAGTTCACCCCGGTCACCTTTGATCTAGTGCTTCTTTCTTTTTAGGCCTTCCAAGCAACTACTAGCCCATTGAAGCCCGGAGCATTCAGCCTACTGATTTTTTATGCATCATCAGATTTAATATTATTTTATGATAGCAATCATGATCTTATTAAACATGCTATGTTTATAATTTTATGGAAACTAATATTTGTAAAAACCAACATAAAAATTAATTACAGTGAAATTAAAAAAAAAGTCACATGCTCATAGTGTTAGACAATTTCTTTCGCACACATACAAATCAATAACAACAAATAAAAATGAGAAATAGTAACATAAAATTTTTACTACTTAGGAAACTTAATTTAATCTAATAACACACATATAAACATAACACATATCCAGATGGAACCCTTGTTGTAGGAGAGAATACAAAATTTGATAATTCTTGAATAATAAATAGATAAAGCATAAATATTTATAGAGGTTATATAATGGATGTTATAAATTTAAAATTGCATTTATGACTCATAAGCAAATCCTTACAAAAAAACACAAAAACAAAGAAGAGAAATACATGCCTATAATAGTTTGGATGGTATGTTTGATAAAGACTTCTACTATAGATTTCACAAACATCAAATTGCCTAAGTGATAAGAAAAAGAAAAGGAAAAAGAAAAAAAAAAAAAAAGGAGAGTTAGATTTCTAAACAATATATAAACTATAAGAGATTGAGAGTTATTGATAATGGGGGAGAGAAAAGAAGAAGAAGAAGAAGAAGTTGTGCCTAAGAATCTATAAGAATACACTGAAGAACAAAATATATATATATATATATATATATATATATATATATATCTTTGTGTGTTTGTGTGTGTGTGTGTGTGTGAGGACGAGAATCCGAGGATAGGGTTAAAAGTGAGAAGTCCAATGTTAGAAGAACATACCTTGGAAGGAACTGACAACGAGCCCTCAGGAAAAATATGAGCAATTGATCACAAATCTAGGGAGACTACAATGCCCGAAGACCCTGAGGACACTCTTATGTCCTCAGAAGGGTCAAAGACCAATTCTGAAGACCATCAGGCATAATAAACCAAGGAAGATGAGGAAGATTTGTCGACAAGCAAAGAAGGGAATAATGTAGATAAAGCATCCATCACCCTTGCATTCAATACTCTAAACCCACTTAACTGGCCACATTAATAGAGAAATGACTCATAAACAGTGTCATCACAGCTTATAGCCTAGTGTAGAAGCCTTCCAGTGGAGTCCTAATGGGACAAGTATCAAGAGAAACAAATCCAAGCCCTCTAAATGGAAGACTAAGATACAACTTGGGAGGCTATATAAGGTGGAAAGACCTTTGTAGAAAGGGGAGGAACAGATCAGAGAAGAAAAGATAGCAATACAAGTAGTGTGATGTACCCAAGAACAAGTGTAACATGTACCTTGGACCAAACCTAAGGAACATAATATAAGCCCCCGAAGCTCATTTTGACCAACTCTCATTTTATACACTTATGCTTAATACTAATCCTTCCATTTCTAGTTCATCCAATACAACTTAATAGGGGTATTAAAGGTTGATTAGCATCCCACATAAGCAAGTCTGACTTATACATGCAAGCCAAAGAAGAAAAGGAAAAAAGAAATTATACTGGGATGGTTGGAGGCATCATCTGCAGGCTATAGCTAGTGTTCAAGTTTGATCTCTCAATCGATATCATCCCATGTCTTCAGGGGTGGCACTGCATTGATGGCAGGGGTTTCAAATGAACCCCCTGATTTGAAGAAAAAAAAAATTTTATATGGTGTATTTTAAAAAAAATTTTGTTTTGACCCCCTAAAATATAAACTTAAACAACCTAACCCAAAAAAAGAAGAAGATGAAGATGACAATATAGAAAAATTCACAACGCAGGA
This sequence comes from Castanea sativa, assembly GCF_040712315.1. Classification (NCBI taxonomy): domain Eukaryota; kingdom Viridiplantae; phylum Streptophyta; class Magnoliopsida; order Fagales; family Fagaceae; genus Castanea; species Castanea sativa. Next base: position 14,274,998 of record NC_134023.1, read on the forward strand.
TTAGAGAAATGTTCATTTTGCAGTAGAGGAGATCATTTTTCGCAGCTTTGCAGCAGAGGAGGTCCCTCTATCACGGTGGCTTGTAGTAGTGGCCATGCTAGTTGTAGACGGTAGAGGATACCACACTCATGGGCTATGGCTTTCTGGTGATCTCCATAGAGAGAGAGAGAGAGAGAGAGAGAGAGAGAGACTAGTTGGTCAACAGCAAAATAGAAAGAAAGAAGTTTTGAGATAAGTGGGGAAATTAATTGGAATGACACGTTCTAATTTGCTGAAAGTTAATATTTATTTTTAAAAAAAATCAATATATTGATAGATTGCCCCATTGTGGCATTGCAACCTTTTTTTTTTTTACGGTCAAATATATGCACAAAACAGTGAAACACTATCTAATAAATGACCAACTAAATTAATGTTTGCAGATTTTTTTAGAAGGAAATATGTATAGTAAATATATTATTATAAATTATTAAATTACTAAATAACTATTATAATGTCATCTAACCAAGAATCACTCTTTTTTTTTTCAATTTTTTGATCCACCAATCTAATTTTTAAAACCAGTGATAGAAGTATTGAAAGACTTCAGAGAAAATAAGGAGGTCTTTTTTAAAACTTTTGATTAGATAATAAGTTTAATATATGTTAAAACGGTACACCAGTATATACACGATTACTCGAATATTCCATTCCATTAGTCAACTCAAATTATTCACTAGAACATATTTCAAAACCTTGTGGTTATTATAATGATAAAGACCAATAAACTGTCAAAATTGACCCCCCTAAAAAACATTTCTGGAGTCGCCATTGCATGTCTCCATCTTTTACTTTTTGTGTTCTTCCCTTGGAAACCAATAGTTAGTCATAACCTGAAAATCAATCAAAGATTTATGTCAGTTAAATATTTAGTTTTGATAGTATTGTAAACATTTCGTTGAAGCCGTGTCCACTGTGTGAATAAACCTCAATATGGTGTAGCATGAGATATTTGTATCGTTTAGTGTGATTTTACCAATTTCAATTTGGATCTTATAGAGTATTTCATGGTGGCATTGAAGTATTATATGAAATCTTAAAGAAAATATAAATCTGACACTTAACTAGACAATGGTTATATTGGTATTATAACCTATTAGGACTTGATGGAAATCTTAGTGAATCGCTAGTATGCATATTCTCATTGGATATATCCTTATGGGATGGGAATACCTCTATTAGTCTCAAAGAGATAATATTAAGGAGAAATTAATAATATATTATGGAGGATTGTAGCGATGTTTAAAGATTAGTAAATTATTAGGAAGTATCCCTTACATCCATATGGTATACGACAAGGTGGATTAATTATATAATTGTGTTACTCCTTTACTTTCAGGTGTGGAGAAAGAGCTCATTTGATTTTAGATCTAGACTACGAGTATTAGCAAGAAAGGTAAGTAATTATACATGATATGCACAAGTTTGTTCAGTAGCAATTCTGGTAAAAGTATTAATTGAATAAGTTCCCTTACAATTCGTCATTGCCAATAATAGGTACTGTCTCTAAACCTCTTGGGAAGAATGCAGCGGCCTCTAAATAGCACACCAAATAGCAGACCACCACAACAAATCACAACCATGGTAATCTCCAATTTCATTTTCCAAATGGATTCCTTAGCTTGGGTAGTGGTTATGGAATTTGAAGACAGTTGAAGACCTTCAAAGTAAAGAGGATCTGACTTTGATCGCCTGCTTTCAATAGTTCCCTTAGCAATTTCAGCCTGCTCTGCATGCAGTGGAGGGAACTGAACTTTAATCCTTGTTTCACAGTCCAATGAACCATTTTTAATCGAATTTTTACATCCATTTGTATCTATCCAAATCATTTAAAGCTGTAAATGTATACAAATTCTTTGAATTATATTAATATATTGAAATAAATGCATCTAACATAAATGCTAAATTTGGATAAGGTGGAAGCTTAAATTAAAAAAAAATGTAATACAATGCGCCACTTGGTAGAACCTCATACTCACCCGCATGAGATCTCTGTTTATATATAAATATTGAATATTGACTAGTGTGTAGCCGTGTGTATATGCATTGATAGAATTAAAAACAATCGCAATACGATTAAAATTATACATTTTTTTAGAAGAGTTTCAAATTATACATGGTATTAGTTTACACTTTTTTTAAACCATGCATTTCTAAAATATGTAATTTTTTTCTCATTATATATATATATATATATATATGATTTAGAATTTAATTGGCTTTAGACTCTTCGGTTTTTGCACTCAATAATTCACTTGCTACAAAAATTAAAAACTTAGATAAATGCATGGTGGAAAATTAGACTCTAATTGAAATTCAATTTAGAATCTAATTGGATTTGGATTCTTCAATTTTCATTTAATAATTCACTTGGCACAAAATTAAAAATTAAATGGGATACATGACGCAAAATTGAGTATCCAATTAAAATCTAATTGGATTTCCTTTAAGCTCCAACAATGCTAGCCATCAAGGAAACTCTCCAACTATTTGTACCATAGATAAACTCTATAGAGTTACCCCTAAGATTTATATTTATAAGTTAGTGGGCAAAAATTGTAAATTACAAGTGAGATTTTAAAACTAAGGATGAAAAATAGAAAATAAAATAATTTTAAAATTATCTTTTAAAGTTCACTAAATTTTTTGTTTTTAAGGATTTTTTTTATAAACATTTAAATTTAATTTCTTAGCAATATATATATTTATTTATTAATTTCGTAGTTTTATATTTCTATGATTTATTAATTATTTAATTTATTTTGTTAGTTCATACATCAGAATATATCATGTTTATGTTTATTATTTTTTCTCCATTTATATATTTTTCAGTTGTGTCTTTGTGTGTATGTGCACGTGCTCACTCCTCTATATTTGCACCTTTGACACTAACATTTCTTTGTTAAAAAAAATAACCTATGGACATCACCTTGAGATTATTAGGCCATCTTCCATTTATATCAATATCAAAGTAATTGTTTATATAAAGCAAATCTACATGAATTATTTCTGCACCAAATTAGTAAAATAATAAAATTTATCAATACAATAATTATAATTTTTTTTAAAAAGGACAACAAATTAAGAAAGCTAAAGGAGATGATAAAAAATTAAGGTAACCACTAATAATAATAATAATAATAATAATAATACTTATTGACATCTAAAATTAAGGTAAATACAAGTTGTCATGGTTTACCTCCAGTTATACTGTATTAAATACATTGATTGAAAATAATAAAGTTTTGTAGACTGTGGAGCTCACGTGTTTTTTTATTTAAGACTAAAATAGAAACACTCACGTTTTTTTTTAAGAATTAAAATTACTCACATTAGTTACATTTAGAATTAGAAATACTCACGTTAGAAATACTTTTTACATCACCAAGAGGAAGTGCTAATTGGCGCAGGTTGTAAATTAGGCCCAGATAAGATTAGCTTAGGTCTAGGCCTATCAAATTCGATTTTTTAGGAATAAAACCTGACCCAATTTGTATATGCTAATTTTCTAAACATTCATAGCTTTTTTTTTTTTAAGCAGACACACCTCCATAAATAAAGGAGAAAATAAAATTCAGCACCCCCTCTCTCCCTTTACATTAAAGAAATTCTGGAGGCTCTATTTTAAAGAATATTATCAATGGCATTTGTGAAGTGTCAGTTAGCACACTCGCAGTGCCAACAGCCATTGGCCTTAAATCCTAATAGGCACGTGTAGAGTGCTGATTGGCTGATTGACTTGCCTTCCATAATCATGATTTGTTTGCCCATTTCAATCAATTTTTGCTGCTAATTTCAAACCAAATCAACTTAATTTTTGGCTTCTATTTTTTATTCATTTTTTTTATCTACTTTCCTATTTTTAGCCATGTTTTATATATAGTATGCACTCATTGTAATCAATGAATTAATTTTTTTGAATGAAAATCAAGACAAACGTGAAGTTTGCTTCTTCTATTGGTTCTTCAAAAAACCTGTGAATTTATCATGGATTTTTCATTATGGCATTCAAATTTTATACCTTCGATTTGTGATTCAATTATAATCATTGGGTCGAGGTTTGTTACTTTATACCTTTGGTTCGCGTTTCATTTATAGACGTTGGGTCGGGGTTTTCTATCAAAAATTTGAATTTTAGATTTCTTGGGCAAATATTCCAATATTATTTGTTGGTTCTCAAAGCGTGTTGATTGAGGTTCATATCAGGGAAAAATGATATAAATAAGTAGAATTTCAAATCAAAGATAAAAGTGCAAAATAAAATAACTTTATTGTTTCCTTTTAAATTTTTGTATATAAACATTTAAATTTATGTTATTAAAGTATATTTTTACTCATTTAGTTTTTATTTGTTTCTCTAAATTATTAATTTTTCGTTTAGTATGTTATGTATATACTTATGTTTATGTTTATGTTTATGCTCTGGCTTTTATTCCTAACTACTTGTGAACCTGTTTGAGAACATATTCAATAATGATAGTAACCAAGCTATGATGTAGAAAAAAATATAATGATGAACTTATCTTGTTGATATTACTTATGGATGAAATAATATTATTTAAATTATTTAAAAACAGAAGAAGACATATTTCTTTAAGTTCAATATAATTCTCCAAGAATATTTAATGTGACCAAAAGAAAAAAAGAGCAAGAGACATGAATGTTACATTGTGATTAGCAAAAAAGAACTCTAGTCAATTTATATCATTCTCTAGTGTCTCGTGCTTAAGTCTTAGTTTGTTGAAATGAATAAATAACGTCCTTAAGATTTTCAAACCATAAGGTGAGAGAAAATTCAATTAAATCTCAAATTAGAGTCTACTTTTATGCCATACTAGCATTATTCTTGTGCGTTGCACGATCTTGGCAATAAACTTTAAGAATAATTTTATTAAAAATCACTAGAGTCTTGATCATATAAATTGTATATAAAGTATTATTCTTTAGATTCAAGCAATCACACAACATATTTATATGAAAAAACTTCCTAAATTTAATAATTAAAATCCTAAGCAAACTTAACCAAAGGTTTTTCATTTTCCAAAATATTTGTGGTTACATCTAAAATGTGTTATGCACTTGAAGAGTATAGACTACATGGTATTTTTTTTTTTTTCAAAATTTATTTAGAGTTACATTTTGATACACAAATGGATGGGAACTCCTTAAAAAAGAGTAGAGTCGTGAAAATTTAATATTAAAGGAGTCCTAAGGGATAAAAGAGATATATAAAATTGTTAGAAAAAATTATTAGTGAAAGCAAATAGTTGATGTGAATTCCTTTTCATGATGTAGATTTAATATTATTTTATGATAGCAATCATGATCATACTAAACATGCTATGTTTAAAATTTTATGGATATTGATATTTGTAAAAACCAACATAAAAATTAATTACAGTGAAATTAAAAAAAAAATTACATGCTCATAATGTTAGACAATTTCTTTCGCACATATATAAATCAATAACCAAAAAAAATAAAAATGGGAAATAGTAACATAAAAATTTTACTACTCAGGAAAATTAATATAATCTAATAACACACATATAAACATAACACATATCCAGATGGAACCCTTGTTGTAGGAGAGAATACAAAATTTGATAATTCTTGAATAATAAATAGATAGAGCGTAAATATTTATAGAGGTTATATAATGGATGTCATGGATTTTAAATTGCATTTGTGACTCATAAGCAAATCCTTAAAAAAAAAAACACAAAAACAAAGAAGAGAAATGCATGCCTATAATAGTTTGGATGGTAGGTTTGATAAAGACTTCTATTATAGATTTCACAAACATCAAATTGCCTATGTGATAAGAAAAAAAAAAGGAGAGTTAGATTTCTAAACAATATATAAACTGTAAGAGATTGAAAATTATTGATAATGGGGGAGAGAAAAGAAGAAGAAGAAGTTGTGCCTAAGAATATATAAGAATACATAGAAGAACAGAATATATATGTGTGTGTGTGTGTGTGTGTGTGTGTGTGGGGTGGGGGAGGACGAGAATCCAAGGATAGAGTCAAAAGTGAGAAGTCCAATGTTAGAAGAACATACCTTGGAAGGCACTGACAGCGAGTCCTCGGGAGAAATATGAGCAACTCATCACAAGTCTAGGGAGACTACAATGCCCGAAGACCCCAAGGACACTCTTATGTCCTCAGGAGGGCCGAAGACCAGTTTTGAAGACCAACAGACATAAACCGAGAAAGAGGAGGAAGATTTTTCGGCAAGCAAAGAAGGGAATAATGTAGGTAAAGCATCCATCATCTCTACATTCAATACTCTGAACCCACTTAGCTGGACACATTAATGGAGAAATGACCTTTGAACAGTCGCATCACAGCTTATAGCCTGGTGTAGAAGCCTTCTAGTGAAGTCCTAATGGGGCAAGTATCAAGAGAAACAAACCCAAGCCCTCTAAGTGGAAGACGAAGATACAACCTGGGAGGCTATAGAAGGTGGAAAGACCTCTGTAAAAAGGGGAGGAATAGATCAGAGAAGAAAAGATAGCAATACAATTAGTGTGATTGTAATTCAAGAACAAGTGTAACTTGTACCTCAGACCAAACCTGAGGAACATAATATAAGCCCCCCGAAGCTCATTTTGACCAACTCTCATTTTATACACTTATTCTTAATACTAATCCTTCCATTTTTAGTTAATCCAATACAACTTAATAGGGGTATTAAAGGTTGATAGCATCCCATCTCTATAAATTAATTGTGTGAGAAAAAAAAGCAAGACTTATACATGCAAGCCAAAGAAGAAAAGGAAAAAAAAAATTGTATTGGGATGGTTGAAGGCATTATCAACAGGCTGTAGCTAGTGTACAAGTTTGATCTCTCAATCGGTATCATCCCATGTCTCTAGGGGCGGTGCTGCGTTGATGGCAAGGGGTTCAAATGAACCCCCGACCTGAAGAGAAAAAAAAATTATATAGTGTATTTTTAAATTTGTTTCGTTTTGACCCCCTAAAATATAAATTTGAACACCCTGACCAAAAAAAAAAAAAAAAAAAAAAAAAAAAAAAAAAGAAGAAGATGAAGATTAAAATATAGAAAAATTCACAACGCAGGATTAGAGAAATGTTCGTTTTGCAATGGAGGAGATCATTTTTTCGCAGCTTTGCAACAAAGGAGGTCCCTCTATCACGGTGGCTTGTAGTGGTGGCCATGCTAGTTGTAGACGGCAGAGGAAACGGCACTCATGGGCTATAGCTTGCAAGAGATCTCCAGAGAGAGAGAGAGAGAGAGAGAGAGAGAGAGAGAGAGAGAGAGAGAGAGAGAGAGAGAGAGAGATAGAGAGAGAGAGAGAGAGAGAGAGAAACTAGTTGGTCAACAACAAAATAGAAAGAACGAAGTATTGAGATAGGTGGGGAAATTAATTGGAATGATATGTTCTACTTTGCTACTAGTTAAGATTAATTTTTTTTTTTAAATCAATATATTGATAGATTGCCATGTTGTGACCATGCTAACGTTCAATTATATGCACAAAACAGTGAAACACTATATGACCAACTAAATTAATATTTGTAGATTTTTTTAGAAGGAAATATGTATAGTAAATATATAATTATAAATTATTAAATTACTAAATAACTATTATAATGTCATCTAACCAGGAATCACTCTCTCTTTTTCTTTTTCTTTTTTTGATCCACCAATCTAATTTTTAAAACCATTGATAGAAGTATTGAAAGACTTCAGAGAAAATAAGGAGGTATTTTTTAAAACTTTTGATTAGATAATAAGTTTAATATATATTAACACAGTGTACCGGTATATACATGATTACTTGAATATTCCATTTCATTAGTCAACTCAAAATATTCACTAGAATGGAATTCAAAACCTTGTGGTTAATATAATGATAAAGACCAATAAATTGTCAAAATTATCACCCTAAAATATATTTCTGGAGCCGCCACTGCATGTCTCCGTCTTTTACTTTCTATGTTCTTCCCTTCGAAACCAATAGTTAGTTATAACCTGAAAATCAATCAAGGATTTATATCAGTGAAATATTTAGTTTTGATAGTATTGTAAACATTTCGTTGAAGCCGTGTCTACTGTGTGAATAAACCTCAATATGGTGTAGCTTGAGATATTTGTAAGGTTTAGTGTGATTTTACCAGTTTCAATTTGGATCTTATAGAGTATGTCATGGTAGCGTTGAAGTGTTATATGAAATCTTAAAGAAAATATAAATTTGACACTTAACTAGACAATGATTATATTAGTATTATAACTTTTTAGGACTTGATGGAAATCTTAGTGAACCGCCAGTATGCATATTCTTATTGGATCATATCCTTACAGGATGGGAATACTTCTATTAGTCTCAAAGACATAATATTAAGGAGAAATAATATATTACAAAGGATTGTAGCGATGTTTAAAGATTAGTAAATTATTAGGAAGTATCCCTTACATCCATATGGTATATGGCAAGGTGGATTAATTATATAATTGTGTTACTCCTTTACTTTTAGGTGTGGAGAAAGAGCTCATTTGATTTTGGATCCAGACGATGTGTATTAGCAAGAAAGGTAAGTAATTATACATGATATTCACAAGTTTGTTCAGTAGCAATTCTTGTAGAAGTATTAATTGAATAAGTTCCCTTACAATTCGTCATTGCCAATAATAGGTACTGTCTCTAAACCTCTTAGGAAGAATGCAGCGGCTTCTAAATAGAACACCAAATATCAGACCACCACAACAAATCACAACCATGGTAATCTCCAATTTCATTTTCCAAATGGATTCCTTAGCTTGGGTAGTGGTTATCGAATTTGAAGATAGCTGTAGACTTTCAAAGTAAAGAGGATCTGACTTTGATCGCCTGCTTTCAATAGTTCCCTTAGCAATTTCAGCCTGCTCTGCATGCAGTGGAGGGAACTGAACTTTAATCCTTGTTTCACAGTCCAATGAACCATTTTTAATCGAATATTGATCATTCAATTGAAAATCAAGATGCCGACATCCTATCATGCACAGGACACCAGTATCCCTATCATATATTCCTTCAGCAGAAATATGGACAAATTTGTATATAGCATCAGCTCCAAACCTAAAATCAGGTGGAGGTGTGAAGCCAATCCTGTAACTCATATTCAACATTCTGCTATGGTTACTTTTCAGCTCATCCTGTTGTACATAAAGCACATCTCCCACAAATTGTGGCCTTAAGAAACCCGACGCTACCTTTCCTTCGGTGTTCCTCACCAACATATCAAATCCCATGTCCTGGGAAAACCCATCAGGATAAGACTTACCCTTGCCCTCAACAGTTTCCTCCCCTAGTGCACAAGAATTTCTTACTTCCTCAATTTCAGTATACTCATATCTAAGACCTTGGGGGTCAAAAGGTCTTTCCCAACTCTGAAACCCAATTCTTCCAAAGTATTCTGAATCATTCACATCTTTCTTGCTCCAAATTTCACCCACAGTGCTTCTCCAATTCCTCAATGACAAAACCGCCGGAAATCTCAAACTCAACCCAATCGAGCAATCTCCAACAGAAGCATTAGCCAAAATTCTGCACGCAACACCACAAAACTGGTTATCTTTCTCATCCCAAGCACCCTCAGCAATCAATGTCGCATTAGGACCAGGAAATTCAAATTCCATACCACTACTAGGATTAGGAAAACCAATCAACATCTGTACCTTTCTGCTGTGCTGGTCACACCGAACCCTGCGAAAAGCAATCCAATTAGGCAAATACCCAATACTCCCACCTAAAGGATTGCAATTCACACTACCACAATCACTCCAATATTCCAATTCATAAACACTAGTCCGTCCATCGAAAATGAAACAAACACCACGGTCCAATTTGCTTAGAGACAAATTAATATCAATATTATTCTTATCTCTCCCACCTCTCTCCCCACTAAAACAACTCACGTTATCAACCAGTTGATACTGATAATTTGGATTCTGAGACAAACCCATTATCACAATCGGTTCAAAGTAATTATAATCACTTTCCATATGCAAGCTCTCTAGTGTACCATCAATTAAACTGCCATAAATGGTATTATTCTTTGAATAATTAAGCTTAAGAACAACCTTAGAATAATTCTTCCCCAATCCGACCATGCAGAGCTTCCCAGAAGATTCTGACCAATACCCATTAACGTAAAACGCCAAATCTTCTTCCCAAAACTTAATACTTCCCAAATGCCACCAACGGGAAACAGAGTACTTTAACGGGTCTCGAATGTACAGGGTGGCTTTGAACTTGTGAACGCCATGGGAGGCGGTGGTTTGGATATATGAGGGGTTGAAGATTCCGATGCCGCCGGAGAAAAATGAGAATTCGAAGCGGAGGAAATCGTCGGAGAGGGAGAAGGGGACATTGCCGGAGGATAAATGGGGCTCGGGAACGACGCCGTTGCAGTGCTGGGAGTACAGGATTTCGGGTTTCCGAAACGGGTTTCGGAAAATGGCGGCGGTGGTGGTGGTGGTGGGGACGTTGAGGAATAAGAATAGTAAGCAAAGGAAGGGACTGAGTGTGAATTTCAATTTCCTGGGTTTTGAAGACGAAGAAGAAGAAGAACATGAGTTTGAGCCCATTGGTGCGGTGAACGTGAAAGAGTTTGCAGACAAAAGGTTAACAGAGGGAAGGAAGACTGAAAAACATTGAATTGCTTTTCACATTTAAAAGATGGAAAAAGAGAGATTCTGTTTTATTTACAAGAAGGATGGAAAAGGAGAGATTCTGTTTTATTTACAGACTGCTTGAGAGAAAAACTGGTGTTTAATAAGTGAGTTGAGCTGAGATCGTTTGGACATTTGCAATAAGTGATGGTGGCTTAGAGGATGTTTGGTTAGGAGAAAAAGTGGTGTGTTTTGTTTTCGTTTTCAGTTTTAAATTAGAAATCAGTTCTAAAAAACTGGATTGGCATTGTTATTTGTACTCGGTTTTCATTTTTAGAATCCAAAAATGTGAGTTTGAAAACAAAAAATGAATACACCTGTTTTGCTGTTTTCGTTTTCACTAAAAATGAATACAATGACATTTTTGTAAAAAGAAAAAAAAAATTTAAAACTAAGAGTTTGTGTTGAATTTTTAATTGAGAAGTGATAAAAAAAATAATAATAACAAGAAAAAATTAGACAAGAAAATTTGTGTCAAACATAAGATGAGTTGGAAATAGAAAATGAGTACCAAATATGAAAAGTGAACGCGAAAGAGTTTTAAAAACAAAGCTTAACAAAGAGAAGGAAAACTAAAAAGATTGAATTACTTTTCAAATTAAAGTGAATTAAAGATTACAAGAATCAAAGAAAAAAAAAAGATTGTTTTATTTACAGTAATAATAACAAAGTTCTTGAGAGAAAATCTAGTGGGAGAAATAGTTACTTTAACTACCCATTAAATAAGGTGAATACAGGTATCTAATCTATTTCTCTAATTGTGAGTTAAGATGATATCGTATGGACTTTTGCAATAAGTGGTGGAGGCTTAGAGGATGATTCATGTTTGGTTAGGAGAAAAGAGTGGTGTATTTTGTTTTCATTTTCAGTTTCCAATGAGATCCACCGCTGAAAAATTGGTTTGGCTTTGTCATTTGTACTCAATTTTCAATTTTAGTGTCCCAAAAAGTGAGTTTGAATACAAAAAATGAAGACATTTTCTTTCATTTTCATTGAAAATAAATACAATGACATTTTTGTAAAAAAAAAAAATTTTTAAAAACTCAAAATTTGTGTCGAATTTTTAATTGAAAAGTGAAAAAAAAAATGTAGACAAGAAAATTTGTGCCAAACATAAAATAAGTTAGAAATAGGAAGAAAAAAAAATACAAGATTTGAGAAGGAGAAAATGAGTATAAAATATGAAAACTGAAAATGAATACTCACCCAACACAAACCAAACAGTATTATCACAATAGAGTTGTTTCCAAGGAGATTTAAATTGACAAAAAAGAAGAAGAAGAAGGTAATATGTTAATGAGATAAGGGGTAGTAGTGAAAGCAAAGGACCAATAATTCAAAGGCAATTGAGCAGTGGCAACTCCATGAATGTTTTTTGGAGTGATCATTAAGAAACTTAAATTATACAAAATATAATAAAAAGATAATTGCATATATCGGAAAAAAAAAATACACACACAAATACATAAAGTCTTACAACTTTTTTTTTTTCCTTTTTTGAAATCTTTGCATGATAGTCTCATTATCAATGCTGTAAACAGTCTTTTCAAATTTCATTTCTGTCATTTATTTATTAGAAAAAATCTAATTCTCTTCTAATACAAGTCTACAACCCATAAATTTTTTATTTATTATTATTTATAATTAAAACCCAATTCCATTTCCATCTATTGATTGTAATTTTTGGATCTACATTCACACCCATGACGTAAAGAACTGTCGATATGAGATTGAAAATCCTTTTCAGTTAAGCTATACTCATGCACACACGAGCTTGTTACCAAACAACCCAGAGAAAAAAATTAAGGTAGTGGCAAAGCAAACCAGGATGCCATTTAAGAACCTCACAAGCACGCTACATATACGATATCATTGATCATCAAAATTAATCATGACTAAATTTTTTTTTTTATAAATTATATATAAAAAATTCCGTAAGAAATATGTATTCAAAAAATGATAAAAATGAAATATTTTTATCCGTGCAAATTAAGAAATGATAAAAATGAAATACTGTCAAAGTAGTGTTTTTTTACTTTCTATTTAAAAAATTAAATTGAAGTTGCTCCATCTTTTGCTCAATGAGGCATTGAGGCATTGAGGCCTTCAGAAATGTTGATCTTATATATCTCACTCCTTCTTTGAAATGCAACAAATAACATAATTATCCTGTACAATAACAAAAATAATGAGATTTAGGACCCATACGATAATTAATTGAAAAGCGAAAAAAAAAATTGTGATATAACAATTGTCACAAGAAACGGAGCAAGGATGTTAAACAAAGAAGGTAACTTATAAATACAAGATTTTGAATTAAAAGAACATTAAGTAAATTTGGACAATATGAAACATTAAAACCAAAAGTGGATCACCATAATTGTAACCAAATAAAATGGGAGAGATTAAGCATTTAATTAAATTCGGACTCATTATGCTTAGAAGTTAGAACCCATTAGCACCCAATTCCCAGAATATGTAAATTTAAAAAGCCACGGTGTTGTTCATCTCACACACATTAATAACTTTGAACAATATGCAACATTAAGCAAGAATCATTAAAAACCAAAACTGGGTCACCATTATTGTAAACCAAATAAAATGGGTGATAATTACTATTGCAGTGTAACAAGTAATATTAATTATCAAAAAGTAACAATTTATATCACACACTGTGTCCAAAAGTCCCAGACCACAAATTCGATCACATTAACTAAAAAACATAACCCCCCAGAGTCCACTAACAAGTAAAACCATGGAGTTCCAAACAAACATTAGTTAAAGTTAAAACCCCAAAAATCAAAATTGGCCACTTGAAAAAACTGGTCAAAACCTCAACTGGTAGGAGTCACATAAATTCAGTGACTGAGATCTAAGTTACAAATCAATAAATTAAGGAAACCCCATTTTAGTTCATGACCCAAAAATCATAATCCTGTCCTAAATTTATTAACTTGGAGACAGATACAATCCCCATATATATAGACAGAGAGAGCGGTTTCAAAGAAAATCAAGAAACAGAGCATCAAGAAAATCAAGAAACAGAGCATTAGAATGGATATTAAAAAAAAATCAAGAGTCTTACATGATTAGCCGTGTTTCCATACACTCCGTCGAGCTGGAATTCATGCATGGTCCATCTTCCCATGCCGTTGAAGCCATTCTTGGCGACGAAAGTGAAACTTCTCTTTGAACCATATTGTGTTTCGTTAAGAAAAAGCTGTTCATCCTTTTGACATCTCCAAGTTCCACAGTGTGTAGATCTCTCAATTCGCTTCCCTTTCGGATTCTTCTTCTTTAGTTTTACGTAAAAATAAAGACGCTCCATGTGGGTTTCTTGAAAGACTTTGATCCATGCGTTAGGATCCCCATAAACATCACATTCAGTGATATAATTCATTGAATCCTCAAACATTGGCTCTCCATTGACCCTGTTGAGAAGATAGTAGAGAACAATTTCTGGGTCTGTGGGACCAAAAACAACACCGGGTGGCAAGTCATACATGGCTAAAATCTTGAGCACAGATGTGTGATTAGAATCTTGGTGGTGTCTTAAAGAATGTGTTCAAAGGGTTTGAACTTTTGAACTTCGAAAAGCAAGCAATTTTTTTTTTCTTTTTTGGAAACGAAAGAGCAAATAATACTGAAGCTAAGATAATCAATGGAAGAAGACTAAGATTGAGGTTTCCGAATACTTAAGGGATTATTATATCAGAGATATAGAGAATGCCGGTTTGGGGATGTTTAGGGGTAAATGGGTAATTACAGAAATAAACTTCCAACGGTCAAAATGGTTATGTAAGTGGGAGTGGGACGGCTAAATATAATTTCAAATTTTTAATATTAAATCTGGCGTTAGTTCATTGACGCGATGACTTGTTTAGTTAAGTTGAGTCTTGAGAGTTGAGAGTAAAGAGGCCAATAGGAATGGGAGAGTAAAAAAATGAACAAGTTGGTGCACTAATTCTTTGTGCACCAATTCATTGTAGAGAGTAGAGGTTACTTTCATTTATTATTTTCCAATGACACATATGACTACCAATTCTTTGTGCACTAATTTTATGGGTATTAATATTTTTTTGAAATACTTATATATTAATTTTAGGATAATACTTGTTGCACACACCATACACCATTTCACGATTTTAAAATTCAAAATCATGACTTCAATTTAAAAATAGGACAGGCGTAAAATTGTGTATAACAATTTGTGTATGATAAACATAACCCTTAATTTTATAGTGAATTTGACTAAAGGACTAGGATTAACTCACAATTTATGATTCTCAAAAAAAAAAAAAAAAAAAAAGCACTCACAATTTATGGTTGAAGAGAATTAAACTTTGTTCAGGCATTTTTTTCAAGCTTGGTGGTGGCAGCAAAGTTAACTGAGGCCCACATTTGAGTTAAACATCTCTCATTCTCTTCTTCTTTTTTGGGTTAAACAAGCACTCACATGATTTTTTTTTATTGAAGGATGATATTCCACTGTTTGACACTGACCAATAGTTTGAGCCCAATTCCCATATATATCTCATGACAAATAATTTTCACTTCTAACATTTACTATTGAATTTTTCCTCCGCTTTGATTCTTTTGAGACCCTCTTAATGGCAACTTCTGTGTTGAATTCACTTAATAATCCCCTGTAAACGCCTCTAAATCCTCCTTCATCAGCAAAGTTGCTTTGGAAGTGGGGAAAACAACACTAGCCCATGTCGGCAAAATTTTATGAATATGTTGAGAAATGAATTACCCAGTTTTTACAAGTTCGTTCCTTGAATTTGTGTCAATAACAGACTTTGTTTCGATAATCATGAGTATTAATTATGCTTACTTTTCTTCATTACTCTTGCTTCTGTTTAGTTTTGGAGCTCCAACTTTGCACACACATGCACACACATTCCTACTATATGCACGTACAAGTTTTCCTGATGTTTATGATATGAGGATAATGTCAGATTGATGGATCGCAGGATTACATGATCCTCTGTTCTTGTTCTGTGCTTACCCGAAACTAATCATGTGTTTGGCCACTTGTGCTCCTTGACCCTCAATTTCAAAAACAATATACATGGGTCAAGGCTGGGATTACCCCTGCCTTCCCATATCTTCACTCTGTTCTAAAGGTTGTTGGCAGTGCATCATGCTCTGTTTTGGACAAAAGGCAGAGTTTGAGCCAATCATGGTTCTTCTAATGTTCACTGTTCTTATTTACTTAATGTCTCAAATGGGGCGTGGACAAAAAGAAATAAATGATTAACTGTACATTGATAAAGCAACTTTACAATTCTATACAAAAAAATTAAATGCAATTGCTTTTGTGGTCACCAAATAACAACATAGGCTTTTGTAGACAAGTGTGCCTCTCTCCCTATGATAAAGTAGAGATCATAGGTACCTCTGGGAAGGAATAAATATGAGGAGAATGCTATTCCAATTGTGTGGCCTACTTTGATAATTAAATTAAAAGAATTTGGGTTGGCCATCCCATCTATGACCCAGTTTAATTGGCCAATTTAAATATAAATGTTATCTATAGTACTTGCGGAACTTTCAGGCACACACAAATATGAAGATAATGCTCAGGATTCGTTAAGTTCTTCACTACCCAAGAGAAGGGTATTTCCATCTTGGGTTCAATCCCTTGGATACGAACAAGCTTGATTTCTACATTATCAGATGGATAGCAAGACTCCACATTTTCACTCAAATATTTCTTCCCCTCTTCTGAAGGAACCGTCTGTTCGTTCTCGTCTTCATCTCTTGATGATTCCTCATTTGTTGAGGATTTGTTTGGAAAATATTCAGGAAGAATACTTTTTACTGCATCTTGTAAGGTGAAGTAATTACCTGCAGTTCAAGAAATTTAGCAATGAATAGTCCTCAAGATGCTGAAACAGGTTGGCAGGTCACCACTAGATAAGATGTGCATGCACCAGGATGAATGTTACAGTTAGAAGACTAGATGAAAACCAAGATAAAAAGAAGGAAATGAATCGGACACACATCTCTCAAATATCATTCTCCTAAACCAGTTATTATCTGCAATTTCATTAAGCTTAATATATATTCTAAAAACTGAACCAGAACATGAGCCAGAAAGATGATCCAATCATGATTCAACATTACAAGGGGATATCAATTCTTGAAAATTTAGGACACAACACAGTGGGGATACAACGATTGATTAATACATGTTTTTAGGTATATTTTATTTATTTATAGGCATATTTCATGTTCATTTTAAGTTTGAAAATTAATAATAACTGTCCAACTCTTTATAATCATATCTAAAAACAAAAAGAATTTTTTTTTTTAAATTTCCTCCCAACACAATAAGGATAAATAAGTACAAGTATCACTGGTATGTCTGACATGGACACAAAATGGGAGGTTTTGAAGTGTCTATAGCTTCTCAGCCGATACATCATAAACACAACTACTAAATACTAAATCAATTTAAAAACAATATAATTGTATTAAATCCCTTATTCGTTTTTTGCTCAAGTAAATCCCTCATTTGTTAGAGAGCTTCATGATTGAGATTTTTTTTTTTGGGGGCCCTCGTTGGTGCTGAATAAAAAAGATCAAGGGCAATGATCAGCTGCAGCAACTGTCTACCTGGGCAGCACTATGTGGCTCCTTATCCACTAAGAACTAGTGCTTGAGGGATCTACAAGGACCAACAAGGGACTTGAATCTAGGGCTTGCTTCTTCGATGATTTATTATTGTTTGAGCAAGCCATGTGGATGAGGACAAGATGTTGTGGCTTTCTTCAAAAAGGGGTTTTAGGTGAAAAGTTACTGCAAAGCTATGTGATTGGGAGGCAATTGTGCTTTCTCTTGGAAGTGTTTGAGTAAAACCAAGGGTGGCCTTCTTCATGTTGTCTGCAGCAATGGAGAAAATTCTTATGACATATATTTTGAGAGGGGTGGCACTCATGAGTTAATGTTAGTGCCTAGTAGATGAAGTGGAAATACAAGGAAAGATAAGATATTTGTTTAAAGATAGGGTTAGCTAATATTGAAGAAAAGGACTTGTTAATTAAAGAGGTGACAAGAATATGGATAGGATAAAATCGCAGAAAAGAATACTTGCAGTCAATTCCAATTAGTATGTTGAGGATCCATAATCAACCCCAAAAGCTCACATAAAGAATGACCAAGGAAAAAGAGTATGGGTAAAGCCCAAAACACAGGTATAGAACTACAGTTAACAGGGGGTATAATTCATATGTAATCACCAAAACACTCACATAAGGTGGTTAATTGGCAGTAAGATATATCAATTTTCTAGACAGCAATTGTGTACTACTTTTTTCTCTGTCGACTAGCCATAAAAGTAGGTAGTCTATTCTATCCAGATGATTAATTCTTTTTTCCTGTTACAATCTATTGCATAAGAAAACTAAAAACACAGAATGAAAACGCAACAAATTTTCACCACATTTACAGACTCCAAACAAATTGTTCAAACAATAGGGAACTGCTTACCTTCTTCTCCATGGATCTCAACAGGCCGATTTATGTAAGAAATTTTGTCCCAACTATCAATTTGAGGTGCATCTTCTAGATCATCAAAATCCTCACTGACACTCCAAACATACAATCGAACTGGAACTCTACCTAATAATAGCTCCAACAATCATAAGCTTATTCACAGCAAAGATTAGAAAAAATAGGAAAGAAGTAACACCTACAACTCCCACTAAAAAAATTAATATGGCTACATATTTTGAAAATCTAACAATTGGATTGCATATTCTCTAAGTTCTTAACATGCATGCCAAATTTCATGTCAATCGGACATTATTTACTATTCGATTCATAAGCTTATCTTTTATGCATAATTTTAGACTACAAAAACTCAAAATTTAAACATTTGATTGCTGACATAGTATTGATCTTTGATCTTTTGAAAATTTTGCAAGCATGAAATATATAAGAAGAAAATGCAATTCAATGGTGAATTAGTCAAAATTTACATCCAATCAAAAAATATTGAGTGGAGTTGTAGCTATTAAATACAAACTAGTTTGTAGCCAAACTTTGTCCCTAAAAACATAACAAAATAAATGTTTTGAAAAAGTAGTTGTAAAAGGCAGACTTTATCAAGTAAATTACAACTTTGAAAAAGTGGTTATAGCTCAATTTTCAAAGTCACTAAACATAAGCATTCAAACCATATCAACCATACTGCCAGAAGCTCGTAAAAAAAATAATTTGACAGGTTCCTTAATGGGTTTGAAAGCAAAATGTAATCCAATAACATTGGAGCACATCTCCATGGACATTGAGAAGGAGAGAGCTCAAGCAGAAAGGATTTCTTTAAATTTAATATACGCACAGATAAAATCCTGGAAACCATTTCCTAGGAAAAAGGGTTCCCAAGAAGAACTATGTGCAAGAAATTTAAACCCCAGAAAGAGAAAAAGACTCAAAATAAGGATACCTAAATGAAAATAAAGAACAGAGAAAGCAAACCATGGATTATTGGTGTAGTGGCTCATACAAAGCAGAGGGCACAGAGGCTCAGAGGAAGAACAAAGTCTCGTAAAAATTAGACTATCAAGAAAAGTAAAAAGTAGATAGTTTTACTTCATTTCCCCTACATGAGACGTAAACTGGCCTAGTCTAATCGATATTGAGAATAGTATTTAGGTTTTCACATAAGTATGTCAGTGGTTTGGCTTCTTTTGATTTTGTAACTTGAGGAAACTAAGCTAATTTATAGATATCCTCCCTCACTAGCTGTAGTAATGGTCCACTCGTTTGTTTTAGATTTATTCTCATATGAAAGTATATTGCTTGAATAAAATAATATGTTTACATAGTTTAAAAATTGGTCACCGCCAAAAACTAGCAATATGTTCAGTTCTCTAACAATTTCAATCTTGCACATTAGATAGACCTAAGTAAATCTTTCAAAACCATTAACTTATGAACATGATATAAGGTGAGCTCCGTATAAACTAATTACCATCATTACCTGATGGACCTAGAACATAAGGGTATAAAATATGCTACATACAAGAACAACAACAACAACAACAACAACAACAAAGCTTTAATCACAAAATTTTGGGGTTGGATATGGATTCTCAACAAATTAGTTAAGGTTGGCCACATGTATTCTTTTCCTCCATTCTTATTATATCTAAAGTTATACTTTCTATTACTTCCTTGATTGACATGTACTTTAATGTTATTTTTGGTCTTCCTCTACCTAAGTCTATCTATTGCTCATGGAAACATAGAAATGATTCGTTGACATTTATTTTTTCATTATTTAACATGTTTGTATATCAATTACAGTGAAGCACTGAGACTGGAATGTGCTTTCAGTAGACTTTGCTCACCTGTCTTGACTTGTCCTTGTCCACCACCATCTGCGTATTCATCTCCAACTGTTCCGAGCTTAAGTTTAGATGATATACGTACGTAGGCTTCCAAATTACCTGCTATACAATGTCTGTTAACACACTGAAAAGCTCAACAAGCTAATGAAAATGCTGCATTCAGTGCTCAAAACCCAAAGTAAATGCTTTTTGAGGAAATATAAAAACTTCTTTTTTTTTTGTGTTTCAAAAAACTAATACAAAATACAATAATCCCAAGAAGTATAATCAAATTTATAATATGAAAAATATTTTTATGCTTATCAGTCAAATAATTTTTGTGCTACAATGATTTTTTTTTTTTTCCTTGGAGAAACAATGAACAAATATGGCTTATCTGTTTTACAATGAATAAATAAAATTAATAGAAGCAAATTTAGATTGGGCTTAACTGTTTTTTTTTTTTTAATATGATAATTTAATGATTAGGGGATTTAAATCTTGAATGTCTCCATTGCAAACGCCAGGAAGTGCTAGTCAAGCTACAAGACTCTTAGCGGCTTTTATCTGTTTCTACTTTCTACCTCATTTGGTAATGTAATTTTCTAAAAGTCATTTGTAAGAAAAGTATTTCCTTCAATTTTTTAGAAATGGTCAGACAGCAAACTTATATATGAAATGTCTAAACAACTACGGCGTGCCCATACTAACAGGTGCATTTCTTAATAGGACAAAGTTTGAAAGGTAATAGATAACCTTATTAATTTCTGGGTGAGTAGCTGAGGCTCCTGGAACAAGCTTGTCTATGGCAGCCAACATCTTATGGACACCAAGTAACATCATTTGTACTTGGCAGCTTAAAATATACGATCTGTGAATCACTGGCAATGATATGAATTGTACATGATAAAGTAACGGGTGAATTATTGGAATCTAAGCAACTCAAGGTACTAGCTTGAATCATTTGGCAGGGCCAGCTCTATGCATAGGCTCCCAAATTGTGCGTCATCAATCAGTTTCAACAGGATTTTTTAATTAAAAAAATGTGGGTTGTGAGCTCTCTCCGCACTCTTAATGCCCCACACAAAAATCACTTTTTGTAAGCCAATCTCCCACACAATGGATTGTCAACATTAGCAATCAAATCTTCCACATGGCCACACACCAAAAAATCTCTCTCTTCACCAAAATCAAAATTGGAAATTAGGTTTCAGCTTTCCTTCACAACGCATCATGTTACCCAAGGTAAACTGAAATTCCTAATTTTAAAAAGTAGTACATTTTCATCTATTTTTAAAAGATTTTATGCTTGAACCATGATTTTAATTATCTACATAAAATTAGTTATGGTTTGGTTAGAATTAATTGATCAAATAATGTATTAAATTCATATTTACTTGAGCAGGTTGGGGCTTTTGCGTGATTCCATTGTTAAGTGAAACTACAATAGTATCTTTAATAAAATAAATTCTATGCATTGAAATTTATTTTAAAATTTTCATATTATAATTTTATATTGTATTAGTATTTTTTTTATTATAAATTTCTTTTAGAAAATAGCAATTTGGATATGAAAAACTTAAAGAAAAATATGAGAGAGAGAGAGAGAGAGAGAGAGAGAGAAGAATAAAAATAATAATTTGATCTCAAATAACATCTCTAAATAAATTTTTGCTAAAAATATAGATAAAAATCTCACGAATGAACAAGAAATTTATCAAAAGAGTTAGAAGATAATGAAATTATATAATATAAAACATACACGGGAAACAATTAGAACAATGTTCAAACATGTAATATAATAATTCTTGATGATATAAAGATTAGATATTTTTTATAATGCATGTGTAGAATTTTACCACCAATATTTAATCTAACAATTAGATTATCAAAAAAGAAGTTTTTCAAAATTACAATAGATAAAATCCTACTTAAAACCAAATACATCACAAGAATATTAAACGGATTACACAAATTAACAATTGGAAAAATGATGTCAGCAAAATTTAAATACTAACACTTAAATAATAATTTTGTATGTAAAAAAAGCATGAAAAATGAATTTTAAATAGAAATTTTTTGATAGGTAAGAAAAAGTATATTCAAAAAACTGCTAAATGCAAATTAGCACCAGCATAACAAAAGTACAAGAAAGATGAAAAAGCAAAAACATAGAAAGGCATTAATTACAAAGAAGAAGAGGGTTAAGGAATAGAGGAAGAGAGTCACTAGATGTGAGTCCCAAAGCCCTAGCCCAATCAAAAAGGGAATCAGAAAAGAGAGCAAGCAATTGATTCTCAAATCTATCCAAATCCTCAAACGTCCACCAATTGTGTCCCCTTCAAATACACCACATCAAACACAACGAAACTAGATTCCAAATGTAAGATGAATGCTTCCCTAACCAATTCCACCAACTAAATAGAAAATCTAACACCGTACATGAGGGAACCCATGAAATCCCAAAAATCCTAAAGACAAAGCACCACAACCGATAAGCTTTTCCACAATGTAACAACAAATGATCCACTATTTCACCACAGCACCGATACATAATCCACCAGTCAATGAAGTCAAAGCCCCTAAGCCTCAAGTTGTCTCCCGTGAGGATCCTATCCCATGCGGCTGTCCAAACAAAGAAAGAGGCACGCTGGGGTGCCTTAACCTTCCAAATATTTTTCCATGGAAAAACAACGGAAGAAGAGCCATATAACTTACGATAATATGAACGGATAGTAAAATCCCCGGTTTTTGTCAACTTCCATCTCAAACGATCACCATCATTCATTGAAGGTAAATTGGATGCCAAGAATCAAAAGAAATCATCCACCACATTTGCCTGCCAATCATTAGGACCCCGAATGAAACGAACATCCCAAGTTCTCCTATCCCATGCTCCTTGACATATCAAAGATGATTCTACGGATGCCTCTGTTTGCAGCAAAATTGTACAAGACTGGAAATGTCAAATGGAGAGGAAGACCTTCGCACCATCTGTCTGTCCAAAATTTCACTCTATCCCCCACCCCAACCTTATACTGGACATTTCTGTTAAAAACTTCCCAACCTATTCGGATACTTCTCCACAAACCACACCCATGAGTACCCCTTCCCAACTTAGAGGTCCCCCCCCCCCCCCAAATTCTTCCCCAAATTTCAAAGCTACCACCCTCTTCCAAAGCCTATTCTCCTCGATTCCAAAACGCCAAAGTCACTTTCCTAGTAAAGCTTTATTGAAAGTGGTCAATTTCCTAATAACCAAACCACCATTAGCAATAGGCATATACACCTTATCCCAACCCAATAATTAGATATATAGATATAAATAAAAAATTGAATACATAATCGATATTTGAATATAAAAATGGTCCTACTTAAAGTTGTTGCTTTTCAGATTATATCAATTCGGTCCTGTCATTAGGATCATGCAAAGGGCACTTCATTGTTCATAGTGTTACATTTCACCTATTGTGTTGATAATGATATACAAATTTGCCTTCATTTTAGCATTTATGCATCAATTCAAAGCATCAAGATGTGGGAAAAAATATGTATCATCTCCTAGTTATTTAGAAATTAGCAGACATACCATTTAAAACAGAGCGCCAAAGCTCCACCTGATCAGGTTGAGACATGTTCATGACATTCTTGCAGTTTCCATTGATTATATATGCTGCCTGTTTGTCAGAAATAAACATTATTGTTGACAATCATTTTCTTGGTGTACATAACAATCAACTTCAAAAATTTGTACATTTCCATTGATAGATTTTTATTTTTAATAAGTTTGGCCCCAAGGAGAGGGGGAAAGGGAGATTTGATTGAACTAGTGACATCCACTTCATGAGGCGTGATCCCTAGCGAATAGTGCTACCCTTTGGCCTTTCCATTGATATGTTATTACAGTTTCCAATCATAATAAAAATATATATTAAAAAATAAAGACAATTAACAAGAAATGAACAGCTGCATTCCATCAACAAAAATTTTTGCACCTCGGTTTCTGGGTTACAGATTTATTGTTCAATACTCTCACCATATTTTTCTCCGCAATAGCTAGGTCGTCAAGTAAACCTATTTCACTCTTTCCTATCATTTTTAATAGGGCCTAGGTCTTTGTATGAAAAGGTAGGGGGATTAGGGTGGTAATAATCATAAGATGCATTAGAACTGTAAGGACTGAGTTCTCAAATCTCGTAAAAGAAGATGCACTTGGTCGAAATCATTTCAGTTTCAATTCCAGACATTAATGAAAGGTCAACTTCAGGACCATAAAACAAAAGCCTATGTAAAATATTCAAGCCAGATCATACACCAAAGCAACACATTGGATTTGGCTTGGTATCTTGTAATTTGTTATCTCAATAATTAAGAGCAATGAAAAGATTTTTACTGACCGTAAATCATCTTAGTTAATGCAGGATAAGCCTATCCATGACTGCATGCAGTATTTCAAACAGCAGAACAAACTTAAGGGAAGTTAGAATAGGACAACGGTGAAGAAAATAAGCACCCAAACTAACCCAGGAAAAGATGCTACTCAATGAATATTGATATTGATAGGTGTTCTGCAAGACACCACCCCTCCCCCACTCCTATCCCCAGCGGGTGCCAAAAGAAAAAGCCCAGTTAGAATTATCCAACCTATCCTCACAACCAAGGTAGAAGATGACAATGTCCCAAGGCTACCCAAAGTAGAGCCTTAACTGAACCCCACTCACAGAGACTATATCAACATGAGGATAACTCTTTCTTTTTTTTTGGGTTAGTAAAGAGGATCTCTTATTTTAATTGGAAACAACATATTATAAGCACACAGAGGCATGCAATACACACAGGTTTATGAAATGAAACTTAAAACAAGCAACCTCAAGACACGATAGGGACAAATTGTGAAGGGAACTGATATCTAAAAAAAAATTCCAACAAAATAGAGCCCTATTTTGAAGGGATACACCAGCATGTACTGAAAGGAGCAAACTCTATCAGAACCAAAGAGTCAGAGAGCTTAATTTTATTTCTGCCCACAAACATAAGCACAGTTACCCCCTCCAACCCAACCCCCAAAAAAAAAACAAAAACAAAAAAAAAACAAAAGAAGAAATCCCAAGGCCTAAGTTGACATTTTATTCCAACAAATAACCTAACAAAAAGCCATCACTTGTAAACCACCATTATAATCTCAAATAACTTTTCTTAGCATGAAGCTAGAGTTCCATGTAAAGGTTGACCAAAAAAAAAAAATTCTATTGAGCTCTAGCTCAAACAGCATCTCCTCCCCCCAGAAGAAATGAAGGGTAAGATTTTGGGATCAAAACCAACTGGGCGTGTGTATAAACTTACCAATCAAAAAAATAAAATGAACAAAAAGTAAAGTGTATACATTATTACACTGGAACTTAAGAAAATAATGATTATTAAGTAAGTTCAGTCCTCTTCATAATTTAAATGAACTTTGGATTGTATTATCAGACTTCAAAATTCTCTCATGAGCAGCCCAGTCAAGCAGAACAATACCTAACAACCTAGATCAGGCTAGGAAACTATCAATATTGCTTAGGCTAAATATGCAATAAGTACCTCAAACATTTTCTTCTATTTCCCATTCGGTATTGCCCCATCACATTTTCAAACATTTTCAACAATTATATCCCATTTTCAAACATTTTCTTCTATTTCCCATTAATATGCAAATTTCCATATTTTGATGCCACGGTGAATTACATCAAAATTATTACAATCCAACAATTATAGACTGACCTCTTTCAAAGAATTAATAAAGCTCCATTTTACACTATCTTCACCTTCACACGGGACTAATATATTTGATGGGTATCCTCTAAAATGTACCTGTAGAAAGAAGATCCAAAAATAGAAATTTCACATAAAAAATGTTGCATAGGGAAATGGATATAAAAAAAAATTAAAAATTAATAGAAAAGAAAAAGAACCAGATTATTCCATCATCCGAAACATGCAGTCTGTCAAGAAAATATTCCTTGACTTGTATAAGAAACATAATTAATAGATTTTCCGTTGCTATTATCATATCAAATTTGTCTTGACATGGCAGTCTATATCATCCAATTTCATCTACTTTAATAAATAAAGGAAACTGATGCATGTAACTTTATTTGTATCAACACATATTTGCATGGTTTTTCCTTAAAATCCTAAAATGAATTTCTCACTTCAAGGTTTTTCTTAAGGTTAAAATGTATAGGGGAAGTGAATGAATCCCAATACTCAGTGCATGAGGCTCCCCACTTCTGTGGGATCTGAGAGAGGCAATTGGTACGAATCCTTGTCCCCATTTTTGGGGAGGGAGGCTGATTCCCAGAATTTCATATTGCATAAAAAAAAATAGAAATATTTTGTTGTTCACAGAAATGGGGAAATCTGGTTCCATATTATATATAGGAAAGCAGCTTCTGAAATAACATTATGTGTCCCGTTATCAAATTTATATGAATCCACAACTATTTTTGGTTGTTTTGGACCAAAATTTGTTTCATAATTTACCTTTTCATTCTTAACCTACCAGGGATAATTCAATTTGAAATAACATAAAGCAAATTTAAACAATGACCAGTAAATCAAAGCAGCTACAAGCATCACATAGCAATTGCTCAGACTTCAAAGACAAATTCAGACTCTTTTTCGTCCTTAGTGAGCCTTATCTCATACTTCAATGGCAATTCAAATTATGAAAATACCAAAGCCATCAACATACCGTTAGATTCCAAGGTCTTTCTGGTTCAGCACACAGAAGGTCAAAAAGAACTCCTGTTGGTATATACCTACAAATTGGAGACAAATTCAATCAACAAAATTTTTAAACCTGTGAGATAATGAAAGAAAATACAACTTATATATAGGATCAAATAAGTATGCTACTAACACAAGATGCTAGTATCAGCTGTCTCACATACATATAAGAATATGAAAATTATGTAGACATACAGAGTAAAAAGAAATATCTTCTGTATATAACACAGAGCATACATCCCTATTTTTCTTTTGTTCATTAAATTACACTTTTTTTTCTTTGTTCTTGTTTTTTTATCAGTAGGTACACATGCACCCGGTGGATCTTGAACTCTCGACTTCACCCTCCACCTTTCTACTAGAAGTTATAAGGTGAGGAGGTGGCTACATTACGCTAGTATATCGTATCAAAAAGTTTTCAGATTCATTAGAAATACAAAAATACAGGCACCCCATTTGTTTTATAGCACATGAAAGCAATAAATGGTAGCAAGAACAGGCACCAGTAGTTGTAATAGTTAACCCATTTAACAGTTTTAAACCGTAATAATAAATTTCTGTACAATATTCAATGGTGAATATTAAAAATATCGACCAAAAAAATATTACAGTATTAGCTACCCACAGTACTATATAATGTAAAAACATTCCCAATCTTGATGAACAAATAGTTTCAGGCTCTATTGTACTCTATGTAATTTGATAGTCCTAAAAATCATATCAAGTTAGTCCTTTCGTGGTCTTGCCATTTCATGGAAAAATTTGACAAAGCCATGTGGAACTCCATTTTAAAGACAAGGCTATAGAATAACTAAGTTAGTAAATCCATAAGTTTTTGAAGACTACAAAAGAACTTTCCTGTTAAAGAGGTCAGGGACTAAGATGTTGTCTGTGTTTATTGTATCTAATTCTACTTTGAGTGCAAGTAAAGTAATCCAAGTCTTACTTCAAGTACAAGCAAGGTCATTCGATTGTTAGTTTAGCATTTAGCCACCTATAAATACCTATTAACAGATTCATTGTAATACATATTTTTAAATTCCACAAACTAAATAAAATTCTTTTACTCAGCAAAACCTACCGATAACTAATCCCACCCGCCAGAACTAATTGTCAGCATTCCCCTCGATGGGCAAAACAATTTATACTCATGCCCAGAAGCAAAAACTTGAATCAACTTTTGTCACAAATTGTTTTATTTTTTTTTAATTTATAACAAGGATCCCCTCGAGGTATGGGCCAATGGGACCACCCGACGGAGTTATGCACTCGCCACATGAGCAAGTTGTGACACAACCTGTGCCAGTTGTGCCACTTTATATGACACTATCATTATTCCCCCTGACGGGGTAAAACCTCGAGTCAAATCACTTTTTACAGTTAGTGCAGACACTCTCCCTTATCGATATATTTTTACCCAAACTAAATAAAAATAAGTTAAAAAGTAAAAAGGCAGACCATTTGAGGGGCAAGCCATTGTAGTCGAACCAAACGGTGTCAGGGGAGCCAGGAGGGAGCGCGTTACTGAAATGAGGCTTTATTTGAGGAACCAACAAAGGCAAGTATCCAATTCGAGGAGCCAAGATCTGAAATTTCACATAAATAATAATTTTTACTTTTTTGAGAGCTTTTGAAAATCAAAAAAAAAAAAAAAAAAAAGCAATAATTAAGAAAATTTGTTGTTGAAGAATAGGAATTTACCAGTGCGGGTGGAGGAGTAGGGAGAGTGGTGACTTCGGATTCATGGAGATGAATTTGAAGCGGAATCGCTCCTTCCCATACGTACTTCTGTGCTTCTTCCATATTTTCCCAATCTCTGCGTCTCTCTCTCAGTTTCCAAGCTCAATTTTGTATTTCTATTTTCTACGCTTCTTTTGTTTTCTCTTCACGTTATTAAAGAAAGATTGAAATTACACTTTTTGTACCTTTATAATTGGGATTATTTTTATTTTGCTTCTTTAAATTGGGATTATTTTTATAATATGGATTATTTTAAATTTGATCCTACTTTAAAAAAAAATCTTCTTCTTTTTTTTCATTTTTATGACTGATTTGATTATTAAGTGCTAACAAAAAAAAAAATTCTTCTAAAAAAAAGTGCCAACAAAATAGTGTCAGCGTTTTTTCTTTTCCCTCAAATATTTTAGTACCAAAAAAAAAAAAAACACAAATTTTGTCATAATTTTCCATATGATTGACTTTGATTAGTAAATAAAATATAATAAGGTTCATATGAAAGTGACAGAAATTAATCACAACTTGCTCACATGGCGAGTTATAAATGGTAGAGATATGATGTGAGTCCATGTGGAGATACACATCTACTACTCATAACTCACCACATAGACGAATTGTGGTACAAGTTATATCATTTTATGTGTCCCTAGCATCACCCGTGATATTAGTCTACTGCATGAATACTTCTCTCTCATGGGCCATTTTTTTTTTTCAGAGATAATTACAATATGCTGCTAACCCAACAGTTCGAACTCTTTCCCTCCCTAAACTCTCAAATACTTTGTACATGACGAGGTGTCAATTCAACTACAAAGCCCTTGGCGCTCGTAGACCAAACTGGTCAGGGACATTTAACTAAAATTTTTTTGAAAAATAAAAAAATAAAAGCAAATTTGATGAATCAAAATGAAAAATCTTAAACTTAAGTATTAAAATAAAAATAATACAAAATTTAATGGTCAAAATCAAATAAAATCTAATTCTAGTTTAGTTGTTATTTTCTTTGTCAATATGAGTCAAAATTGAAATCAGTATATATGACTTGGATTTTTCACCTATTTTTTCTTAAAGAAATAAAAATCACTTATTTAGTTTTTTTTAGATGTAATTTATTAAATCCTAACTTATTAAAACATCTACAGAATATCCTTCAAAAATAATAATCATACGAAATTTTGAAAAATAAGAAATAGTAGTTACCACTTTCCAAAGTAAGTGGAATCATAGGAAGAGCTTTTCCCTACCCAATTTGTATATATAAGCTTCATTAATTTTTTCACGTTATTATAAAGAGTGAAATTACAAATTTGAAATTTAAAAGTTGGGTTATTATTTTATGTTGGTAATTTAAGATTGAAATTTCTCATTTTGATCTATTTTAATTTGATTCTGATTTTAAAATAGTCACTTTGTTTATTGTTTTATGTTTGTGGGGGCATTTTTTTGTGACTTTTCAAGCCCAAGTGCCGTGGCTAGATATAAGGCTGTTTGGATCTTGGGGTTTCAAGGCCCATAGGGCTTCACCTTTCAAAAGAAGTTGGGTATGGTTCCTCCAGATAAGTGAATCCGTTTGTAGAACCAACCCATGCACAAAGAGCAAATCCAAAATAATAATCTATACTACTATTTAAGGGTTTTTTCTGTTTAGATTCCTCATTTTTTTAGTTAAAAAATGCCCCTACATCCCTGTATTTAAGTAGGGGCAAAACTAAATGACAATCCGGTAAAAAAGCAACTCTAACTCCCACTAAAATATTGCTTAAAAAATAAAATTACTCTTCTGTTAATTTTCAAATTGTTTTATCCACTTATAAATTAAATTCTCAAAATAAAAATTATATATATAAAATAAAAACACAGGTTTTATCTTTTTTGCTAAAAAAACAAAACCCTCATTGCACGCATTTTTTTGCTAAAAAAGAAAGGCTCATCGCACGCCCGATGCACGTGTGATGAGACTAGTAATAATAATGAAAGAAACAACATTAATGGTTAAGTTGTTATCTAGTCTATTCAGCAAAAAAAAATAAAGTTGTTATCTAGTCCAAATAACAATGCATATTATCGGTTCCTTTAAAAACAATACATATTATCTAGATTTGTCACAAAGTCTTCGAACCAAATTTCCACAGCCTTAACGTTTTGGGCCGAAGGCCTGTAAAAAAATCACCAAAAAAGATGTCTCATCTAGCTCTCTAACCTTATTCAAATTTTTGCAATATGTTATGTTACTCTTCAAAGTTGTTGATTTAAAATGGAAAAAAAAAAAATTAAAAAGGCCTTTTACTTTTAAAAATTGTTTAGATAACTCTAAAGTTTGCAAAATTGGGAAGCTACACCAATTTTTTTAATAATTTTTTTTTTTCATTTCATTTTATTATCCTTATGTCATGTAACATGCTTTGAATATGTTACAATAATTAATAAAAATGCCTTAAGCAAAAGTTTATTGCTAAAGTCTAAATGGTTTTCTTTCTCAAAAAAAAAGTCTCAAAATGGTTTTAAGGTTTCTAGAAATTTAAAAATTTTGTTTATTATTTTTTGTGTTATTTTAATACAATAAACTATTTTTTGTTTAATAATAATAATAATAATACTAATAATAATTAGATATTACAGTGTGCATGCATTATATGACTGAAATGAGTGAATTTAAGTGTTTCACACATATACTTGCACTATGTGTCTCAAATCGTATGTGATTTTGTCATACACCACTTTGCTTCATTCTAAAGCTCTAAATCCCTTGTGGCTTTGCAAATATAAAAAAATGGTCTTTGTTGTTTTTGGCTATAATTTCTGATGTGGTCCACTTAGTAATCAGATCTAAGTATTGTACATGCACATTGAGTCACGAATTTTTTCATATCTGAAAATATTTCCTCTTTTCTTTTTTTCCATTTTTGCAAGAGAGTAAGAGTAATTGGAGAGAGAATGGCTTAGTTGAGTCAAGCTCATTGATGGTGTTGCTGCCAAGAATTGGCGGCAACGACGAACGGTGGTGGAGAGAGAGAATGAGGGGCTGGCTGGCAAAGAGAGAAATGGTTGGGCTTTTATTTTACTTGGGTTGGTTAAGAGAGAGAGGGTTGGTGGCCTGGTGCTAACTGTGGTTAAGTGAATTTGGTAACTTTGGCTAGTCACGTGACATGCACATGGTCCAGGACAGATATTAGCTTCACAACTTGCCACATAACACTGTCTACAGTAACTCCTACAAACATGTATGTAGGAAATCCTTGTCCAAGAAAAAAAAAATGAAGAGATAAAACAATCTGTCCATACAAAAGGGAAAAGGCACAATATTTGGTGGACCCTGCTACATGCTGTTCCATGGAAAACTATGCCTTGTAGAGCCCATATGGGCATCGTACTATGAATGAAACCTCAAATGTGGGCCTCGACATTACTCGATTTTCAATAATAGAGGAGGGGAAGATTTATCTTTTCAACTTTATTAGATTTTTTTTTTTTTTTTTTGGGATCTTTTCAACGTTTTCATCTAGTCTTCTAACTGTAACATTCATCCTGGTGCATGAACATCTTATCTAGTGGTGACCTGCCAACCTGTTTCAGCATCTTCAGGACTATTCATTGCTTAATTTCTTGTACTGCAGGTAATTACTTCACCTTACAAGATGCAGTAAAAAGTATTCTTCCTGAATATTTTCCAAACAAATCCTCAACAAATGAGGAATCATCAAGAGATGAAGACGAGAACGAACAGACGGTTCCTTCAGAAGAGAGGAGAAATATTTGAGTGAAAATGTGGAGTCTTGCTATCCATCTGATAATGTTGAAATCAAGCTTGTCCGTATCCAAGGGATTGAACCCAAAATGGAAATACCCTTCTCTTGGGTAGTTGAGAACTTAACGAATCCTGAGCATTATCTTCATCAGGCAGTTGTATAGAAATGTGCAGTTGCATTATCAATGTACAGTTAATCATTTATTTCTTTTTGTTCACGCCCCATTTGAGACATTAAATAAGAACAGTGAACATTAGAAGAACCATGATTGGCTCAAACTCGGCCTTTTGTCCAAAACAGAGCATGATGCACTGCCAACAACCTTTAGAACAGAGTGAAGATATGAAAAGGCAGGGTTAATCCTAGCCTTAACCCATGTATATTGTTTTTGAAATTGAGGGTCAAGGAGCACAAGTGGCCAAACACATGATTAGTTTCGGGTAAGCACAGCACAAGGACAGAGGATCATGTGGTCCTGTGATCCATCAATCTGACATTATCCTCATATCATAAACATCAGGAAAACTTGTACGTGCATATAGTAGGAATGTGTGTGCATGTGTGTGCAAAGTTGGAGCTCCAAAACTAAACAGAAGCAAGAGTAATCAAGAAAAGTAAGCATAAATAATACTCATGATTATCGAAACAAAGTCTGTTATTGACACAAATTCAAGGAACAAACTTGTAAAAACTGGGTAATTCATTTCTCAACATATTCATAAAATTTTGCCCAAATGGGCTAGTGTTGGCTTCTCCACTTCCAAAGCAACTTTGCTGAAGGAGGATTTAGAGGCGTTTACAGGGGATTATTTAGTGAATTCAACACAGAAGTTGCCATTAAGAGGGTCTCAAAAGGATCAAAGCGGAGGAAAAATTCAATAGTAAATGTTAGAAGTGAAAATTATTAGTCATGAGATATATATAGGAATTGGGCTCAAATTATTGGTTGGTGTCAAACAGTGGAATATCATCCGTCAATAAAAAAAAAATCATGTGAATAAGAAGCACTTCAAGTGCAAAAATTCATACGTGCTTGTTTAACCCAAAAAAAGAAGAAGAAGAAAATGGGAGATGTTTAACTCAAATGTGGGCCTCAGTTAACTTTACTGCCACCAACAAGCTTGATAAAATACCTGAACAAAGTTTATTTCTTTCTTCAACCATAAATTGTGAGTTAATCCTAGACCCTTAGTCAAATGCACAGTAAAATTAAGGGTTGTGGTTATTACT
Source organism: Castanea sativa (assembly GCF_040712315.1). Lineage (NCBI taxonomy): Eukaryota > Viridiplantae > Streptophyta > Magnoliopsida > Fagales > Fagaceae > Castanea > Castanea sativa. The sequence continues at coordinate 14,308,539 of NC_134023.1, forward strand.
CACAAACTGTTATACACAATTTACACCTTCCTGTTTTTTAATTGAAGTCATAATTTTAAATTTTAAAATTGTTGAATGATGTATTTTGTGTTCAATAAGTATTATCTTAAAATTAATACATACATATTTCAAAAAAAATTTAATACCATAAAATTAGTGCACAAAGAGTTGGTAGTCATATGTGTCATTGGAAAATAATAAATGAAAATAACCTCTTTATCACCAACTTGCTCATCTTCTTCCTCTCCCATTCCTATTGGCCTCTCTACTCTCTACTCTCAACTCTCAACTCTCAAGACTCAACTTAACTAAACAAGTCATCAAGTCAATGAACTAACCCCAGATTTAATATTAAAAATTTGAAATTATATTTAGCTGTCCCACTCCCACTTACATAACCATTTTGACCGTTGGAAGTTTATTTCTGTAATTACCCATTTACCCCTAAACATCCCCAAACCGGCATTCTCTGTATCTCTGATATAATAATCCCTTTAGTATTCGGAAACCTCAATCCTAGTCTTTTTCCATTAATTATCTTAGCTTCAGTATTATCTGCTCTTTCGTTTCCAAAAAAGAAAAAAAAATTGCTTGCTTTTCGAAGTTCAAAAGTTCAAACCCTTTGAACACATTCTTTAACACACCACCAAGATTCTAATCATACATCTGTGCTCAAGATTTTAGCCATGTATGACTTGCCACCCGGTGTTGTTTTTGGTCCCACAGACCCAGAAATTGTTCTCTACTATCTTCTCAACAGGGTCAATGGAGAGCCAATGTTTGAGGATTCAATGAATTATATCACTGAATGTGATGTTTATGGGGATCCTAACGCATGGATCAAAGTCTTTCAAGAAACCCAAATGGAGCGTCTCTATTTTTACGCAAAACTGAAGAAGAAGAATCCCAAAGGGAAGCGAATTGAGAGATCTACACACTGTGGAACTTGGAGATGTCAAAAGGATGAACAACTTTTTCTTAACGAAACACAATATGGGTCAAAGAGAAGTTTCACTTTCGTCGCCAAGAATGGCTTCAACGGCATGGGAAGATGGACCATGCATGAATTCCGGCTCGATGGAGTGTATGGAAACACGGCTAATCATGTAAGACTCTTGATTTTCCTGATTTTTTTTAAATATCCATTCTAATGCTCTGTTTCTTGATTTTCTTGATGCCCTGTTTCTTGATTTTCTTTGAAACCTCTCTCTCTCTCTGTCTATATATATGGGGATTGTATCTGTCTCCAAGTTAATAAATTTAGGACAGGATTATGATTTTTGGGTCATGTACTAAAATGGGTTTTCCTTCATTTATTGATTTGTAACTTAGATTTCAGTCACTGAATTTATGTGACTCTACCAGTGAGGTTTTGACCAGTTTTTTCAAGTGGCCAATTTTGATTTGGGAAATGCTAACGATGTTTTGATAGTTTTTTTATTTTCCATAAAAGCGATGTCAAAACTTTCATAAAATGGATTATTAACCAATGCTCTAAGACATTCATTAGCACGACTCTTTTGATTTTTGGGGTTTTAACTTTAACTAATGTTTGTTTGGAACTCCATGGTTTTACTTGTTAGTGGACTCTGGGGGGTCACGTTTTTTAGTTAATGTGATCGAATTTGTGGTCTGGGACTTTTGGACACAGTGTGTGATATAAATTGTTACTTTTTGATAATTAATATTATTTGTTACTGCAATAGTAATTAGCACCCATTTTATTTGGTTTGCAATAATGGTGACCCAGTTTTGGTTTTTAATGATTCTTGCTTAATGTTGCATATTGTTCAAAGTTTTTTTTTTTTTTTTTTGAGAAACATTGTTCAAAGTTATTAATGTGTGTGAGAGAACAACACCGTGGCTTTTTTAATTTACATATTCTAAGAATTGGGTGCTGATGGGTTCTAGCTTCTAAGCATAATGAGTCCGACTTTAATTAAATGCTTATGCTCTCCCATTTTATTTGGTTACAATTATGGTGACCCACTTTTGGTTTTAATGTTTCATATTGTCCAAATTTACTAAATGTTCTTTTAATTCAAAATTTTGTATTTATAAGTTACCTTCTTTGTTTAACATCCTTGCTCTGTTTCTTGTGACAATTGTTATATCACAATTTTTTTTTTTCGCTTTTCAATTAATTATCGTATGGGTCCTAAATCTCATTATTTTTGTTATTGTACAGGATAATTATGTTATTTGTTGCATTTCAAAGAAGGAGTGAGATATATAAGATCAACATTTCTGAAGGCCTCAATGCCTCGTTGAGCAAAAGATGGAGCAACTTCAATTTAATTTTTTAAATAGAAAGTAAAAAAACACTACTTCGACAGTATTTCATTTTTATCATTTCTTAATTTGTACTGATAAAAATATTTCATTTTTATCATTTTCTGAATACATATTTCTTACGGAATTTTTTATATATAATTTTTTTTAAAATTTAGTCATGATTAATTTTGATGATCAATGATATCGTATATGTAGCGTACTTGTGAGGTTCTTAAATGGCATCCTGGTTTGCTTTGCCACTACCTTAATTTTTTTCTCTGGGTTGTTTGGTAACAAGCTCGTGTGTGCATGAGTATAGCTTAACTGAAAAAGATTTTCAATCTCATATCGACGATCCTTTACGTTATGGGTGTGAATGTAGATCCAAATGTTACAAACAATAAATGGAATTGGAATTGGGTTTTAATTATAAAACAATAATAAATAAAAAATTTATGGGTTGTAGACTTGTATTAGATGAGAATTAATTAAAATTTTTTATTATAAATAAATGATAGAAATAAAATTCGAAAAGATTCTGGTGGCAATACTTCACCTTCCCCACTTCCTAAATGTAATGTAACGTTTGCAATGATGCACATATATAGGAGGGACACACTAGGAAGCCTACAACTAGATGTAACTCGAGAAAATATCCCTAGACAAATGTGTTGGAGAGAAATTCTCAAAGAAATAGAAGTGTTTTGGTGATTCATACGGTCTCATAGGATTCATGACTTTTTTTTATAAGAAACCTTGTCTTGAAACCAACTTAAGGTATTCCTTCTTGTTATGTTGTTGGGTGTAGGACAAGGGTGTTGCACTAAAAAAAAAGGACAAGGGACTAAAAGAAACACTCGAGGGAATAGTAAGCTTTGGAGATCATTGTTAGCGTAAAAAAACATATAAAAAAAAGTGTATTGGAGAAAAGTGCCCTTAAACTAGAACTGTCAAACTGTTCGGGTCAAATGGGTTTGGGTTTGGCCCGATTGGGTACGGGACAAATTGGGTATGGATCAGAAATTCATTAGACTAAAATGGGTTGCTATTACAATGACCCTTACTTTGTGTTTGATGTTAGGAAGACACTTAGGATTAGTGTTCCTTGATGAGAGATTTTGATTCTTGATGATTGAATGATAGAATTTGGGGTTTATGTACTATGAGTGTGTATGAAATTTTCAATTTCAGCTAAATAAGTCGTTCCCAAACAAATCTTACACATGCATTAAGTGGCAGTAAATTGCTAACTCTGAAAATGCATGAAACGTGTCTTAGACAGACTTTGAGCTAAGTATGCCGTATCTGTGGCTTGCATCTATCTGTGCCAGCAAATTCCTCTCAATCTCAAGGGAGTACTGGCTGGCTTACTGACACAAGTGCATTTGACCACTTCACACCCAATCTGTCTACTCTACAGCAGCACCAACTAATGGTACTAAGACAGTCACTCTGGGAAATGGTTTTGAACTTCCAATTACTCATGTAGGCAATGCCGCAATGGTGAGTTTCATACTCATAAGTTTCTCCTGAAAAACATACTTAGCTTACCTTACTTAGCTTCTAATCTTTTGTCTATTAATAAGTTGTGCAATCAAAATAAATGGTTATTGGTTATCAGTTATCAGTTATCAATTCCGGATTTACCTTTAGGGAGAATCGTTTACAAAGGCCCGAGTAAGGATGGAGCTAGTCAATTCCTTCAGTTGCTTCTTTGAACTCTTTTACTGCATATTCTACTTACAGCACCTCACCTAAGCATAATAGTTTGTAATTCTACTACTCAAAATCAATTCTTATTGTGGCACAATTGATTTGGTCATCCTAGTTCTAAGACTTTGCATTCTGCTTTGATCAATGTACATGAATTTGTGTCTTTGTCTCATGTTGGTATTGTTTGTTCCACTAGTAAATATTGTGCAAGTGCAAAGATGCCCAGAATCCCACTGAACAAACATGAAATGTCATCAATTTTCCCTCTGAATTGATTCACAGTGATGTTTGGTGTCCTGAACCCATTACTTCTCCTCTTAGTTTTAGGTATTATGTGATATTTGTGGATTGACTCATGGATATTTGTGCATTTTTAAAACTCTAATTGAAACTCAATTCTCTACTAAAATCCAAATTCTAGGAACTGATGGTGTGGTGAATACACTAACACTGAGTTTTAATCTTACTGTTCTACCCATGCCCTCATATTCCTCAACCAAGGAAGCATGGAGATAATTACGAGTTTGGATACAACATGGGTACGTGAGCAATTTTTGAAAAAAATATAATATGACATGGCGGGCATAACACCGATACAATAAGAGTATGACACCAATACGACACTAGTACAACCTCAAATAAAATGTCGATCATATTTCTAAGAAAAAGTATAGGCATATATTGTAGAGACTAGTCTTGCTTTGCTTTACAAGTCTCACTTACATTAGCGGCTCCGCATTGAGTCCAGGGTGGTCACAAGACCACCTGAACTGACCACCCTAACTTAGAAAAAAAAAATTGAGATTTAAAAATTTTATGATTTTCTTATCTTAAAAAAAATTTGTGACCAACCTAATTTTTTTTAGGCCCTAACATAATTAAACTTTGGACAAAATTTAGCAACAAACTTGGTTGTAGACTAAAGCTACAACTGTACTCATATGGAGCGTCTCTATTTTTACGCAAAACTGAAGAAGAAGAATCCCAAAGGGAAGCGACTTGAGAGATCTACACACTGTGGAACTTGGAGATGTCAGAAGGATGAACAACTTTTTCTTAACGAAACACAATATGGGTCAAAGAGATGTTTCACTTTCGTCGCCAAGAATGGCTTCAACGGCATGGGAAGATGGACCATGCATGAATTCCGGCTCGACGGAGTGTATGGAAACACGGCTAATCATGTAAGACTCTTGATTTTCCTGATTTTTTTTTAATATCCTTTCTAATGCTCTGTTTCTTGATTTTCTTGATGCTCTGTTTCTTGATTTTCTTTGAAACCTCTCTCTGTGTCTATATATATGGGTATTGTATCTGTCTCCAAGTTAATAAATTTAGGACAGGATTATGATTTTTGGGTCATGTACTAAAATGGGGTTTCCTTAATTTATTGATTTGTAACTTAGATCTCAGTCACTGAATTTATGTGACTCTACCAGTTGAGGTTTTGACCTGTTTTTTCAAGTGGCCAATTTTTAATTTTGGGGGTTTAACTTTAACTAATGTTTGTTTGTAACTCCATGATTTTACTTGTTAGTGGACTCTGGGGGTTATGGAATGTAGTTGTTGTTGTCCAATTTGTGGTCTGGGACTGTTGGACACACTGTGTGATATTAATTGTTACTTTTTGATAATCAATATTAATTGTTACTCTAATACTAATTAGCACCCATTTTATTTGGTTTGCACTAATGGTGACCCAATTTTGGTTTTTAATGACGCTTGCCTAATGTTGCATATTGTTCAAAGTTATTATTGGATCAGATTAATGTGTGTGAGAGAAAAACACCATGGCTTCTTTACTGCACGCAAATATTAGTGTGAAATTTAACATATTCTGGGACCAAATTTACTGAATGTTCTTTTAATTCAAATTTTGTATTTTATAAATTACCTTCTTTGCTTAACATCCGTGCTTTGTTTCTTGAGACAATTGTTATATCACACATTTTTTTCCCTTTTTAATTAATCATCGTATGGTTTTCATTTTAAACGTATTCGGCTAAATCTCATCATTTTTGTTGTTGTTACAGGATAATTACGTTATTTGTTGCATTTCAAAGGAGTGGGATATAAAAGATCAACATTTCTGAAGGCCTCGTTGAGCAAAAGATGGAGCAACTTCAATTTAATTTTTTTTTATTAGAAAGTATAAAAACACAACTTTTTGACAGTATCTTATTTTTATCATTTCTTAATTAGTATTGATAAAAATATTTCATTTTTATCATTTTTTGAATATGTATTTTTTACAAATTTTTTTTATATATAATTTTTAAGAAAATTTAGTCGTGATTAATTGTGATGATATCATATGGGAATGGGATCAATGATATCCTGGTTTGCTTTGCCACAATCTTAATTTTTTTCCTTTGGGTTGTTTGGTAAAAAGCTCGTGTGTGCACGAGTAGCTTGACTGAAAAGGATTTTCAAACTCATCTTGACAGTCCTTTACATTCGGAGTGTAAATGATCCAAAAGTTACAACAATAGATGGAAATTGAATTGGGTTTTAATTATAAATAATAATAAATAAAGAATTTATAGGTTGTAGTTGTAGACTTGTATTTGAAGAGAATTAAATTTTTTATTTTTATTTTTATAAACAAATGATAGAAATGAATATCAAAAAGATTGTCGTGGCAATATTTAACCTTCCCCACTTCCGAAATGAATGTAACGTTTGCAATGATGCACATAAATAGGAGGGACATGCTAGGAAGCCTACAACTAGATGTAACTCGAGAGAATATTCCTAGACAAATGTGTTGGAGAGAATTTCTCAAAGAAATAAGGAGTTGTTTTGGTGATTCATACGGTCTCATAGGATTCAAGACTTTTTTTATTAGAAATCTTATCTTGAAAGCAACCTAAGGGATTCCTGTTGTTGGGTGCAGCTTAGTCCAGGCCATATGTGTCTCATCTGCAAAACAAAGTTAACAACAGGCAACGATGTAAGTTTTTCAACTATACTATACATATTTGAAGGGTTTTAAAGACTACCATGTTGTGAGAGAAAGGAGTGTACCTGTGAAGGAAAGGGAGTAGAGAATGTAGAAGAAGAATTTAACTAAGGAAGTTGGCATCTTGTTCTTAATTTGTTTTGGATAGGAATTGATTGCTTGCACTTTTGTGTTTTGAGAAAGTGATCGTAATAGGGAGAGTGAGAGTGGTGAAGTGGTTTCCTTCTTTTTCGCTACCATGAAAGTATCATGATACATCAGTAGCAAAAAGCAAACTGCATGATTTTTTTTTAAATTAATTATATTTCTAATTGGGAGCAGTTTTTTTTTTTTTTCTTTCCATAAAAAGTATAGACTTATAGGTTTTAAAAAAAAAAGTGAATTTTTTTTAAAACATGAGTTTAGGGGGTCATTCTACTATACCCTTCTCTTTATTTTTGGGGTACGGTACCCACTCTAATCTTAACCTTTCATATTACTTCCCTTTAATCCTGGTCGTTAATTAATTTTAGTGTGGATACAAGTTACCGGCTAATCTGGTTAGCGTATAAAAACAAAAAACAAAAAAAAAACAAAAAATCGAAGAGGTCTCAAGTTCTGTTGAAAGAGAACCTTGAGAGGCGATGTGCCACAGCTGATGCCTATCTCTACTACACAACAGCCGCCACCGCAAACCTTCCACCATTACTATCAGTAAGAATTTTTATGGGCAATTGAGAAACTGTGTTTCTTTTTATTTGATTTGGGTTTTACTTTTGGTTAGATTTGATTCAGTATTTCATATTCTAGGTTTTGTGTAAGATTTGTGCATTTATTTTTAATTTTTGGGTTAATTTGTTTTGGGTATTTCGCCTTTCAATTTCCTCGTATGCCCTCACTACCTATTCCTTCATCGAGCTTGCTGAAAATTTTGTTCCCAAAAACCATGTCTCAAGGAGAGAGACTTGAAAGGCGACTGTTTTGACAAATTAGTTTTATTCCTCTTGTACTGGTTTCGTATTTCGGTGCCAAATATGTAAGTATCATCAACTTAAAGCATTGTAGTTTCAAATTTCTAATTTTGGATTTGATTTTATTTTTTAAGGCACGCTTGGTGAGAAATTCGTCCTGAAAGTATGTTTCACCATTGCTAGTTATCTTGTCTATCCATCCTATCTTTTGTTTTCCTCTCATATATGTGGTTTCAACATCTTGTACTGTAATCTATATAATATTAAATCTTCAAGCTATAAATTACATACAATGATGAGTCTTTATAATAACTTGGGGCTCTATTCAATAGATTAAGAGCTTCTAATATGAGAGATAAACAAATCTAAAATATAATTCAAGTTCTTCTTTCTACCTATCAAAAATTAAATGCTTCTTTCTATGACAATGTGGCAACTATGTTTTAGCTTGGACATGCCATACACAATTACAAATTAAGCATACAGTTCAACTTGCTCTTAAGCAAATTTGAAAGATGCCCACCTTTATAGTTTGTACATTTATCCCTGCACACACAAATGTAATAGCCCGCAAATCAAATACTTTGGAAGTCCAGGAGAGTCAAACTTAAGTTTTGGTTTTTAAGCAAAGTCACCCAACAGTTCTCCCTTTGTGGGCTTTTAAAAGGAGCATAATCATGATCTTGTACCTCATGAACAAGCTCACATGTTGCCCTCACAAAGAAAAGTAACTGCTACCCAAGCCATTGAAGTGGATATGGCCTGTAAGTATGGGATTCAACAGAAACTTTATGAGTAGTCAAGTAGAGGTTCAAGAAAATTTGGGTTATCTTTTATTAGATTATAACAACTATTTGTGTTCAAGGAGGAGAAATGCTATGACAGAGGAAAATGCAGGAGGCTTGCTGATTTATTTTCAGAAGCAACAAGCTAAGAACCCTTCATTCCTTTATTCGATGCAAAGGATATTGAAGATGCAAATGTACTTAAAGATAAAGATGGCAATAATGAATTAATTATTGTAGATAATTTGAACAACCTAATTTAAATGGGCTGAAGAAAAGGATTATGCTCCTGGTGGTAAACATCAGATCAAGAGTTGTCATGAGAAAAGTTCAAAGAAAGAAAAAGGTGGAAGTAACCAGTTGTCTACCCCAAATACTGTTCCTGGCAGCTAGGTTTTGCTTTAGCCATCCCTAAATACCTTTCCTCTTGCCTATATAGTTAGTTGTTCATATAGTGGCTGCATTAATTTATTTTTTTTTACTTTAATGTGCAGAGTTCAAGTTCCCAGCCGTCAAATTTGGTTCATTCCTTGTCATATCAGCATCCGCTATATATGACCATTGGCAAGCACCCTTCCTTAATCCACAAATGGAAGTATGGTAGAAAGGATTTAGTCCCATTATGGTTATTTTAAATTATATCCTAAAGTCACTTGCTTTTTGCTCTTTTGACATAATGTTTACAAGTTCTCGAGAGAGTACTAACTTACTAATGCTAGTTATTCATTAGCACCTGACCTAATTATAGGTCCAAAAACAATTTTCCATGCCAAAACAATCATCAAGCTTTTGTATGAGCAACAGATCCAACCAATTTTTTTCCTTTTAGGTTTGTATTATTAGTTTACTCTGTTCGTATATATTATTTATTTTTATTTATTTCCTCTCAATGTTATAATTTATAATTTCTTGTGATTTCTACATTCTCGTCGTAGTTCTGTGTATATATATGGTTAAATTAGAGGAGATTAGTTAAGTTTGTTCCCATGGAATGCAAATAGAGGAATAAAATGTCTTGGTGCTTGATTTTGATGCACAGGGTTATGTGTCATTGGCGGTTGTAAGATGAGACATTGTAGGCTATTTTATTTTTTATTGTAGAAATTGTGTAATGTGGGAAGTAGATTAGGTATATTCTGCGAATTTCAAAGAATCATCCCAAAGGAGTAGGAACTCACTTTCCATTTTGTAGGAATGCATATTTTTGGCAAAGAATGTATGCCCTTGTGGTGACATATATAATTGAAGTCATCAAATTCCATTTCATTGAATTTAATTTCCAAAAACCAAACCATTCTTGGACCTAAAAATTTGAACAATCTTCATTTCGTCACATTATTGCTGTTATTTTTTAATAAATTTCCTTCCTAGACTTCCAGGTTGGCTTCTCAAAAAAAAGAAGTTTGCAACGTTATAGTTCTGTCAACTTTAGGATCCCAATTATGATCTGTCTTCCCATAGATATGTGTGTGTGTGTGTGTGTGTGTGTGTATTCTCAAGCTTTGTGTCTAAGTTTCCCCAACTTGGCAGGTAGTTTGACAGTAAATTGTGCTTTAGTCGTTGAAGTTTTGATTCAAAGTTTAATAACTTGGGTTTTGCTTTGTGAAGGATCTTCTTTGTCATCATATTCCTGGTGATAACCAATTGATTTTCTTAATGTGAAAATTGATTTGTTAATATGTTCCTTGGTTTAAACTTGGAGTGTGTATAATCTTAACATTGATCTCTACATATTAGATTTTTAAATATATTTTATTTTATTTTTAATTTTGGAAATGCATAGGAGATATTTGTAAATTATCTGTTAGAAACTTTAAAGTGATGTTAAGCTATTTTATATGCATGTTATGCAGTCTTAAAGGTGATTCGTCAGATTGAGAAATGCACCAGATTGCAGGAGCTCTCAAAAGTTTACTATGCTCCTATTAGACCCTTGGAATGGTAAGTCAGGGAAATCTTGGACTGCCCTGGCAAAACCTCCTACACCATGTCTAATTAATAACTCTTTTTTTTATTCCAACTGGTCAATTGCAGTTTTGGCCTTAGGGAATGCAAGAATCAGGTTTGGCCGCCTTAGGGAATGCAAGAATTAGGTTTGGCCCTAGGAAAAAATATGTTGAAGTATGGACTATGGAATAGACTTGTCATGAGTCATGACTATGACATTATTTTTGCCTTATATTGTTGCTATTGTATAATCAAATCACAGAGCAAGTTGTTGCATCTTTATGTCGGAGTTAATCTTGTCTTGATGAATATATAAATTTTTTTTTTTTTTTTTTTTTTTTTTTGCAGATAACATATTGTGAATGAGTTCTATATATGAATCACTAGAACTCGGTCCTGTACTCAGTCTTAAAGGCTTGCTTAAAGGCTTGAGTTTCTTAAGCAATCTCGAGTCTTTAAGACTTAAACTCGATACATGAATATATGGGAAACGAAAAGTCTCCCCCAAGAAGATGCATTCTATAGCCTTAATTTTCCTATACAATATTTTCCTTTTACTTGAAAAAATCATAAAGAATGATGTATTCATGTGACCAAATCCAATCTGGTCATAGAAATATAATTACAAAGTTAAAAAATGATAATGATATATGTGGATTTCAATTTTTCTATTCCAAACAGTAAGTAAAATTGATAATATACAAATGAGTCAACTCGTGTTAGGGATATTTGTTCCTTAATATTTTTTTGTATGTGAAGCTGTTTCTCTGCTGTGGTTTTGTGTTTTTAATTGTGTTCCTTTGATAAATAATATTACTTACTAATTGTTTTTAAAAAAAGAATAAATCTTCATTCATTGGAATAATATCGCTTTCATATAGACACTCATCATTGACACAATTTTTATCATACCGCAATGAAAACTTGTTTCCATAAGTAGTTGTGAGATTTTTTTTTTTTTATTTTTTTTTATGGACCTTTATTATATCTGTACATATCTATTCTATTTACTTTGGTTAAGTTTACTACTTATAAACATTTAGTGTCAGTCAACTATTTGCATTTAAAGTTGATAGCAAATTATTATCTCATCCCTAACTTTACAACAACAACAACAAAAAATCCTTGATCCCATGAATCAATGGTTGGATTCCTCATCTCTTACTAAGGAGGAAATTTAATGATCACTGATTAAGTTACGTGATCATTAATAATCATAGAGAAACTTGGATCCCAATTAGAAATTAGAATTTGGAATATACTAATATACCTTTCTAGCTAGCTCTTCGAAAGGGTGATAGACTTTGCTTCTTGTTGAAACAACATGTTACTAGATATTTTTAAATTAAAATAGTTTTATATCTTGACTCCCAGCTTTGCCCGAATTTAATCCAACTTGTATACTTTAAAAAAAAAAAAAATTATGAAGATGCAAAATTAAGCACAGAAAGAGTCAAGAGAAGGGTACAATCTAAAATAAATTTAGGTATAATCTTGAATAAATTAGTTATGTCAGCAAGACAGATGTGACATGACAAAACCTACTTCTTAATCATTATAATATGTTGTCTGATTAGATAGAAGCATCTTGGTGAATATGGCACTTTAGTGAAGGATATGACCATCCACAAATAACAAATATTATTTCCATTTTATAGTAGTGACACAGGTTATTGTATAAAAATAAAATAAAATAAAAATAAATAAAAACGTTGATCATCTATGTTGTCTAGGACAAAGTTTGCAAAGAAAAAGTTTGCAATTCCCACAGCTTTCAATTGTGATTTTTTTTTTTTCAAATGTATGTTATTGCTTACCTTGTTTTTATTTCATGTTATATTAAGATAGGAGTATGGGGAGAGTGGAAAATATTGAAGAGCAGGGTGCTGTCCAAGTTCCCCCCCCCGGAAAAGACCTGTTGGACCATTTTTAATTTATTAGTAAGATTCATTTTCATTATATATTTCCTATTGTTATATTTAAAATAATATGTTTCATTAAATTTGGATTTTCAGTAAAAAGCAATTGGAATTAATGAAATCTAAGGGCATTTTTGATAAGATAAGCACAACTGTAAGTGAATAATATTTATAGTTTTTAGATTATTGTTATTGTTTAGTTGACATGACATATCTATTACAGGTTAAGAAGGAGATTAGAGAAAAGTGGATGAATCTTGATGAAGACTCTAAATTAGAGTACAAGAAGGAAGCGCGTGAGAATTTTGAAAAGTATGCTAATTTGTCACATAATATTCCTCACAAAGCACGTAAAGTAAGTATTTACCTATGAAACTTTTAGCATTCAGGATTATGTATTAAATTTCATAATGAAACCCTTTTTATTCATTATATAATGCAGGTTTCATTATATACTCGGTGTGCCCCTAATCGTGTTCATTTGATGGTTTCAAACTTAAATGAAAGACAAAGATTTGTTATTTGAGAAATGGGATTTGGTAGTATGTTGGATTTAAGGTCTATACAGTTGAATAGAGATTTTTGCAAATGTTTAGTTGATCATTTTGACCACAATTCTTGTGCATTGGATATTTGTGGAAGGAGGTTACCAATATCCACTAAAGATGTAGAATTTATTCTAGGAGTAAAATCAAGTGGGGTAGATGTGTCTATTGTTGCAAGCGCTGAAGAGATAAATCATATATGCCAACAACATGGATTAAATGTGGTAGGGGATATACCAATTAACCTCTTAGAGGGTAAGTTGAAGGAGATGAAAACATCAGGAAAAGAATTTGTTGGTTGTTTTGTGCTGTTTGTATTGGGTACTTTATTATGTCCCAATCCTAAACCTTATATCAAACGGTCCTTTATCTCAATTCTCCTTAATATTGATGAGTTCAAAAGCTTGAATTGGGCGAAGTTGGTGTTGGATTTTCTTATTCGAGGTGTGTGCAAATATAAAGAAAAGAATCGTGTTGGCGTTAGTGGTTGCTTGCTATTTTTAATGGTAATTTGTAGAAAATAATTACTTTCAAGAATATGATTTTCTTTTTTATCAAATTTGTATGACTCTTTTGACTAAATTTCTATGACATACATATTGCAGTTGTTTTATTTTGAGCATGTCAATGTTGAAACGAATATTGAACATGTGTCCAAATAACCTCAACCACGTATCTGTTATTGGGGGAAAACAGAAGTTAACCAAAGGATGCTTAAATTACATTTAATTGGAAGTTTTGACAGTCCTAAGGTAATAATTGACTTTTGTTAATGTTTGACTATTTATTGCTAATTCCAGAAATCCAAACAAGAAAACTCATTCATCAAGCTAATCAAAACTGAAACAAAATGTTATTCATCAAACAAAATCTCATCCCTCTCACCCCAAAATCAGTGAGCAAACAAGAGGAAAAAAAAACCCACATAGAAAAGAAAATAAATTAAGGAGAAAGAGAGGGTACCCGATGGCCACCAGCGTTGGTGATGTCGTTGAGAAGCACCGCCAGAGATGGTGGTGTTGGGGCAGGCAAAAGCTTGGCCACGGCTGGACTTGAGAGAACGAGAAAAGAGAGGGGCCTTAAGAGTAGAGAAGGTTAGACCGGCAAGCACCGCCGGTGGTGGTCGGTGGGCTTCGGAGGCTTCCAGTTGTAGTCATGGTTATGGAGATTAAACTTGTTGGAAGAGAGAAAAGTTTTGAAAATTGGATTTGGTGAATCTGAAGACAATAGAAAGGGGAGAGATGAAGAAAGGTAGCCCAACACTAGGTGAGACACGAATCGATGACGTGGTAGCTAGTTACAACTGTTGGATTAAACCAAAGGCTGAGATTATGAATCCAATTTTTCTTATATGAAAGAGCAAAACGGTGGTACTACTCAATAGGGACTTCCATAAAAGTGCACTGACATGTGATATTAGTGTTGTATAATGTGAGGATAGTACCATCAAATGTGAAGAAAAATAAAAAAGAGAATTATGAATGTGATAAAAGTACAGTCACATGTGATGTTGGTATTATGCAATGTGAGGCTGGTACCATAAAATGTGAGAAAAAAAACAAGGGAACCACCGAACATGATAAAAGTACAGTCACATGTGATGTTAGTACAGTCAAATGTGATGTTAGTATAGTCACATGTGATGTTGGTATTACGAAATGTGAGGCTGGTACTATAAAATGTGATAAAAAAAATAAGGGAACCATCAAATATAACAAAAAAAATAGTCACAGGTAATGTTGGTACTGCGCAATGTGAGGATGGTACTATAAAATGTGAGAAAAAAAATAAGGGAACTACCGAATGTGACAAAAGTGCAGTCACGTGTGATGTTGGTACTGCACAATGTGAGGATGATACCATAAAATGTGAGAAAAAAAAATGGAACCATCGAATGTGACAAAAGTACAGTCACATGTGATGTTAGTACTGCACAGTGTGAGGATGTTACTATAAAATGTGAGAAAAAAAATAAGGGAACCATCGAATGTGACAAAAGTATAGTCAAATATGATGTTGGTACTGCACAATGTGAGGATGGTACCATAAAATGTGAGAAAAAAAAAAAGGAACCACCGAATGTAACAAAAGTACAGTCACATGTAATGTTGGTACTGCGCAATGTGAGGATGATACTATAAAATATGAGAAAAAAAATAAGGAAACCATCGAATGTGACAAAAGTACAGTCACATGTGATGTTGGTACTGCGTAATGTGAAGATAGTACCATCAAATGTGAGAAAAAAATAAAGAAACCATCGAATGTGACAAAAGTATAATCACATGTGATGATGGTACTGCGCAATGTGAGGATGGTACCATCAAATGTGAGGGGAAAAAAAAAGGGAACCATCGAATATGACAAAAGTACAGTCACATGTGATGTTGGTACTGCACAATGTGAAGACGGTACTATCAAATGTGAGAAAAAATAAGGGAACTACCGAATGTGACAAAAGTACAGTTACATGTGACATTAGTACTACACAATATGAGGATGGTACCATCAAATGTGATATTTTGGTAACTTGGTATAGCAGGTTGACTACTAGTAGGTACCATACCCCCCAAAAAAAAGGGGGGGTACGCTAGAATTACCCGAGTTTAGGTAGCTGGAGCATTTCAAATACCTTAAATAGAAAGTGTTTTGTCTCTACTTAAACTTAGAAATGTTGAGGGTATTTTGGAACAAAAAAAATTCAGTCCAAATAAAAGAAACCCTTTAAATAGTAATATAAATATTACAATCATTAACATAATTTACTTTAAGTGAAATTCTAATATAAAAATTTTAAGAAAATAAAATACTACTACTAAAACTCCATTATAAAAAGTTTTTAAAAACTTTCATTATTTATTTTAAATTATTTTTTAATCCATAACAATATTTTATTTTTAACAAAACTATCTTACACAGGTCATGTCAATCAGTAATATATGGGTCATTCTACCATACCCCCTCTTTTTTTAGGGGGTATGGTACCCACCTAAATTTAAACCGTTAAATAAATAAAAATTTGATCCAGACCATTCATTTAATTTAGAATAATTTAAAGTAAACACTGGCTACCGGTCAAACAAGTTATATATATATAAGTAAAATAAAAAAAAATAAAAAAAAACCCAGTCTTCACTGTGTGCTTTTCTTTCTCAAGAACAAAATTCTCTCTATCGCGCTTCTTTCTCTCACGCCTCGGACTCTATCACGCTTCTGATTCGGTTTATCTAAAGAACCTAGAATTCGGCTTCTTCTCTTACTAATCAACCACAAGAACCCAAGGCGGCTAAACAAAACCCAAAGAAGAAGAAACAGTATTGGCCTTCCTCTGCCCGGCGACAATATTTGAAATAGGTTTGTCTTTCTCTTTCTCTTTCTCTCAAACGAAGTTGATTTTACTGCTAATATACAGATTATTAAAGTTTCTTTGACTATCAACGCATGATTTGTATTTAGTTTTATTCATTGTTAGTAATCCCCAATGCTATTAACTGATTTGGGTTTTTATTTTTATTATTTTGATAGGAGATTTGGGTATTGTTTGTTAACTTATTTTGGCTGAGAGATTTGTTGCTTCTGCTGTTTTTGTTTCTTCATGGGTTGTGGATTTATTTGGGTTTTTGGCTGCTTTTGAGACCTGCCCATTTTGGGTTTTGATTATAATTATTGTTTTATATTTGTAGACACATAGATATCATTAGAATCAGACCCCTGTGTTTTTTTTTTTTTGGTGGGTTGGGAATAAATGGATAAAGGAGTTTTCTTTATTATGTTTCTCATTCAAGAATCATGATTGTGTTTATGGGCTTTTGATAAAAATTCAATTTTTAACATTCTTTAGTGATAAAAAAAAACTTAATGGGTATTGTAAAGGCACTTCCAGAATAGTGTTTGTGTATCCTCTATATGCGAGGTGACCCTCTGAGTTTGGCAGATTTTGGAATCTATTTATGTGTGCTGCTGGGGAGGTGAGGGTTAGATATGTCTATCTCTATGTGCATGTAGTGGGCATAGTTCCGATAGCAAAGGGGAAAAGAGCAAAAATTACAAATTTGTCGGCTTAAAAGTACAAATTTGTATTGAGGTTTTAAAAGTATTACAACTCAAAAAGAATTATAGTATTTGGTACTGAGTTTCAGATTAGTAGGACTAGGGACCAAAGTTAATTCTTCTGGTGTCCAAGTGGTTCATATGCTTCTAATACTTTTTTTTTTTTTTTTGAAATGATTGAATGATGATGAATTGGATGTGATCTGATTGCTATTGAACTGTGATCTCATTAATCTAGAGATATATTGCTATTGTGGGGTTGGATTGCTAATAGGCAAGCTACACTTCCACATTGCAGCCAATCCTGTGTTTCATGAGAGGACGAAACACAGAGAAATTGACTGACATGTTGGAGTTCTTTTTGACTACTTTGAGGTATATGTTCTTGGGTTTCTTCAGAAATGAGTTTTCCCAACTGGGAAGCATCTTAGAGTTGGTTTAGTTTTGGTTGTGGTGAGGTTTGTGTATGCTACTGTGAGAGAGAGAGAGAAGGTCTAATTGTTGACCTGTGAGTTGGTTTCGATACATGAATATATGGGAAACGAAAAGTCTACCCCAAGAAGATGCATTCTATAGCCTTAATTTTCCTATACAATATTTTCCTTTTACTTGAAAAAATCATAAAGAATGATGTATTCATGTGACCAAATCCAATCTGGTCATAGAAATATAATTACAAAGTTAAAAAATGATAATGATATATGTGGATTTCAATTTTTCTATTCCAAACAGTAAGTAAAATTGATAATATACAAATGAGTCAACTCGTGTTAGGGATATTTGTTCCTTAATATTTTTTTGTATGTGAAGCTATTTCTCTGCGGTGGTTTTGTGTTTTTAATTGTGTTCCTTTGATAAATAATATTACATATTAATTGTTTGTAAAAAAGAATAAATCTTCATTCATTGAAATAATATCGCCATCATATAGACACTCATCATTAACACAATTTTTTCATACCGCAATTAGAACTTGTTTCCATAAGTAGTTGTGAGATTTTTATTTTTATTTTTTTTATGGACCTTTATTATATCTCTACATATCTATTCTATTTACTTTCGTTAAGTTTACTACTTATAAACATTTAGTGTCAGTCAACTATTTGCGTTTAAAGTTGATAGCAGATTATTATCTCATCCCTAACTTTACAACAACAACAAAAAACCCTTGATCCCATGAATCAATGGTTGGATTCCTCATCTCTTACTAAGGAGGAAATTTAATGATCACTGATTAAGTTACATGATCATTAATAATCATAGAGAAACTTGGATCCCAATTAGAAATTAGAATTTGGAATATACTAATATACCTTTCTAGCTAGCTCTTCGATAGGGTGATAGACTTTGTTTCTTGTTGAAACAACATGTTACTAGATATTTTTAAATTAAAATAGTTTTATATCTTGACTCCCAGCTTTGCTCGAATTTAATCCAACTTGTATACTTTAAAAAAAAAATTATGAAGATGCAAAATTAAGCACAGAAAGAGTCAAGAGAAGGGTACAATCTAAAATAAATTTAGTTATAATCTTGAATAAATTAGTTATGTCAGCAAGACAGATGTGACATGACAAAGCCTACTTCTTAATCATTATAATATGTTGTCTGATTAGATGGAAGCATCTTAGTGAATATGGCACTTTAGTGAAGGATATGACCATCCACAAATAACAAATATTATTTCCATTTTATAGTAGTGACACAGGTTATTGTATAAAAAATAAAATAAATAAAAACGTTGATCATCTATGTTGTCCAGGACAAAGTTTGCAAGGAAAAAGTTTGCAATTCCCACAGCTTTCAATTGTGATTTTTTTTTTTCAAATGTATGTTATTGCTTACCTTGTTTTTATTTCATGTTATATTGAGATAGGAGTATGGGGAGAGTGGAAAATATTGAAGAGCAGGGTGCTGTCCAAGTTCCCCCCCCCCCCCACCCTCCCGAAAAGATCTGTTGGACCATTTTTAATTTATTAGGAAGATTCATTTTCATTATATATCCATTTATAATATATTTCCTATTGTTATATTTAAAATAATATGTTTCATTAAATTTGGATTTTCAGTAAAAAGCAATTGGAATTGATGAAATCTAAGGGCATTGTCGATAAGATAAGCACAACTGTAAGTGAATAAAATTTATAGTTTTTAGATTATTGTTATTGTTTAGTTGACATGACATATTCATGGAGATCTTAATTGATTTTGAATATCTATTATAGGTTAAGAAGGAGATTAGAGAAAAGTGGATGAATCATGATGAAGACTCTAAATTAGAGTACAAGAAGGAAGCACGTGAGAATTTTGAAAAGTATGCTAATTTGTCACATAATATTCCTTGCAAAGCACGTAAAGTAAGTATTTACCTATGAAACTTTTAGCATTCAGGATTATGTATTAAATTTCATAATGAAACCCTTTTTATTCATTATATAATGCAGGTTTCATTATATACTCGGTGTGCCCCTAATAGTGTTCATTTGTTGGTTTCAAATTTAAATGAAAGGCAAAGATTTGTTATTCGAGAAATGGGATTTGGTAGTGTGTTGGATTTAAGGTCTATACAGTTGAATAGAGATTTTTGCAAATGGTTAGTTGATCATTTTGACCACAATTCTTGTGCATTGGATATTTGTGGAAGGAGGTTACCAATATCCACTAAAGATGTAGAATTTATTCTAGGAGTAAAATCAAGTGGGGTAGATATGTCTATTGCTGCAAGCGCTGAAGAGATAAATCATATATGCCAACAACATGGATTAAATGTGGTAGGGGATATACCAATTAACCTCTTAGAGGGTAAGCTGAAGGAGATGAAAACATCAGGAAAAGAATTTGTTGGTTGTTTTGTGCTGTTTGTATTGGGTACTTTATTATGTCCCACTCCTAAACCTTATATCAAACGGTCCTTTATCTCAATTCTCCTTAATATTGATGAGTTCAAAAGCTTGAATTGGACGAAGTTGGTGTTGGATTTTCTTATTTGAGGTGTGCGCAAATATAAAGAAAAGAATCGTGTTGGCTTTAGTGGTTGCTTGCTATTTTTAATGGTAATTTGTAGAAAATAATTACTTTCAAGAATGCGATTTTCTTTTTTATCAAATTTGTATGACTCTTTTGACTAAATTTCTATGACCCTTTTATACATATTGCAGTTGTTTTATTTTGAGTATGTCAATGTTGAAACGAATATTGAACATGTGTCCAAACGACCTCAACCACGTATCTGTTATTGGGGGAAAAAAGAAGTTAACCAAAGGATGCTTAAATTACATTCAATTGGAAGTTTTGACAGTCCTAAGGTAATAATTGACTTTTTTTTTTAATGTTTGACTATTTAGAAATAAGTTAAATATGTTTTATATGTGAATTATTACCCCCATGTAGTTGACATAATTTTTATTTTCTTTTTATCATAATTGTTTGTAACACAAATGGATGGTGGACATGAGACAGAAAATATTCCATTACAGAAACAAGATATTAATGAATCTCATGCTATGCCATCTCAACATGAAGACAAGCCAAATATGGTATCTTTTTTCAACCAATAAATCTTATGAATTTGATGATAATTTGGTGCTAGACATTTGTTGATGATTGTACCTATAAATTAATCCACAGGGTTTTGATGAAGCAATTCGTAGAATTGAGCAATCAATAACAAGTCTTAAAGATGAAATGCTAGTCATGCAGAAAACCGTGACAAACATTGCAAACAATGTGGACACATTTAAGAATGACATTCTTTTGGAGTTAAAGAAAACAGCAAGGGAACATTATGGACATTCCAATGACCTCAACTTAAATGATATTGTAGATGTTAAAAAAGAAATGAAGTCTGCATCTCTATATATAATCCAAGACACAATGGATGACGATGATACAGTATGTGCTAAAAAAGAATCTAAGATAGAGTCTACATCTCCAGTTCAAGACAAAATGAAACAAGATGATACAGAGCACATTAAAGTATCTAAGATAGTGTCAATGGAGGAAGACTGCAATGTTCACATTGCTGGGCAAACTCAATCTAATAAAAACCTAGCAGCAAAACACCCTTATCTCATAATGTGGTAAGTGAATTAGTATTTGTTATTTATTTATTTTAAATGTGTTTAGGATGTTTAGTAGCAACATGAGTTTTTTTTTTTTTTATATTGCACAGGATGTGGATATGCTGCAATTAACTTTCCCTCATAATGTTCGACTTAATGCATCATGTGTTACACCTTCTAGCAAGCCTAAAGTCACCAGATCACAAAAACGCAGCCCAATTGTCACATCACAAGCTGAAGTTCCAAAAGTCAATAAAAGGCAAAAAATCAAAGATTCATTGCAGGTGAGTTCATGAATGTGTACATTGATATATAAGGGTGTGAATACAACAAATTTTTATATGCTAATTTGATTATACTATATTCTTTTAGGAATCTAGACTGGGTGATGACGAGGATATGAATGAGTTCGAACCATTTACTAAAATGGAGAAGATCATATGTAACTACATTTTTAATAAAAATTTTGAAGAGAGGTTTGTCCTTTTTGAAGTTGATATTAAAAATAATGAATTTATTGAATAAGCTCTAACAGAAGAATTTGTCAATGAATAATGTTTAGTGAAGTTCTTGTTTCCATGAAATATGAGTATGGTGATCGTGCAGCTTTCAATACCTTGCTCCCTAACCAATGGATAAGCAGTCAGGTTAGCGTATGAAATTTAAATACACTAATAAATATTTGTGCTGTTTATTTATACAATAATTATAACATTATGTTGTATTTTAGATTATTAATTTGTTCATTTGCAAGATGAGGATGGAAGAAAACAGATATAGAGACATGTTTGTGTGGTATTTGCCAACGCATTTTGCTGTAAGTTTTCGTAATATTTTGGTTTCTGTGCTTATAGTGTTTAATTAATACACAAGTTGTTTTTCTTGAATATATGTTTTGGATTGTGCTTGTTGAGTTTAATTAATACCGTACTTTTTTGAAATTTTTATATATTTTTGTAGCAAAAAATGCTTGAAGAAGATGGCAATCCCACACTAGAATGGTTTAAAAAGACATATAGGGACGATGACAAGTATATGTCAAATTTGGTGAAGTGTGAACGGGTAATTTTACTTAGCGCGCGCACACACATGTATATTACATTTACTCATGCTAATACATTGTTCATTTGTACCTGTAGATTTTTATCCCAATGAATGACAATAATAGTCATTGGTACTTATGTGTCGTTGATTTTGCAAAAAGATTTATATATATACTGGACTCTTTGAAAGCACAACTAGTGAAGGCATTCGAACAAAAAATGTTAAAACTGTGGTATTGTTTCTTACTCTTTCTACTCAATAATGATTGTTTTTAATGTAATTTTGCTAGGTATTGTACTAAAAATAACTGATGTTAAAATCCAACTTTGCAATAGGTTACAGGCCTTGATAAGTTGTTGAGTTTTTTGGAGAAAGATAAGTATGTTGATAATATTACCAGATTTAAATTGAAATCACCCATCTCAAATCCTCAACAAAATAATGGGTAGGTACCAAATTGTACTAGTACATATGGATAACTATTCTATGCATTTTTCAAATTGCAAAATTTTAACAATTTTCATTTTTCAGGTATGATTGCGGGATGTATGTTATAAAACACATGTTTACAAATACTTCCAGCAGGAATTTACCCCTTTTGGTAATAATTTTCTTTGAATTAAATACAAATTTTCACATAATTTGTTTAAACTACTTCTTAATTACATGTCTAATTATTTGTAGGAGAGTTGGTCGGAACGTTTACGGTACAAGTTGGCAGCAAGTCTAGTGCTTTCAAAGAATAATGATCAACGTTCAAGAATTGTTGAAATTGCTAGAAACATTCCACTACAGGAATATTTTCGGTCACTCAAAGATTAGTATAAAAGAATGAATAGGATACTGTTTATGAGTTAGTGATTTAGTGAATTGAATTTTTTTTTTTAATGAATGGGAGATTGATTTTTTATCTTTCATACAGTAATTTAGTGAATTATTTTTTAATTTTCTAATTTTTCTAATGAATGTGAGGCTGAATTTTTATTTTTTGTTATCACATACGTTTTTGTTGTGCACAAACTGTTTTGATTTCAGCTGCTTGGTTTAAAGAGCTTCTGACATCTCCCCACTCTCTTCATCTGAAGCATTGAACAGATTTTTGGTTTGTGTAAAGGTCATATCATAGTAATTGATGTTTTTGAGTTTCTTTTTAGACCCATCTTGAGTTTAGCCTATTTTAGTGTTTTTTAGAGGAACTTGAGAGAAAAGTTTGTGGCCTTTTTACCAGACTAGCAAATGTGTCTTTCTTGTAGGATATTGAGTACAATGTGATAAATTATAGTTTTCAATTTTAATGTGGTAAAGCAAGTACTCTTGACTATTGTGGTAGTCTCTTTTGGCTTAGAAGCAAAATATATATTATCTTGAAGATTGTGTCTTGAATAATAAGTGCTGGAGTTGCACTTCATCTTCAAGTATATTTTATTAAAGATTGTGTCTCGATTAATAAGTGATTTGGTTGTATTTTCTGCAGATTAGTGTTTGGATCTTGGTGGGAAATCTGATACCTGTTGGCTATATATAGTTTGTTTAGGTGTCTAATAATAGTGGATGCAGCTAATGTATTAGAATGTCACAATACCATGACTTCATTGCAGGAAGAAATGCTTTACAACCTGAAGGTAAGTTAAAATGAATCAGTGGTTGTGTTTTTGGTGCAAACTTAGCCAAAAATAGAAAAGAAATAAAAGAGAAAACAGTCACTGTAGATTGCTACTCTTGATCTTTGGTGTCAAAAAAATAGTTCTCTAGATGAATCAAATTACTTCTGCCTTGGACATCATTAATTTGCCAAATAGTTATTTTGGGAAAAACAAATAATAATTGCTCTGCATTTCTTAGAGGTTAGTTGTATCATTGATTTGCCTCTCTTGATTATATTTGTGGCTTTGGACATCATGCAAGTCAGTATTTGGTCAAGCCCAGTCAGATGTTGCCTCAGCTTCCAATCTTAAGAGAGTCTCCAGAAACATAATCTTACTCTTCTACAAGCAGTTGTATTTTTAATTATTCATTTTAGGTGATTCATCAGAAGTAAAATGATCTGTTTTTTATGCTCTTCTATATATTACAGTTAAATTATTTTTGTTGTTGAACTGGTATGTCTGGTTCGAATTTCCTAGCAATTGGTTTTTTTCAATTGAGCTATTTGGGAACCAAAAAATATTTGCTAAGACAATTTAGGTATACTTTATACATCACAATTTTGGCCCCTATAGCTAGTAGAGCATATCAGACTTTTGTTTTGAGATGTAGCAATGGTTAATTGTGCATTCAATAAATTGTGCTAAAAGCTAGCGGTTGTACCAAAAGATAATTGACAATGTTGCACCTTGTCTTTTATTTTAATCTTGGCAAGTATGTTGCTGCATATGAACATTTGTATGAATTCTACATCTTTTTTCCAATGAGTTTTTCTGAACCTTATCAATAACGCAATATTTATACTTAGTTAATGTCATTAGTGTGGTATGCAATTTATAGTTAAGGAAATGTTTGTATCAAGTCTGTAGGAGCGACTGACTTGTATTTTTTTTTTTTTTTTCCTTTCCTTGAGAATGACTTGTGCGTATTCATGTCAATGAAAAGGAAAAGCAAAAAAATAATAAAGAGCATGAGAAATTGAGAGATGGTCGCATGGCTTTTATCTAGCCTTTACAATCATTTAGGAAAAACATCGCAAGTGGAGGAGTTGAGCAAGCTTGACTTCACAAATACAAGAAATCACATTAGAATAACTCTTGGCACGTTGCAATGTGTTGCCAGAAAGAGGCCAGCATTAATATGTCCAATTGCAATCATATGGTTCACAGCTTAGCATTATCCAATAGATATATCATCTATGAAGCTCCTGCTCTTCTAGTATCAACCACTTATGCTAAGGGAAATATGAAAACTCCCCACTTTCCAACTAACCAGATTTGATGCTCTGGTCTAAGTTCAAGATTTTGATAATCTAATAGTCAACTGCATATTTAACCATGCAAATTAATCAAAAGACACAAGTTAGTGGAGTCATCCAACAAAATTCACTAAACTGTCAAAACTTTGGAATAAAACACATTTCAATCAACCACATATGAAACAAATAGGTAGATATTTAAGTTAGTTCTGCAAATCCAACAACATAAACCACAAATTTTGGCAAGTCATGTCCAAAGTTTAAAGCCTTAAGTTATTTATAGAATTTCTTTAAAAAAAAAAAACTTGAAAAGGCCACAAATTAGTTTACATCCCTGAATAATCAATCGCACGAAATATGTGAACTTCGAAGACAATAGTCTCCCGGTTGATCAGCTCAAACACAAGGACATCTCCTTCTTCCAAATCATGTTCCCTAGCAAATGTAGCCCATCCCTTGCCTATACTCCTTCCTGCACCTGAACCCTCCCTATAGAAGCATCGTGCAGGGAACCGTTTTCCCTCAAAATCCTAAAGTGTGATGGACTCTGAAGGAAGATACTTCATAGCAAATCCAGTAGGCACATACTACATAAGCAAGAAAAATATGAACCTAAGCTTGTTGCAACTAAATCACATATGTAGGTGAAACTTAAAACCAACACACAAACTGTAACTCACCACAAAACTATTATATATGTTATGACGCCGCAAGATAGCTTTGAATAAAGGATATTCAGACTGAAACATATCGGCAGCTTTTTTTGCCCTTTTCCTTGCTGCTTGGATCGTTTTAGAAAATTTGGAAAACAGAGTCCCAGCATGCCAAATGCCTAAAACCTTCTCCAGTTTGCTAACACCACCTACCACCTTTGCAACAGTTGGAATTTGATAATATCACAAAGATAACACTGACAATCACTCTTGGGTCACAAGACTACATGTCATGGGAGTAGCCAGAGCCAGGTCAGTCATTCACTATATCACTGAGAAAATGCGAAATGTTCTAAGTTACCCCATAAAACTCAGAAAGTGAGTAACTTGTACACAAGGTATAAGGAACGATTCTATGGATTTGACATTTAACTAATCCATTAATTTGATGTTGTACACAAACAAAGCACATACAAACATCTACCCAATTCTTTTTCTTTTGTGGTTGTTAATAAATGCTTTGAGTCAATATCCTGATTATGGATACACTAATATTAGGAAACAATAAGTTTGTACTGGCAATAACAAAAGTAACAAAATCAATATGAATAAATAGATTAAAAATTATTATTCTTTGATGTATAAAGGTTATTCAAATAACAAAGTTGATTCCAATGAAAATTGGTTTCCTTAATCAACAACAGAAGATGATTACAAGATAAATCAGTTATTACCAAAAACCCTTAACCACTCCCTATACTACAAAATAAAAAGGTTACAATGATAACAGATTATATGAACTTTATGAAGTTTTGGATTAAGAAATCATGATGGAAAAAGCATGCTCAAAAATTTTAGACTGAAAACTTACTTTTTTGCAGCTCTTCTGGTGTCAAATTCCAACTGATGAAGGCTTCTATCAACTCTTTTACCTATCATCTTCACATCTGAATAGACTTTCTTCACACTGATTTCTACGCATATGTTTAAGACAATACTCCTCATCACAAGTACTTCTTCTTCAGTTTCAAGAAAATCACCAATTTTGATAGTTTTGCAGGCTCTCCCTCCCCATTGGTTCCTCAAATGATCCTTCAACTGCATAATTGATACCAGATGAATAGCCAATTACTCAATGTGCAAGAAAAAATTAGCCATGGTTGCTTTTGCCTATCGACTGATGCCAAGCAATGCTCAATGAACTTGTATTGCTCGATTCCTTCCCTCTAGTCATGTTCAATGTCAGCTATGCAAAAGTGGAACATGCCATAATCGGTGGAGTAACTGGAAAATGAAAATAATATTGTTTACACTAGTTTCTTGCACATCTAGAAATTAAGTCTATTGTAGGCCACATATGGGGAGATTGTACTGGTACAATATTGATAAAACATATAAATACATAGCTATAGGTGAATGCCAATCACTTAGCAATCTACTTTTTCATATAAAAACAGACATATGGGTGAATGGAAAGCACAAGTTTGAAATGATATTCCTATACCAGAATTTGGCTCTGTTCTCAGTAGGGACATAAAACTTAGTCTCCGCTAACACGCCACATTACCCCCCAGAGTCCATATTCCCATAGAATGATCTAGTCCCTGGCTAGTCACGCTCATGGTTACCACTGTAAGGATTGTTCACCATGTGGCACATAAGACAAGGTACAAGACAAGTATAAGCTCAAATTTTATGAGTGGTATATTAAGATGAAACCTTGCAATCATGTATGGCACGGTTGATGCAATTGGCTCAACCTGTGCTGTAAATATCCATTTGAAATGTATCCTATTTCAAATTCAATCCTTTTGGGTCTATGGGTTAGCCCATTGGTTGTTATTGCTAGAGAAGTGTTACTGATTGATGAAATAAGAAAAGAAATTTAAGAGCTTATGGATTGAAATTTTCACAAAATTTTGGCTGAAAAGTAAAAACTTATGCTCAAATAATATTATACAAAGACTACTATTATGGACATAAATGCATAACAAAGGAGGTGCTGCTCCTCTGCATAAAACTTGGCTCAAAACCCAATTTTTAGGAGTTCACACCTAAAATCAAAATCATATGCAAGAATAAAGATACAATATACACTGCATTGGGCCATAACTCCTTCAGAAAACTGGTATGTATAAATCTAGGATCACACCATCCCACTGTCCTTGCCGGTGCATCTGCTCATATACAACAATAAGATGAGTTATGGACCAATGGGAGAGAACTCAAGAACAGGTTTTGGGTGATATTTCAACAATACTGAAAAGAAAAATGAACCATCATGCAATTCTTTTGCAAATGTGTCAACCTTCTGAACATAATCTGTCCCAATTCTAGGGATATTTTTTTTATATTTTTTTTTTCATTTATGCTTAGTGGTGAGTCCTGATGTTTAGAGCGGCAACATACCCAGATAGATTTTAAGAAAAAAAATTCAAACGTAAGAATTTTACACACCACACATGCTGTTACGATCGAAAGTCAGTGTCCCAGCTGGAAAAATGCACTTGGTCGCCTCCTTTTGGACACCACTCTACAAAATCTCCTGCATCATTGATCCTATATCCACTTGTCCATGTCACAGTCATCTGAGTATCAATTCAAAACCATGTTATCTCCTTGAAATTGTAAGCTTCTTAATGTAAAATCAGTAACCTAAGGTAACATTAGAATAAGTATCACATGTTATTAGTTCAAGGAAAAAAAAGAGATTAGAAGAAGGTGCTAGAAAACTAGTGGAACAAAAGCTTCAAGGTAAATGAATAGCTTTAAAGTTAATACAAAATCACCAGCATTTCACTGTTTTTTTTTTTTTTTTTTTTATACTTATAATTTGAAGTCAAGCATATCATCAAATGACAATCTTCTTCATTAAGATTATCAAAAATCTACCAAGCAATTAACTTGTCATTTCTATCCTAAGTCATGCTATGTAACACCTTTTCAACCAGACTAGTTCATATGCATTAGATCAGGTGCTTGAAGTATGTCTGAATATCTCATTGTCTCCAACACTCTTTGTGCAGAATTTCCCCATTCTTTTTCAAAGCCCCACTGCCTAAACCTGTAAAGAAAATTGATTTATCAGATAACAAGTTTTCAGGATTTGTTAACGAAATTTAGTATCAAATTTACAACCTAAGCTCGCAATCCTGAAATGGAGTGTCCTTGGTGAGGTTCTGATATAGGAACAGCTCAGCTACTAAGTGCCATTTGAAGCTTTAAAGGTGTATCAATGGTACTATTTATCATTAGATTCTGCAAATTTAAAATTACTTGCAGCATTTAAATTGTAAATGTTATAATGGAAAATTCAACAAGATTTACGGTGCAAACTTCATTAATCGAAATATAAAACTTATCTCAACATTGAGGGAAAATCTCATATATTGATAGTATCTCCTGAAACTTCAATTAATAACACAACATCCTTACTAAGCAACAAAGGCTACCCTAACCCCCACCCACCCACACTCAAACTGCAAACAAATATGCACTTGACTTAGCACCTAACTAAGACAAAGAATGTGATATCTATTAGCCGCAACCATTAACATGCTTGAGGCACCTTCCCTGCAAAGAAAGAAACACATATTAACTAAAAATTTTATAAATTTTCAAAGGAGCAATGTTGATATTGAAATACAACGATGAAAGAATTGCCTCACAATGTTGGGGTGTACTCAGCATAGCATTAGGAATGTTGAAATCTACGCTTTATGATTAAATGTCTCCAACATAATCTATTTGTAAATTAGGTGAGCCAACTGGTGCATCTGATGCAGGTTGTACCATGAATTCATGTGAGTTGTCACTGTCAACATGTTCACCTTAGTGAATATGGATAGATGGACATGTGCGCCTTGTGTGTCCAACATCTCTACAGTTACTGCATTGCCTAACTTTCGCACTGCTATTACTTGTGCTACCATGGTCACCTTTAGTCTTTACAATAGCTGGGTCATGAACATTTCTTTTGATTCCAACTCTACTATGTATCCCTTCTCCATTTGCATTTATATTTGAATTGTAAAGTTCTTCCATGCGGCATTTCAACCTTGCTATTTCATCCTTCAATTCTTCAAAGCCTTCTTTTGTTCTTGAGCCAAAGAAACACATCTAACTACAACTAAAAGACAATGCACTAAACCGTGCCATACTTATGACATTCGGAGAAATTTGGGATTCATGTTTGTCAGATAGGTCAAACTTTGCAGTTTTCAGCCATCTCTTCATTATACATGATGGTGGAATCTATTTCAAATGTTCAGCCTTCATAATAGCAAATAAGTGCGCATAAGGATATCCATATGATTCAAATAGCAAACATGAGCACTTCATATGTTGATCTTTTGGATAATACACAACCTCCCATTTTGAGTCAGGACATTCATATTGAGTTAAAGTATAGGTACGATAACCTTCACTCTCTGTGCTATCAAGCACAATGAATGTTTGTTCATTCATTATTTCTTCCTGAACCCTACTGAACATCTCCCTTGTCAATATATTAGCAGCTTGCTTCTCAATTTTAACTAACTTACTAATCAGAATAGGTTTAGTATAATTTGAACTAAAATCTACCCCCATCTCATTGTGTCTAATACATGTAAGTGCTCTATCAACTTGTTGGAACAACTGATAAAGCCTAGTCTTTCTATTCACGTATCTATTGAAGAATTCATTCATGGCTTCACAACGTTGTGTACTCCTGCATCTGGAAAAGAAATGACCTCTCATGTAAGCTTTTGCCCATTTCTTTTTTTTAGCATACATTTCATGCAACCATTCATGGTTATTTAAATTGTGTTTGTTGACCATTTTCTTCCACATGTCTTCAAATTCATCTGGTGTAACATACCGTACCATACACGTGATAAAACTTTCATATGCTTCAATATTGGGTAGATTTGCAAAAGCATTCCTATCAAGATGCCACACACATAAACGATGTCGAGACTCTAGAAAAACACTTTTGATAGCCGCACTCATTGCTTTGTCCCCATTAGTCACAACCGAAATAGGAGTCTTATTGTTCATTGCTACAAGCAGATTTTGCAACACCCAAATATATGTTTCAATGTTCTCATCAACCAACACTGCACAACCAAAAACTGTGGTCTATCGGTGGTGGTTGACTCCTACCAATATAACAAGAGGCTTTTTGTATACATTCGCCTTGTATGTTGTATCAAATGCCAGTACATCTCCAAAACATTCATAATCTAACCGACTTTGAGAATCTGTCCAAAACAGATTGGCCAAACGGCTTTCTTTGTCAACAGTGTACCGGTAAAAAAATGACGAGTCCATATCTGCCTTGGCTTGTAAATATGCCAAAGCACATTCAGCATCACCATCACGCATGTTAGAATTTCGATCTGCTACTACATGGTTGTAGAGGTCTTTTGGAATGAACCCTACATTCTTATACCCTCCAGCTTGTTGGATCAAATTATCCATGATTTGATTTGATTTGATCCCAACATTATGCAGTGCTATAATGTAAGCCTTGTCAGAATCCTTAATATGCCTGTGTGAATGGAGAAATTGAGTCTCTAATTGAGCAACTAAGTCGTGATTATGCTCCTTTTTAAACTCTCCTACCACCCATTCATTTGACCTTCTATCAAACCTAATACGAAAAGCTGCCTTGCAACCAGTTCTAGTTATTGGCCTTGCCTCTCACTTGCAATTTAAGTTATCCTCCTTTCTTGCTGTTCGAAATCCTTCTTTTGCACAAACCCATCTCCTAGAGGTAACAATGTTATTTTTGTTACGCTTTATCTCATCTTTGCGAATGCTAAACCCAACCAACTTCGCATATGTGTTATAAAATTGTTCGCCATCATCTATGGAACTAAATCTCAAACCAGTTATTTCTGCATCTGTCAAGTGATCTATTCCTTTCTCAAGAATAGTGATCCAGTGTTTTTGCACATTTTGTGTAGCATCACCACTGCCTTGTTGTCCCATGATACAGTCATTATCTATAATATTATTAACATCCTCGCCAGCATCATCATTCAAATCAATGAACACAACCTTCCTACTGTTCTCTGTATTATGATCCATGTGGATTGTGGACCAATATATTATTCCTAAAAATAGATATACACTTATGAATAAAAAATAAAAAAAGGGTAACACAATAAAGCTAACATAATGTTACAAGTAACGCCAACAATTATTAACAAACATTACATGTTAATAAGTAACTAATAATGTATACTTTTGGAATAACTTCAAGCAATTCACTTACACTATAGAGAGCACAAACTAGTAATTTGGACCTTTATCACTCAGAAATCATGGATGAAAAAATTGACACAAGGATTTAAAAAGATCCAACTTCTTAAGTTAATGATTAATTATCAAAAAATTTGAAGTCATTTAGATGTGAGAAATAGAAATCAACATAATGAACAGGGATCAATAAAAACATCAACCAACACTGCAACATAGATAATCGTAGAATTCTCATGGTTCAAGTATATACAATCATCATAGTTTTCTCACCTGCTAGTGACCAAAAGGAGTAATAGAAGAAGTAAAACCTGCTGGGTTGTGTTCCTAGCAAACCTGCGAACCCAAAAGGGAGCCAAAAATTAAAAACAATCAAGCAATAAAGGGACCAAACAGAAATTTTAAATATATATAATAAAAAATAAAACCAGATGGAAAAAGGAATGTTAAAAAGGGATGTACCGAAATTTAGAGGCGATAAACGGCAGATTTCGCGAACAAAGAGAGATGCAGAGAGAGATAGAGGAAACTGTATCTTTTATCGTCGACATCGAAGGGAAGAAGATATGCTGCTATCGAACTGAGAAAATTGCGGAGCAGACAAAACTTTAGAGCTACGTGGGCTTGTGGGATTCTTAGAGCTCCGTAAAATGTGAAGAAAAACAATTCATAGAGAGAGAGAGAGAGAGAGAGAGAGAGAGAGAGAGAGAGAGAGAGGTGAAAACTGAAAAGAGGGAAAGGAAAGAATTGTTGGTCAGAGGAGGTGAATTTACAAGAAATGAGGGAGAGAGTCATTCTTAGATTTCAGGGGCATTATAGTCATTTTTTATGTTCTACTGGTATTTTGATCATTTTTAGAGGTTGTAATGGTATTTTATTTTTTTTAAATGTTATAGGGAATTGAAGGAGTTTTGGTCATTTTTTAGGTTTTGAGTGAATTTCGGTCCTTTCTAATGTTTTCGAGGTCATTTTGGTCATTTTGTAGGTATTAAGGGTAGGGGTGTGTAGCGAACCCACTAAAACCAAACAGACCTGACCCAACCCACAGGGTTAGGTCAATTTTTAGGAGATGGTGGGTTGGGTTGGGTCATGATTTTTTTTTTTTAACAGTGAGTCAGGTTAGGTTTGGGTTATGAGATTTACAAACCTGCCTAACCCAACCAGACTCACCTATATTTAATATATTTTTAAATTTAAAAAGATATATTATATAATTTTGATATTTATTTTTTCTGCCCCTTTTCCTAAACAAACCCTGTACATTACACCACTAAGGCATGGGAGAATGCATATGTGGTTGGATCTGGACCCTACACTTGGAATGTCTGTGAACAAAGGAAGAGGAAGCATTGGCTGAAAGATCCTATTCTTGGTCCGTGCCAAAGGCATGACTACTTTGGAAAGGAAGTAAGATATGCATCTGACATAGTACTTAAGTACACACAAAAAAGGAGATAGTGACTTTCTAAGGTCAGCAACTATGGGGACACTCCTTATTGGTTAAATGCATGTTGGACTATTTTAAAGACATGTGTAATATTCACAGTACTCCTGATATCCCTCTCAATGTCCAAGACTTGTTTCCCAAGCAGCAGCAAAATCACCTACCCACAAGTCTTAGTGCCACGTTGGCGCAATCTCCATCCTTTAGTCAGCTTTCCATATCACAGCTACGGAAAGTTAAAAAACAAGGTCTCTCTTTAAGGAAGAACACCCTTATTGTACAAAAGCAA
The DNA here is from genome assembly GCF_040712315.1 of Castanea sativa. Lineage (NCBI taxonomy): Eukaryota > Viridiplantae > Streptophyta > Magnoliopsida > Fagales > Fagaceae > Castanea > Castanea sativa. The sequence goes on from NC_134023.1 coordinate 14,342,323, forward strand.
CCTATTTTCCCCACATAATACAAATTTGAACAGAGCAATAACATTCAATTCTTGCTCAAACCATGGTTTTTCATCCCTTTTCCTAGGGTTTTCCACATACATCTTATTTCCTTCTTACGTTCTTGCTATCACTTTCATCTTCTCTAACATGTGTCATGTCAAAGTTAGCATTTTTGTCACTTACAAGCTTTTTCATGTAAATGTATTGTTAGATAACTTATTTTATTCCTTTATATAAGCTCAAATTTAACTTGCACATACAAAACCCAAACCCTAAGTTTTTCTTATATAGTTTATGTTTGTTCGGCGTTATGCTCATGATTATTTGGTTATAAATTTGCTTTTAATTGTAGTGGTGTTGTTCTAATGCTCAATTTAATAATAATGAAAAGAAAATTTGTCCAATCCATGGGTCCAACCAACCCAACCTGATCCACTTGGGTTGGGTTAAGTTGAGTTGAACCCTTATGATGGGTTTAGGTTGGATTTTTTTTAACCCACCATGGTGGGTTGGGTTGAAAAAACTTCTTAACCCGACCCATGCACACCCCTAACTAAGGGTATCTCGGTCTTTGTTAAGTTTCTAAGGGTATTTTTAGATATTCTCTATGTATAGGGACCATTCTAGTCATTTTCTTTTCTAAGGGTATTATGGTCATTTTCTTTTCTAAGGGTAGTTTGGTCATATTTTAGTTTCGTGGTTATTTTAGTAATTTATTTAGATTTTATGGTAATTTCGGTCATTTTTTAAGTTTCAAGGTTATTTGGTCAATTTTATTTATTTTAAGGGTGTTTTTGGTCATTTCTTAGTTTTCGTGGTTATTTTAGTCATATTTTGGGTTTTTTTTTGGTAAAAAGTTTTTATTTATTTATTTATTTTTAATTAATTTAAGTTTTAGGGTTATTTATGTTCTTTTTTCCCTTCTTACCTGATATTAACATTTTAGTTTTTGAGTGAATTACACAATTTTAGTGTTTTGATATGTTATAATTTGAATTTGAAGACAAATTTCTAAGTCATACACAAATTAGGAGATTACTATAACTATGATTGTCTTAAGATTTTAAATGATTCACTTGGGCACGTGAAAGCTTTTTTCTACTAAAATATGAAGCTCATCTTGCAATATATATATATATATATATATATATATATATATATGTTATTCAACATATCATAGCAGAAATTCCTTTAGAAGTATATTATTGATCCTCTGAAAGGATTTATAGCACACAACAGTTACAAAATAACATATAATACCAGAGGGTTCCACAAAATTACCCAAATTAGTACCATCCCATCCTATAAAAGAATATTGCCAATACTATGGCTTCAACACCATGTATACGCGCCACACCACTTAGTTGCAACTCGCAAGACAATCCCTAGCTCCTATCTTCACTCTAAGTAATTTTTTTTGAAAGTATGAAAGAAGAATAAAAGACACAACTCTTACATACTAGCACCAATCATTTCATACACCGTTAGAGAAGCCACTCATGCAACATATATGTTGGGACAAAGTCACTAATTCTAGGTGGTATTTGCTTGAAGGAGGCCATCTCTAATCCGTGAAGCAATGTCGTTCACAGCACCTGGTCTGTGTGTGAGGAGAAACAATGTTCAATTCAAAATGAACACTAACCGGCATTTATCTCACTCATAGTCCTCTTCACATGTTCATCAGGTTCGGTGTCCACAATAACCATTTCAACAATCTCAAATCCATAAGCTGACTTGGCCTATGCATGTAAAATTCAAAGATATTAAAAAGAAATAGATTAACCCTGTAACTTGACTAATACTAAACCAGAGTAGCAAACAGAGAAATTCCTTTTCGAGTTCCTCTTCCACAGCTTTCGCAATCTAATTCTTTTATTCAAAAACAAAATCCAGCACTAACTTAGAAACACTTGCTCAAATAACTAGAAGAATAGAGATATAAGCCTGTTAGTCTCTCCAAACAATAAACAAATAGGTAAAATTGTCTCCAATGGAAACTATGACATAACAAGTATATGCATTGATAGTGACTAAAAACTTTCCCCAACCTCAAAGACAATTTAGTTTATTTTTTGGATCAAGCTTCTTTTTTTTCCCTAGCTTACTTCCATCTTGGATCCATTGATTTTAAAATATGCTAAGCATCCTTAAATAAATTGTTGTGTAATTCTTGTTTTTAAGAGAACATATTGAGCATTAAGTTGTTGCAATCTGACAGAATAAGATTACCAATAGTATTTCCAAGAAATTCCAACATATAGATTGGCTTTTTGATGAAGAGCAGGAATAAGGCTGTATATAATTTATATAATTTGTGTTTTTAAGTCATTCTCAATTTGTAATAATTTGTTCCAAGCATATTCAAACACAAAGAACTATAGGTCTTCCCAGCAAGAATGACACTATTTAGACTAGATAAAAAAATTGGAATGCATTATGACCTAAAAAGCTAATAATAGAACTCCATCACAATATGGTATTTGCAAAAAAAATTTGTTTACATTACATTTATTCATCAACAAAAAAAAAAAAAAAAAAACAGCCACTACATGAAGAAACAACTTGCTCAGCAATTCAATTATACAATGGCAACAATGGAAGGCAAAAATAATGATGCCATGGCCGAGACAAGTCAATTCGAAACTTCAAATTTTTTTTTTCCATTACATAAGAATTTTTTTTTTCCAGAAACCAGACCCCAGATACAGGCTGGGCTTTATTGAAACAAGGAAAAAAACATTAAGAAACATCACCCAAAACCAGAGGGGCAAAGTCCTTAGGACAATCCTCCAAACAAACTTGTAAATCACACCCTACTTTAGCACATTTGGCCAAGGCATTTGCTACTTTATTACATGACCAAGGAACAAAACAAAAATCAGAGAAATATAAAAGAGAAGCTTAGGCTAGAATGTCATCGACTATATGACCGACCATACAAGGATTGGTTGGCCGATCCATTAGAAATAGCATTGATGATTGCTGCTGCATCACCTTCAAAAATCACTTTGTGTAGCCCAATTTCAATAGCAAATTGTACAGCTCACCTACAAGCTAGAGCTTCAACCATTGCCACGGACTGGGGGAGTGGGACTCGCACTGACAGGCCGCTTATGACCGCGGCATTGGTGTCTCGAATTATCACGCCCAAACTAGCTGAGTTAGTGCTTTTGAATAGAGCTCTGTCGAAGTTGGCTTTGTATCGTGGCCGTGCTGGGGCAAACCATTTAGGCTGGACTGGATTCCAGACTAGGATTGGTGCATCATTGTGAGCCTCAAGGAAGTCTTGCAAGATTCTGATAGCTTTAGAGAAGACCTGGTTCAGTGGCATTAACATCACTATGATGAATCTCCCTCAAGACTACACAACATACAAATAAATTAGATTAACATCACTTCAAATTTCTAACATATATTTTCTCAATCATCTTCAGTGCATTTCACAACTCAAACCACAGTAATAACATAGGGAATGAGAAAAAACTGATCCACTGTAACAAACTTCAAATTGAGAGATTTTTATCAAGTTAAGAATCATAGTTCTATTTCAGTGAAAGAAACTAAGGAATAAGAAATGGATACTCTTAGGCAAAGAAATCAAGATCAGAAGAAAAAATCATAGATTTAGTATCAACATTTCCAAAATGCCAAAGCCAATAGACCCATACACACAACAATTACAAGAAAACCCATTTTCATTCAATCACAACAGATTCGGTCATATTGCAAAGCCCTAATTTTCAAACTCAAGCAAAACCATCAAGCTTTACACTCAACAAGAAAACCCATTAATCAAGCTAATAAAAAAAAAATCCAATTTCCATACACATAGCATCACAGTTTTGGCATAAAAATCCAAAAAAAAAGGGCAGAATACAGAGAGATGAACTAATACTCTATGAGGCATTTCAACAAACATCTTCAATGCCCACCCAAAAACCAGCTTTAAAAATGCCAATAATAACAGTTATTACTAATTCCAGAAATCCAAACAAGAAAACCCATTCATCAAGCTAATCAAAACTGAAACAAAATGTTATTCATTAAACAAAATCTCATCCCTCTCACCCCAAAATTAGTGAGCAAACAAGAGGAAAAAAAAACCCACATAGAAAAAAAAATAAATTAAGGAGAAAGAGAAGGTACCCGACGGCCACCAGCGTTGGTGACGTCGTTGAGAAGCACTGCCAGAGATGGTGGTGTTGGGGCAAGCAAAAGCTTGGCCACGACTGGACTTGAGAGAACGAGAAAAGAGAGGGACCTTAAGAGAGGAGAAGGTTAGACCGGCAAGCACCGCCGGTGGTGGTCGGTGGGCCTCGGAGGATTCCAGTTGTAGCCATGGTTATGGAGATTAAGCTTGTTGGAAGAGAGAAAAGTTTTGAAATTTGGATTTGGTGAATCTAAAGACAATAGAAAAGGGAAAGGTGAAGAAAGGTAGCCCAACACTAGGTGAGACACGGATCGATGACGTGGCAGCTAGTTACAACTGTTAGATTAAATCAAAGGCTAAGATTATGAATCCAATTTTTCTTATACGAAAGTGCAGAACGGTGGTACTACTCAATAGGGAATTCCATAAAAGTGCACTGACATGTGATATTGGTGTTGCATAATGTGAGGATAGTACCTTCAAATGTGAGGAAAAAAAAAAGAGAATTATGAATGTGATAAAAGTACAGTCACATGTGATGTTGGTATTATGCAATGTGAGGCTGGTACCATAAAATGTGAGAAAAAAAAACAAGGGAACCACTGAACGTGATAAAAGTACAGTCACATGTGATGTTAGTACAGTCACATGTGATGTTGGTATTACAAAATGTGAGGCTGGTACTATAAAATGTGATAAAAAAAAGTAAGGAAACCATCAAATATAACAAAAAAAAGTGACAGGTAATGTTGGTACTGCGCAATGTGAGGATGGTACCATAAAATGTGAGAAAAAAAAAGGGAACCACCGAATGTGACAAAAGTGCAGTCACATGTGATATAGGTACTGCGCAATGTGAGGATGATACCATAAAATGTGACAAAAAAATAACGGAACCATCGAATGTGACAAAAGTACAGTCACATGTGATGTTAGTACTGCACAATGTAAGGATGTTACTATAAAATGTGAGAAAAAAAAATAAGGGAACCATCGAATGTAACAAAAGTACAATCAAATATGATGTTGATACTACACAATGTGAGGATGGTACCATAAAATGTGAAAAAAAATAAGGGAACCACCAAATGTAACAAAAAAACAGTCACATGTAATATTGGTACTGCGCAATGTGAGGATGGTACTATAAAATGTGAGAAAAAAAAATAAGGGAACCATCGAATGTGACAAAAGTACAATCACTTGTGATGTTGGTACTGCGCAATGTGAAGATAGTACCATCAAATGTGAGAAAAAAATAAAGGAACCATCGAATGTGACAAAAATACAGTCACATGTGATATTGGTACTACACAATGTAAGGATGGTACCATCAAATGTGAGAAAAAATAAAGAAACCATCGAATGTGACAAAAGTATAATCACATGTGATGATGGTACTGCGCAATGTGAGGATGGTACTATCAAATGTGAGGAAAAAAAAAAAGGGAACCATCGAATGTGACAAAAGTACAGTCACATGTGATGTTGGTACTGCACAATGTGAGGATGGTACTATCAAATGTAAGAAAAAATAAGGGAACTACAGAATGTGACAAAAGTACAGTTATATGTGATATTAATACTACACAATATGAGAATGGTACCATCAAATGTGATATTTTGGTAACCTGGTATAGCAAGTTAACTACTAGTGGGTACCATACCCAAAAAAAAAGGGTGGGTACGCTAGAATTATCCGTAATATATATATATATATATATATATATATATATATATATATTTACTAATATTTTATCAGTAATATTTTCTTTAATTACACATAATTGTTATCTAACATATGATTAGTAAGGCAGAAACATGGATCATTACAGAATGCAGATAACACATTTTTCACAACTTAATTGCGGTTTACAATGTTCTTAACGTTACTACTAAATTTAAAAAAATTTACACTTCTTGGATGGTGGTTACATTTTCTTTTGGCAATAATAGAATCTCTTCCCTTTCCACCCCTTTCCTAAAAGATTTCAATCTCATGGGTTAACGACCTGAAAACACCAGGTTCCTCTGGCACATAGCATTGTGCAAACCAATTCAATCAACTTACAGCTCTAAAAACTTGGTTATTTTTCAGAATCAGAAGGATAGAAAAAAGTTTCTAATCAATCTACATTCTTTGCAATTGTGAAAAGCAATGTCACCCATTATAAGCCTTCCAAGCCCACCAAAAGTAATGGAATTACTAGGATTCGCATGTACAAACTCCATCACTTTTTACCCTTGATCAGGGCAATCCCCTTTGTGATGGGCAAACAAAACTTTCACCCAGCATTTCAGCATCCAAATCCCATGGGAATCTGCATGACTTGGATCGTTGAGTTTTCTCCAGGCCTTACATGGAAGCTGGGCCGATGAGTGTTGGGCCTACAAGCCATTCCCTGCACAGAACAATTCAAGATTTAAAATACTAAAGATGGAATTGATCATGTAAAGAAACGTTGATCATTTTCCCAGCAATTTTTATGCCCAAAATGAAGCAACACAAACACCATAACACTAGAAAAAATTTCATGAGTTGCCCAAAGGGTTAGAAATCCCTGGTTTTTTCTTGAAAGGAAAACTACAAGCCAGTATACAGCATTCATATGTGAATGATAGTCCAGCAAAGTGTTACAGTCTAGGAGACAATATCCATATTTCGGCAAGTTTCGCTACTTTCAAAAAGGGGGGTCCTAAGTAACACATGCATAAACAATTTGTAAAAGGCCAATTTTGGCTTTTTGCATTCTCTTATAATCTTTTAGAAAACACAATGGATATAAAAATGTACACATAAATGCAGCCTAAAAACTTAGAATAATACATATGCCGCCAATAAATTTGATGCTGCCCTCAGTGGATACCCACCTAAATGAGTCAAAAAATTATCCTCTTTTTCTCTATTCTTAGCAGATCTGATTAAACTAACTTCAGCAATATCCTTAAATAAAATTCTAAAACTCAAAACAACAAATGGTTATAGGAATTATATGCACAAAGATGCAAACCACTGACCTGACAGATAGCCCATTCTGATACATCAAAGATTTTGCTCTCAGCACAGACAAAAGCACGTGGTATTTCCACCTAAAAGACAATAAAAAAAATTTCTAAATGAATACTGCATGCTAATCACATCACTGTAATCAGGAAAGACATTGATAATGATTCAATCAAACAAAGCAAACATGCATCATGATAAGGTGAATACAATTTTTTATACATGACAGTATGGTGAACATGAAATTTAAAAGAAGAAAAAAATACCAGAACAAGTGAGCTTGTATTTTGAGCATTTGGAAAATGAAAAATTAATCTCATGTTAGGATGATACCAGAATTTTATAGTTTAAGGCACACATTACAAATTCCCTCATAGTTTAGCATGGTAGTGTTAGGTTTAATTATAAAGGTAGTGATGATATGGTGAACTTAACATACATATACTTCAATATACATACTCACAGCATGTATATATGAATTACCTTTTGAGGACATTCATATACCAGCGAGCCTCTGTATTCAACCCATCCATCTCCATCCTTGGCTTGATGATACTGACAGCAATCCTGATGCCAAAACAAGTCTCACAACTCATGGCTACAAAAATGAAGTGCAGAAATGGATGGGTGGGGAGAGAGAGAGAGAGAGAGTAACCTGACACCATCTTGCCTTAGCCTTGCTCCTATTGGTGCATACCCATATATGTGAAAGGCCACACTTGGTGCACTGTATACGTCTTGACTATTCAGAGCGATAGTCCTGATTACCCTGCTCATGGTAGCAGGGGCGTTAAGAAATTTCATTTGAGGTTATCACTCAGTATCAGTGACTTTGGTGCAGACACTAAATCTATTATCTGAGGGGAATATCTTATCTTATGTATTTGGATCAGTTTGCACATCGGCTTCTGGCTAAGTCAGCTGCAATGGATCAACCAGGGCCTTCAAACACCTCTCTTAGTAATGGATTCTAGACAAGCATTTTGAAGCTCAATATCCCGAATAAGATTAAACATTTCTTATGGTGGGCTTGCTCTGACTCACTTCCAACTAAAGGAAATCTTTTCCGTAGGAAGATTACTACCAATGCAACTTGCGAATGCTGCCGTGACCAAGATGAAAATACCATACACGCCCTTTGGGAATGCTACGTCAACAAAGAAATCTGGTGGGAGGAGGAATTCTGCAGACCACAGTTGTCGGATCACTTTGTTAATTTTCAGGATCTATTCATGGGAATTCTCAATGCCCAGGTTCTGCAATTAGCAGAGCGCTTTGCTTTTATTTCCTGGAGCATTTGGTATAAAAGAAATTCTACCCGACTTGACTCACCATCACTGCCATACTCCAAGATTCTTGCCGAAGCCAATGAGCGGCTTCAGGAATTCCAAAGGGCCCAAGACTGGCCACCACTAATACAGCAGCCCCCTTCTTTAGCTCACTGGTCTCCCCCCCTCCCAGTCCACGCTTCAAAGCCAACTTTGACAGTGCTATCTTTCAAGATCTAGCTGCGGCTGGCCTTGGAGTGGTGATTAGGGACCATGAAGGCCACGTTATTGGCGCTCTTTCTGAAAGAATAGCCTTGCCCCCATCTGTTGAGGATGTCGAAGCCTTAGCGCGCTGGAGAGCTATTTCCTTGGCTCACGAGATTGGCTTGCAGGAAGTCGTATTTGAAGGGGATTCTGAAGCTATTATCAAATCTCTCAACTCAGATGAAGTTTGTATGACGCCCTTTGGTCACCTGATTGTAGATTCTCTCCAACTTGTAGATAGTTTCAGGTCCTTTTCTTTTTCTCATGTGAAACGTAAAGGCAACTGTGTTGCTGATAAGTTAGCTAAATTCATGTTCTTGTTTCTCAAAAAAAAAAAAATATATATATATATATTTAAAGAATAAAAATAAATTTTAAAAAAAAGGGGGCTGGGACACACCTACAACAATGTCCCATAGGTATCTGTGTGTCCTAGAGGTGTCCGGGGCCCAATACATGTCAAACACGAACACAGTAGCCCAAATGAAGTGTCCACGCTCATGCTTCCTAGAGCATATCTACCAACAGGTCCTCTTGAATATTAAAATTAATTCCCATTTGATAATATAGCTAGATTGATAGAAAATTATAACCTTTAAAGTTCTGCTTCAAAAATTCAAAGCTCACTGTCTCATAGACATTAACTCAAATCCACATAGATGAGTAAAATGTGACAAGGGGTCCGTATGGATAGAACTTATTGTTGAAAACTGAAAACTGAAAATACTGTAACAAAATAATTTTTAAATGTGTAAATAGTACTGCGAGACCCATTTTTAATAAAAAATTGTTAAAAAATATATGAACAATGCGCGCATAGTATGCACACGTGCACTGCGCACTTTGTCCCCCAGCAGCAGGAAAAAAAAAAAAAACGCAAGTCTATATAAACGCAGCCATAATTAAGCTGAATCCAAACACATTCAAAATTACCTTAAAGTATTGCTTGTGTTCCATCCAATGAGAAATGTTATTACTAAAGCCACATAACTCATTATCTGTCAAGGCCTAGATCCCCTTAAAAAAAAAAGATTTTAAACTCTAGTTTCATTTTGAAACAAGATGCATAGATATACCACTTGAACAAGCTTTTAAATAATTATAACCGAACCAAATACAAATTCAATATAACATAGTCATGCTGATTGAAATGCATGTACATATCTAATTGCCAAAGCCTCTATTGAAATTCATCCTATGAAAAAAGAATAGTCAAAGTACAAACAGAACATGAGCGCCATCTTCTGCAATCATGACAATCATCATCATCATCACCCACTGCATATATGTGAAAACTTGAGTTAGTATGGTACTATAATAATAATAATAATAATAACTACACAACTCCTTACTGATGACTGAAATTGGAGTTGTTTCTTACCTGTTTTAGAAGGCATGATACCAATGATTATGAAGAATATATATGGTGGGGAACGAAATACTATACCGTCTCTAGTTTTCATGTGTCAAAAATTTATCAGGAAAAGTAGTATTTCTTTTTCCAGCGCAAAATGAATATGCAAAATAGCATAATACTCTAATAGTTAAATATAGGATGCCAAAATAGGATTGAAAGATCTACATTAGCAAAATCCTTTGAGAAATGTAATGGGTTAAGCTTGAGAATGTATTTCCTATCTAGATCATATTCTAAACTGCTTGCCTAATGTTTTACTAATTATTATGCTTCTTGTAAGTGATGATGGTGTAAAGGCTTAGACAACTGGCAACAAACTCATGGTGGAATCTAAGGTTAATTTTCAGGAACTCAAAAAGTGTCGGGTGATTGGGATTGCTTGCACATGGTGAAACAAAAAAAGAAGAAGAAAAATTTCAGGGAGTTACTTGACAGTGACGAAACTAGATGTATAGTTAGAAAGAAAATAGGATTGGGCATTAACATGAAGGATGTTTGAGTTGGCCATTACCAGTGAATTAAGAGGTTAATCCCTTCTCAACTTCTCAGTTCTCAATCAAACATTGTGCATTTATTCGGCTGAACTCGTCTACATCTTGCTCGTATACCAAACTGACCCCACATTCCCACACATGAAGGGCAAAGTCATCGGTCTCAAATATTACCTTAATCTGACTGCATTCACCATTCCCAACAGTAGCAAACCAATTATCACGAGACAAATACAGTAGCCAAATGCTGTCCCCACAATACGTCGTCCTAAACAAAAGTTTAGAGACATAGTTATTCTGAGGCGTATTACCAAGGGCTATCACACAAGCTCTAACGCCAATTCCTTTCCATTTTGTATCTGATACTGATGCACAGATGGCAAATCCCATCCATTTACAATTACACCAATTTAAAGGCAGCTCTATGCTTATTGAATTCCCCACACTTCGATAAGTTAACCAAGACGGAATGTCAAATCCGTCAATAATTATGTGAAATTCAGTTATAGATTCACCCTCATCCTCTTTCCTTTTGGTAGAAGTTTCATTAACAGTTTTTCGACAAAGGAGTCCCTGTACGCAAAACACAACTACGGTTGTAGTTAATTGTAATTTAATAATTCAAGAGAGATAGTAGAGATTACCTGTAGGTAACGGAATAATATTGTAAGTTCGACTCCAACTCCACGCTTATTCCATGGAAACGGCTGGGAGAAAGGTTGTAATAAGCTACTCAGTTTGACTAGTGCTGGTGACGGCTTTAGAGAATAACACCGTTTAGCATTTATATATCTTAGAGTTGATGGAAGCCTTGGCAACAGTTCTAGATTAAAGCATCCAGAAATAATGAGTTTTTCAAGAGACCTCAAACTATCCATGCTGCATGGAAGAAAATCGAGAGTTCCACAATTACTTAGATCAAATAAAGTAAGAGCAGTCAAATACTTGATCGATGAGGGTGCTAGTCTCTCAATAGCAGTCCCATCCATATAGAGTTCTGATAGGCTTTTCATAATTCCAGTAAATTTTGGAAGGGAACTGATTTTAGAGCAACCAGATAGACGAATAACCATAAGAGACTGCATTTCAGCAGACATGCTCGGCAGATTGGTAAGAGATTTACAGCTTCTCAGATCTAAATACTTAAGCCTGCTAAGTTGTCCAATAGATGGGTGGATCTCAACCAAATTAGTGCAATGACAAAGCTTTAGTTCCACAAGTCTTGGAACCCCTGAAAAGTCAGGTGTCCTAATAAGGTTTATGGAAAATCTAAGATCAATGAACTTTAACTTTCCAAAACGCTGTTACAAAAAACAAAGCTTCCATTAAAAATACTATTTAATTTAATAAGCAAAGAATTCTTTTAAATTAAAACAACTATATGAATGAAAAGAGGAAGCTCAAATACACCAGGAGTGTATTGTAGCTACACTTAGAGAAAATAGAAATAATAAATAATAGAAAATCAAGTAAAAGAACAAAATTACCTTTACTCCTTCCCAAAGATATTCAAAATTGCTGTAACACAAGTCAAGTTGAACAAGCTCCTTTGGTTGGAAACTAGATGGCAAACATTTTAAAGAACTGGAGTTCCATGAAAGATATTTCAGGTTATTAGGAGCAAAATTGAGAGCATTCGGGATGTGCCAATCATCAATAATCAGCAATCTAAGATTAGACATCTTCGAAAAAAATGCAGGAAATTCTTCAAATTTGAAATCCACTTCCTCATATATGGCTATGGCTTGAATTGCTTCAGATGCCTAAAAATTTCAAAAGTAAAGGACATTCACATCAACTAATGCAAAATAGCATAAAGGCCAAATTTTGCCTAAACAACCCCAAAAAATGACCCACATCAACTTATGCTTACATTGTGAAAAAATGTATTTTTGCTACAATACTTGTGCAAATATACACAAGCACTATTGTTATGCATTTCAATTTTTTTTTCTTTTTTATATTTTTCTGCTTTGGGGATTTAAACGTTAGAGATCATGGACACGCAAAGAAGTATCAAGTCTTGGTATCAACGCCAGAACAGGTCATTTTTTGTAGCAGCGTTTGTGGAAAACTCCGCAATAGATCACAAGAAAAACACAGCTTTAGACCGGCTTTGTAGTAGTGTTGTCAAAATGACACAAGTTTTATATTGAGTTTAATCCGTAAAGGAAATAAAAACATCTGAGTTTTCCATATATGTAACCTTTCTAAAAGTTATTTAATTCTTGCATTACCCTCTTCTCCACTAGAAGTGCCCAACTTTAAATTTAATAAATAGAAAAAAGTAAAATGTACTACATATTACCATTTGGCATTGCTATTTTGTGTAAAAAAGAGATAATTAAATGAAAATGCAAGAGGATTGGTATTTGGCATTTTTAGGAAAATTACATTTTAATAATAAGAGAAAATGTGTGTTTTCAAATCTCAGCTCATGAAAATTGCATTTTTACGATGCAATTTTTCATATCAAAAAATACTTTTCACATATTTTACTACACACTTAATTTCATTTTTTTAAAAACGCGTTTCCAAAAACACAACTAAAATCTTTCAAAAAACTAACTCAAACGGATGATAAGAGTCCCATTAGTAACTAATAGATTGTAGTACAAAATCTTATTTTAAATTTTTTTTTCCCTTATTAATCTCTTTAAAACTCGTACATTAAAACTAGAAAGGTGCACTTTTACCTTTTAGAAATTCAAGACCAAAAGAAGAAAAATTAAGAGATTACAACATTACTTTAAAAGCGATGAAAAAAAATAATGAAATAAAGCCTGCGGTTTTATATATAAAAAAAATGTTAAGATAGCTTTTTGTTCTAGGTAGTAATCAAGAAATGAAAGATTGGTTGATTACATCAAGAAATATGAATTCAATTTTATAAACAATTACAAAGATATTTTTTTTTCAAAATATAAGAAATCTTCATTGACAATATTTTATCATGGTAAATGAATGTTTAATTCTTTATTTTGCTACTTAAATACTTAGATAATCACTTACCTACTGGAATTTTTTTTTAAAAGAACTAATTTATTAAACAAAATTATGTCACTATACCTACTTAATCTTATTTTCTGAAATAAAATTATAGCATTGTCATTGTTCTTACCATATCATTCTCCAATACACAAAGTAAGTCCTCAATAAGCCACAATCTACTCCGCTTTCCAAGCTTTCCACCTGATTCTAGACGAATAATTTTTTCACCCATTTCTGTTAGTAGATCATGCATCCCCAAACGTTCACTGTCATCTATGGTTAGAAGAGATTTTTCCAAAAGAACACTTATACCAATTCTTGCATCAAAACCACAACTCTCTAATATCTGTATTACTTCATCTTTTTTCCACCATCTAAAGAAACATGCAATATCTAAAAAGATATCCTTCCACATTTCCTCTAGTCCATCGTAACTTATTTTAAGTATATCAAATATTTCTCCTTTAGTTTTTTAAAACTATCAAATGCACTTTTCCATTCATCCGTTGTTCTTCCAACCAAAAAGGAGCCCAAAGTAACAAGAGCTAATGGAAGGCCATTAGCATATTCTACAACTTTATGGGAGAGTTGCATATAACCTTCTTTGGGTTGCTCCATTTTGAAGGCTTTCAAACAAAAAAGTTTTGAAGCATCATCATTATTTAACAATTCAGGCCTATATCTTTTAAGAACTCCATGTTGGACCAACACATGTTCATCTCTAGTTGTTATAATGATCCAACTCCCCAATCCAAACCAGTCCTGCTCTCCTGCCAGTTTTTCTAATTGATCCAATTGGTTGACATCATCTATAACAAGTAGAACTTTTCTATGACATATCCTTTTCTTAATCATGTCAACTCCTTCATAAACATTCCTTATATCGATATTTTTGTCCTCCAAAATATCTGCAAGAAGCTGTTGTTGTAATTGATGCAAACCATGTTTTTTTGAATCTTCCCTAACATTAGCAATAAAGCTAGAACCTTCAAAACGACTATGAAACTCATCATAAACAACTCTAGCAAGAGTTGTCTTTCCTATTCCCCCCATACCATAAATTCCTATCATGCAAACATTATTCGTAAAACCTAAATATGAAGGGATCAATTTTGCCACCATAGATTCTACTCCTATGAAGTTTTTGGTAATGCTTGAGGACTTTGAACTCAATTTCTCTATCATCTCTTCCACAATGTGTTGGATAAATTCTGATTCATGCCTACAAAGAAAATAGAAAATATTTACATGTTGGTCAAAACCAATTATAAAATCATCCTTTTCACAATGTTTAGGATAAATTCTGACTCATGCTTGTGAACAAGATAGAAAATAATTACATGATTGTCCAAACACAATTATAAAACCATAGGGGAGGAAGAAAAATATTAGGCAAGAATACTCCTTTCTCAAACACATGTGAATAGCTCAAGCAACATGGATAGAAGTAGAACTGCTCATATAAGAATTGCATATTATATTAGTTACTTATTTCAAACGGACAAATTCAGAGCTATAGTTTTCATTATACTTAGTTCAAATATATCCATCAAATTTTTAGGTTGCTTGAGTACAAATAATAAAAGTTAAGCCTTAGTGCCAACACAAAGGAAGTTTTTACCTTTTGAGTCAAAGCCCAACGGCCCAAATTATGATTTTTCCCCCCTTCAGAGGTGTTCTTTGAATTTCTATTTAGCCACTAATATCATTATAAACTACTACAAGTTCCACTTCTTCAAAATTATGTAAACTTTTTTTTACTGAATAAAATTATGTAAAAAATTGATTTGTGAATAAAATGGACAAAATGAGCTATAAGGATTTTATTTAACCCAAAACAATGATTGGGCCAAAACTAAATCCTTTTAAAAAGCACTTATATGCCCAACGTAAACTTAATCCAATTTGAAATTTGGCAGAAGGTAATTTTGGGTTTTTGAAGCATCACATTCAGTTTTTATAAGTATTATAAACAAGGAAGCCAATACTATACTGGTATCGGCCATTAAATCAGTATAGTACTTCTAAAAAATGTACTAAATAAAATTCCATTCTATACTGGCCTATACTGGTTAAATCGGAGATTTTTAGGGTGTTTAGCTGATATTTATATTTTGGCCTATACGATAAAAAAATTTAAAATTAAAAGAAAAAATATATATTATTTTAGATAATACATTGAGTTAATGAATTCAGGCCAATATTTTAGCTTATAAAATATTTGGATTTTAAATTATATGTTGATAAACATAAATATAAATAAATGCACACATATATAAAATAAATACAAGCATATTACACACACACACACACACACACACACACACACACACACATATATATGGATGGATGGATGGAAATATATAAATAGCGGCAATCCCAAAAAAGCATACAGATATCAACCAATATTTCATTCACTTGGCTAAACCAAAACGACATCTAGTACAAAGTTATACCTCCCTTAGTTATAGACAAGAACAATTGTTGAATGCTTGTCCATAAAATTAAAGCATCACATGACTTACTAATTGATTGCCTCTTCATCGTAGAATTAATTTTTTTAGTCATTAGAATGTATATATTCTATCAACAAGTGGTCGAGCCTTAGTGCAATAGTAAGTGCCTTCCACCAAAATTAAAATTTTGTGAACTAAATTGTGAAATAGCCAAACCACAAAGCATAAATTGTAATTTTCCCCCAAAAAACAATAATGAAAATAATAGACAATCTTAATAAATTTATAATTCATAGAAAGTTATATCCTCAAATCAAGTAGTTCCTTTTTAATTATTGCAAAGGAGTGTTTCCTAAGTCGTAAAGCAAGGGTCACAAACTATTTCTAATAATACAACAAAATCTTAACTAGTAAGTAATATTTCAATCCATGCATATAATGTTACGTTCTATCTATCTATCTATTTATATATTTGTTATGAAAATTACCGATCTTGTAGATGCCAATCAGATAAATTGGTCACTTCTCTCAAAGCATCTCTCCATATTTCCACTTTCTTTATGTTCTCTGTGCAACAGTTTTCATGTTCACTAAAGGCCTCTCCAAAAGTTCCCGTCTGTTTTCGTACGTTAGATGGATCCACATCATAAAAAACCGGCCAAACCGTCAGTCCTGTCTCCCTCATGCATCTCACGATCTTTGCGAGTTCATCTAAGCACCATGTAGAAAATGCATAGTTTCTTGAGAAAATAACGATAGCAAACCTTGATTCTTCTATTGCTTTCAAGAGCTCTGGTGAAATAGATTTCCCTCTCTTGAGTTCTTCATCATCCCTAAATGTCAAAATGCCCTTCCGTTGTAAAGCAGCATATAGATGATCAGTAAAACCTCTGCGAGTGTCCACGCCTCTAAAACTAAGAAACACCTCGTATTTCCATTGAGGTGTTGAAAGAGGAGATGGTGATGACATTGAGGCACCCTGACTGCTCATGGAAATAGTCAAAAATATACTAGAAAATGTTAAACCATTTTAAATGAAGAGACAATATTCATGTTGAAGATCCATACTCCATCAATTTGGTATGGATTTTACATTTCAAGGAAAAAATTAAAGCAAAGAAATAAAAGGGATGAATATGTGCGACTTACAGATTTGGGAATTGAAATTACAGTAGTAGTGATTGCGATGCTCGAAACCCTCTTGAAACAAAGCCGGATTCAATTCCTCTTCAATTCAGTAGTAGGATTGGACTGTGTTCTTTCTTTCTCCGTGTGCGCTCACAATTTCACATCCCCTGTATTTTGCTAAGTCAACAACTCTTTCTGGGCTAGTCTCAACTCTAGTATTATTAAAGAGTGAAAAAGGAAGCTTCCTTGCAAAATAATATTATTAAAATAATACCAATAATATATATATATATATATATATATATATTTTTTTTTTTTTTTTTATTGTTATTATTATTACGTAGTTTTTTTTTTTTTTTTTTGGAGTTAGTATTACAAAGTAGTTGATTTAAGTATAAAATAAACTCCTTTATATATACATTGTCATTTTTAGTAATTTATCACTCAAACCGTCACTTTTATAAGTACTAGCCAAACACCCAATTTTTTAATAAAAAAAAACAATTTTTAACAGCTTTTACCAAACATTCAGTTTTTTCAAAAAGCCCAATTTCATACCGCACTTTTTAAAACTTCGACTTTTTTAAAAAACACAATATCAAAAAATTAAACCAAATTCACCCTAATTCTAGATGGAGTGTTGCCACAAGTCATTGATTCTTAACTTTCCTAATTCTTTGCTTTATTTTTATTTTTTTATTTAAATGAATAGATGAGTACATGGTCGTTTCGTGGTAACTAGCGTGTTTTTTTTTTTTTTTCAAGATAGAATTTCTACTTTGTCCTAATCTAAGTATATACGTATGTCACACTCAAAAATAAAAAAGTATATACGTATGTGAAACTCTCTCCTAGAGACTTGAACCCCGGCCATTTCCTCCACACTTAACAAGCACTTATACTTGTGAAGTGATTATTACACCAAGAGTGCGCAATGGTATGTTAACCAGCTATGATTCTACGAAGCTCTGATTAAATAAGCAAATTTCCTTTTAATTCATATATGGTGGCTGGTGGGGCTGTATGAAAGATTTCCATTTGAAAATTAGATTTTTATATTTATTTAGGCTATTTTAGTTCATTTTTCTACTTTTATTAATTTAATATATTTATTTATATTTTAAATAATTATTAAATTAATTATTTTTCTACTTTTATATTTCAAAAATCTTGTACATCTCCCTCTTGCGGTTCATTGAACGGTTCAGGTTTCAAAACTATGCTAATAAAGTCTCTAATGATTGAATAAGAGATCTGGAGTTCAATACTCTCCTACACCAAAAATCGATTGGTATCTTAGTCTGATAGAACTATTATCAAGAGTGAACGTTATAGATTAAAATTCTCTATAAAAAAAAAAAAAAGTTGGGAAAGGTGAAATATTTCCACCACAATCTTTTCGAATTTTATTTTTATCATTTATTTATAACCAAATTTTAATTCTCTTCTACTTCAAGTCTACAACCCATAATTTTTTTTATTTAATTAAATCCCTATTCCACCTATTGTAACATTTGCATGATTGCATCTACATTCACACCCAAAACGTAAAGGTGAAAGAACCGTGGAGATGAAATTGAAAATCCATTTCAGTCAAGCTACTCATGCACACACAAGATTGTTACCAAACAACCCAAAGAAAAAAATTAAGGGAGTGGAAATGTGCCCAAACCCGATAAAGACTTGACTGATAACATTGATCCCATATGATATCATCACAATTAATCATGATTAAATTTATTTTTAAAAATTATAATAAAAAATTCCGTAAGAAATACTTACTCATAAAAAATTATAAAAATGAAATACAAATTACAAATTTATAAAAACGAAATAATGTTGAGTTTAAAAAAAAATTAAAAGAAAATATCTGAAGTTGCTCTATCTTTTCTTCAATAAGGTCTTCAGAAATGTTGATCTTCTAAATCTCCCTCCTTTTTTAAAATGCAACAAATAACGTAATTATCCTGTAACAACAATAAAAATAAAGAGATTTAGGAATATGTTTAATATGAAAACAATAAGATGATTAATTAAAAAGGAAAAAAAAAAGTAAATACAAAGAAACATTTGTGTGATATAACAATTGCCTCGAGAAACAAAGCATGGATGGTAAATTTGGACAATATGCAACATTAAGCAAGTAACATTAAAACCAAAAATGGGTCACCATAATTGTAAATAAATTAAATGGGGGGAGCATAAGCATTTAATTAAAGTCGGACTCATATCAATTATGCATGGAACACATCAACACCCAATTCCCAGAATATGTTAAACTTCACGGAGAAAATGAGCATTTGCTCCTAACTTACAAATTATGTAATAAAATGTCCATGTTTTGAAATTATTTAGCAAAATTCCCCTGTTTTTGAAATTCAATTTAACAAAATCGAGTTACACGTGAAACTCAACATTAGTAATGTCGAGTTCTATGCATATTTTGCCACTTAAATTTTTTGAAAATTTAAGTGAAACTCAACATTGTTAATGTCAAGTTTCACTTAAAAATAAAACTCGAATTCCACTTAATATCGAGTTTCAAAAATATGGACATTTTGTTAAATAGTTTCAAAACAAATGCATTTGTTGCATAGTTTGCAAATTAGGGGCAAATGCCCATTTCCCCCCAAAATATGCATAAAACTTGGCATTACTAATTTCAAGTTCCAACTCTAACTCAATTTTATTAAAATCGAGTTTAAAAAACAGGGGTATTTTACTACATAGTTTGTAAATTAGGAGCAACGCCCATTTTCCCCTAATTTTCACACATCCATTCTCAGTTAAAGTGCTTCCATTGCTAGACATTCTAATATATGCATGCAGCAAAAGAAGCCATGGTGATGTAAGCTGACGACATCAAGCTGACGGCTACATCCCGGGCACAATAAGCCAACGACTGTAAGCTGATAGCATCAAGCTGAAGAGGGTAAGCTGAAGGGAATAAGCAGAAAGGAAGGTGTGAACTTCCTTCAGGTTTGATACGGCCTTACTTAGTCTCCATGCATACGTGTATAAGGAGAGTTCTTACACCACACACTTAACCTTAATTAAGAAGACTCCTACAAGGAAAAGAACTCTAGGAGATACGTAAAATCCAAGAGGTTTTATCCTAGAAGGAGAAGACTTTTTGGCCAAGGCACAGATGTCAACCTTGTACTACTATAAATACCCCAAAACCTTCACAAATCAAGATACGCATTATTCACCCCAGCTTTGGCATTCTAGAGTTACAAACAAGAGATTTCTATAACTTGACCGTCGGAGAGTATTTGGCCGGTTCCACACCGGTACTCCTCTTAAGGTCTTTTAGCTTTTATGTTGTGCAGGTTCTCCATCGGGAGCACGTGAAGACCATGTGACTTACTGACGATTTTCAGCATCATCAGTTGGCGCCGTCTGTGGGGAATTTAGCAACTTGTAAAGTCGTGCTATCGCTTCCTGGACAAAGAGTTGTATGGTACTCACTCGCTCGATGACGACCACCAACAACGTTCAAGGAGATGAACCACGCACGACAGCGCTCGAGAGACAAGTCCAAACTCTGGCCGCCGCTGTGGAATGCCTCACCAAGCAGAATCAAGATTTGGAAGAACAATTGTGCCAAAGGAACGCAGGCACTAATACCTAGAAGGAGGATCAAGAAGGAACCAACGCAGAGAGAAGAAACTAGGAGGGGCCGGAAGGTAGCAATGCACCAAGCAGGCCAGAAAGACAAGACATGAGCCGACTGTCTGTCACTGAAACCGCCCCCTCACATAGTCGCTGAAATGGAGATGATGAAGGAACGAATGGAATGCATGATGAACGCCCTCAGAGGACGAGTGTCTAATGACCTTGATGACCTCGTCCAGTGGACTGACTCGCCATTCACAATGTCGGTTACTTCATTTCCCCTTCCACACAAGTTTCGCATGCCACAGGTGGAAAGCTACGATGGGTCCAAGGATCCCTTAGATCACTTGGAGTCTTTCAAGAGCTTGATGCACCTTCAAGGGGTGCCGGACGCAATCATGTACAAAGTCTTCCCCACCATGCTAAAGGGACCTGCAAGGATCTGGTTCAATAGGCTGACGCCCAACTCCATTGGTACTTTCAAAGAGTTAAGCGCCTAATTCGCCTTGCACTTCATCGAGGGGCATAGGTATAAGAAATCTACCGCATGCCTGATGAAGATTAAGTAGCAGGAAGACGAGACACTGAGGTCTTACATAACTCGTTTTAACAAGGAGGCCCTCTCGATCGATGAAGCAGACGACAAGATACTCGTAGCGGCGTTCACTAATGGGCTGCGTAAGGGTAAGTTCTTATTTTCCCTATATAAGAATGACCCAAAGACCATGTCGGATGTGCTTTATAGGGTAACTAAGTACATAAGATGCACTGCTGGCCTAAGAAGAGAAGCCCAAAAAAAGGGAAAGACAAGAGGATGCACGATCGGATAGGGAGCGAAAGATGGCTAGAACTAGAGAACGACGGGAGGATCGACGCTCCAAACCACCCGTGGGAAGGTTCACAAGCTTCACCCCGCTTACTGTCCCAATCGACCAAATGTTGATGTAGATTAAGGATGAAGGAGCCCTGACGTTTCCCGGCAAGCTGAAGGGAGATCCTAACAAGAGGTCGAGGGATAAAAACTACCGTTTTCATCATGATCATGGCCACGATACAGCGGACTGCTATGACTTAAAGCAACAAATAGAAACTCTTATTAGACAAGGAAGGCTGTAGAGGTTCGTTAGTAAGGAAAGAACGGATCAACCCCAGGAACAGGCTCCCCGACGAGAGAACGAGTGCCCCAAACCGCCCATAGGAGATATAAGAATGATCATAGGAGGCACCACGACTGCGAGGTCGTCAAAGAAGGTCCGCAAGACTTATCTCAGGATGGTTCAGAACATCCAGTTGACGGGTTCCGTACCCAAAATGACGCAGATCGACAACCCCCTCATTGGATTTTCGAAAGAAGATGCGCAACGCCTTCACCACCAGCACGATGACGCATTCGTCGTCACCATACAAGTAGAAGACTACAACATGCACCGGGTCCTGGTTGACAACGGCAGCTCGACCGACATCCTCTACTACCCCGCATTCCAATAAATGGGAATTGGTAGGGAGTGATTAGTTCTAACTAACGCTCCCCTCATTGGCTTTGAAGGGACGAGGGTATTCCCCATTGGCGTCATCACTTTGGCTGTGACTGTAGGCGACTATCCTCAGCAGATCACTAAGAATGTAACATTCCTCATGGTCGATTGCTCATCGGCATACAACGCCATCATAGGAAGACCTACCCTCAACTCATGGAAGGCTATAACCTCAACCTACCATTTGATGATAAAATTCCCTATAAAATATGGAGTAGGAGAGCTACAAGGAAACTAGGTGGCCGCACACGAATGTTACGTCGCTATGATGGAAATGGATGACCACCTCCAGGCCATGAGCATCGAAGAACATTGGACAGCGACGGAGGCCATTGAGAGACTCGAAGATATACCTCTTGATAATTCTCAACCAGAACGAACAACCAAGGTCGGCTTGCAAACTCGACAGTTTGTCAAGCTATTGTAACTTTCCTCAAAGAAAACCAAGACGACTTCGCTTGGAGCCACGAAGACATGCTGGGAATCGACCCGTCAGTCATGGTACATAAGTTGAACGTATCGCCTTCCTTTCCACCCGTCTGGTAGAAGAAACGAGTGTTCGCCCAAGAGAGAGATCGGGTTGTGGTAGAAGAAGTCCGCAAACTACAAAAGGCGGGGTTCATTAGTAAAGTATACTACCTTGATTGGTTGGAAAACGTCGTAATAGTCAAAAAGAGAAACAAAAAATGGAGGATGTGCATCGACTTCATGGACTTAAAACAAAGCATGTCCCAAAGATAGCTACTCCCTCCCGCGAGTCGACCTCCTAGTGGACTCTATGGCTCAGCACCAGCTGCTGAACTTTATGGATATATTTTCAAGATACAACCAAATTCAAATGGATGAAGATGATCAAGAAAAGACTTCGTTCATAACAAGCCAAGGCCTTTTGTTACAAAGTCATGCCATTCGGCTTAAAGAACGCGGGTGCAACATATCAGAGGCTCATGAACAAGATGTTCGCACAGCAGATTGGGAGAAATGTCTAGGTATATGTCGACGACATGCTAGTAAAAAGCCGAAGGGAAGACGATCACTTGGAGGATCTCAAGGAAACCTTCGACACTCTTCGTTCTTACAACATGAAGCTTAACCCAGGCAAGTGCGCCTTCGGAGTGACAGCGGGAAAATTCTTAGGATACATGGTGTCCTAGAGAGGAATTGAAGCTAACCCGAACAAGATCCAAGCTATAATAGAAATGGTGCCTCCCGAGAACATAAAAGAAGTGCAAAGTCTCAACGGCAAGATCGTCACGCTTAATAGATTTGTATCCAGAGCGACAGATAAATGTCTACCATTCTTCCGCACGCTGAAGAAGTCTTTTGAATGGACGGCCGAATGTCAGCAGGCATTCGAGGACCTGAAGGCCTACCTCTCTTCACCACCGCTATTAAGCCCCTCACAACCTGGAGAAGAATTATTCCTCTACTTGGCTGTTTCTCCGGCCGCCGTCAGTGCGGCCTTAGTCAAAGAAGACGACAAGGTACAAAAGCCCGTATACTACGCTAGTCGGGCACTTCATGGTGCAAAAGAAAGGTACCCCCCGATGGAAAAGCTCGCCTTCGCTCTAGTCACAGCGGCCCGTAAGCTCAAGCCGTACTTCCAAGCCCATACGGTGGTCGTCCTAACTGATAAGCCCTTACGGTGAGCGATGAGAAACCCTGAAGCCGCTGGATGTATGGCCTTATGGGCAATAGAGCTAAGTGAATTCAACATACAATATTGCCCACGTACCGTCATCAAGGGACAAATGGTCGCCGACTTCATTGTGGAGTTCACCAATGCGGAAGGCCAGGGGGCAGGGGATCCCCAATGGAGTGTGTTCATGGACAAATCGTCCAATAGGAAGACTGGTGGAGCAGGGGTCGTACTTCAATCTCCATAAGGTGACGAGATCGAATGCATGGCTCGACTCAATTTCCCTACGACTAACAATGAAGCGGAGTATGAAGCCCTAATAGCAGGGTTAGATCTCACCAAAGCCATAGGGGCCGCGAACATGGTTATCCACTACGACTCCCAGGTCGTCACAAATCATGTAAACGATGATTATGAATGTAAGGGCAAAAAAATAAAGAAGTACTTGGAGCAAGCAAAGAGAAGGATGAATGAGTTACAGGCAAATGTCGTCCAAATTCTAAGGGGAAAGAATGAGCAAGCCGACCGCCTTGCTAAGGCCACATCAGTAGAATACATGACCACCCCCGACAAGGTACTCTTCTTTATTTAGCTCTCGCCACTAATAGACGTTGTTAATGTACAAGAAATAGGTTCCGAAGACAACTGGACCACCCCCTTAATTTCTTACTTGAAAGACGGCACACTACTTGACGAGAAGGAAGCCGCGAGAAAGCTGAAGGTCCAGTCAGCGCGATTCGTCTTGATAAAGGACGTCCTGTATAAGAGAGGTTTCTCCCGACTGTACTTAATATGTTTAGGTCTCAAACAAGCGGACTATGTCATGAAAGAAGTGCACGAGGGGATCTGCGGCAATCATTCGGGGTCACGGTTGCTAGTACATAAATTGATTCAGGCTGGATATTACTGGCCGACTATGCAAAAGGACGCCCAAATGTATGTCAAAACCTGCGACAAGTGATAAAGGTTCAGCAACATTATTAGACAACTGACGGAAGAGCTGACCCCAATAACTGCCCTGTGACCATTCGCTCAATGGGGGTTGGACATCATGGGCCCATTCTTAATAGCAGTAAGGCAGCTAAAGTTCCTAATAGTCGGCATAGACTACTTCACCAAATGGGTAGAAGCTGAAGCCCTGGCCACAATTACCGAGAAGAACGTACGAAGCTTTGTTTGGAGGAACATCATTTGTTGGTACGGAATTCCAAGGGTTTTGATCTCGGATAATGGTAAGCAATTTGACAATGACTCCTTCCGAGACTTCTGTTCACAGTTAGGAATCAAGAACCACTACTCCTCCCCTGCCCATCCCCAAGCCAATGGACAAGCTCGACCCGAACTGGGAAGGACCCTATAGAATCACATCATAGCTGAGGAAAGGCACCTACCACTTGGAGACGCTTGATGGGCAAAAGCTACATCACCCATGGAACGCCGAACATCTCAGGAAGTACTACCCTATAGAATCACATCATAGCTGAGGAAAGGCACCTACCACTTGGAGACGCTTGATGGGCAAAAGCTACATCACCTATGGAACGCTGAACATCTCAGGAAGTACTACTAGTAGAAGAAAGCATGAAGAACGCTACTCCTCATTGCCAGTCTATTTTTTTTAGTCGTTTATTTTAGTTTACTTTTGTCTACAGTACATTTAAGCCCAAAGGGCTGACGTTTGTTCTTTTTTGGAACAATTTTTTACTTATGCATGCATTCATCATAATAAGAGGAGTTTATTCGAAAACAACTGGCGTATTTGTTGTGTAGACGGATCTACTACAAAGTAGACGACCTTATGAAAATCCAAGTGGACGACCTTATTATTAAGTCCATAAAATGGACGGGTCTACTACTAGGTCCACAAAGTGGACGGGTCTACTACGAAGTAGACGACCTTATGAAAGTCCAAGTGGACGACCTTACTACTAAGTGGACGACCTTATTATTAAGTCCACAAAGTGGACGAACCTACTGCTCAGCCCACAAAGTAGACAAAATTATCACTAAGTCCACAAAGTGGACGGGTCTACTACTAGGTCCACAAAGTGGACGACCTCGCAAAGTCCATAGAGCAGACGGGTTCATAAAGTAGACGAGTCTAAGTCCATACCAATTCCACCAAGTGGACGACCTTATCTTTTAGACCAAGTGGACGACATTGTCACCAAGTCCACAAGGTGAACGAAATCGTTATCAAGTCCATAGAGTGGATAGCCACACGAAATGGACGGGCATATTATCAGAGTAGACGAATCTAAGTCCACAAAGTGGACAACGCCACAAAGTCCATAAAGCAGACGGGTTCGGTATAACATCCACTAACTGGACGAGTTCACTACAAAACCTTTAAAATGAATAAGCTTATAAAGCAGACGAATAGTCAACTAAAAGAAAGTTGACGTTCTTATTCACAAGTTGACGAGTTGAAATTAGTGGGAAGACGAGCCTAAGAAAAACTTAGACGGACGGCTTCACCCTATTTCACCAAACACCCTAGCATACGAATACAAGAAATAGACACAAGTAATGCATATTTATATATTGAAAGTGACAAGCACAAAATATTACAAATAAAGTAGTATTTTTTACAAGTAGAACCCAAAAATAAATGGGCTTCAAAACATTGTGCAAATTACAAAAAGAAAGAACTAAGTTTAAGAGGCTGGGGACTCTTAAGGGTTCTTATCGTTCTTGGAAGGAGGGTCCTGAACACCCTGAGAAGGAAGGCCTTGTGCAACAGGAGGGTTTTCTGACAAAGTCAAAAGGTTGACGGGTTGATCTACGGTAGGCTGGGCAAGAACAACGCCATCAACCTTTGGATTCGCCTCGAGCTTGGAAGCATCATCGCTTTTCTATAAGATGACGTTGCCCACAGGAGTTGACAAGACAGGTTCGTCCTTATTGACTTTGGATAAATCCAAGTCAAGATAAACAAATTTGATCTGCTTTAAGCAGTTCAAATCCATCACCATAGTAGACAGCACAAACATCTATGAAGGGCTGCGAGTCCTTGAATTCCGTCACAGTGTCACTCTTGGCCGTTTCCACCTGACTTAAAAGGGCCTTCAGTTCCTTTTCTGTCATCAGCTTTGCTTCTTGTTCCAATTTCCTCTAACGACCCTCTTCTGCCAGCTGTTCCTTTAACACCTTCACCTCTTTACCAATAAGATGAGAGGATTCCTTGTATTACTCCTGCTCGTCGATCAGATTCTTGATGCGTGTGTGCAGACGGGTAACTACTCCCTCTTTGGCGACGCTCCTATCTTGCAAAGCCTTCATACGAACCATAGCCTACATGACGAAAAATGGCGTCAGTCTACTGAATCTCGTCTAGCATTGAAGTATGAAAAGAAACATACCTGGGCAAGATCAAAAAGGCCTGACGCCCCTAGTTCCTCCGTCGCTTGCTCAGCACAAGGATCCATCTCCTCACCTTTGAGGATGGATTCCATCACCTCCAAAGTGTAATCCTTATGGGTAAGAAGGCGACGGTCTAGACCCTGGCTGATGGGGCCTGATGTCGTCATCAGCCCTTTACCTGCCCCATGGCCAAGCTTTGGAAGCGACGGCTTCTTGGGGAGTTTATCCCTAGGAGTTATGGCCACTTTCTTGCCAAGACAAGCGTCCTTATCGTCAGCTTTCCTTTTGTTAGATGCTTTCCCGAACGGCCTTGGGAGCTGACGAGGACGTCCCCTCCCCTTTTAATTTTTTCTCCTCTTCTTTCCTTTTGGCAGCAGCTGCCCGAACTCTTTGTTTAGCTGCCTCCATCTCTGCAAAATGACGAGAGGCAAGAATTAGAACAAGAGAAAGCGACGAAAGAAAATAGGGGAGAAATTAAGGGATACTCACGTCGACGGGAGTAGGCGTTTAGTTTACAAGCCTTCTTTGACGGTTCCGGACCTCCACAATATAAGTGTAAAGCGTCAAGTGTGATCAGGTTTCAACACTTCTGATCGTCCAACAAGATGGCCGTTACCCGACGAATGAAATCCTCTTGTTCCGCGGTAATATGTGGACGAACGCTAGCTGAAAAGAAAAGTAGACAGGGTTAGGAGTCTGGAACAAATGAACTAAGTAAAGAAGCAAACGAGATCAACCTGAGTCCCTAACGTATACCCAAGTGTTAGCAAAACCATGAGGCATAGACTCTCACTCCTCCTGAAGGCATACCTAATTCGTCCCCTCTAAAAAAAGTACCTGCCCTTCCATTTTCTATTCAAATCGGGCATATCCGACACCAACTTCAACTCCTTCTTCCTTATTACAAAGTGATATATTCCCTGGGACAAGGAAATATGCTGGGGACGGTAGCACCAAAATAACTTGTCAAGAGTAAACTGACGATTTCCACCACTCAGACGACCCCATAATATTTCAGCCCCAATAAATATCCACCAAGCATTGGGGGCAATCTGACTGATGGACAAACCTAAAAAATTAGCAAGATGACGATGAAGTGCCATCAGTGGCAGTCTCAATCCTGCTGCGAACATGGCGTCATACATGCCAACATCCGCGATTTGTCCTGAATAAACTTCTCGCCCTCCTCAGGAAGACGAATTGGAATATCATCTGCGATTTGATAGTGGGCGTGTAGGTTTTTGAAGACCAATACCGACATCGTCGGCAAGAATTCATTGACGGTACATTTCTTGGGTAGAATGAAGGGACAGTCATCCTCGGGGACTCTAAAGGTGCTTTCTAAAACCTCCTCACCACTGTCACCTTCACCCCCTTCACCCATTCTCTCTCCTTCCTCCTCGCCAGTCTTTTTGTCTCCATCGCTTATTCTCTCTTCCTCTCTTTCATCTCTCTCGTCTTTGCCCTTACTCACCTCACCTTCACTACAACTCTCCACTTCCTCGTTAGAAGAATGGGCTGACGTTTCCCTCTCTGGCGACTAGGAGAAGCCCTCCTCGGGCTCATGACTTGACTGAAAGACCTCGTCGTAACCCATTCCCTCATGGATCGACGATTGTTCACTCATCGCTTCTCTAGACATCTAACTACCTACAAGTGACAGATTCATTCTAAGAACCTAAGTCAACGACCTCACTATAGAGACTACTAGCTAGAAAAATGAAGAATAAAATGAAGAATAAAAGGAAAGAGAACTTACAAGTGGACCCTTGACAAGAGACGCTCCTGGACAAATGACAGCGTTGAAGGTGACAAGATTGTAGAGCTGACGGAGAAAAGAGTTCAAAAGGTGACGAGCTTTTTCTCTCAAGATAAGGAAAAGGCAAAAGGTTAAAAGTGAGGGAGGGTTCAAAGTATATATAGGCGAAGAATGCACGAAAAACGAAGCGACACACTTGTTCAGACATTAAGCCAACCGACTCGTGCCACGTGTTCAAGCATTTAATCTAGGTGGCTCGAGGCAATCACACCTGGATGACATTTCTGACGACGCTAACTCCATAACCCGTCAACTAAGGCTGACAGGGCTATGAAGTAAGGGGCAGCTGATGAGGATAATTTTGTAATCTAGCCTGACTAGACAATAGGCGACGGACATGACAGGATCGTCAACTTCACTCATGAATGACAATCTTGTCGTAAGGTCTACAGCTCCACTCCATACCTGATGGCTACATCCCGGGCACAATAAACCGACGACTGTAAGCTGACGGCATCAAGCTGAAAAGGGTAAGTTAAAGGGAATAAGCAGAAGGGAAGGTGTGAACTTCCTTCGAGTCTGATACGGCCTTACTTGGTCTCCACACATACGTGTATAAGGAGAGTTCTTGCGCCACACACTTAACCTTAATTAAAAAGACTCCTACAAGAAAAAGAACTCTAAGAGATACGCAAAATCCAAGAGGTTTTATCCTAGAAGGAGAAAACTTCTTGGCCAAGGCACGGATGTCAACCTTGTACTACTATAAATACCCCCAAAACCCTCACAAATCAAGGTACGCATTATTCACACCAGTTCTGGCATTCTAGAGTTACGAACAAGAGATTTCTCTAACTTAACCGTCGGAGGGTATTTGGCCAGTACCACACCGGTACTCCTCTTAAGGTCTTCAGCTTTTGTGTTGTGTAGATTCTCCATCGGGAGCACATGAAGACCGTGTGACTTACTGACGATTTTCGGCATCATCAACAACTAACAAGTAATATTGATTATCAAAGAGTAACAATTAATATCTGTTCAAAGGGTTTGAACTTTTTGAATTTTGAAAAGCAAGCAATTTTTTTTTCTTTTTTAGAAACAAAGAGCAGGTAATACTGAAGCTCAGATAATCAATGGAAAAAGACTAGGATTGAGGTTTCCGAATACTTTAAGGGATTATTATCAGAGATGCAGAGAATGTCAGTTAAGGATGTTTAGGGGTAAATGGGTAATTACAGAAATAAACTTACAACAGTCAAAATGGATACGTAAGTGGGACTACTAAATATAATATTCAACATTTAGAATTATCAAAGTCAAACCTATCTATGTAATTTCAAATTTTTAATATTAAATCTGGGGTTAGTTCATTGATGTGATGACTTGTTTTGTTCAGTTGAGCCTTGAGAGTTGAAAGTGGAAAGGCAAATGGGAATGGGAGAGGAAGAAGAAGATGAAGAACTTGGTGATAAAGAGATTATTTTCAATTATTGTTTTTCAATGGCACATATATGATATGACTACCAACTCTTTGTGTATTAATTTAATGGGTATTAATATTTTTTTGGAAATGTGTATTAATTTTAGGTAATACTTGTTGCACACAACTCACACCATTTTTTAATTGAAACCATGACTTGAAGTCATGCATAGTTTCAAAGTTTAAAGTAATGACTTCAATTAAAAAATAAGGTGTGTAAAATTGTGTATAACAGTTTGTGTGATAAACACAACCCTTAATTTTATAGCGCACGTGACTAAAGAACTAAGATTAACTCACAATTTAGAGAGGAGACTCATTCTTTAACAACTAAGGAAAAGTTAGAACAAGTTAATCTTCGTACTGATATTAAAAAGCTCACCATTTTTTAAGAGATTAGTTGGAGGCAGAAGTCTAGGGTGCTTCACTTGAGGGAGGGGGATGCAAATACCAAATTTTTTCATAGAATGGCTAATTCCAATAGAAGAAATAACGGTATTGAGAGCCTTATGGTTGATGGAATCTTATCTCCTGATTAATGTATGATTGCTAATTGTATTACTCAATTCTTTATGAATTTATACTCTGAGCAACAAGTTGATCGACCATTCCTAGAGGTCTTGGTCTTTACAAGGATATCTGATGATAATGCAGATTGGCTTGATAGACCCTTTGAGGAGGCAGAAATCTTTGATGTCATATAGAATTTTAATGGGGATAAATCACCTGGACCAGATGGGTTTCCAATGGCCTTCTTCCAAGCTTGTTGGGGAATTCTCAAACATGATCTTATGGTTGTATTTCATCATTTTTTTGCTAAAGGTCAGTTTGAGAAAAGTTTGAATGTAACTTTCATCACTCTCATCCCTAAAAAAAATGCAGCAATTGAAGTCAAGGATTTTCGACCTATTAGTCTTATTGGGGGGGGGGGGGGGGGGGTTATAAGATCATTGCTAAGGTCTTAACCACTAGACTTTGCACGGTTATGGAAGATATAATTTCATATTCGCAGAATGCTTTTGTAAGGAACAGGCAGATTCTTGACCCTGTGCTTATTGCTAATGAGTGCCTTAACAGTAGAGTGAAAACTGGTTTGCTAGGGCTACTTTACAAATTAGATGTGGAGAAGGCTTTTGATCATGTAAACTGGGGATTTCTTATGCAGTTACTAGAAAGGGGTGGGTTCTCTGCTAAATGGAGGTGGTGGATTTTCTTTTGTATATCAACAGTTCGCTTCTCTATTCCGATAAATGGCTCTCCTTATGGGTTTTTTGAGAGTTCTAGGGGGTTGTTACAAGGTGATCCATTGTCCCCTTTGCTTTTTGTCTTAATTATGGAAGCCCTTGGGAGGATGTTGGATAAAGCTGTCATTGATGGTCACATGTCAGGCTTTGGTGTGGGTTGTTTGGAGGGAAGATCTTTGGCGGTGTCTCGTCTCCTCTCTGCAGACGACACTTTAATTTTTTGTGATGTTGATTTGGATCAGGTTTTGTTTCTCTGTATAATCCTCATTTGGTTTGAGGTAGTTTCTGGTCTAAAGATTAATTTGGGCAAGTCAGAGTTGGTTCTTGTTGGTATGATGCATAATTTTGACTTACTATTGACTGTCCTTGGCTGTAAACAAGGTTTTCTTCCAATGAAATATTTGGGTCTTCCTTTGGGAGCTAAATTCAAGGATAAGACAATATGAAATCCAATTCTGGAGAAGATAGAACAAAGATTAGCAGGGTGGAAACGTTTGTACCTATCCAAGGGAGGTAGAGTCACTTTAATTAAAAGCACTCTATCTAATTTACCCACATATTTTCTATCTTTATTTCCTATTCCTGCTACTGTGGCTAACCGAATTGAGAAACTTCAGAGGAATTTTTTATGGGGTGGCATTGGTGATGAACCAAAATTCCATCTAATTAATTGGGTTACTATCTGCAGTCCCATTGCTTCGGTTGGTTTGGGGATAAGGAGGGTAAGACTTTCTAATGAAGTTTTTCTTAGGAAATGGCTATGGAGATTTGGGATAGAGAGGGCTACCCTTTGAAGGCAAGTGATAGCAGTGAAATATGGTTGTGGATGGGGTGGCTGGTGTACTAGACCTATTAATGGTCCATATGGTGTTAGCTTGTGGAAAACTATTAGTCGAGGATAACCTTCTTTTTCTCGCCACATTCTATATGATATTGAAGATGGGTCTAGGGTGAAATTTTGGCTAGACCGTTGGTGTGCTGAAACATCTCTTGCAGTCAGCTATCCTGAATTATTTAGATTTTGTCGAGATCAGGAGGTTAGTGTGGCTGAGATTATGAAGTTTGATGATGGAACCCTGTTTTGGGATGTCAATTTCTTTAGGGGTGTGCCTGCTCGAGAATGAGAGGCGATAGCTGGTTTCATGGATACCATATATAGTGCTTCGGTGAGAGAGTTTGGCGAGGATAAGATGTACTGGAAATCTAATAGAGAGAAGGGCTTCATAGTTAAGGATTATTATAGTCTTTTAGTGGGCTCTAATGACTATTCCTTCCCTTGGAAAAGCATTTGGAAACAAAAGATTCCTTCTCGAGTAGCTTTCTTTGTTTGAACTACTGCTTTAGGAAAATGCTTAACGATTGACAATCTACAAAAAAGGAAGGTTTGGATATTAGATTGGTGCTACATGTGCAAGTGAAATGGTGAATCAGTTGATAATATTTTCCTTCATTGTTCGATTGCAATGGATCTGTGGGCTATGGTGTTCGATTTGTTTGGAGTGAGCTGGGTTATGCCATAATCAGTAGTGGGGCTTCCAGCATGTTGGCAAGACAGATTTGGCCGTCATCGAAATGAGTATATATGGCTAATGATTCCCCATTGCTTATTGTAGTGCCTTTGGAGGGAGAGAAATAGTCGGTGCTTTGAAGATAAGGAGAGATCCATATCCTACTTGAAACTATTTTTCTTTAGAACTTTAATGGATTGGTTAGCTATATTGCGGAACCAATCATTTTCTTCTTTTCTTGATTTTTTAAATTCTTGTAATTTTTATTCTTGAATGCTTGACCCCTTGTACACTCCTTGTGTACTAGGGTGTTCCCCTTTTTTTTTACATCAATAAACTTATTACTTATCAAAAAAAAAAAAAAAAAGTCGGTACACATGCACCCAGTGGATCTTGAACTCTCGGCTTCATCCTCCACCTTTCTACTAGAAGTTATAAGGTGAGGAGGTGGCTACATTACACTAGTATATCGTATCAAAAAGTTTTCAGATTCATTAGAAATACATAAATACAGACACCCCATTTGTTTTATAGCACATGAAAGCAATAAATGGTAGCAAGAACAAGGGCTAGTAGTTGTTATGGTTAACCCATTTAACGGTTTTTAACCGTAATGATTACTTTCTGTACAATATTCAATGGTGAATATTAAAAATATCAACCAAAAAAATATTACAATATTAGCTACCCAGTACTAAATAATGTAAAAACATTCCCAATCTTGATGAACAAATAGTTTTCAGGTTCTATTGTACTCTTTGTAATTTGATAGTCCTAAAAATCATATCAAGTTAGTCCTTTCGTGGTCTTGCCATTATAAGTTTTTGAAGAATACAAAAGAATTTTTCTGTTAAAGAGGTCTAGGCCTAAGATTGTTGTCCGTGTTTATTGTATCTAATTCTACTCAAAGTGCAAGTAAAGTAATGCAAGTCTTACTTCAAGTACAAGCAAGGTCATTCGATTGTTAGTTTAGCATTTAGCCACCTATAATACCTATTAACACCAATGACATCAACCTAAAAATTTTATATATATAATAAATAAAAAATGGAAATCAACCAAATAGATGAAAGGGTGACTTACAAGTAACTGATAGTACTCTGCCTCCCGGAGTAGCTCTGAATATTCACCATCTTTCAGTGTGGGAACAGCACCTTCCCTCAACCAAATAAGTATATGCCGAAAATGCTTCCCATCCCTTTCAACATAAACATATCCCTACAAGAGTCCAATATGAATAAAAAACAAAAATTGATTTTAGAAACAACCGTTGTCACTAGACAGTGACCAAATAAATAAATATAAAATGGTAGGTGTTGGAAAAAACAGCAACCATGAAAAGATCATAAAACAAATGCATCAAAGTATATAGGATTAGTTACACTTTTTCCACGCTTGGTACGAGACAAATTAACTTTGACAAGATGTGATTTAGCGTAAATGACATTTGAGATTGTTAAAGCAAAGAATGTTTTATGGTTTACTTTTGTGCCATATGGGTGATTCTATTCTAAAAGAGCCTAGGTGCCCCTACCGGGTTGTCACAATTAGAAAATTCCCCATCATAATACTCTCATTTAACTTTTTGCTCAGGACTGTAGATGATGAAGGTCTTCACAGTGAGCTACAGTTTCCTAAGTTGCTAGACATGCCATTTTTTTCTGGACTATTTGTTGTTTTTAATATTTTTCTAATTAAATGCCTGATGATATGATGCATTTTTGGTTCCCTAATTGTAAGTTCTGTGTTGTAGTCATCAGACCATGATAGCTGTGGACCTGTGGTTCTTGACATTTGCTAAGTAGGTGAGTGGTTTTACAAGTCTAGTGTCAAAATTTTGAAGAAACTGTTCTAAATTGAAGATTAGTTTGTATCAAATATTATTCTGTTGAATTATCTAGCAAATTGACAATCTATGCAAAGTGAAAGTTGAAACGGCTAAGTGAAAGTTGAAACTGCAGATTTATGAAATTGCTGGTGTTTTGCGAATGGGCAGTTGGGCACTATTTGTAAAAACCAAAATTATCTTGGAAGAAAAGTATGTCATTGCTTGGAAATTTCTAAAGGTTGGATAGAGCTTATTTTCTTTTTCTGACTTTCTTGTGAACAAGGTTTGATGTAGCACGTGTAGTCATTTCTTTATTGGAAATATTTATGTTTACTTTAGCAGTCAAGTTAAAAACAAGACCTTAATTAAAAATTTAAAAGTAAATTTCCCTTCAAAGTAAATTTAGGTGAGACTAAATTTATTCATCTTGGTTTGCAGATTTGCTAAAGCTTTAAGTACTTTGTAAAGCATGGGACGTAAAGGATGGTGCCAATCCCTACTTGCCTTACTCTTTTGTTTTTGATTGCTTGGAAGCCCTAGTTTTATTTTAGGCAGTTGTTGGTTCATGAAAGTTGGGATGGTTCAGTGGGGAATGCAATTGAACAAATATTGTTTCTGCTGATGACTCTGCAGTTTTAAACATGTCCTAGTTGTAATAATTGCAGCCTCGGTACTTAAAATTGGTGTTCTGATATGTTTTGAAACCATCCTTATTCTTTCTTTAATCTGAACAGAAGAATGATATTTAGAAATTTGTTGAATTGGAACAAATATTTTAGCTATCTTAAGTCTTTGGCAAATATGAGAATTTCTCTTGATAGTCTGATGTTTCTGCTGATGACTTCATCTTTGGATCAAGACAGCCTTCTGAGCTAGAGTTGGACTTAGCTTTCCACCAGGGAAAGTATTTTGCTGGCATTTCAAAGAAACTCAAGGGAACAGCTTGATTTTATCCCCTCACCATATATACAACATTTCCCATCTCAGAAATTGTTTTCATCTGCCTCGTTGTATTAAAACTATAATTTTTTCTTTGCTGATTAGTTTCTCTTCCATTTGCCTTGTTTGTACTAAAACTATATTTGATGAAATCCTGGGATTCCTCCACATTTGATTCTTTAAAGCACATGACAGCCAAATTTGGAGTTGTTTAGGTGCAACCATCTTTGGCTTCAAATTTTCAGTGGTTTTCATTGTGGAGGTCAGAGTACTATTCTGATAAAGATTCATTAAAAATTTAAGCTAAAATATAGGATTAAACCTCTATTTCAGAGAAGAGAAAGAAGCTCCTTTAATTACTTTTAGTCACGCTTTTGGAGTTTAATAACTTAGGTGGGTCATCAGTTGCTCTTTTTTTAAGCTAAAATACAACAAAGTGGCTGGGAACTGACTTGTATACCAGTGAATATATAATATATAATTTCAGCTTTTTCTAAAAGCTCATATTTATCATTCTAGGGGCATTTTGGTAATTTTGGATGTCCAAGGGTATATTGGTAATTTTGAAAGTGTAGGGGTATTTGGGTCATTTTGGGTATTTAAGGGTAATTTGGTAATTTTGGATATCAATGGGGGTATTCAACTAGTTTTAGAGGTATTTGGGTCATATTGGGTTAAATGGACGGGCTACTAATTAAGTGGGTTGAGCGGGTAATGGATAATTAATATATATATAAACAGGTCATAAATGGATAAATGGATAATTACACATCCAACCCGCCTATTTGCCATATCTAGGGATGAGTAAGTGAGTGAAGACAGGCAATAATAATAATAATGTTACAAATTTAAGATTTGACAATAGCATCAAAGCTATGAAGCCTTCTTTCTATCCAATAGTTGATGCCACTAAGAGTAATTGGACATGGCATGGCTTCCATCAAATCTGGCTTATAATAATAAACTGAGCGTTGCTTTACTTCACTGCTTCACCTTTCAATGAGTTTGGTACTTTGGTACACCACCCTGTTCTAGTTCCACCTTTTTTCTTTTTTTCTTTTTCTTTTTTATAAATATTAAATAGTTTGCTGTTCTTTTCATATTTTGATCACTCCCATAAACTATTTTGTTTTCACATTATTACCTCTATTGTCTATTTTAATTACTAATTTCACAATATATAATATGTTTTGCTGTCTCTATTAACGAAATTTATGAATTTCAAAT
Source organism: Castanea sativa (assembly GCF_040712315.1). Lineage (NCBI taxonomy): Eukaryota > Viridiplantae > Streptophyta > Magnoliopsida > Fagales > Fagaceae > Castanea > Castanea sativa. The sequence continues at coordinate 14,379,636 of NC_134023.1, forward strand.
ATTTTAGACTTCAGTATTTTATGAATTAGTTAAATAGAAAAATGCCCTATACCATCAAATTAGTTTCTAAAAGAAAAAAAAAAACTGTCAAATTATTAATGAAAATAAACAGTAAAGAAAAAAAATTTCCGCTCTATTTATTTCAGTGGGAAAATTTTGTTGGTAGCTTTCTGTGTCTTTCAGGATTTATTAGCATTAAAAAAAATGAATTAAAGGAAAAATGTTTTTGGTCAGCATAAAAAATATAGCTTATTTTTTTGAAAAATAATTATAACATGCTGCTAACCCTGCAGTTTGAACCATTTCCCTGCTAGACCCTCAAACACTTTGTACATGAGAAAGTGCCAATTCGGCTATAAGGCCATTGGCAAATATAGCTTATTTTTAAGAAATCTTTTTCCACTAAATTTTTGTTATTACACAAAAAACTTAAATAATAGAAGTTATGAAATTGTTTTCTAACTCAATTAAAGTTGCAATTAAACATAGAAAAATGAAATAGTTTTTATAAAAATGAAAATTATTGTGTACTGTGAGAGGATAATTATTTTCTCTCACAAATAAGTAGGCTCTACTTATTATGGGATCTACCTCTCTATAAAAGGGAGAGATTATACACTCGGAGTACAAAATATCAGCCTGTATTGAAAATAATACCTTTCCATATGTACTTCTGTATTGAAATTTTTAGGTTGATGTCCTTGAAGCGGAATGATCAATTTGAAGGGGAATCGCTCCTTCCCAAACGTACTTCTATGCTTCTTCCATATTTTCCCAATCTCTCTCTCTCTGTTTCCAGGCTTTTTTTTTTTGTATTTCTACGCTTCTTTTGTTTTCTCTTTCACGTTATTAATGAATGAGTGAAATTACACTTTTGGACCTTTATAATTGGGATTGTTTATATTTTGCTTCTTTTAAAAGTTTGAAAATTTTAAATTTGATCCTATTTTTAAAAATAATCACTCTTTTTTTCATTTTTTTTTATGACTGATTTGATCATTAAGTGCCAACAAAAAAAATTCGTCAAAAAAAGAAAAAAAAAAAGTGCTAACAAAATAGTGTCAGATTTTTTTTTCCTCAAATATTTTAGAACCAAAAAAAAATGCACAACTTGCATCATAACTTTTCATACGATTGACTTTGATGGATAGTAAAAGATGGTAGGTCTATATGAAAATGACAGTAACCTATCACAGTAATAAAAATGTTGTAGTTGTGAGTTTATTTGTGGTATTAGAAGTAATGTTAGAGACACAAAATAGCACAACTTGTGCCACAACTCGCCCACGTGGTGAGTTGTAAGTGGTAAAGATGTGATGGTTGATCCATACGAGAACACACCTCTACCATCACAACTCACCACATGGGCGAGTTGTGACACAAATTGTGTCATTTTATGTATCCCTAGCATTACTCGAGTATTAGTCTACTGCATGAACACTTCTCTTTCAGAGACCAAATTGGTGAGGGACATTGACATAAAAACCTTTTGAAAAAAATAAAAATAAAAGCAAATTTGATGAATCAAAATGAAAAATCTTAAACTTAAGTATTAAAATAAAAATAATACAAAATTTAATGGTCAAAATCAAATAAAATCTAATTGTAGTTTAGTTGTTATTTTCTTTGTCAGTATGAGTCAAAATTGAAATCAGTATATGGGCATATCAACCTTCCTCTCAAGTGCGTTGTTTGACTTAGCTTTTTCACCTATTTTTTCTTAAAGAAATAAAAATCACTTATTTAGTTTTTTTTTAGATGTGATTTATGAAATCCTAACTTATTAAAACATCTACGGAATATCCTTCAAAAATAATAATCATACGAAATTTTGAAAAATAAGAAATAGTGAGAGTTCTTCCCTACCCAATTTGTATATACAAGCTTCATTTTTTTTTTCACGTTATTATAAAGAGTGAAATTACAAATTTGAAATTTAAAAGTTGGGTTATTTTTTTATGTTGGTTATTTAAGATTTAAATTTCTCATTTTGATCTATTTTAATTTGTTTCTGATTTTAAAATAATCACTTTGTTTATTGTTTTATGTTTGTGAGGGCCTTTTTTGTGACTTTTCAAGCCGAAGTCCTGTGGCTAGATATAAGGCTTTTTGGATCTTGGGGTTTCAAGGCCCAAAGGGTTTCACCTTTCAAAAGAAGTTGGGTTTGGTTCCTCCTGAAAAGTGAAAAGTCAATCCGTTTGCAGAACCAACCTATGCACAAAGAGCAAATCCAAAAAATAAAAATAAAAATAAAAATTAATGAAAGAAATAACAATAATGCTTAAGTCGTTATCTAGTCCAAATAAAAATACAGATTATCTAGATTTGTCACAAACTCTTGGAACCAAATTTCCACAGCCTTAACGTTTTGGGCCGGAGGCCTGTAAAAAAATCACCAAAAAAGATGTCTCATCTAGCTTTCTAACCTTATTCAAATTTTTGCAAATATGTTATGTTACTCTTCAAAGTTGTTGATTTAAAATGAATTTATTTTTTAATGGCCTTTTACTTTTAAAATTTGTTTAGACTCTAAAGTTTGCAAAATTGGGAAGCTACACCAATTTTTTTTTTTATATAAAAAAAATTGTTTTCTTTTCATTTTATTATCCTCATGTCATGTAACAGACTTTCAGTATGTTACAAAAAACTAACAAAATTGCTTTAAGCAAAAGTTTATTACTAAAGTCTCAAAATGGTTTTAAGGTTTCTAGAAATTTAAAATTTTGTTTATTATTTTTTGTGTTATTTTAATACAATAAACTATTTTTTGTTTAATAATAATAATTAGATATTACATAGTGTGCATGCATTATATGACTGAAATTAGTGAATTTAAGTATTTCACACATATACTTGCACTATGTGACTTAAATTGTACAACATAATTTTGTCATATAATATAGCTCATTATAAATATATTACAATTATTAACATAATTTACTTTAAGTGCAATTCTATCGTAAAATTTTTAAGAAAATAAAATACTGCTCCACTTAAAACTCCATTATAAAAAGTTTGAAAAACTTTCATTATTTATTTTAAATTATTTTATAATCCATAACAATTTTTTTTAATTTTAACAGAACTATCTTACACATAGGTGGATAAAATATTAAAATAACATTAATTTTCAAACAATATAATAAGTAGTTAAGTTTTACAAACTATATTTTTTACTAGCATCTCGAGTCTAAAAAACTCGATTTTAGGCTATAAATCGAGTCTTTAATGCTCGATTTTTATAGTCTGATTCTATCTGATGTGGCATTTTTTCCACGTGGCGACTACTTGAAAATCGAGTCCCTAAGACTCGATTTCCAACCAAAAAAATATTTCCTCTGCCTTCATTTCCCAGAGCACCACCACCAAAAAAAAAAACGAACAGCCCACCTGGGTCGCGCGACCCAGGCCACCGCGCGCCCATGTCGCGCGGACCTGGGCGCGCGCTGTCCTGGGTCGCGCGACCAGGCAGCGCACGCCCAAGCCGCGCGACCCAGGTGGGCTGAGTGCGTTCGTTTTTTTTTTTTTTTGGTGGTGGTGCACTAGGAAATGGAGGCAGAGAAAATATTTTTTGGTTGTAAATCGAGTCTTAGAGACTCGATTTCCAAGTAGTCGCAACGTGAAAAAAAATGCCACATCAGACAGAATCAGACCATAAAAATCGAGTATTAAAAACTCGATTTATAGCCCCAAAATCGAGTCTTTTAGACTCGATATGCTAGTAAAAAATATAGTTTATAAAACTTAACTACTAATTATATTGTTTGAAAATTAATGTTATTTTAATATTTTCTCCCACATAGGTCATATCAATAAGTAATATATTTTTATATTATTTTATTAAAAATATTTTCTTTAATTGCACATAATTCTTATTTAATATATGAATAGTAAAGCAGAAACATGGATCATTACAAAATACAAATACCACATTTTTCACAACTTGATTGCCGTTTACAATGTTCTTAACGTTACTACTAAATTTAAAGATTTTACAGTTCTTGGATGGTGGTTACATTTTCTATTGGGAATAATAGAATCTCTTTCCTTTCCACCCCTTTCCTAAACGCTCTCTATCTCATGGGTTAACGACCTGAAAACACCAGGTTCCTCTGGCACATAGCATTGTGCAAACCAATTCAATCAACCTACAGCTCTAAAAACTTGGTTATTTTTCAGGATCAGATGGATAGAAAAATGTTTCTAATCAATCTACATTCTTTGCAATTGTGAAAAGCAATGTCACCCATTATAAGCCTTCCAAGCCCACCAAAAGTAATGGAATTACTAGGATTCGCATGTACAAACTCCATCACTTTTTACCCTTGATCAGAGCAATCCCCTTGTGACGGGCAAACAAAACTTTCACCCTTTACAATTCAGCATGACGTTCTTCGGTGCCATTGCTTCTCCTTCTTTCCTTTCTTATGATGCAAGTTGAATGGACTCCAGCTCTTTCTGCGTTTGGAGCCTTCACAAAAGAGTCCAGAAGCCAGAGCCTGCTGAAGCCACAACTCAAATGCTTCTTCATCTTCATCCATCATTTCAGCATCCAAATCCCATGGGAATCTGCATGACTTGGATCGTTGAGTTTTCTCCAGGCCAACCATGTTTACATGGAAGCTGGGCCGATGAGTGTTGGGCCTACAAGCCATTCCCTGCACAGAACAATTGAAGATTTAAAATACTAAAGATGGAATTGATCATGTAAAGAAACGTTGATCATTTTCCCAGCAATTTTTATGCCCAAAGTGAAGCAACACAAACACCATAACACTAGAAAAAATTTCATGAGTTGTCCAAAGGGTTAGAAACCCCTGGTTTTTTCTTGAAAGGAAAACTACAAGCCAGTATACAGCATTTCATATGTGAATGATAGTACAGCAAGGTGTTTACAGTCTAGGAGACAATATCCATATTTCGGCAAGTTTCGCTACTTTCAAAAAGGGGGGGTCCTAAGTAACACATGCATAAACAATTTGTAAAACGCCAATTTTGGCTTTTTGCGCTCTCTTATAATCTTTCAGAAAAACAATGGATATAAAAATGTACACATAAATGCAGCCTAAAAACTTAGAATAATACATATGCCGCCAATAAATTTGATGCTGCCCTCAGTGGATACCCACCGAAATGAGTCAAAAAAGAAAACCATATATATATAGCCCTCTGCATGACCAAATTATCCTCTTGTTTCTCTATTCTTAGCAGATCTGATTAAACTAACTTCAGCAATATCCTTAAATAAAATTCTAAAACTCAAAACAACAAATGGTTATAGGAATTATATGCACAAAGATGCAAACCACTGACCTGACAGATAGCCCATTCTGATACATCAAAGATTTTGCTCTCAGCACAGACAAAAGCACGTGGTATTTCCACCTAAAAGACAATAAAAAAAATTCCTAAATGAATACTGCATGCTAATCACATCACTGTAATCAGGAAAGACATTGATAATGATTCAATCAAACAAAGCAAACATGCATCATGATAAGGTGAATACAATTTTTTATACATGACAGTATGGTGAACATGAAATTTAAAAGAAGAAAAAAATACCAGAACAAGTGAGCCTGTATTTTGAGCATTTGGAAAATGAAAAATTAATCTCATGTTAGCATGATACCAGAATTTTATAGTTTAAGGCACACATTACAAATGCCCTCAATAGTTTAGCATGGTAGTGTTAGGTTTAATTATGAAGGTAGTGATGATATGGTGAACTTAACATACATATACTTCAATATACATACTCACAGCATGTATATATGAATTACCTTTTGAGGACATTCAAATACCAGCGAGCCTCTGTATTCAACCCATCCATCTCCATCCTTGGCTTGATGATACTGACAGCAATCCTGATGCCAAAACAAGTCTCACAACTCATGGCTACAAAAATGAAGTGCAGAAATGGATGGGTGGAGAGAGAGAGAGAGAGAGTAACCTGACACCATCTTGCCTTAGCCTTGCTCCTATTGGTGCATACCCATATATGTGAAAGGCCACACTTGGTGCACTGTATACGTCTCGACTCTTCAGAGCGATAGTCCTGATTACCCTGCTCATGATAGCAGTGGCGTTAAGATATTTCATTTGAGGTTATCACTCAGTATCAGTGACTTTGGTGCAGACACTAAATCTATTATCTGAGGGGAATATATTATCTTATGTATTTGGATTAGTTTGGATTAGATTTGATTAGACTAAGACTTTCATTTATAGTTTGAGTTCAACTAGGATTAGTTTTTATGGGATATTATCTTTATCTATATTTCCTGGAAGCTTTATAAAAGGCTCTCATTGGTGACGTTATTATTATCCAGATTATTATAAATAAAATTCCTTCGTGAAATTGCTTCTGTTTGTTGGCAATGCCAATCAACCCTTAGGTGATGAAGCCTAGGCTGTCCTGCATCAGACTTAACTCTGCCCCATGCATGGAATGTAATGAAGTACATATTTATGCTTTCATTTATTAAAGTAAAAACATGACTAAAAGGCAGGTTTCCATAAGCAAAGATAATTCTTGCAACTCATTAAATATGACATTCCCATCTAAAGTTTGCTTTATTAATGTCACACTGAGAAATCAAGGTGCACAAGAAGGTTTCCTACATATCCTTACAAATTTGGCAAGTGGAACAGACAAATTAAATGTACAAATTAAGGAGCATGGATAAATATGTCATTACCATGTTGTGGATTCATCAAGAAGACCCCAAAATTTCTAAGAAAACAGTGACATAATACTCCAGAAGTAGATGCAATTACATCAATAAGCAATGCCACATTATTTACCTGATGTGATGTACTATGGGACCTCTGACACACACTCCTAGTCCTGGATTCTTCTTTTCTCAATTGCTCATCATAGTCTCTCTTCTTTATGCAATCAGAAAGAACCTGTAACATTCAGACCATCATAAATTACAAAAGGAACCACAACCTCTGTAAATTTGCTGAATTTCTATCTCAGATATGCATCAAGTAGCAACAAGAAAACACATAAAACTGTACTTATTGACTTTTACCTCATATGCACATTGGAGTTTCTTAAAGGATTCGCTTGCTTGTGAACTTCCCATATTTTTATCAGGATGCACAAGCATAGCCTGCAAAAATAATTGTAAAAGGGAAAGCTTTAAAAAAATACAAGTAAAAGAAAAATGCAGAGTCAGTGTATAGATATGGTGACCGGCTTTCAACTCCAGAAATATTAAAAGTTAATAATTAATTTTTTCAATAACTAGGATAATACTACTTTTGGCCATAGGAATCGTCAAGCACCTTAACTCTATTAAACATTTCAAATCCACTAACCATCAGATATTTTCTTAAAAAATAGTTGGTTGAGTTGAAGAGGAAGGGACAAACTCTATGCTGGTTGAGAGAGAGAAGGGAATGAGTGGGGAGGAGAGAGAAAATCTGCTTGGCAGGAGAAAAGGGAGGGGAGCAAAAGCCACAAAACTACTCCATGCCCTCTTAAAGTAATCCCTCCAAAATGCACTGATTGGTGACAAGAGAGGTTATTGGGTAAATTGTGTGAAAGTTCACTTTTGTTAAGTAGGGATATAATGATGTAATGGTAATCCTCAACCCTTAAACTCACTATTCATTCTCTTTACCTTCACTCCAATCACATGGTGGGGGGGATTGGGGGTTGGGGGGAGGTGGACTCCTCTGACCTCTTACTTCCCCCTCAGTTCCATTAACCCCACCCTTCTCCATGGTTCCTATTTCTATTACTCTTACCTAACAGTGAAAGTCCTTGGTCATGCAAGGACTACCTCAACTTCCAGCTAAATGAGGGCAACTGTCAACTATAGTGGAAGTTCTTTCTAGATCTACTCCTAATCCATTGTTCTTTATTCAAATGTCCAATAGAAATGTACAAAAGATGGTCCATCCTTACATTTCCAACTAGTAGCTATGTTGTTGAACTGTTGAAGAGAGAGAGAGATCTTAATTGGGTTTTTTTCTTCTTTTTTATATAAATATTTTTTTTAAACATAAGAGGAGGCCAAGTTAAAATTTTGCATACCTTCTTCCGGTATTCCTGTTTCAAAATCTTTGCATCTATTGTCTTGTGGCGAGGGAATCCCAGTGCTTCATAATGATCCACGCAATTTAATATTCTTTTCATTTCATCAACTGAACTTGCAAGCTCTTTGACTGCTTTGCTAGAAGCAGACTCTTTGTCGTCATTAGTAACAGATGAAGTTATAGGCGGTGTGCTAGATGATTTACATGAGTGCAAGTTTTCAGATTCAGTGGTAGGAATAAAGTACTCACACTCTTCAGAAAAATCATCCCCCAAAACTCTGGCTGATGGTTTCTGTTCTTCAGAGTGTGTGCTTTCACTCATTTTATCACACCATTGAAGCATAAAATTCAGTAAATCACTAGATAAGAATGCAAGGTTTATTGAGAGAAAAACACCATGCCATCCAACTTGAACTTTGACACAGTAACTGGCATATATAGCTGCCACTAAGACCACCAACCGTGCATGATTTACGGAGAACAAGTAACCTACATTTGTAGGAGAGAGTACTTTCTTAATATAAATAGGAAAACAAAAATTTTGCACATAAAATCAAATCAAATTAGGAAAAGAAACCAAGCCATACCTCCAACTATAAACAATGTCCCCATTATCCAAAAGTTGGCATACATCCATAAAACTAGAATAGCAAAGAGCCCCACAATAAAAATTCCAGGAGTATATCCCAAGTACTTAATGGCAACTCCAGCAGCTCCCTGAAATAACCAACCAAAAGTGCCATTATTATCACATTTCATCTGTATGATCAATTAAGTTGATGCAACCCTAGAGATATGTTCTTTACAAGGATCTCTTGATTCATGTTGGAAGCATGTGAACCATATTAACAACCATTGCAAGGCTAATTGGTCTATATTATTTACCATACAAAACTTAATTTCTTTAATTAAAGTCTTAAAGATCTCCACAAGTGTGTGGGGATAACAGAAGCCAAGCATCCAAGAATCGCATTATTGGGGCTTAAGACGATGAGGAAATCTAAAAGGTGTTGGATTAGCTTAATTTGGGGGATTGTCAAATGCCATTGCAATTTGCAAAACATCTCCGATAGCACTAATGCCATAAATCTCCAATACAGTTTCACCATATAATACCACCTGACTTAAAATGTGCTGTCACAAAATTCAGTTAAATCAAACTAAAAAAGAAGCACAAACCATCTTTATTAATTAGTCACTAGAATAGTAACCCACACATCGCAATATGTGTAAATGAACCTATGACAAACAACCCCCCCACCCCCCCAAAAAAAAGAAGAAGAGAAAACGCAAGCCCAAATATGTTATCAAGCATGAATATCACATACTATAATTAGACCAATCAATGTTGAATGGACTCACATGTGCTTTTAGTAAAGCCTTCCAGAATATAATATCAACCATGCAAAAAGAAATCAAGTTCCTAGAATACCAAGCACCTCATTTTCATTATTAAAACTAGAATTGATTGGTATATTCAAATTATGGAGAAAAATCTTCACCATAAAGTCATGTAAGAATCTTATCTAAAGGTCATACATGGATAGTACCAAATTTAGCGCCATAAAAATTTGTGCATGCGGAACCACAATACCAGCTTTACCATATAAGCAATTATGCTCATTGAAACTTGTTATTGACTACAACTTAAAAAAAAAAACAACTCTTTCTACTACTTATAAAGCAATTGAAACTTGTGGATGACTAAAGTTTTGAGATTCAACACAATTTACACTAAATGACTAGAAACAAATTCATAAAATTCCCATACTAAGAAGCCGATATTACCACCAATCCATGGATAAAAGAACATCATCATGCATTCAATTTCAATTATCTCCACTACTTAAATGCTATTAAAACTTGTGGGTCACTAAATGACTAGAAACAAATCAACAAAATTTCCATACTAAGACCTTAGAATTTGACTAAAATTTGTTCGAATCGAACACGATTCACACTAAATCACTCTAGAATCAAACCAATCAAAATTTATATTACTAAGAATCACATAAACTCAAACCAAAACCAATCAATCACATACCATACTGAGAATCACATAGGCCAAGCAAGACAGAGAAGTGAGGCTGAGGAAGAAACTCCACATAATAAACAACAACGCAGCCGAGCCGAACGAGATCATCGATCGGAACCCTCTGACCACGCAGTTCTTCCATAGCAGCACCAAGCAACGAAGCAACCTGAGGAAGCTAACACTCCCGCTGCAAACCTTGGGCCAATGCCGCTCCAAAAACGAGCAAACCTTGTCTTTACAGCAACCGACCGCGACTCGAGCACGAAAGCACGCGTCCTTCTGCGATCGCAGCCATTTCCAGCCTTGCTTCACTAAGCCTATATCTTCCATTACCACCGCCACAACAACAACAACAACAAAAAAACACTAGTAGAAGTAGTGGTACTAGTATTATTTTTGTAGTAGCCCTAGAAATTTTCCGGGAAAATCTCTGAGAATCTCCATATCAGTCTAAAAATGGAAAAAAAAAATTAAAAATTAAAAAAAATCACGGAATTGAGTGACCTTTTTTTTTTTTTAGAGTAAATTCGATCACGTTTGTTCGTTCAACGCTAAAATTGCTTGATAAATACGCTTCTAAAAAAAGTAAAAATAAATAATAAATAATAAATAAATAAAGTGGTTCTTTTTTGACAGAGACTAATGGCTTTTGTTTTTCAGTCTGTGGAAAAAGAAAGAATGGCTGAGCAGTGGAAATGACCTGGTTATGAAAGAAGAAGCAGAAGCACCGACAGAGAGAGTAGCTTTGGCTTTTTTGGGGGGGTTTGGGAACCCTAGAGAAACTTTTTTTTGCTTTGTGTTTCAGGGATAGCTCGTGAAAAAGGTAGAAGAGAGGTTGGGGAAAAGTTTCAGAAAGTTTTATTAGCAATTTCATTTTTATACTTCCTGTACTGTGTGTGTAGTAGGAAGTTGAAATAAATGTAAAAATATAAAGCTGGAGGAAAATTCTATTTATTTCAAATAAATAAATGTAAATATATAAAAATGAGCAGAGATCTCACTGTCTTTTTTTTTTTTTTTTTTGAAAGTGCAAAAAAAAAAAACATTTATGTTTAAGTTTTTTTATTAGGGATTTAGGAAAGAGAAAATAATAAAGTATTTCTATTTGCAAACAAAGGAAAGGACTTTTTTAGGGTAGTATTTAATACTTAAGAATTAAATATCATTGATCATAGAGGTCAAATCAATTTAAACATCCTGAATGTTTGGTGAGACATTTTCTACACAGAGAAGTAATTTGGGTGAAGAAATTGTCTATCTAAAAAAAAAAAAAATGTTAACCAATGTTTTAAAGTGTTAGTTGAAAAATTATTTTTAGAAATATTTTTATGAAGAGAAGATAAAGTAATTAATTGTATTGACAATTTTTTATATTTTTTATAAAAAAAATATGTCAAAACTTTCCTAATGTAATTTATTACAATTGTCCTAAAAATACCCTTAATATGACCTATAAAATATATATATATATGACACATTTATATCACTTTCACATGAAAAGAGATAACGTGGAGTTTTGTGTTAGACTAAAGATTACGCGTTACGTTCAAAACCTTCATAACATTAAACAAGCGTTAATACTAAATTACAACTTACATGTAAAACAATATTATAGGAGATTAAATATTATACTATATATATAAATATATAATTTTTTATGTGGATTTAGTATTTCTTTTTATTTATGGTAGTTTTTAATATATATATATATTCCCGTAAGTGAATAAAATTTGGTTGAATATATATATTTTTTCCTGGGTGTGGCTGAGAGGAATCAAGAGATATTGACGTTTTGTATTATTTAGGATAAAGGTGTTCTACCACGAGGGCGATCAGTGGCTGCATCTATATTGGTGTCAATTCGGGTTAGCGTGTCGGGTTCGTGTCGTGTCAAGGTAGGGGTATTCGACTAAATGGCTCAACCCTAACCCGACCCATTTAATAATCGTGTCATGATCCTTCAACCCTAACCCGATCTGTTAATAAGACGAGTTGACCTGACCTAACCCATTTGACACACTTAATAATCGAGTTGTGTTGGGTTGACACAAATGTAACGCAAATCATTTCAACCTACATAATATTAAATATAACATCCATCTAGAAATAATATTTTTTTTACATCCCAAAAGCAATGCATACATTTCAAGTCTTCAACCCACATTCAAAATAATATAGTTCAACAAAAATATAACATTCATCTAGAAATAAGTTCTTTACACTCTAAAAAAAGTGCATACGTTTCGACCCAAATTCAAAATAACATAGTTTAACAAAAATGAAATAACATAGTTCAACAAAAATATTATATCCTTAGAACTCGTCAAATGCTAAGTATCAATATTGAAAGAATTGGAACAAACAGTAGACTAATCCTGACTATGACTACGATTATCATATATAGATTCTTTATTGATGTCCAAATTCATAACATCTTCCACAAGCTCATGCAGTTTCATTTATGCCAAAAATATATATGTAAGGATTTGTAAAGTTTCAATTTTCAATTATATCCCTTATAAGTTTTTGTGATTACTCACTTTTTTTTTTTTTAAATATATGTTGGATAGGTATTTGAAAAATCTAAATAAAATGAATATTTATTTGTAATACGAGTTAAATGGATTGTGTTAAGTAGGTCATTTCAGGTTGACATAAATAAATTAGCATGTCAAACGTGTCTATTGCGGGTTACGCAGGTTGACCTGCTTATGACACGTTTCTTATCGTGTCGATTTTGGGTCGATCCATTTATGACCCAAACCCATTAAGGGCCAACCCTAACCCGCAAAAATTCGTGTCGAGTTCGTGTCGTGTTCGTGGGTTGGGTCGAACATTGACACCCCTAATCTATAAGCTCGCATCTACCTTGAGGGCATTTTGGGGATAAAAATAATAATATCTACGTTCCACATCATCCTTAGTTTGGTGTTAAAGTTCCAACCAAAATTCTAAGGGCAGTCACACCAGTCTTTGCAAAATACAAAAAGTTGTCAATTTTACATATTTTTCTTCTAAAGCATTTCACATCACTCCTTCTAAATCACGGTAATTTACAATTTTGTTGCAATAAATCTTAATATTTTATTAATTTCACAATTTCACTATTTTTTTTTCTCCATCTTCTCCGTGTACAAAACTAACTCAAACTTGTACGGTTCCTCATTGTCTTCTTCTTCCTTTGTGACACAAACACACTCACGTAGACAAATCAACACAGATACACACAAACACACCCACACGAACAAACTAACAAAAAGAGAGGGATTTATCTTAATATTTCAAAGTGCAAAAAAAAAAAAAACATTTATGTTTAAGTTTTTTTATTAGGGATTTAGGAAAGAGAAAATAATAAAGTATTTCTATTTTTGCGAATAAAAGAAAGGACTTTTTTAGTGTAGTATTTAATACTTAAGAATTAAATATCATTAATCATAGAGGTCAAATCAATTTAAACATCCTGAGTGTTTGGTGGCACATTTTCTACCCAGAGAAGTAATTTGGGTGAAGAAATTGTCTATCTAAAAAAAGAAAATGTTAACTAATGTTTTAAAAGGTTAGTTGAAAAATTATTTTTAAAAATATTTTTATGAAGAAAAGATAAAGTAATTAATTGTATTGACAGCTTTTTATATTTTTTATAAAAAAATGTATCAAAACTTTCTTAATATAGTTTATTACAATTGCCCTGAAAATACCCTTAATATGACCCATAGAAAATATATATATATATAACACATTTATATCACTTTCATGTGAAAAGAGATAACGTGGGGTTTTGTGTTAGACTAAAGATTACGCGTTACGTTCAAAACCTTCATAAGATTAAACAAGCGTTAATACTAAATTACAACTTATATGTAAAACAATATTATAGAAGATTAAATATTACACTATATATATAAATATATAATTTTTTATGTGGATTTAGTATTTCTTTTTATTTTTGGTAGTTTTTAATATATATATATATATATATATATATATATATATATATTCCCGTAAGTGAATAAAATTTGGTTAAATATATATTTTTTTCCTGGGTGTGGCTGAGAGGAATCAAGAGATATTGACGTTTTGTATTATTTAGGATAAAGTTGTACTACCATGAGGGCGATCAGTGGCTGCATCTATGAGCTCGCATCTACCTTGAGGGCATTTTGGGGATAAAAATAATAATATCTACTTTCCGCATCATCCTTAGTTTGGTGTTAAAGTTCCAACCAAAATTCTAAGGGCAATCACACTAGTCTTTGCAAAATACACAAAGTTGTCAATTTTACATATTTTTCTTCTAAAACATTCCACATCACTCTTTCTAAATCACGGTAGGTTTACAATTTTGTTGCAATAAATCTCAATATTTTATTAATTTCACAATTTCACTCTTCTTTTTTTCTCTCTCTTCTCCGTCTACAAAACTAACTCAAACTTCTACTGTTCCTCATTGTCTTCTTCTTCTTTTGTGACACAAACACACTCACATAGACAAATCAACACAGAGACACACAAACACACCCACACGAACAAACTAACAAAAAGAGAGGGAGAGAGAGCACTGTTGTGAGCGGTAGATTAAAAATGATAGATCTATGTGAAAGTGACATGTAGCCAGTCACAATCTGCCATATAGGATAATTATGGTAAAAGTTGTGACTTTTATGTGGTACTAAAATTACTCGTTAGTTTAATGTTCTCAAATATAAAATTTTAGTTTAATGATTTAATTTTAATCCTCTATAAAATGGGGTTGTCTTAAACTTATTGCAAATGAGTAGAAAGTAGAAGATAATTCAGGGGAGGAAAGGAGGTCATGATAAGCATATTTAACTTTTAATGTTTGGATTGGATTGTTGACAAATTGACCATATATGCTGCTGAAAAAGTTGCAAAGCCAAATGAATAATGATGCAGTGGTTCTAGACCAAAAAACTAAAAAATATAAAAACAATGATGTAGTGGTGCCCACGCATTTCTTTTTTCTTTTGGTCGTTATTTTTATTATCACATTCACATCCCATCCATACAACTTCTTGGTTGTTGTTTGAATTTAGAATATAGGAGATTGTCAAGTTGGCATCATTTTATTATTTTATTTCTTTATTTGTTTTTAATAATTTAATACTTGAGCAAGAGGATTTAATTAAACATTTTTGTTAGAAACATCTTCAATTTACCGTATTGAGCTACAAGACACTTCATTATTAATAGACTATTCATGATGACAACTTTAATAATGAATACTTAAAAAAGGGGTTTTGTATTAGTGTTCAGATAGTTTTTTTTTTTTTTAATATATAGAAATAGCTTCAATTTTTGGAGTTCGCTATTAATGATTTTTTTCACAATCAAACTAAGATATTAATTAGTTTTAGTATAAATTATCAATTGAGCTAATTGAAACCCACAGTTTTTTTTTTTTTTATAGAAAAATTTGAATAGTTTAATACAAATGTTTGTTTTATATGTGTGTGTATCAACATCTGACAATTTTTTTCAAATAAAATAAATTACAAGTGTAAGTGCACAATTGCACCTGGACCCAAGAACAGTTGTGGGCTCAGGCCCAATGAGCCTTAAACAATATGAATTTGTAGAGTGTGGGCTTGAAACCCAGGTTAGAAGTGTATGAGGATGAAATGACAAACTAAAGATTGCAAGTACTTGGAAACAAAAATGAGTAATGTAAATAGGCCTCCTCGGACGTAAGCCGAGAGCTGTTCTTATATTATATCTCTCTTTTTGTTCTTTTTCTTTTTAGGTTACCAAAAGTTCCCTTCTGTTTCTGTCCTAGGTCCCCCCTTAAATACTCCTCTTTCTAATACTTTATCCACGTGTTGCCCCCAATTCCTCCCTTAGCCTAGATATTTCTTTTCTTAGTGCCTTTGAACAGTAACTAGAAGTTTCCCTTCCACTGTTTAAGTGTCACTTCCTCATTAATGCGGCCAGGGTGGTAGGTGCAGGGTCTTTAATGTGGAGGTAGCAGCCTTTACCTTTGATATTCTTCCAACATCGGCGCTTCTAGGACATTCAAGGGTTCTCTCCCTTTAACCATTGGTCTTGACCGTGTCATTCCCTAACCTTTACCATGAAGTCTCAGGTTCTCTGATGTCAGTCCGAGGGGAAAACAATCCTCGGCTGGATCCTCGGATCCTCGGCGTATAGACCGACCCATAGCACCAACAATCTCTAACCCCAGGGTCTGGTCGGCCTTCCTTAACACGGCCCAAAAGGCCCACGTTCCCACCAGGATCCTTTTGCCCCACACAACAAGCAAAGGGAAATCAAGGTCAACCTAATAACATCACCAAGACAGGAGGGGCACCATTTTACTATGGTGTCCTATATAATAAATTACCGGTCCATTTGGATTGAGAGGGAGGAAGGGAGAGTAGAATAGAGTATAATTGGCTCAAAATTATCCTATTTTCAGTCAATTTTACTCTACTCCCTTCCACTCCCCTTCCCTTCCCCCTCAATCCAAACATACCCTACATGTGTTTATTATATAGTACACCATTTTACTCCAAGTCACATGTCCTCATTTTGATGATGCGTTTTTCATTTACTGTAGCATCACACAATGATAAGTTTAATGGTTTTAATTCAAACCTTTTTATTTATATTGAAAGTTTAGGTTTTCATTTGAAACTTCTTAAAGTGTAATAACTCAAAACAACTATTAAATCATAGTTATTCATTTAGTAACTATAGGGTTTGGAATGAAATTTATCCTTGTTTTTTTTTTGAAAATACAAACAACAAATATACACAGTAGGGAGTAGGGACCTTAATCATCTCCAATAGTCTTTTCCAAAATCCCATAAAAGGCAAGTATAACACAATGGGGTTCACTTTTAGAGCAATCGCTCCAATTGGTGTAAAATAGAAATAGTTGTCAAGTTTACATATTTTTGTTCAAAAACTATCCACATCAGTGAATTTATGATATTGTGAATATACAAAATTGTTACAATAACCGCATAAACTAAAGCTTTCTATTTGATTATTTATATTTTTTTTTCTCTCTCTCTCTCTCTCTCCAAAAAAAAAAGGAGGAAGAAGAAGAATACATCAACTCAAAAAAAAAAATTTGAAAACTCATCACAAATCCAATTCAAAATCAACCCAAAATAAAATCCAACAGAAAACTCATTTGAAAAAATCACATCAACCCAAAGCCCATGCCAAAGTTACTGTCTCCATTGCCATGAATGCTTGGGTGGAGTGCTCGCCGCTACCATGAGAGAGAAAGTGAAGATTTGGACCTTACCGAACCCGAATCGAGTCTGTGATGGTTGGTTCAAGGATTGGGTTTGCCTCAGATTTATCTACTAATGCCAAAAAATGGACTCTGATTGATATGGGTTTGTGTTGAAGTGAAGTTTTGAAGTTTGTTTTATGGAGTTTTTGGTGAAAGAAAACGGGAGGAATAAGGAAAAAAATGATGAGTAGAGAAGGAGAGAAATTTCAAAAATGGATGAGAGAGAGAGTGTGTGTGTGTTTTAACATGGGTAGGTGAAATAATAATAATAAAAGATTATGTAAATAAAAGAGAGTGTATAATAGATGGTCTAATGTGGGTATTTTTGCAAATTGTTTATGTAAAATAGAAAAAATTGGGTTCCTACACTAAAATAGATAGAAAATTTTAGACATACTAATGCTAATGCTCTTATGTGTATTTTGGTTGCTTTGTATATCTAGATCACTAGATATATGAATTCTCTTAAACTCTGTTTGTTTTGAAGTAAAATATTTTCTCATTTTCAAGTGTTTGTTTGCATATAAAATGTGGCCAAACTTATAAAATATTTTTTGTTGACTATAAAACATTGTACAAAACACACATAGTGACTCTTCCACCCCCCCCCCCCAATTTGTTGGCTAGATCACAAATGCCATCACTCTAACAGTCGGTGACGCCAGTTTGGTTGCCATAACCACTACTTTGGCAATCAAGTCAATAGCGCCACCGGTCCGATCACAAGACCTCTAGCACTAGCAACTCTAATGGCTAAGCCACCGATTTTGGTGGTTTGTGTGAGAAAATTGTTACATGTTGTACCAAACACTTGGAAATGTGTTTACATGTAAAATATTTTACTTTGAAAGTTGAAACAAACGGAGCGTTATTTTATTAGACTTAGTGTCTAATTAAAAATTATTAGACTTAATAATTTTTAATTTGATGTGAATTTTGACAAATCCACCATTGGATGACATTATCTTCGTATATCTTTCATGCTTGCACAGTTTAAAAGTGATTAAGAATTAATAGTCATGTCATCAATCAATTGTTTAAATTCAAGTTTTTGTAGTTTAAAATAATGCATAAAAAATGAATTTATTGATCGAATAATAACTAACATCCAATTTGCTTAAAAATTGACATGCACGTTAAAAACATATGGAACATGTAATCCAGTGTTAGAACTTTCAAAATATAAATTCAATAACAAGTTATTAGGTGGTGTAACTCTAAATAATGTTACACCACTCCATAATTTTTTTTTTTATACAAGATATAAATTCTACTCTAACTTAATCTAAGTGTATATGTGTATGAAGCTCCCTCCTGGAGACTTGAACTCCGGTCCTTCCTCCCCCCCCTCTCTTTTACCCCAAAAGCATTTATACTTGTGGAGTAATCATTGCACCAAGAGTGCGTGATGGTTTAATAATTTTTAATTGGATATGAATTTTGACAAATCCACTGTTGGATGACATTATCTTTATATATCTACATGCTTGCAAAATTTAAAAGAGATCAAAGATCAATGACATGTTATCAATCAATTGTTTAAATTCAAGATTTTGTAATTTAAAATAGAGAAATGATATGTCCACAACATTTTTACAACATTTTTACAACAAATCCTAAGTGGCAGGATGTTACTGGTTGTTATTGTTGGGGCAAAAAAGTAATCTTAGTGTTAGGTTCAAATTTGAACCAATAACAACTAACCACCTATGATTTGTTGTAAAAATGTTGTAAAAATATTGTGGACGTAGCACCTCTCTTTAAAATAATGCATAAAAAATGATTTTATGGATCGAATAGTAAATAACATCTAATTTACATGAAACTTGGCATGCATGTTAAGAACATATAGAACATAAGAATGTGCAACCAGTAGAAAAGGCTAAAAGAAAAAGATTAATCTAATATCTAATATTTATAAAAGAAAATAAAATTAAATATTTTTCACTAATTAACATAACAGTCAACTTGTATCGGAACTTTTTAACTTTTGATAATTTAATAGTTGCAATTGAGGAAGAAAGATTTTTGTACCCTTGAATTGTTTTGGAGATATCAAAAAATACTAACCAGTTAAGTTATAAGACTCTTGATTATCAGATTTTTAATCTTAGATAGTCCAAACTAATATTGCTTTGTATTGAAGGGTGATACTAATTTTATCATTATTGTTATTAGGAAAAAGTTAATAAATGCTCTAAGGGCATTGATTTAGGAAATATTTTTAGAAATTTTAATTTTAAGAGAAATTTTTTTAAAAAACTTTTACAACTTTTTATATTTCTCATTAAAGTGACGTCAAAACTTTTTTAAAATGATTTATTATTATTATTATTATTATTGTTATTCGGGTTATACAAATTAACATAACAGTAGTAATGGTCGGCCCTAAAAATAACAAAACAGTAGCAATGGTTAATTGGTCAGTAATAGACCATATCCATGTTTTTGGCCAATAGCACTCATTATCATTATCAGACAATATTGTCTGATGTGAATATTTATGTAGCAAATTAGAAACAATTCTTTCATTTGGGTTCAATTAACTCAATTGGTAAAGTCTTCTTTGATGGTTGAATGAGAGATTTTAGTCTGCTGATAAATGATGCAATTATTAGAAGCGGATACCATAAACTTTATAAATAAATAAAAAGAACCATGGGGTTCAAATGAAACCCCTGACTTGGCCCCATATATATAAATTTTTATTTGTTTTGACCCTTTAAAATAAAAAATTTGATTACTCTAACCCTATTTTTTTTAAGCACAATTAAAATAACCTTAAATATAATCCTCTTACCAATATCTTGACATTTTTAAATAATAAAAAAAAACCCCAACAAGAAGCCAATTTAATCTAAAACCTTGAAAATAAAAATTAGTTGTTGAATCTAAAGTGCTTTTAATTTGTTATTTATTGAGTGAGGACCAGGCGTGTGGGACAAGCCAAGAGTGATTGAGTAAATAAAAAAGCAAATATTAATAGAATAAAATTTTCTTAGTATCTATTTGAGAACAATTTATCTAGTTTTTTGCTGAAAGTATAAAATAAGGAAGAACTCACATGAGACTTGCAATTAGTAGAAAAAAAGATGAAGTAATAAGTTGGCTTATAATCAAGACCCTAACGCACTTAATACAGTTACAAAGAATAATAGTTGTCAAAGTTGAGTTGAATTGTTAAATACAAGAATTATAAAAAGTTAAAACAAACTAATACATAAAAGAATTATGAGCAATAATAATTAAAGTTCACTTAGCGATAATAATTAATATGTTTATTGTATTTGAAAATAATGAATGATTTCCAAGATTTCATCTTAGCAATAATAATTAATATGTTCATTGTATTATGAAACTATATGCCAAATGAACTTATAGTTTATATTTTATTTTCTTACTAATACTATGGACAAATTAATTTGTAATAAAGAAACATCATAGACCACAAGATTCATTTTTTATCTAAGATTTATCTTTTTATTGACCCTTCTAAAAAAAATCTTAGAGCCGCCATTGAAAAGAACAACTCTTTCATATGATAATTTTACCATATTAATTTTTTGATATCCAATTTCTAATTGTTGGATGCAAGTACGTACTAGCTAACAAGTTATAGCCGCCATGCAACGAAATATGAATAACTAATAAAGTCTTCGTAAATATTTTTTTTTTTAAAAGGAGGAATTTTATATTCACAATATTTTCATAACACTTTTACAATAAATTTTAAGTAGCAAGTTATTATTGGCTGTTAAGAGTGAACAAAGAGGGAAATTAATTTGTAGACTCAAATTAGAACTAATAATAACTTATTACCTATTATTTTTTTATTAAAGTATTGTAAAAATGTTTTGGATTTGCTTCTTAAAAAAAATTCTCAAAAAAAAAAAAAGTTATGTCGCCATTACTTCAGGTTACCAATTGATAGCAACACTTACTTAGCAAACTACTTTAATGTTGAAACTTTACAGCAATATATGACAATTTATTTCATGGCATTAATGTCTAGGGGGACCAATTCGGAATGTAACACCTACTATTACAATTTACAACTACTTCGAAAAACTATTCTTCTAAAAAAAAAAAACTTTGAAAAACTGTTGCTTTGGTGGAGTGATAGTCCAGTAGTAGTTATCTTTTTATGGTGTTTCATATTTTTGGTTAAGTTTCATGAACGACAAGTAGCATGGAAGGTTCACAGATTAGTAATAGGAGCAATAAAAAAGCTAAAACAACATGCGGAGAATAAATGATTAGGAAAAAGAAGATAAAGTAAAACAATTCTCTTGTCAATTTAAAAAGATGGCAGGAATTCATGGTATATATAAGGCGTCAAGAAAACAAGGAAAGACGTAGAATATTCGAATTATTGGAGTTAGTTCTAGTTGTCATTTATTTTAGCATATTAATAAGAGTATTTTTGTAATCATGTTATAAACCCTAATATAAAATATGCTAATGTGTGGGCTTGATAAGTTAATGTCATCCTAATCAAACCCTAGAAGCCATTAAATTATCTTTGGGTAACAAATTTTCTCTTGTATCTTGTATCTTAATGGTGAATTTCTTTACTTATAATTTCGTTGTTTAACTATGTTATATTAACCACTCATTCTTCTCATTATTTAATGTGAGATTTTACTACTTAAACAACCACACTACTCATATGTGAATATTTCAACCGAATATTCACTCACAACATTGCAGTGAGGTAATTTAGCAAGTGAGACGGGAGAAGCCTAGGATGGGGTGGTTCAAACTTAACACTGATGGTTCCTCTTTCCATAATCCAAGAAGAGCTGGCAGCCGAGTACTCCTTAGAAATCATCAAGGGCAATGGATTAGTGACTTCTCAAAAGCAATTTGTTTTTCTCTTGTATCTTGTATCCTGTTCACCTCCTGTTTTAATTAGATGCAACAGTAGTAGTTGCGTTGATGTCTAGCACAGCTAAAACCTATTGTGAGCTATCTACTCTTGTTGTTGATTGTAGGGCTTTGTTGAGGTAAATCCCTCAGCATAAAGTACTCCAATGCTTTAGGGAAGCTAATTGTTGTGCTGAATTTGCAAGGAAAGGAGCACAGTTGAACTAGGATTTTGTAGTGTTTGAGCAACCCCCCTAATGTGTTACTGCTTTTATTTCAAGACAATGCTGCCCTGTATGCCATTGGTCCAGCAGGCTCTTAATCTTAGTTTTTAAATTACATGTTTTCCAAAAAAAGGACCTTTTATATCTATATAATGTTAATCCCGAAATGGTATACCAGTATGTACTAGTATCAAACTATTCAATTCCAATATTGATTCAGGAATGGAATTCAAAACTTTGAGCTCTATTGGTAGTATCTCTTATTGTCAAATATGGGACTCCCATTGGTGGCTTGGTTGGTAATGAGCAATTAACATAGAGCGAATGCTATAAGTTTGAAATCCTATTGTGTGTGTGTGTGTGTGTGTGTGTAGAGAGAGAGAGAGAGAGAGAGAGAGAGAGAGATCAACACCCACTGGAAAATTTTCTTAAACTATCAAACCTGTCCACTTTGTACAAGAGCACCTTTGGCTCAAGGTCTGACACGAAAAGGGTTGGCGAGAAGCAAGCTAACAGAACTTTACACAAGACAACAAGCCTCAAAAACCTATAAATAGAATTGATTAAATTTTAATTGAATAATTTTTCATGTTGATGTTTAAATGCTCCGGTCATATAATACTGTAAAGGTAGCACTTGTGGTTCCTGATAACAAGGCTGAACTGTCTAGGTTGTCTGATCCAGAGGATACATTAGAAGAAGTAATGGTTGTGCCTGGCTTTTTCTGGGCACCACGCACTTTGAGGTCCATGAAATCGGAAATTAAGCCTGGCTTTGTTATCTTATTGTCATCCAAATCCATCTTACCAGTTAACATCTTGACCACAGTTGACATGGATGGCCGGAGTTTTGGAGCATCTTGTGTGCAGAGAAGACCAATCTTTAGAAATTTAACAGCCTCTTCAACATCAAAATCACCGTTAAGTGCTGTGTCTATCAGTCCAACCAACTCTCGTCGTTCATAAAGTTCCCACGTCTGCAATAGGAGAATACACATGTCATGAACAGTCCCATAAAATATGAAAAATGCTTTGCTGCACAATTTCAAATAATCAATCTAGCATATATAAAACTCAGACCATCTTTCTTGATGTCCCTTTGGCAAACTTATTCCTCTAATCTTTAAACATATTCTCAAGAAAAGCCAGTTTGACTTTCAAAGTAAAAGATTTGCATAGTCTATAAACCTATAAAACTTCTGGCTTTAAGACGGTCTTGACAAATGACCAACTCTAAGTAAAAATTACAGAATTGATCCTTGATAGCTAGTAAAGATTAGAGTAGCAATCACAGACCCAGTCAACAAAGAAAATACAATGAGAATAATTGTCATAAATTTCCTAGATTACAGTCAATGGTCTTGAGACTTGCAATGCTTCTTGAGTCTTAAACTCTCTGAAACCAAGAAGAGAATTATGCGATTTCCAAATGATAGAACACAGCTCATGTTGGTCACATTTTCCAAAAATTCCTGGGGAATTTGTTCTACATCAACAAATTTTTCATACATATTTTATCACATAAGTCCACCAACACCATCACCAAACAAGGAAAAAGGTGGTGTAATGTAGTGTGAAGTGAAATTCTAATCACAATAGTTTATATTGACAATGCATGTACCTTAGAGAACATTAAAAATACAATAATGCTATAGACACAACAAATTTCACAACTTGTTGAGGTGGTAAATGGTGATCAATGCAACATTGGTCTCACTAGGACCACCACTGACATCACTTTTATTGTACCAAATTACCAATCGCAACCTAACACCTCAACAGTTGTGAAAAATGTCGTGAAATTTGTTGTCATTAGACTTATGGTTAAAAATATTACACGGGCTCTTGTATAGTGCATGTATATACTAAGAGGCTGTTGGACTTTACATGTAAGTCAAATCAAATCACAGTTTTATTTCTAAAGAAGTTAATTTCATTTAATTCCAATTAAATTGGGTTTATCCCATATCATATGAAGTTTGGGATCATTTTTAAGGACTCAAGACTTTGCCTCCAGTTACCTAATCAGCATACACTATCAACTCAGCATGATTATTTTTTACCATGATGCCTTTACACATTTCACTACAACTTAGCAGTTTTTTTTTGTTGACAAATCACAACCAGGAATACATTTCAGTTTCATCTTCTAAAATCATGGAGTGCCTATGCATTTTTCATTTCAGGAAAAGGAAAACAAATTATTATTTCTTTGAGGAGTGAATAAGACATTCATACCCTTTCTAGGAGATACTGCTCTTCAATAGGTAATCGTGTGTTTGTGTTACATCTCCCGCTGACTATTTCCACAAGGAGGACACCAAAACTGTAAATATCTGCTTTCCGCGTTAATTGTCCCCTTATCGCATATTCAGGTGCCAAATAACCTCTGAAACAACAAATATAAATGTAAATAGAAGAAACCAAGAAAAGAAAAGACATGAAAGAAGTATCGTATAGAGAGGATGAAAGGGGTGGGGAGGGGGGGGGGATGGCCGGATAGAGATAAATTTAATGAAAAAATTATGAAAGAAGCTTGTCCCATAGGGATGAAGAACGCCTAATTTGAAACATTCCACTACAGATTTGCAGCAGCACCACCATAGAAAGTTCCAAGACTTATACCCTTATCCAATGGCAAGGTCGTTTGTGAGGAAATTGAAGGATAACTTAAGGAATAAACCAGAGCTCACATGGTTACAGAAGGACAGTGATAGATACATTTACTGGCCACATGTGGGCACAAAAAGGCAGAATATCACTTTCTTAAGTTCCCATCAACAAGGCCTACATGCTTATCAACCAAATTGACAAATGTGACTGTTAAAATATTTATCATTTCAAAAGCCAATGAGTTGCCCAGAAAGTAAATGAGTAAGTCCAGACAAGATGGCTTTCATTTTCATTAATGGGACCTTTGTTGATCCCTCAGAAACCATCCTTTACTCTTAGTTAGAATTTAAAAGAAGGTACAATAACAATGTTTATGTAATGTTTCAAACATTATACTCTCAATAAGAAGTCCTTCCCCTTTAAAAAACACGTCTCCAGTTTTAGACAAAAAAATAAGTTAGGAAATGAAAATATGTTAAGCAAGGTAAGGAAAATACTGAAACTTACATCGTTCCTGCCACACGTGTGCTAACATGAGTCACATTCGATGGGATAAGCTTTGCAAGCCCAAAATCTGAAATCTTGGGTGTCAAGTCTTTGTCAAGGAGAATATTGCTTGCTTTGATATCTCTGTGAACAATATGTGGTCGTACCTCCTCATGAAGGAAGGCAAGCCCGCGTGCAATACCAATGCAAATTTTAGTCCTTGTTCGCCAATTAAAGTAGATATTGCTTTGACTTCCACCTGAAAGTGAAAAGTTTCTAGCATATTCAGAAGTGGATTGATTAAAAAAAATATCTATTCAGAGTAAGATTCACATCCAGAAAATTGAATGCTGATTATTTTGGTGAAGTAACATATATCAAGGAAAACTTGAAAATATGTATTCTGGAAACTATTCCTGGAAAAGAATTTCCATGATAGAGCAATTTCTCCATGGCACAAAGCACAGGCTCAATGGAATAAGACTAGGACTTCCAAAACAAGAAGAATCTATTTTATTTACCAATGAGAGTTTGTGCGAGGCTATTATTTTCAAGATAGTTGTAGACCAAAATTCTGTGATCTTCTTCCACACAACAGCCATAGAGCTCAACCAAATTGTCATGCTTTATGTCTGAGATCACATTAATCTCTGTCAAGAACTCCTTCACTCCCTGTTTTGATTCAGCCGAAAGAACTTTTATAGCAGCAATCTTCCCATCTTTAAGCCGTCCCTGGAAAATCGCAATAATATTTTTAAGGAGGTGTCAATCATGTGAAGAAGAAAGAAAACAATTAAAAAAAATGTAATTACCATGCCAAATGCTTATATAAAGTGCATGTTAAAATGGTAAAGATGCAATTACCTTATAGACACAACCAAAACCACCCTCCCCAATTTTATTGACTGGAATAAAATCTTCTGTGGCAGTTCTCAATTCTTTGTAAGTGTAAAGCTTTACATTGAGAATGCTTGACAATTCTGTTCAGTAAAAGTGAGAGAGAAAAAAAACTCTAATCAGAATTTATTGTATTTGAAGACTATCTATTCTCAGAAAGTGATTATTTGGAATTAAAAAAATACGAATTGTGAATGTCTGATACTTCTGATGTTTTATTATCAATTGTTGAAAAAGTTTCTGGCTTACCATCATCAGCATCAGGGCTTCCCTTTCTTGGTGATTTCCTCCTACCGAATAAGAAAGAAAAACAAGTCATAACTGAAAGAGACACCAGGGACGCCTTTCTATGTCAAACTGTGAACAATCTCTTCAAATGAAAACACTTCCAAGACCTGCCAACTCAACCAGTGAACATACACATTACTCTTGATGCATAATCAGGCAAAAAGAAATATCAAACAAATTGAAAAGTATGTAAAATTTTGAGCAACAATTCGGATGACTTCAAGGTAAACAAGTCTCAAAAATCAAACGGGATTTGAAAGTAAAGTGTGTCAAGCAAAAAGTCAAAAAGAAATAGCCCCCTTAGTTCCTATTTGGCATGAATTCTTAAACTTAGGGAAATTTGAGTAAAGAGGGAAATGGGTAACTATTGGCTTGTGATGGTATTGAAAGGCAGAATTTGCATCTAACATCCCACATACTGATTGACAGAAAAACTCATTTTTCTAATAATTCAATAGTTAAAATGGAGGTGAGGGATTTGAATCCTAAATATCTTCATTAGAAACACTAAGGTGAACTGTCTATGTGAGAATTTAGTTGAAATACACCCATCTTCTTGTGTCACTGAAACGTCCAATTGATTCCTCGAATTAATTTCAATGAATTAAAAGAAAAGACAAATGAAAAATGTCCACATTCCTTATCAAAGGGGAAAAAAGACAAAACTCTAAAATCTCAGGCTGACCAGGCAAGAAGTGAAATGATCCTGCCCAGAGCAATGTGATCAGAGGTGATGGGATAAATCACATATACTAAACAATTTTAAACCACTGAACGCTTCAAACACAATCAAGATTTTAGAAGTACAGCATAACTGATATTTGAATCATCAGTCCTAATAATTGCATAACATTTTTAACAATCAGCTCAGCAGCCACAATTTTCCTAGAATTCAATTTTTTCCTAACAAACTTTGTTCTGCACTTACCATTAACCAATGGTAATTTGTTTTTACACAATTTTAACATCAAATGGGAAAGTTTTTCAATGTTCTATAAATCATGTTATAAACTTATAATCTCTTTTAGACTTTGATAAATTTTTATTTTTATTTTTTCAATATGCTTCTGCCTGAGAGTTTCTCAAAACTTCCTTTCCTATTAAAGACGGATATTGACCAACATAACAAAGATTTGAATCACAATCAAAAAGCCCACCACTCATGATTCCTAGTATGTTTCAATCTATCGATGTTAAAGCACATACAAAAACTACTATCAATGCAATATGCATTTCTACTGCACGCTGGACAATCAAAATTTTACAGCTCTTAACATAAACATAGTAAAAGATGGAAGAAAAGTAGGACACTCAAGATAGGTAGATGCACCAAAAAGTCATTACAAGTTTTTTTTTTTTTTTTGATAATTACAAGAAATGTATTATGGATCACTCATTATTAAATTATACCCATCTTGGTTTAGAGTTATTATTATAAAATTAACCAAGATTGACTAAAAAATTACTCAAGTATTAAACTCCAAAATGGGTTTTCTTCTTCTTCTTCTAGCTCTTTCATTCCAAGATGGTCTTGAATTTATTTGCCCCTTTACTATGTACCTAAAAATATCAAACTTACTAACATATCAAAATCAAAGGCAACACTAAAACAAAAGCTGAGACAGAAAATTTGAGAGAAATAAAACAGTTTAAATTTGGAAAAGAATCTAACTTTGCAAACAAAATTCAAAATTTTAAAAACCATTTAGCATCCATCTTAGAATTCAGAAACTAGCTTAACAACATGGTCAACCAAGTACAGAAACATTGCAATAACAGAAAGTAAAAGAAACCCAGATGAGAGACTAACCTCAGGAGCTCAGAGAAAGACCGGGTTGTCTTCTTGACAGAGTTGGGAGAGAGAGAGAGAGAAGGATGAGAGGTGCGTAGGTTAAGGGAGTTTGAACTTGAAAAGTGGGGGTTGTGAGAGAGCGTAGGATAAGATAAATAATAAAATGATAACACAGAAGTGCTATTTAAGCCTTGAAAAAGTCCATGAAGGAACGCGGACTCCTTCTAAATTCTCTCTCTCTCTCTCTCTTTCTCTCTCTCTCACAATGAAACTCATACAAGGTCCAATTATGAATGATAAAAAGAATTAAGTTGAAAACTGTAACGTTTGTGAAACAGTGAAGAGAGAGAGATAAATGAAATAAGCAGTTGACGCAAAGTGGCGCGTAAATAAATAAATAAAACTATAAAAGTTTGTACTTTTATTTGTCAAGTTGTCTTGGCTGTTGTTGATGTCAATGACCCAGTCACCTACTCCTCCCAAATTCAGAAACATAAAAAACACCAAGTCACAAATTCACATCGCACGTGCTTTTGTTAGACCTCTTCTGTTCACACACGCATACGTGTGTGTTTATATATATATATATATATATATATGATATATTATTAGTATACTATTGTGTGCTTAGAGCACACATACATTCGCGCATCTTGTATCATCCATCTTATTATGCGTAGGACTCATATGATTATGAAGTCATGTATGAGGAGAAAGGAAGAAGGCAAAAAATTGACGCATACATGTGGAGAATACTTTTAGATTTTGGGTTTCGCTACCTCTTTCTCTTAATTTGATTTATTTATTTATTTATTTTTATATAGGACTTGCTTATAAAGGAAGAAAGTACATCTAAAAACAAATACTATCAATGCAGAAATTCATATATATATATATATATATATATATATATTGGTCTCTCTCAGAAATTCTTAGTTCACATTGGGGTCGAATAAAGTCTGCCTTAAAATATGATAGTGTGTAAAAAGGTACGCACGGATGGTTTAAACTTTGATTGAGAAACACGTGCTTCAAAGAAATCAAAACTCTTGTGGCTGCGGTCAATAGACTAGAACTCTTATATATTTTTTCTATATTGAAAAATTGTCTTCTTTTTTTTTCTCTGAAAATATTATGAAGGATTTGATTTGGCAATAATTGTCAAATTGGCTGATTGCATTAATGGTCGTGGGAAACCAAAAAGTGCAAAAGATTGATCTAATTATGGGAAAAAGTGACGGTCTAAAATATTATTTGAATTCAAATAGTGCTAATTTGACTCAAATAATGCTAAGCCCTGCTAGCTACTGCATTTCCTCGCAAGTGGATACCTGCCGCAATTAAATATTTTCACTTCTTGATAAGTTTCAAACCTTCACCTATTGGCTATTACACCACATAAAGTAACATATTTATATATGTACAAAATAAACATGCAAACCGTTAATTGGTTAATAATACATAGAAGATAAAACAATGTCATAGATGTGTTTTTATGTTTCATATATATATATATATATATATTAATATATATTAACGGTGTACCCAAAAATTATTTATACATGAAACATATGTAATTAATAAGTATTAGTAAATAATATATCAAATTAGAGAATTTGTAAAAAGAACTTATCTAATTCAATTAAATTTTCTTTAGTGTTGGTTTTTTTTTAATCCAAAAAGATTGTAAATTCTAGTTAGTTTAAACTAACAAAGCTCAAAAAAATAGTTAACTATTTAAACCAATAATTGGGTTACACATAAATCATTAATTTAACCTATTTATAACATAGTTTACAGAATTAACAGTTTACATGTATTAATATTATAAGAGATTAAGTATTACATTTAAAACTTCAAAGATTTCATGTTTATAAAGTCAAACATATGGGGTTTTTGTGTACTTTTTCCTGTTTTTAATTTGGTTTTTAGAGTTATAAACGGTGTTAAATTATGTTAGTTTAGACTAATTAGAATTTATAGTAATTTTAGATAAAACAACCCTACATTAAACAATTCTATTTAAATTAAGTAACTTACTTTTAATAGATTTTTTTTTTAAGTCACCAATTACTATCCTGCATGACAAGGTTCAACAAGATATATTTTATATGAAACATATATAATTTATAAGTATTAGAAAAATATTACGTCCACGACACTTTTACAACAAATTTAAAGTAATAGGTTATTATTAACTATCATTAGTGGGCAAAAAATTAATTTCATCGGTAGGTTTAAATTAGAACTAGTAACAATTTACCTTCTAGAATTTTTTGCGAAGACGTAACACTTCTCTAAGTATTCATAGATAAGATATGCAATTAGAGTACTGTGAGGACAAAAGGTCCAGGGCTTGTTCGAGGGCCTCGGGCCTGATCCGAGTGTATTAACTTGTACGAAGAGGGTTTAGTAGTAGTAACGATAGCGAACTTAAAAACTCACAAGCAAACTGTTACAAAAGAGGCTGATGGAAATAGTCCGAGGAGGGGCAACTCCTCGACTAAGTGAAGTGAAGGTCAGATGATACACCATGGTGATAAAAATGATATTCTAGAAGGTCTTGTGGATGAAGATGTGTTCCACAAGGGCACAGAGAGGAAGAACGAAAGAGAAATATCTTAGAGAAAGTTGCTACCACTGCATTAAAGACTCTGCACCAACCTCTCTGGTCACATTAATAAGGAAATGACATTTGAACAGTGGTGATCAGCCTTACAACTATTATTTGAAGACTTCAAGAGGGCGGTGGATGGGATAAGTATCTGGATCAGTGATATGATCCATATGTAGAGGATAGAGGGGAGAAAGAGGATGAAATAAAAGGAAAAGAAAGAAATTCAAGAGGGGGATTGGATAAACAAGAGAGGAAACATTGTATACATCACCACCCATAATGGTAGTTTATTTGTAGAAAAAGGAAAGATAATACAAATTGTCTTTGGCTTACGTCCGAGGAAAAATTCTGTTATTTTAGCAATTTATTGCATGTGACTTAGCAGTTGAGCTAATCATTTTTGTTATCCCACATCCCTATAATCTAGATTTCAAGCCTACTCTTTACAAATTTTATTATATTGGGCTTTTTGGGCATGTTCTCTTCATACTGTTGGGTTTGGGCGCAATTGTGACCTTACAAGTACTTTTTTTTTTAAATTATCTATTTTGAATTTTTTTTTTCTTACTACTTATTATGTTAATATATATTGTATCATATATAAATATTTTGTCTGGATTGTTTTTGCACCCCATTGGTTAACAATTAGTATTTATTTTTTTATGATCAATATTTTATGGATATAAATCAATTCCAATATTTTTTTGAAACATGAAGATTTATACCTCTAAATTTTGTTTCGTGGAGTAAATAAATTTTATTTGAATGGTGATTTTTTTAGAAGGGATTTGAATGGTGATTAATATTACATAAATAAGTGAAAATTTGGTGTTCATTTTTTAATGAAAAAAACTACCAATTCATATAATTTTCTTTCTTTTTCTATTCTCCATGACATCCTTGATCATTAAAAAATTTGGATTTAGCTTTTTAATTATAAGAATTTATTATTTTTTCTTGTCAAGTTTAAATATTATACTTCAATTTTTTTTTTCTTTTAACAATTTGCATTTAATTTTTTAATTATAAAAAATTATTATTTATCCTTGTTTATGATTAAATATTTTGCATTGCATCAGTTAAATTTATTAAAGATTCAATATATTTAAATGTCTTATAGATTCCTCTAATAGTGGTAGAACTCATTATACAAAGAAAATTAGAATTAATACTGTAACTTTATGTTTCAAATATTAAGGGTCCGTTTGGATACAGCTGAAAACTGAAAACTGAAAACACTGTAGCAAAATAATTTTTAAATGTGTGAATAGTGCTGCGGGTCCCATTTTTAATTAAAAAAAGTTGAAAAGTATATGAAAAGTGCACCATTGTGCGGTTATTGTTCGCGCACAGTGGTGAACAGTGCATCATGTCTGTTGTTGAATTCTGTGCGTCAGGGAAAAAAAAAAGAAAAAAAAGTCAGATACGTGAAACGTAGACGCTGCCTCTCTATCCAAACCCACCCTAATGGCCTGTTTGGGAGTTTAGAGAGGGAGGAGAGTAGAGAGGAGTAGAGGGGAGGGGAGTAGTGGGGAGGAGAGTAGAGGAGAATGATTACCCTCAACCTTGTTTGGATGTTTTTATAATTAGTAAGGGGGAAGGAAGTAATTAGCCCTTCCCCTTGTTTTTAACATTGTAATTTTATAAATATAATAAGGGTAAATTAGGTAATTTACTTTATCAATAATTTATATGTGCTCTACTCTCCCTCCAAATCTCTCCAATTTGGGGGAATTAAAAATGAGGGGGTTGGAGGTAGTTGAAACCCCTTCAAACCCCTCCAAACCCCTCCCCCTCCTTTCTTAAAAAACTCCCAAACAAGGTAATTGAATTACTCCCCTTCCCTCTACTCTACTCCCCCTCCTTTTTTAAACATTCAAACAGGCCATAAGTGAGGGTAGTTATTCTAGTAAAAAAAATAAGAATAAAGTTTGGTTACGAAATTGGTTGTAGCCAATGGTTTCAATTCCCATTATAAAAATCAATATTGCTACATATTTTAAAATTTTAATTATTGGATTGCATATTTTATATTCTAACACGAATGTCAAGTTTTGTGCTAATCAGATGTTATTTACTATCCAATCCATAAATTTATTTTTATGTATAATTTTATACTACAAAAACTTGAAATTTAAACACTTGATTGATAATATAACTATTGATCTTCGATCTTCTAGAATTTCTAAAAGTATGGAAGATATAAGAAAAAAATGTTATCTAATAATGGATTTATCAAAATTCACATCCAATAAAAATATATTGGGTGAAGTTATAGTCACTGCCTACAACCAAGTTTGTCATCAAATTTTGTCAAAATAAGCGTGTATGTAGTTATAGGTATAATTATTAAATTATTAAATGATTTAGTTTGCTCTACCTTGCTTGAAGTTAAATGGATTTTGATTAGAATTAAAATGTGACCTTAGGGTTCTTGATTAGCAAAACCTAAAATATTTGATAAACATAGAGTTGACCTCCATCCAATTATTATGGTGTTATTTAATCATTCTTAATTTCTTATAATTAATAATTTATTGAGGTGCCAGCATCGTTCCATATCATATGATTAATGATTCTAATATTTCATAATCAATAGTGTTTTTAAAATTTTCTTAAGATAATTAATTATACTAACCTCCTGGCATGAACTCAAATGATACATACTTAAAAACTCATTCCTTTTGTTTCTATATGCAAGCATAACTTTTTTATAATTATAAAAAAAAAAAAAACTTTTTAAAACTTTAGGGTGGTTTTAAATTAAAACCTCAAATTTTTAGATGTTTCAAATTAAACTCTACGCTTTTAAAAATACTTTAAATCAAGCCATTCACACATTTATGATGACATTTTTAATGGAAATTCATAAACAAAATGATGTTAGTTGGTTATTTTAGCACATGTCTATTATGTGTGGAGATTTTTTTACTCTAAATCAAGTCACATCGTTTTGTTTAAACATTTTTCATTCACGAAATTACTAGCAGTGGGATGAATTGAAATGTTTTTAATAGTGTATTTATAACAGGAAACTTTTGAAAATGTATGTTTAATTTGAAATCAACTCTAAACTATGAGATTCAGGGGGGAAATAGTCGTAAACTATGAGATTTAAAATGTAATTTTTTTATTTATTTTAATGTAAAAATAAAATTCTATTTAAATCTACGAAGTGTTTGCGTATGCATAATTATACATGCACTAAGTTTACACACCAGATGAGCTTAGTCATTGTTCTACAATATCAAATTCACATAAACAAACTCAATAGCCAAAAAAATCTTCAAGATGATTTATAAAACCTAATGTAAATTTCAGAACACATAATTTTTATTTTTAGAAAAATAAGTTTTTTATTTTATTTTTATGGATATTAGAAAAGTAGTTAATTTTACATATTAAACACTCCCCTTCTCTCTCGAGCTAAAGTTTCACTAAAATGTTTTATTTTAGACTTTAATCCATTTGAACTATAAGTCATACTTCTTAATAATTACCTTAGGTTTGGATCAAAGGATAAAATGGGAAAAATAGCATAATTTAAAGTGCTTGAAAATATCAAAATCTATTACTATTCCAAAATTTCAATTGCAATATGGTCATGTTGCGGTATAAGTCTTTAAAATTTGAATCCAGTTTTATCAACCAAAAAAAAGTGAAATTCTTTTCATTTATAAAATTCATAGAGAAATTTAATTATTTAATCATTAATAAATTTCCTATCTATGTTACTTATTAATTACAAGATTAATTACCTTTATTGGAATGAGCACTTTAATAAAGTTACTATTAGGATTAAGGAGATGAACTTAATCATGTATAATTTTAAACCTTTTAAAGGGAGATATTCAAGAATTAAAATAGCTGTTTGATACCATGATAAAATATTTATCTCAAAATTTTAAATTACCAAAAAGAGTAAATTTAGTCACTTAATTAGTTTTTTTTTTCATTAAAACGAAAAAATGGTATTATTTTAACATTGTCACGGACATTATTGTAGACACAACTCCATTGTTAATTAATTATATAATACTATGGAGGACTTATGTTGTATTGGACTTCCCAAGCCACCAACCCAAGTTTGACACACATACCTCAATTATGTAAAGATCTAATCATCAATATGATTCAAGAAGAAAAGGATTATATTTTTCCACAATACTATGGTATCAAATGTAGATTAATCACAGGTTGGAATTCTTAAGCTGACCCAAACATAAAACAAACTTAAACTCTAAACTATGAGATTTCAAATGTAATTTTTTAAAATTTTATTTTAGTGTAAAAATGAAATCCTATTTAAAATCTACAAAAGTGTTTGCGTAATTATAATACTATAGATCGAGGACTAATGTTGTATTGGACTTCCCAAGCCACCAACCCAAGTTTGACACACATACCTCAATTATGCAAGAAAAGGATTATATTTTTCCACAATACTAATAGAATTTCAAATGTAGAATCACAGGCCTAACATAAAACAAACTTAATCTGGGTTGTCATAAATATTTATTCAAGTGGCAATCTGGGTTGTCAATTAATTGACAGTGGCAATTTATTCAAGATCTATTAGTCCAAATAATTTGATGAGCTAGAAATGATGTACACATGCAGAAAAGTTTGATGAAGCTGTTTCTGGCTTTTTTTTCCAATTGGTGCTTAAGAAAAGCAAGGCCTAACATATATATAAATTATAATCTCACAAGTCACAATTTGTCGATAACTAAACGATGTTTTAATCTTTTGTCATTTTTTGTGAAGAGCCATAGACTATTTTGGTGTCTTTGAAAATGCTATAAACTGCATGTGGTAGCTTTTTAAAAGTGGCTGAAGTTTCTCATCAAACATTGATTGTCTAATAGATCTTTGTCCTAAGTACAAACAAATATGACAATCGGCAACAATGGAATCATTTGGCCAAAAACAAATTACCTTTTACAGCCTCTTATAATTTAGGGTCGCTATCAATTTGATCCCTCATTAATTAAGACTTACAATTTACGCCATTAAAGATGACAATGGTGTCAATATTGTCCTCTTGTTTAGCTTCGCCATATTTTCACCATTAATCCGCCCAAAAACAACATCATTATAAATAAATAGATAAAAATTAAAATAAAAGAAATGCAAAGAAGAATCCAAAAGTAACAATTTTTTTTAGCCTTTTTCGATCTCAACAAATTATGAATCCCAAAAGGCTCGATGACTGTTAGGTGGTAGTGATGAATAATAATTTTTTGGTCATCTGTCAACTTCACTTGATCGATATTTGGTTTTTTTGTGTGTGTACGTGTGTAAATCTTGTTATTTTATCACAATCACAATGTATAGTAAATTTAAAAAAAGAAAAAAGAAAAAAAAAAGTCAACATTTCAGTATACCAATCAATGTCATACGTGACTATCAATCCTTAGAATCCAATATTACTTCTCTCTTAACAATATTGTGGTCTACAATTTAATCTTTGCATTTATGTGGATATGTTTTGATTCGGACTTTGGATTTTGAATTTACTGGGCTTGAGATCTTGTGTTCTTTTGTTTGTATTCTACGTTTGTGTCCTTGTGTTCAAAATTTTGTTGGATTTGTGTTCTTGTAAGTTCATTTTAAGATGAACTTGATTTGAATTTATGTGTGTTTTTTTTTAGTTCTGTTTAATTTTTGGGTTAAAATTGATAGATTTTTTTATTTAAAAAAAAAATCTAAGTTAACCTAATATTTTTTTTATTATAATAATCACTAAGGCACTTTGTGTGCTAGTTGAACACTCCATATGTCATGTAGGCACCTTCTGTGAGTGAGATGATGGTAGGAACTAATTAAAAAAATAATAATAATAAATAAGAGCCAAAATAGGAGCTTTAAAAAAATATGGATCAAAATAAGAATTGGTCCAAAATACAAAGATAAAAAAATGTATTTTTACCTTTAATCTACTTTGAAGTTTGAACATTGGGTTTGTGAATTTGATTTTTCCTTTCCAATTGTCAAGGAATAAGCAACTAGGTTAGTTTCCGTCAAAACAAAGTATGTGTTTGGCTCTAGATTAAAAAATCAGTTTATTTTACTGTTCAGTTTATTTTTGCTACTATTCATAACTCCATTATACTTATTGGTACTATTCATGGATCTCACTATACTATTTCAATTTACTTTTACTTTTATTTACAATATCTTTAGCAAAAAAAATTTTAATTTTAACAAAATAAGCGGATCTAAAACAAATTCTAATAAGGTGGTCTTTCTATTTTTTTTTAACGGGAGAAATCAGCTATCAAAGCAATAAATTATTATAATATATATATATATATATATATATTTAAAATAGTTGAAGTGTCCATTTTTCACGGATAAAAAATAATAAAAAATTTATATCATGACCCACCAAAATTAAAGTCTTAGTATTGTAAAAAAGTTGTAATACTTAATTATATCCAATAGAATTTCTCAAATTTACGAGCAACAAGAAAAAGACAGCCAAAATATTCTGATCTCATATTGTTTACCTCTATTCTCTCCCTTTGTAAAATTTGTACGGCTTTGTACTGCGGACCCACGCGGAAGAACGCAAATTAGACGCAGTCATCATCTGGACTCTGGAACGTGTAGCACACGTCATATGCGCGTAGGCACTAGGCATAGGACACTAATCTGTACTATTAGAAGGTAATCCACAAAATACCAACCTCCCTCTCTACGCAAAGGCAGAAGCTATTCAATGGGCTTTATGCTTAGCGAAAAGTCTTGAAGCAGCTTTTATGATTGTGGAAAGTGACTCTAAAGACTGTGTTGACTCATAGCATCATCATGTAAAAATGTTTCCTAGAGAATTAGAGGCATTGGCATTGAAATTTTTAATTTGATTTTGCTTATCTCTTGCTGTCGTGTTATCTTGGTCTCTATGGGGCAAATAAAGCAGCTCACTCTTTAGCTAATCGGTCTTTTTTGAACAATGTTTTTGGGTCTTTTGCGTAAGTTTTGGCCCTCCTTATTTTGAGCTTATAATTAAGGATGAGGTTATTGAATCCTCTTTGTAATTTTGTCGTAGTGAATAAAATTTCATGTTCATCAAAAAATGAACATGTACCTACAATCTTTTGAAATTACAATCAACTCCATTTGGTCATGTAAGAGCAAACACATCAGTCCATGCAAAAATTTCCTCTATTTTACACAAAAAACTCCTTTTAAAATTTTACACATTCACTTTTACAAATTACCCACATCAGTTCATCTATCCTACTCCCTCTATTAATTAAATAATAATTTTTTCACTTTTTTTATTAATTTTCTCAACTAACCCACGCGCGTCTTTATTTCATTTCTTCTTTTCTTCCGTTCTGATTAATTTCTCTCTCTCTCTCTCTGTCTCTCTCTTTCTCTTCATTTCTCACTCTCTCTACCCAGATCATCTCTCTCACTCTCTCTCTACCCAGATCAAAGCTCGATCCGAGCTCCGATCCAGCGGTCCGAGCGCGATCGGAGCTCCGATCCAGCGCTCCGAGCGCGATCGGAGCTCCGATCCAGCGCTCCGAGCGCGATCGCGAGCTCTGATCCAGCGCTCGGAGCGCGATCCGAGCTCCGATCCAGCGCTCCGAGCGCGATCGCGAGCTCCGATCCAGCGCTCCGAGCGCGATCGCGAGCTCCGATCCAGCGCTCCGATCGCCGATCCGAGCTCCGATCCAGCGTCCGCCAGCTCCGATCCACGGCAAGACCCACGAGCTCCGACCAGTCAAGCACCGATCTACAAGTCAAGCACCGATCTGTGGTTGTTTGTGTATGTCTGTGTTTTTTTTTTTTTTTGAGCAAAGTATATCTCTGTATTCTGTGTTGAGAAAATGATGGAGTCTGTTGAGAACGGATCAAAGAGAGAAAAAAAGGAGCGAAGGGAAAATGATAAAATATTGTTTAGCCGAGCTACAGTAACCGTGTATATTTACACGGTACTGTAGCTCGTGGATGAGTTTCCACATTTTTACCCAGTTTTAGATACACTGATGTAGCTCAAAATGTGTAAAATTGAAAAAAAATTGTATTATACATGATTTTAGATACACTGATGTGGATGCTCTAACATTCACCACTTAATTTTTTTTTTTATCAAAATTTAATTATTTTTGTAAGGGGAAAAAAAAAAGACTTTCCTTTGTGTCAAATTCAATGTCATGTTAAACCAAATACTTTATAAAGTATAAACTATGAAAATCTACACCATTTGTTCATATTAATTAAGAACCACTAATGAAACAACTTATATAGTGGGAGGAAAATTTTGATTGGCAACTTTTAAGTTAAATTGACATCATTTTGCTATGGCCCCATGAGTGAATTGTCTTCTTCTCGACATTAAAGAAAGATAGCAGCAATATAATATACAGGGAAGAGAGAACGCTATAGAAAGGGAAATTTTTACCAATTCTCAAATTATATTGCAATAGTGTCAAAATAGACAATCACCAATAGTTTAAAGGTGCTAATTATGTTCTATTTATTTTAATTTTTTAGATTGAAAATGCAAAGGCTATGTATAGAAACACATACAAAAAAGATTTTCAATTTAAATATTGTTGGATTGTGTTGAAGAGCTAACCAAAGTAGAGTATGCCAAAAGAAAGATCGAGAATAGTGTTATCTCAAACTCTATATTCAATAGCTATTGTCGAGACGAATGATGTGCCCTTACTTGATGACACTACTGACTTTGAGAGACCAATAGGTAGGAAGATTGAAAAGGCCAATTGAAAGAAAAAAGTTAGTGAGAAAGATGTTGGGGAATATTTGGCAAAAAAAATGAAATTTATTTAGGAATTATAAGAACAAGAAAAAGAGTGTTTGCATCAAAGTAGAAAGAGTTCGCTTGGAAGGGTTGAGGTATTAGGAGAGAATTCGATTAGAGGAGAAAAGAATTCTAAAGGACGATAAAAGAACTAGTATTGAAAAAGAAAATCTTCATATCCAAAATGTGGTAGATGATGAGAGAATTATGAAGGTGCATACAAGTGGCTTGTCCAGAGTACAAAAACTTTTTTTTTATGTACAACTCCAAGAGGGAATCCTTGCAAGACGGACATCAAGTAAATAGTTTGGTTTAACCCATGTAAATAATGTCTTGGTTAGACCTTATTTTGGTAATAGCTTATTTATAGGTGTTGATGTATTTTGTTATGTTAGAAAAGGGTTGATGTATTTTGTTATAATAGAAAAAGGTTGACACATGTAGATGATGTTTTGTTTCGACCATTTTTGGTAGTAGCTTATAGGTCTTGATGTATTTTGTTATCTTAGAAAAAAGGTTTAGACTCTTATGTTTGATGTACTATCTTCTTGCTCTTTTCTTTTATAATGAAATTCTAAATGTTTGTAGGATTTTTACTCTTATATTATATTTCATGCATTAACTACTTTCTTTCCGTCACCCCCTCCAAAAACAAAACTATAGAATATGTTTTGCTTATGTTTCTTCCATCTATAATGATAATTACTTTCTAATGTTGTCATGAAAGTTATCTCCATGGGTCGCTCTTTGTTTCGCAAATTGCAACTTGATAACTCATATGAGGATGAGATAATTTAACAAGTTGTCATGGATTTGATATCACGACGTAAACGTCATCACTATATTAAATGTAACCATTTGGCAAGCAATGAAAGGCTTATCTTGACGGAAATTTCAGATGAGGAATTCTCTTTTTCTCCATATTCAGTCTAAGGTAGAAGCTTATGATCCTAACTTTATCCAAAAAAGAAATGCTACCAAAAAGCTTGGTTTATCTTCCTTTCAAAAGATTACTGCTGCACTCAAAATTCTTATGCATGGAGTATCGAGTGATTTTATGGATGAATATGTGTGGAATAGAGAAACCATTGCAATACAGAGTTTGAAAATATTTGTTACAACAGTGGTTGATATTTTCTTTAAGGAATATTTGAGGAAGCCAAACAATGAAAACATTGCTAGATTGTTTGCCCATGGTGAAAGGCATGGATTTCTAGGTATGTTAGGTTCAATTGATTGCATACATAATATTAAAAATGTTTAGTTGCATGGAAAGGTCAATCTCGTGGTCATATTCATGAGCCAACTATTATTTTGTAAGCAATGACATTATATGATCTTTAGATATTGCATGCATTTTTTGAGTTACTTGGGTCAAATAATGACATTAATATGTTAAAGCAGTCTTCTATATTTTTTGAGCTCGCAAAAGGACATGCTCCTATGGTTAATTACTCAATCAACTGTAATAACTATACAATAGGATATTACCTTGTCGATAGCATAAATTCAAAGTAGTCAACATTTGTGAAAACAATCCTAGCTCCACAAGGACATAAAAGACAATTATTTGAAAAAGCTCAAGAGGTGTATAGAAAGGATGTTGAGCGTACTTTTGGAGTACTCTAAGCATGATTCGCAAAACCCTTTGCCTTCCTCTCTCTCTCTCTCTCTCTGTTTTCATCTTTTTGGATTTTAGGATCATCAACGATAAAGAGATTTCTCATCCAAAGGACCACAAGCTCCACAAAGACCACAACCTTGTCTTTATCTTTTGTTTCTTTTCCTAACCTAAAAGTACTACATGCTAGTGATGCTACTAGAGCAAGATAACAAAAATGTCAAGTACTACCTCACTTTTTGGTCCATTGTAACTTGTAAGGTTTATTTTTCTTTTTCCTTGATACATTTTTTTGATTAATTCTTTGCACTAAAAATATTATTGTAATTATTTGTTGTTATTAACCTATTATATTAGCTGATTTAGTTTAATATACCCAAGTGGCTTATAAAAAATTAGTTTAGCATAACAGAATGTGTATGTGTACCTTTGTATGTGTACGAAACGTTACTTCTCTGTAAGCCCAATACCCAAGAAGCCCATCACAATAATGCCACGAGTACAGAGCCCAAAATTAGTTGGACCTCAAATCCTAAAGTATCAAGCACGAATACATACTTTATTGGGCCACAAACATGGTCCGGGTGATCCTCGTCACCCCACCGAAAGTCGAGAAGCACTACAAAGCTAGTTACAACATGAATCGCGAAGGTGAAGACCTATTTGGTTGGGGAATGCAATTTCTCGAGGAGATGAGTCCTAGTGAGCTCGGTGAAGCCTAGGGAGTATCGCTGCCGGGCAGTCCATCCAATGGTGGAACCAGTTCCAATGCCACTCTCACCACCTTACACTCCTAACTAAACACCCACTTAAGGGTAATAGTATTGGACCTCTCCTCCCACTCACCATGAAAACAATCATGACCCTTCCACTAGCCCTGGGCTATAAATAAGAGATGCAAATTTGAAAGGGGGGTTGGCGATTTGAGAGTAAACACTGAGAAAAAGGGTGACCATTCAGGAAAAAATAGGGAGAACGATTCTAAGAGGATAGAGAACAAGGGTATTTGGGTTGCCGGATATAGGACCACCCATTGTAGGAAATCCAAAAGCCCACAAAACAAATAGATTGTGAACCCAGATAGGAGTTGGGCCCAACAGCTCCTTTTGGGTACACACAGTATGTATGTATGTATGTGTTTATATATAAGTATTTTATGTTTATATATGTATTTTTTTTTTGAGAAAAAAAAAATATATATATATGTATTTTGTAATGTTAATGTTGATATTGTGAATATGTGATGATTGATACTTATTGCTTAGAAATTTGTTTGTATATGTAAACAGTTGTTGATTGACTAAATATTCATGTGTTCTTATTTGTTTTTAGGTATATAAATAAAAAGGGTAATAAGAGGAAAGGAAATAAGGAAAAAGATCCCACTTGGGATCATTGTGTACATATTAATGATGATAAGACAAGTAGTCTTAGCTTAAATGTAATTATTACTCAAATGAATATTCAAGTGGAGTTATAAGAATGAAAAATCACCCAGCACATACTTATAAGGATGTTAAACCATGCTTGAAGTTGTCAGATTATGTTAAAAATTATTTTGCCAAGCTTTTGGAAAATATTAGAAGAAAGAACTGAGCAACTTGGTGATGATTTTGATGTTGAATGTCTTCAAGAAGAAGAATTACAAAAGATTGGTGGTGATAATACAAAAAAGGGAACTATGGATGCATATTAACTATTTAAAAGGAAAATTAAATCCTAAACAAGTAACTTTACCTTTCTTCGTGAAAGATCATACTACAACATGTTTTGTAGATTTTTTTTATACTCATGCTATACATTTTCATTTATTTTAGAACCCTTTGTTATAAAAAAGAAAAAAAAAAATGATGGATTCAGTAGCTAATTATGGCAAGGGATTGAAACTCCCTACTTATCATGAAACAATGGAGATTTTCTTGAAAAAAGAGGTGGAAAATATGTTCATAAAAAAAAAAGAGGTGGAAATAATGTACTTCACATTTGATAAGTATAAAAATGAATGGAAAAGAGCAAGTTGCATCTTGATGTCAGATGGATGGACTGATAATAAAGAGAGATCTATTACAAACTTCCTTGTCAATAGTTCAAAGGGAACAATTTTTCTTAAATCTATTGATACATCTGATATTTCCAAGAATGCTGAAAACTTATTTCAATTGATTAGTTCTTTGGTGCAAGAAATTGGAGAGGAGAATGTTGTACAAGTAGTGACAGATAGTGCTTCTACTTAGCTGGTGAAAAATTAATGCAAAAAATATATAAATTCCT
Organism: Castanea sativa; assembly: GCF_040712315.1. Classification (NCBI taxonomy): domain Eukaryota; kingdom Viridiplantae; phylum Streptophyta; class Magnoliopsida; order Fagales; family Fagaceae; genus Castanea; species Castanea sativa. The sequence continues at coordinate 14,423,443 of NC_134023.1, forward strand.
TTGGAATCCTTGTGCTTCCCATTGTAGTAAGGTCTATGTTTGCATCTGAGGAATGGGCTAAGAGTCCCTTGCAAAGAAAAGTTTTGGCATTAATGTCCAATTTATTATTTTGAGTGATCCAAAGTTTTGGCCTACTATTAAATTTTGATTGAAATGTGCGATCCCTTTAGTAAAATTTTTAATGCTTTTAGATGCCTAGATGGTGATGCAAAACCAGCAATGTGCTACATGTATGAAGCTATGTATAGAGCAAAAGAGCAAATCCGATGCAAAACCAACAATGTGCTACATATATGAAGCTATATATAAAGCAAAAGAGCAAATCCGGAAATTTTTTAATGATGCACAAAGGAGATATGGACCTATATTGAGAATTATTGAAATTTGATGGGTGCTTCAACTTCATAGGCCTATACAAGTAGTAGCATATTATCTCAATCCTAAGTAAATTTATTATTTGAATTTTTATATATTTTAATCTTAATCTTTATTTTTTGTATGCATATTTATTTATAAGATATAAAATTGTGATAAGTATTATTATGATTCCAACTTTGTTGCAAGTAAAGAAGTGAGACTTGGACTTTATGAAGTGATTGAAAGGATGTGTCCCACTGTTGGAAAATAGCATAGAGTAAATAAGAAATTGATATTTTTATGTTCACTTGAAGATGCTATTAAAAGTGGTAAAAATCCTGAGTCCCACATAGGAAAGGAAATAGATAATATATGAGTTTATATGCTCATGAGTTGGACATTAGGTTGGGCTTTTGGCATATGTGGACTGGGCCTACTTGTCCAAATAATAATATTTTATTATTTTATTTTTTGAGTCAGTTAGTCTATGCACAACAGTTATTACTGAAACAAAGTGCATGTTCAGTAACGTATAATTTATAGATAGTCTCTCATTCATAAAAAGTACTTTTTAGAGAAAACTCTCCAGTGAGAATATTTTTGTGCATTCATTTTGTGTCACAGAGATAGCAAGAGACATTGAGTAGTTCGCAGAGCACGATCTTGTGTGCTTCGTTTTCGTGTCGTAAATTATTTTATCTTGGGAGGCAGACGTCCATGAGTCTCAAAGCACCACAGTGATTGTGTGAAGGGCGAAATCTGCTTTAAGGAGATTGTGTCAAACACAAAACTTGATCTAAATTGTTCATCCTTCACACATTTGGTCTGTGAATTTTTAATTATTTGCAGATTTCTCTTTATATATATATTTAATATTTGTTTGTTACTGTTGCCTTGTACATCTATTTATGTTATTGCTTTTTTTTAGATCTGTGTTTTGTTCCTTTTGCTTTATCACAAAAATAAATTATTGAAATATACCCAACAGTCTTAAAGCAGATTTAATATTTTTTTTTAATTTATTTTTGTAATTTAACGGTGAAAGGAATTTGTGTTTGTTGTAAAACACTAAATCGGTAACAATCAATACACTGTGCAAAACTTAGAAAACTGGTTTGTCTTTATCGTATACTTGGACTTTTTGATAACTTGGATTATGTGCTTGATTGAAATTGGTATAGTTTTTCCCTTCTTCCTTTTTATGTATTATTTTTATAGATCCAAGAAATTTGAATGTCAAAAAGAAAAGTAAAGGAAAAGTTATTGAAGTTGAATAACTAGAAGAGATAATGAATGTTGGAGATGATGAAGAAGATGTAGACGATAAATTCATTGACTTGGACTATGCAGAAGATTTTGATTGGGCAATGAGGAATATAATTAGGAAAAAAAATTATTTTGACTAATATAATATGTAATGACTTTAAGCTTTAATGAATTTGGATATGGATGTTACAAATATATTTTCATTTGGTTAGCTTGGTCAAATACTATTGCATAAGTGATAATTAAAGTAGACATTATTTGCATATGTTTCAATTTTATAATAAACATACCATATATGTGTGTATAATTTTCTATAAATTTTATATAGTGTTTGTGTATCTTACGATACATGATACGATACGATATATGATACATAAAAATGAAAATCAATTCACAATACAATTCACGATTTGACAACACTATAACATGATTGTTGAAGATGAGAGGGCTGAAAATGAAGCGGTAGACTTCAATTATGAATAAATTGATGAAGTGGATAATCCTCTTGTACAAGTGTCACACAAGCATGCAAATGGATTTATGGTGTTCATCCAAAGTCATGAACACATTAGAGACCAAGAAATTCATTCTCACCTCCTATCAAACCTTGTCTATCATTTCTGACAATTACAAGGTTAGTCGTAAGAACTTGAGTGTGTGAGTTATGCATGTGGGTTTTTATTGTAATTTGATATGAGTTATTTTTGTGAATTATTTGTGGACTACATTGGTAGTTTAGTTCAACTGAAACTACTTCAAATTGACAAGGTGAATTTTACGTTGCATTTATTATATGTTTGCATTTTGATGAGTTTTAATAGGTTCATAGTGTAGTATATGCTTTATATAAATAGTTTTTGAAAACTTGAAAGTTTAGTTCAACTGGAGTAGATATGAGTTTCTATTGCATCTATCATAATATATATTCAAAGAACATATGTGATTATTGAGAAATTTTCAGATGCTCTTAGCGTGAGGTCCACATGTCAGTGAGAGAAATGTTTCATATGCTGAGCACACAAGATACATTCATGATAGTTGAAGGGAAAAAAATTCCAAAAAATAGTTGTCATGACAAACATGGATTTCCAAAAATATGATTGTTCAATTAAAAAAAAAATCCTTATTAAAGAAAGTTGGATTTTAAAAAATATGCTTGCCACATTTAGATGATCAACTATAAATTCCGTTGGAAAGAAAGAATAAAGAAAAGGTAAAGAAAGAATAAAAAAATGGAATAAAGAAAGAATATATAAATGAAGTAGCAAAATAGTAGAACTTTTTGTTGAAATAAAAAATGCAAGCTCGAAGAAGGTTCAGCAATGGCGGAAAGCATGAAGAGACGTGAAGGCATGCAGAGAGAGAATGAACATTCTGGAGCTTTGAGAAAAATGATTTCGTGTGTATTATAAATATCTGACTCTGTTTCTTTATATATAACAAAAACAGAGTAACCAATTTGACCAAGAATATTCAATCCCAAGTCAGCCAACACAAACATGACAAGTGGCATGTAGCTTAACATTCTATTTACAAACTACAATATAAAACTACTAAACTAAACTAATATCTATATGCAGTGATAGCTAGCTACAAGACTCACAGATATCTACAAGACTACAAGAAGACTCAAATATCTACAAGAATATCTACAAGATATTTAATACTCCCCCTCAAGATGAACCGTATATGTTAATTAGGTTCATCTTGGAAAGCAAGTGAGAAAACTGTTTCTGGCCTAAAGCTTTAGTAAAGAAATCTGCAACCTGGTGCCGTGTAGGAACATGAAAGGTTTTAATAACTCCACCTTCAATCTTTTCTCGAATGAAATGGCAATCTATCTCAATATGCTTCGTTCGTTCATGATACACAGGATTGGCAGCAATATAGAGGGCTGCTTTACTGTCACAATAGAGAAAGGCAGGTTGAGTGTGATTTAAACCAAATGTTTTGATAAATGCAATGAGCCAAACCACCTCACTAGTGACTGTTGCCATTGACCTATACTCTGATTCAGCAGATGATCTTGACACTACCTGCTGCTTTTTACTCTTCAAAGAAATCAGTGAATCTCCTAAAAACACACAAAACCCTGTGATTGATCTTCTGGTGTCAGGGCAGGTTGCCCAATCAGCATCACAATAGGACTTCAACTGCAATTCTGATCTTGCAGACAAGAACAGCCCTTGACCTGGTGTTTTCTTCAAATACTTGAGTATTTTATAAGCAGCTTGAAGATGAGGTGCTTTGGGTGAGCTCATAAATTGACTCAATTTATGGACTGAATAGCAAATGTCAGGTCTAGTTAGTGTCAAATAGAGAAGTCTCCCTATTAACCTTCTATACAATGAAGCATTAGGGATTGCCTGACCAACTAAACTGCTGAACTTGGCTGATTGGTCCATAGGAGTGTTGGAAGGCTTACAAGCTAACATACCAGCATCAAATAGCAACTCAAGAGTGTATTTTCTTTGACATAAGGAGATTCCATTTGAAGTTCTTGCTACCTCAAGACCTAGGAAATACTTCAAGGTTCCCAAATCTTTGAGCTTAAACTTACTGTCTAGAAATTGCTTAAACACATTCACAGCTTCCACATCATTACTGGCAATAAGAATATCATCAACATAAACAAGTATGATGATCATAGAACCTCCCTTAATCCTGGTAAAAACAGAGTAATCTGCCTTGGATTGAACAAAACCTTGATCCACAATTGTAGAAGATAACTTTGCAAACCATTGTCTACTTGCTTGTTTAAGTCCATAAAGAGACTTTGTAAGTCTACAAACCTTCCCCTTGCTGCCGAAACCAAGTGGAGGAAGCATGTAAACCTCCTCATGTAAGTCCCCATGTAGGAATGCATTGTTGACATCTAATCGAGTGAGATGCCAACCATGAACAACAGCAAGAGCCAAAAGAGTTCTGACAGTAACAAACTTGACCACAGGAGAAAAGGTCTCATAAAAGTCTATACCCTCAGTTTGTGTAAAACCTTTGGCCACTAATCTAGCCTTATACCTCTCTACAGAACCATCAGCTTTCAACTTGATTTTATAAACCCATTTACAGCCAATTGGCACCTTACCAGGAGGAAGTTTGCACATAACCCAAGTATGGTTAGCCTGAAGTGCATCAATCTCAGCTTTCATAGCTTCAAGCCATTGAGGATCAAGCAAAGCTTGAGCATAAGAATCAAGTTCCTTAGCAATAGTTAAAGCTAGGGCAAAGGATTTATGAGAAGAAGAAAGTTTGGCATAGGAAAGAGTTGAAGCAAGAGGGTAAAGAATACCTGTATCACCAGAAGCAGTGGAATCATCTGATTGAGGAAGTGAAACTGAGGTAGACACATGTGCAGAAGCCAAGTTGCAATGATAGTCTTGAAGATAACTAGGAGTTTTCCTTAATCTAGTGGACTGCCTAACAGATTGCTGCCTAATAGGTTGAATAAGAGGAGGAACATCACAAGCTGAATTAGAAGAGGTAGAAATAGGGTGAACAAGGTTAGGAAATTCATCAGGTGGAACAGCCAGATCTGAAGATAAGGAAGGTGTGAATTCTGCAATAGGAAAAGAGGGACTAGACTCTGGAATAACAGGTTAAGCAGGAAACATGGAAGGGCAGGAATGCAAAGAAGCTGACTTAGGATGTGACAACCAATGTTTAAAAGGAAAAACAGTTTCTTGAAGACAACATCTCTAGAGACAAAACAAGATTTAGTAGCTAAATCATAGACCTTATAGCCCTTAGTACCAAAAGGATAACCAAGGAATATACAAGGCTTAGCCCTAGCATCAAACTTTTTTCTATCTCTAGATAAGGTTGACACAAAACACAAACAACCAAAAATTCTTAAATGACCATAGGAAGGTGAATGCCCTAACAGTTTTTCATAAGGAGTGAGATTTTGAAGAAGTGGACTAGGTGTTCTATTAATCAAATAAGTGGCAGTGAGAACACAATCACTCAAGAATTTGAGAGGCAAATTAGCTTGAAATCTCAAAGCTCTAGCCACAGTAAGAAGATGTTGGTGTTTCCTCTCAACAACTGAATTTTGTTGAGGTATTTCCACACAAGACAGTTGGTGTATAATTCCTTTAGAATCATAAAAGGAATTCAAGCAAATTCAGGTCCATTATCTGATCTAATGACCTTTATAGGAAGTTTAAATTGAGTAAGAATGAGATTATAAAAGGATTGAATCAAGGATGAAGCCTCTGACTTGTATTTCATCAGAAACACCCAAGTGCACCTACTATAGTCATCCACTAAGGTAAGAAAATACCTAGAACCATTTAGGGAAGGTGTGGAGTAAGGGCCCCAGATATCAACATGTATTAAATCAAAACATGCAGATGAATGAGAAGTAGAAATAGGAAAAGACAATCTATTTTGCTTAGCTAATGGACAAATAGAACAATCAAAGTTCTTATTATTGCAAGAAATGATGGTAGGTACAACAGATTGTAACAAATCAAGTCTTTTGGCAGAGGGATGACCTAATCTACAATGCCATAGACTAGTAGTATCAAAAAAATTCACATCACAAGAATTAAGAGTTGTTACAGTAGCTGTTACAGTAGGAAAACAAGGTGAAAGCTTGGAAAGAGCATTGGAAACACATGATGGCAAACTATCTGGCAAGCTGCTTTGCAATGTGTATAATCCACCTTGATTTCTACCCAACCCAATCATCTTCCAAAGCTGTAAGTCCTGAATGAAACAGTATTGTGAAAGAAAAATGCAACAACAAGAAAGATGTTGGGTCAGTTTACTAATGGAAATCAGATTAAAGGAAAAACTAGGAATGCAAAGCACATTGTCAAGAACTAAGGTAGAAGATAGTTGCACAGTGCCAATATGTGTAACTTTTGCCATGTCACCATTAGGAAGTCTAACAGAAATTTGTACAACATAAATAATGGAAGTGAAAAGGGCTAAAGAAGAATCATATGATCAGTGGCTACACTGTCAAGAATCCAATTAGTGGACTGAATATGAGAAGTACTGATGGAAGAAGAAAAAACTGAATATTCAAGAGAGGGAACAGACCATATACCTGATATCTCATGTCCTTGAAGATCAAATGAAGGCTAAGTGATGATATTTGCAACCTGATGGGTATCTGCAACTCCCTCAGAAGGTCCTTGAGTACCAAAATGGCAGTTGGAGTTTAACAAACTAAGTAACTACTGATATTCTGACTTAGTAAGGCTAACACCTCCACTTGCATCATCTTCAGGAGCAATTACATTGTTGGCAAAAGGTGGTAAAGTAGCTGCAACCTGACCTTTAGTGGACTTGAACTTATAGCCAGGAGGGTATCCATGCAACTTATAGCATTTGTCAACCACATGACCCATTGCACCACTGTGAGTACATTGTGGCCTACCCTTCTTGAAGTTCTTGACATTCTTTGCTGCTAATGCTGATGCCAAAGCAGTTGCTGTGTCAAGCTGCATTTTCTTGGTAGCACCAACCTTCCTTTGCTTCTCATCTTGAAGTATAAGAGAAAACACCTTGCTCAAGGGAGGCACAGGATCCATAATCAGAATCTGTCCTCTGACAGCTGCATAAGTCTCATTCAACCCCATCAGAAAAGACATAGTACACTCCTCCATTTGATGACCACAGATACATGTCCTATAATTGGAAAATTCATCCCAAAGTCCCTTAAATTTGGTGTAATATGCATTGATGGTTAAATTGTCTTGAGTCAAAGAACTGATCCCCTTTCTTAACTCAAAGATCCTAGGGCCATTGCTTTGTCCAAATATGAACTGTAAGTCAATCCACACATCTCTGGCAGTCTTGAAATAGACTCTGCTTGGTTGTAAATCCTTGGAGACAGAATTAAACAGCCAAGCCAAGACTGTGCTGTTACATTTACACCAAGCTCTGTAATAGGGATGATCAACAGATTGAGGTTTGGGAATAGAACCATCAATGAATCCTAGTTTGGTCTTGGCATCTAGAGAAATGAGGATTGCCCTACTCCAGGTGCTATAATTCTCCTCAATGAGAGGTTGAACCACCAATGAAATACCAGGATTATCACCATTGGATAGAAAATAGGGGCTAAAGGAATTTTCCCAAGGCTGAACAGTGGGAGCAATAGCACTGGAACTACTTTCAATCATACTTAGTGCAATGTTTATCAAGAAAAAGATGAAACTTGATTGAAGATTCAGAGTCCCAAACAGGATTTAGCAAACGAAAAATCAAGACTTGTCCTTTTAGAGAAAAATCTTCAAGGAACAAGTAATGAACACTGTGATACAATGTAATGTCAGATCAAATCAAGATTCAATTTACAATCTTGATGAACTCACTGCAAATTGGGAATTGAAGCCCTAAGATTGAAAGAAATTAATTTCCAATTATGAAGAGGGGAATCTAGATTTCAATATGCTAAAGAAATCAAGATCTAGAAGATGAACTTAGTGCAAGAATCAATCAGAAACACAATGAAGAAAATTTCTAATTGATCTGAAAGAAGCACCAAGAAATCAAAAGAAAACGAAATTGAACTAGGAAGAATCAGAGAATACTAGACTTGAACGATTCTCTGAGCTAGTTCAAAGCTCTGATACCATGTTGAAATAAAAAATGCAAGCTCGAAGAAGGTTTAGCAATGGCGGAAAGCATGCAGAGACGTGAAGGCATGCAGAGAGAAAGAATGAACATTCTGGAGCTTTGAGAAAAATGATTTCGTGTGTATTATAAATATCTGACTCTGTTTCTTTATATATAACAGAAACAAAGTAACCAATTTGACCAAGAATATTCAATCCCAAGTCAGCCAACACAAACATGACAAGTGGCATGTAGCTTAACATTCTATTTACAAACTACAATATAAAACTACTAAACTAAACTAATATCTATATGCTGTGACAGATAGCTACAAGACTCACAGATATCTACAAGACTACAAGAAGATTCAAATATCTACAAGAATATCTACAAGATATTTAATACTTTTGATGTTGAGTGTATTGTAAAGTGAGGTGTTAAAATAAATAAAATAGTTTTAAGTTGCTAAAAGTTAATTTTTGTAGCATTGTGATTGCTTGAAGCATGTATAAATGCAACTTAATTGATTTAGTGTTTTTTCTTTATGTCACTTTATTGTAACTAGTCACTCTCTAGTGACAAAAATATAAACTTTTAGCCAAAAATTTTTATAATTAAACAAGAATGAGAGTTATGCTTATATATTAGTATGACTTTATATTTTGTAGTTGATTTTTTATTTTATTTTGTTATTTTTTATGTTACAATGTGAAATTTGCAAATTTATTTGTTTATTAATATAACTGTGTTTTGTATTTAAAGGATTAATTATAATTATAATATTAATTTGTTTATCTATGCTATATTATTTTGATTTGTCTAATATAAGTTGCGAAAATATGTTTAAAATTTAAAATTTCTTTATATTTATTTAGTTAATATGTTAATTTTTACTAATTTATCTAAAATATAACTTAGTTATAGTTATTTGGGTGTTTGATTTTAAATTTTCTCAATTGAATTCAACCACATGATTGTGCTGTTGTTAAAAATATTGGGCCAAACTAAACCCAAATAGGATATGCCCAGTAGTGGACCAAGCCCAACCCATTGTCAAAAAATTGTGTTCATTGCGAAAGAGTTATATATCTTGACTTCGTACGTACTTTTTGGTTATCTATATAAATGGGGAAACTTTTTCTGCAAATGATAGAATTTTTACCAACGTGTGGTGTTATAGAGAACGGCATACAGACAGAGAAATATCTTTCCCTCTTTCTTATCAAATTCATTAAAGCATTCAGGTTGTGGATTGTGTTTTGTTTTTGTAAAAAAACACCATTGTTCAAGTCTAAATTCATGGAAACATTCTTTTTAAACAGTTATCAATAAAATAAAAATAGTGTTAACATTTTTAATGACAATTAAATTCATGTGATTTACCTTTTTCTTTTTGAAAAATAATTACAACATGTTGCTAACTCCGAAACTCGAACTCTTTCTCTCCTAAACCTAAGCACTTTGTATATAGAGATGTGCTAATTTAGCTACAAGACCTTTGATAATAATGTGATTTACTAGTAAATGTAATTAGGTAGTTAAATCTAAACGAGAAATTTGAGGTACAATGTCTAAGAAACTATACCTAAGTTTTATCTCACAACTATTTATTTGTATCTTCATTGAATTATCAATTTATTATAAAACGATCTATCAAATTTTGATCTTGACGTAAGAAACTTTTATATATATATATATATCTTTTGCTTTTGTTTTTACTTTTTGATTGTCTAATATTAAAATACTAGAATAATGCTCCGTTTTTTTATGAATTTTTTTTCTTCACATAATGTGATATTTTGGTGCACCAAAAAACACAGTCAATGGAAGACATTTTTCTTTTTTTTGGTTGGTAACAGTACATACTCAACTGACCACCACAAAAATTAATTCCACGACACAAAAATCTCTTCCAACTGTGACTTCTCTCTTTTCGCCCTTATTTCATTATTTGGAAGACAAAAAATAAATAATTCTTCAATTATTATTTTCATAAGACTAAACAATGGCGGCTCTAGAAATTTTATCTAGGTGGTCATTATAAAACTTAAGTTATACAAAATCTAATAAAAAAAGAATTTCATATATTGAGAGAGAAAAAAAAAAACACACATAAATACATAAAGTCTTACAATTTCCTTCTATGAGTTTTCTTATTTTGAAATCGTTGCATGATAGTTTCATTATCAATATTGCTCAGTACACCTCTTTCAAAATGTGGTCCAATAAAATTTTTCTTGAACTTTTCCTTTTTGTTTGTAAGGACCTAATATATTGTTTAAGAGACTAAAGTTTAAAAACAAAATTTGGCTACAATCAGGGCTGACTCAAGATATTGTGGGGCCTAAGGCGACAACTTTAAGTGAGATCTATTCTTATACTTTGAATATTAATTGAATATTTACTTAACTTTTTGGTTTTTTTCATTTAAAATCTATATTTAAAAAAAAAATTACAAATAAAAACAAATCCATCACATTACTCAATGACTATACAACTAAAAAAAGCACTATTTATTGAATAAAGTAACTAAATACTAAAAAATATGATTGAAAAGTTTAATAAAATTATATATTTAATATTTCTAAATAGAATTTGAGTATAAATTTATTTACTTGTGTAAGATTAATGAGTTCTTTTAACATTTATATGTGAGAGATTAAATGATTGACCCATCCAATGAAAATATTTTTCTTTTAATTGGTTTTTCTTTGATAAAAAATTATTTTTTATTTATTGGTGAATATTTAGGACTTAATTAATACTTCTATTGATACAAAAAAATCTCTATTAGTAAAAATTTAGGGATCTTTTTTCATTGGGGGCCTTAGGCGGTAGCATATTTGGCTCAATGGTTGAGCCGACACTGGCTACAATCTTAGTTGTAGCCTAAGGCTGCAACTCTCACTAAACAAATTAATATGACTACATATTTTGAAAATCTAACCGTTGAATTGCATGTTCTTTATATTTTTAAAACACATATCAAATTTCATGCTAGCCGGATGTTATTTACTATCCAATTCATAAACTTATTTTTTATTTATAATTTTATATTAAAAAAATTTGAAATTTATACATTTTTTTAGGTAGTTTCAGCCTATGACGTTCACTATTGATAATAGTCCTTTATTATCAGACTAAGATGTCAAGACATTATTCAGTTTTTGGTATAAGAGGAGATTGAACCCCAGATCTCTTATTCAACTATCAAAGACTTTATCAGTTGAACTAATTGGAACCCACAACATTTTATTGATGACATAACTATTGGTCATTAATTTTATTGAAATTTTGCAAGCATGGGGGATATGAGAAGAAAATGCAATCTAATGGTTAATTTGTCAAAATTTACATCCATTAAAAAAATATTTAGTAGAGTTGTAGTCTTAGTATACAACCAAATTTGTTTTCAAATTTTGTCCAAAGTTTAATTATGTTGGACCTAAAAAAATTTAAGTTAGTTACAATTTTATTTTAAAGGTCAAAAAAATCATAAAATTTTAAAATTTATTATAATAAATATTTTTTTCACAGGTCAACATGGAGTTGCCCTTGGGACCAAAGTACTTTTTTTTACCCTTAAAAGTTTGGTTTATTTATTTTGGCTCTTTATGATTTTAAAATTTTATTTTGGTCACTCACTTTTGATTCTTTTTATATAGACCTTGCCTTCACTTCTTCTAGTAACCTAATCATTAAATGCCCTTTATTCTTAATTATTTCATGAAGATTAACTCTAAAATGGTGTGGAGTGGAGGAATTTCATTGTTGTATGTAGGAAAATATATTATGAATAGTAACTACTAATGAAAATGAATGGTAGGGCCAATATAAAGACAAAATCAGCCATAAAGGCTGAAAAAAAGATTTTGAAATATAAATTTACAAAATGAAAACAACCCTAAACTTTAAGGGCAAAAATATACTTATAAATACAATAGAATTTAAAAGTTTGGATTAACTCCATTGTGGGGACTAAAAAGACTTAAGTAAGTATTTGGGCCACGGGCTTTGTTGATGGGCGCTAGTTTGTTTTAGACTAAAAGCCTCTTAGAACTGTAGCTCGGCCCATGAGTCGAGAGTCCGAGGATTCGTCCGAGGACGAATATCTCCTCGGATAGACCCACGATGACCCTGGGATTCGCCAAAAAGATCAAGGCAGAGTTCCGGAAAAACCGTTGGTTAAGAGGGGGATTTAAGCATCCTCTAGACGCAACGGTGTGAGGGAAATATCTTAGAAAAAAGGCTGCTACCTCCACATTAAAGACCCTGCACCTACCTCCCTGGCCGCATTAATGGGGGAGTGACCCCTGGATAGTAGAAGTCAACCTTCTTGCTATAATTTAAAGACTTCCAGAGGGTGGTGGATGGGACAGGTGTCTAATAGGGTGATTTGTGTGACACGTGGATAAAGAGGGAAGAAGAAGAAGTATTTAAGGAGGAAAGAGGGCAAAGAAAAGGAAGAGACATTTATTAAGAACTGTGACCTTTGAGGAAAAAAAGATAAATAATATATAATTTGTCCTCGGCTTACGTCCGAGGAGGTTTATTTTGCCCCGTTTGTCTTTTATTTGCAAACACTGTAATATTTTAGCATGTTCATTAAGTTTCAAACATCACTAAACTAGATTGCGAGCCCGCACTCTACAAATTTCATTGTTTAAGGCTCATTGGGCCTGAGCCCACGTGTGTTTTTGGGTCCAGGCGCAATCGTGCACTTACAATTGGTGCCGTCTGTGGGAAATCTAGCGTGGGAAAACTCGAACACCATGGCAGGCTTAGGCTCACACCATGCAGAATCTCAGGGATCGCAATCTGAGGGTCTTTTCGAGCGTCTTGAGCGTCGGAGGGATCGAGAGGGTAGCGTTCACACCGAGTATCCTAGAACGAGTCATACTCACAGTGGAGGGGACAGTACCGCCCATGAAGATGGTGCTAAAGCCATGCAGAAGGAGATCGATCACCTTAAGAAGAAGCTGCATCGCGTCAGGCGGAGGCGTGCTTCACCCTCATCCAGTACCTCTTCCGAAAAATCCCGGGGAAGTAGTTACAGTTCGAGGTCATGGTCGCCCCCCAGCAGAACATCCTCTTGCGAAGAGGATGGCCTATCAGGTCATAGGAGCAGGAAGCTCCCCTCCAGGGGCTTGAGGAACGATGCCATGAGCCAGGCATTGCACCAACTCTCCAAATCGCCATTCTCACGCAGGATTGAGAATGGGAGGCTCCCTAGGAGGTTCACCCAACCCACCTTCACCATTTATAACGGCCGGACCGACCCGGTAGAACATGTGAGCCACTTTAACCAGAGAATGGCTGTGCATTCTCACAATGAGACCTTGATGTGCAAAGTCTTCCCTTCTAGCTTGGGGCCTGTTGCTATGAGGTGGTTCAACGGTCTCAGATTAGGGTCTATAGGTTCGTTCGGAGAACTGACTAGAGCATTCGCGTCACAGTTTATTACATGCAGCAGAGTTCCTCGACCGTTGGACTCGCTGTTATCTATGGCTATGAAGGAGGGCGAGACGTTGAAAGCATACTCCGACAGGTATTGGGAGATGTTTAACGAGATAGACGGTGATTTTGATGAGGTGGCGATCAATACTTTTAAAGTAGGTCTTCCAACTGATCATGACTTGAAGAAGTCCCTGACCAAGAAACCCGTACGGAGTGTACGCCACCTCATGGACCGTATTGACGAATACAAAAGGGTCGAGGAAGACCAACAGCAGGGGAAGGGTAAGGCGAAGGTTATCCCGCAGGAGAGAAGGGATTTCAGGTCGGACAGATATCACAACAACAAGTCGAGAAGAGATTACTCCAGTCAGTCTGGCTCGGCGGCACCTCGAGCCGTTAATCCTATTCGAAGGAACCGGTGCATCAGCTACTAGAGAAGGTCCGTAAGGAACCCTACTTCAGATGGCCCAGTAAGATGGCGGGGGATCCTGCCAGGAGGAATCAGAATCTCTTTTGTCAGTACCATTAAGACATGGGTCATACTACCGAGAACTGCCGAACCCTCTGGAACCACTTGGAGCAGCTCGTCAGTGAAGGAAAATTAAAGCAGCACCTGTACCAACCTAGCGGACAGGGCAGTTAGTCTGGCTCGAATAATTAGAGGAATAATTCATCTCGGCCTCCTTTGGGAACGATCAACGTTATCTTCGCTGCGCCTGGCAAGACTGGCTCATGTCCCACCAGGGTGATGGCAGTTTCACACTCCCAAGCCGAGGGGTGGGGCTCCAAGCCCAAGAGATCGAAGTTGAATGTGCCTGTCTTGGGATTTTCAGAGGAAGATAAGGCTGGAACCATCCAACCCCATGACGACGCCCTAGTGGTCACCCTGAGGATAGGGAATTATGATGTAAAAAGGGTAATGATTGATCAAGGCAACGGCGCGGATATCATGTATCCTAACTTGTTCAAGGGGTTGAAGTTGAAATTGGAGGACCTCACCCCTTACGACTCACCGTTGATAAGTTTTGAGGGGAAGGCCGTTATACCAAAGGGACAAATTCGGTTGCCAGTGCAATCTGGCTCGGAGACGGTTGAGGTTGATTTTATTGTAGTCGATGCATACTCCCCATATACAACCATCCTTACTCGGCCCTGGCTGCACGCTCTGAGGGCCGTTTCCTCCACCTTGCATGTTAAGGTGAAGTTCCCTTCGGGGGAGTGCATTGAAGAGATTCTCGGCAGCCAACTGGTGGCCAGGCAATGCATATCGGCTGCAGTGTTGCATTAGACTGAAGCGCAGTCCTCGACCTCGGCTGTGAAAGACCTATAGCAATTAACGACTCTGGATGCGCCTGACGTGGTGACAGTAGAGGAGGCCGTATGCGAAGACCTTGAGAAGTATTTGATATCCGATGATCTCGAAAGGTTCTTCCAGGTTGGGATATGTTTACCACACCAGGAGAAGATGGACTTAGTGGAGTTTCTAAAGAACAACATCGATGTTTTTGCCTGGGACCCCTATAAGGCTCCGGGTGTTGACCCAAGCTTCATTTGTCATCATATGAACATCAATCCTGCTATTCCTCCTAGAAGGCAGCCCCCTTAGCGTTCCTCGAAGGAGCATTCCGAAGCCGTTAAAGAGGAGGTGCTCAAGCTCAAGAAGGCTGGGGCTATCAAGGAAGTTTTTTATCTAGAGTGGTTGGCACATACGGTTATGGTAAAAAAGAAGAACGAAAAATGGCGAGTATGTGTAGACTTCACAGATTTGAATAAAGCCTGCCCAAAGGACTCGTTCCCAATGCCACGCATCGACCAGCTAGTGGACGCCACAGTAAGACATCCTCGG
Organism: Castanea sativa; assembly: GCF_040712315.1. Classification (NCBI taxonomy): domain Eukaryota; kingdom Viridiplantae; phylum Streptophyta; class Magnoliopsida; order Fagales; family Fagaceae; genus Castanea; species Castanea sativa. The sequence goes on from NC_134023.1 coordinate 14,438,945, forward strand.
ATGAGTTTTTTGGATGCCTTCCAGGGTTATCACCAAATTCCACTAGCGGTAGAAGATCAGGAGAAAACTGCCTTTATTACTCCAACAGGGAATTATCACTATAAGGTGATGCCGTTCGGGTTGAAGAATGCTGGGGCTACTTACCAAAGGATGATGACTAGGATGTTTGAATTGCAGCTTGGAAAGACCATTGAAATATATGTGGATGACATGGTAGTGAAGAGCAAGACGATATCTGCGCACATGAATGATTTGGACGACACTTTTCAAGTACTTAGAAAGTACAGGTTGCGTCTTAATGCCTCGAAGTGTTCTTTTGGTGTGAGTTCTAGGAAGTTCTTAGGTTATATGGTCACTCATAGAGGGATAGAGCTGAATCCGGCACAGGTCAGAGCCATTCAAACCTTACAACCACCTTGGAATCCAAAGGAAGTTCAGAAATTAACCGGAATGATCGCCGCGCTCAGCCGGTTCATCTCCCGGTCAGCTGATCGATGCAGGCCTTTCTTTCAACTGTTGAATAAGTGGAAGGGGTTCCAATGGTCCGAAGAGTGCGTTGTAGCCTTCCAACAACTTAAGGAATATCTTTCCCGGCCACCCATTATGTCTCGGCCTGAGGTAGATAAGGTCCTATTTGCGTATCTGGCAGTGGCCGTCCATGCGGTTCAGCCAGTCCTCGTAAGGAACGACGGTGGGGTGCGGAGACCGGTCTACTACGTCGGCAAGACGCTGAATGATGCCGAGTGCGTTATGCGCTTTTGGAGAAAGCACTTCTAGCCGTCAGTTCATGCCACGCGGAGGCTTCCTCATTATTTCCGATCCCACATCGTTGTAGTTTTGACCCGGACTTGCCTCTTCGGTCAGAGTTGCGTAATGCCGACTACTCTGGAAGGGTGGCTAAATGGGGAACTATTTTGGGAGCCTTTGACATCAAATACAGGCCACGTACCTCGGTGAAGGGCCAGGTTCTTGCAGATTTGGTGGCAGAGTTTGCTGAACCATTGTTGGAAGAAACTTTGAAGGAATCACACATGGATGAGAAATCAGTTGGCATGATTACAAACGAAAGACCTTTGACTTGGAACGTATCCGTTGATGGGGCAGCTAACCAGAGAGGGTCTGGCATCGGACTCGTCCTGGTATCCCCCAAAGGGATTGTCTTCGAAAAATCCTTAAGGTTGGTGTTCTCGGCTACTAATAATGAGGCCGAGTACGAAGCAGTCTTGATCGGCATGAACATGGTACATAGGATGGGCGGAAAGGAAGTTCACATACTCTCGGATTCTCAATTAGTGGTCGGCCAGGTGACGGGGACCATGGAGGCTAGGGACCCTAGGATGCAAGAATACTTGACCGAGGTCAAACGTTTACAATCTAAATTTGATTCCTTTATCTTGTCTCACGTTTCTAGAAGTGGGAATACATATGCAGACTCTTTGGCTACCTTAGCGACGACTTCGGCTCAGGGTTTGCCTAGGATTATCCTTGTCGAACATTTGCTAGCTCCAGCTTTTACCACTGTTGGGGCAGCCCGGATCCATTTGATAAGGCCTGGACCTAATTGGATCGATTCTATGATATCTTTTCTGAAAAACGACATTCTTCCCAATGACAAGTCTGAAGCAGACAAGATCCGTCGAAAGGCACCGCGTTTCTGGTTGTTCGAGGATCAGAAATTGTATAAACGGTCCTTCTCCGGACCATATTTGTTATGCGTGCACCCCGAATCAACGGAGACGCTTTTGGAAGAACTGCGTGAGGGAATTTGTGGGAGCCATACTAGGGGAAGGTCCCTAGCTCATAGGGCACTGACTCAAGGATATTGGTGGCCCAATATGCAGAGGGAAGCTCAGGACTATGCAAGAAAGTGTGACCAATGCCAGAGGTTCGCTCCTAACATCCATCAACCTGGAGGAGTCCTTAACCCTCTCTTCGGTCCTTGGCCTTTCGCTCAATGGGGATTGGACATAGTAGGACCATTCTCGAGGGCTATGGGAAACAAAAGGTGGTTGCTTGTGGGGACCGACTACTTCACCAAATGGGTAGAGGCTGAGCCCTTGGCAAATATTAGGGATGTCGATTCCAAGAAGTTCATCTGGAAAAATATCATCACTAGATTTGGGGTACCACATACACTCATTTCGGACAATGGCGTTCAATTTGATAGTAGAGCTTTTAGGAAATATTGTGGTGACATGGGCATCATAAATAGATACTCCACTCCAGCTTATCCTCAGGGAAACGGGCAAGCCGAGGCCGTTAACAAGGTTATAGTTAGTGGACTCAAGAAAAGACTAGACGATGCGAAGGACAAATGGGTAGAAGAACTACCACACGTTCTATGGACGTATCGAAATATGCCACGCAGATCCACAGGAGAAAGGTCATTCTCTATGAATTATGGGGCCGAGGCAGTGATACCTTTAGAGTTTGGCTTCCCCACATTGAGGACGAGTACTTTTAGCCCAGGAAATAACAACGGCCTCCTGGAGAAGAGCCTAGATTTAGTTGAGGAACAACGAGAGACAGCTATGGTCCAAATGGCTTATTATCAGCAGAAGCTTAAACGAAGGTATGATGCCCATGTGAAGCTCAGACCACTCGCGCTTGGGGATCTGGTTCTGAGAAAGGTTGTAGGTACTGCTAGAAACCCAACCTGAGATAAATTAGGACCGAACTGGGAAGGACCATATCGGATTATTTTGTAGCAAGTATAGGGTCATATCGACTAGCTGATTTAGATGAAAAAGTTGTACAACGTCCGTGGAATGTAAACAACCTTCGAAGGTATTATTATTAATAAATGGCGCTTTTGTCGTTTGTGGTTTAAATTATAAATGTATATGGACTTATCAATTACAACTCTCGAAATGTCAAACAGAAACTTGGTTATGTATGGTCCTCGGACTACATACCTAGTGGAAATTGATAACTTATTATTTGTTAAACAGAACCTTAGTTATGTCGGGTCCTCGGGCCTTCTACTTTGGAAAAATTAACATCTTAAGTTACTGTTCTAAAATGTCAAACAGAAACTTGGTTATGTATGGTCCTCGAATTACATACCTAGTGGAAATTGATATCTTATTATTTGTTAAACAGAACCTTAGTTATGCCGGGTCCTCGGGCCTTCTACTTTGGGGAAATTAACATCTTAAGTTACTGTTCTGAAATGTCAAACAGAATCTTAGTTATGTATGGTCCTCAGACTACATACCTAGTGGAAATTGATATCTTATTATTTGTTAAACAAAACCTTAGTTATGTCGGGTCCTCGGGCCTTCTACTTTGGGGAAATTAACATCTTAAGTTACTGTTCTGAAATGTCAAACAGAAACTTGGTTATGCATGGTCCTCGGACCACATACCTAGTGAAAATTGATATCTTATTATTTGTTAAACAGAACCTTAGTTATGCCGGGTCCTCGGGCCTTCTACTTTGGGGAAATTAACATCTTAAGTTACTGTTCTGAAATGTCAAATAGAAACTTGGTTATGCATGGTCCTCGGATCACATACTTAGTGGAAATTGATATATTACTAAATATCAAACAGAAACTTGGTTAAGTATGGTCCTTGGACCCCATACCTTGTTAAGATTGATATCTGATTGTTTGTTGAATAAAATCCTGGTTAAAATGGAGTCTTAAGTTATATATCTTTAAGTGTCAGGCAGAAATTTGATAAGGTAGGATCCTCGGACCCCACACTTTACTAAAATTAGCATTTCAGATTACAAGTCCTAAGTATCACATGGGTTTGCAAAATGAGGTACTGCTTACCAGCTAAACCAGGTTAGTCTTTGTTAGGTTCTTGAACGCTTTACTTCACAAGGCATATATGTGTATTGCTGTTTAAAGTTTTAATTGTTCAATTGCTGAAAGTGGACTTATTTATCTCATTCTTTCTTTCGCTGTGTGCTAATGAGAACTTTTATGGTAAGCATAAAGATGAAAAGATGAAATAAACACAACTCAGATCAAAATCAAATAAAACTGTCTTTCATTAATTATGTCGATATACATCATTACATGGAAATTTCTAAGTACAGAGAAAAAGAAGCCCTATGCATGACCCTAAGCTTTCGGAGGAGGATCTTGCTGAGAAGTGCTGATAGCCTCAGTGTCTTTTAATTCCATCTCAAAGGAAGACAGAACTTGTTTTCCTTTGTCTGTTGTAGTGGTTGGAGGGATGATAGGTTCCACACTTTGGCTTAGGCCCTTCTCGGCACCCCCACTCCCTTCCTTCTCTTTATTGGAACCTGAAGGTTCTGTCAAATCCGAATGAGCGGCGGGATCACGGGAGGAAGAGTAGGAGGAACTGTCTCGAGGCGGGAGCGCGGCGGGAGCCTTTTCTATCCTCTATGTCCAGGGGGAAGCCAAATGTTCTCGGACTTCCTCGGCTCGGGTTGAAGGAACTGCTACATTTAGGGCTTCCCCCAAGGGCCTCAGCACGGTATTCTCGGCATACGGCCGCGAAAGCCTCTGTCAGCTGGTCTTCCGTTGCAGCTACCCCTTCCTTGTAACTTGCCTGCTTCGCGGCCTCTAGAGAATGCTTGAAGGTGCTAGCTTCCTCCTTCATTCACGCAAGCTCCTTCTCTAAGTCCGAGCGTTCCTTCTGGGTTTGGGAGAGCTCATCATCCTTTTGATGAAGAAGCTTGTGCTGCCTCTCCACTTGAGTCCTCATCGTTCTCAGATTGGCCTCGGCGCCGTCTCTTTCTCTTTTTAAGTTGGCCAACTGAGAGGAGAGTCTCTCATTTTCTGCTAGGGCCTGGCCTAAGGACTTCTCAGTCTCCAGACGAATCTCCTGCTCCATTCCGGCCCTCTTCCGAGAATCCTCCATGAACTTCTCAGCAACAAAGACCTCTTGAACGGCCTGTGACAAAGTATTAGAGGGTTAGGAGTAGTAAAACATTTACAAATAGCCAGATATTATAAAGAACGAAGTATACACACAGAGAGAAACATACCAAGGCTAAGTCCCTTTTTAAAGAAAGGAACAGCTGAGGCTGGCTCATCTTTTCCAAGGCATCCATATCCTTGGGCAACAGAAGGGGACGTTCCAACGCCTCGGCCAGATGGTGGGTGTGGCCTTGCTGGAGTGCCCTAATGCTGGACTAGCAAGAGATTGGTGCTCTGTCCAATCTCAAGTCAGGAGACTAGGTAGCCGGTGCTTGGCGCACTTCGGCCATATCCCTAATTTCCCCACTTTCAACTGAACGGGCACGTCCCTTGCCCTTGTCCAGTTTCTGCTGCTGGGCTGGTTGTGGCTGTTGTCTTGGCTTCTTTTGTTTTTCGCCACCAGCCTCATCGGCCTCCCCCTTCCTTTTCTTCTTGGGCTCCTCAACCGGAGGTTTAGGATCGGCTGGAGGAGGGGGAGGTGGCAAGGTCGGAGGAACTTGGGACCTTCCCGCTCTTTTTTGGGCGACTCTCTCGCCTCTCTTAGTTAGAAGGCCGCTGAGCACGTCCATCTCTTCCTCCTCGGAATCGTTGTCGGGATGGGCAACTATTAAGCCTGCAACTCCGGAGGCCTTGGCGGGCTCTTCTTCCTCGTCAAATAGCACGACAAACTGGTTCCCTTGGGGTCTTTCAACGTCCTCGAGCTGAAACCGGTCTATCTCGTCGTCCAACGTATGCGAAGAGGATACTTGCTCCTCCGGAACAGCAGTTGCTTGAGAGTGCGTCGAGAGAGGGATCGCCGCGATAGGTTGCGTGTATAGGATGGTGTTGGGGTTGTCGGGGATGTCGTGGTCGGCAAGAAAGTGCGGCCTTGCTACGTTTATTCTCTTACGCCTCCTATCCCCCGCGATAATCGCGTTCTCTATCTCCTGGAAATCCGAGGATATTGGGTCGTACCCTAGTATTAAGTGGGCCGCTCTAAGTTGCAGGTCTTCACTCACAATACTTCTGAGCGCAGTATGCGGTTCAGATCAGCAACGTTGCAGTGGCTCAAATGAGGGCGCACGAGTTGTTTATCTGCAAGAAAGAATACCAAAAAAGTCAAGTATGGTCAGATCTGCAATGCATATGAGAAATCGAAATTGACAATGTGTAAAAGGAAATAAACAATAGAAAATTTTGAGATTGAAGTTCGGGGTAGAGAAATTAACTCCTAAAGAGTCACACCTGGGTCTCCCCATACGACTGGGCAGTGAGGGCCATCATGCCAGTTGCCTGAGGCGATGAGGTAGTCGTCCTTCATGCCTTTATTAGACTTGGGCAGACAGGAAATCAGCCTAACTACACAAGACCGGGATTTAATATAGTAACCTACTTTTGTAAGTTTGTGACACTCATACATGAAGACGACATCATGCCAAGTGAGGTTCAAGCCCATCTGCTCATTTAGAGCGTTGATACTTCCTAAGACCCTAAATACATTGGGTGCGCACTGGTCTGGGCACAACCTGTGATTGCGAAGGTATTCCTTAGTTACGCTTCTCATAGGGAGGGTCATCCCACCTTCTATGAAGGCAATAATGGGGATAATGACCTCTCCTGTTTTCCTAGAATCACCTACGGCTTCCGCCGGACAGTATTTCAAACCCACGTCACTGGGAATATGGTATTTGGCTCTAAAGCCTTCCATCCCAGCAGCAGTATCAACTAAACACTTAAATCTACCCATCTAAGAGAAAGGAAAGGGCAAGTTTTAAGAAGGAATGTGGTTAAGAAGGAAGCCGATGACAGAATCCGAGGAGAAAAAAGTAGAGAAAGTAAGGACTTACGAGTTTGTAGTTATGCGAGTTTCCACGGGTTTCTGGAGAGAAAAGATGATGATTGACGCTCTGATGTGATTGAATCCTGAAGAAATGAATGAGGGCGCAGATTTCCAAACGTCATGACGTGCGGGAGGCGGCCTCGAAATTGGATTCTTCCCGCCCAAATTTTCAGGAGGTGATGAGGACCGTTGGATGTTCATCTCACCGTTGAACGTGGGGAACAAGGTGTAACTTGCAGTCATAAATGCGCGCGTTCTGAAAATCGAAGCGCCAAACGGCATTTTCTAGGAATTAAACGACCCCCACATGCATGGTGATGTACGAAACGTGTGAAGGGAGCTCTGTTCGGATCAAAACCCTATTTTTCTCCTCGGATGAGAAAAAATAAAGTTTTGAGGGGCTATTGTGGGGACTAAAAGGACCTAAGTAAGTATTTGGGCCACGGGCTTTGTTGATGAGCGCTAGTTTGTTTTAGACTAAAAGCCTCTTAGAACTGTAGCTCGGCCCATGAGTCGAGAGTCCGAGAATTCGTCTGAGGACGAATATCTCCTCGGACAGACCCACGATGACCCTGGGATTCGCCAAAAAGATCAAGGTAGAGTTCCGGAAAAATCGTTGGTTAAGAGGGTGATTTAAGTATCCTCCAGACGCAACGGTATGAGGGAAATATCTTAGAAAAAGGCTGCTACCTCCACATTAAAGACCCTGCACTTACCTCCCTAGCCGCATTAATGGGGAAGTGACCACTGAATAGTAGAAGTCAGCCTTCTTGCTATAATTTAAAGACTTCCAGAGGGTGGTGGATGGGACAGGTGTCTAATAGGGTGATTTGTGTGACACGTGGATAAAGAGGGAAGAAGAAGAAGTATTTAAGGAGGAAAGAGGGCAAAGAAAAGGAAGAGACATTTATTAAGAACTGTGACCTTTGAGGAAAAAAAGAGAAATAATATATAATTTGTCCTCGGCTTACGTCCGATGAGGTTTATTTTGCCCCGTTTGTCTTTTATTTGCAAACACTGTAATATTTTAGCATGTTCATTAAGTTTCAAACATCACTAAACTAGATTGCGACAGGGCTACAAATTTTCATTATTTAAGGTCATTGGCTTGCAGCGCGTGTGTTTTTACAGGCGGCAATCGTGCACTTACATCCATAATGATGGGAGACCTTTTAATGATTGAGATAATTGAACTTGAATTGCTTTTTTTTTTTTTTTTTTTAAGTTTGATTGAAATTCATTTTAGGCATTTAACTTGAAATTCGTTCAATTGAGTCATTCATGTTTCAAATTTATTCAGTTCAAGTCTCTTGTCTAAATTTATTAAAAATTTGCTATTAAGAGTTTGTTTGGGATCCGCTTATTTTGCTAAAACTGATTTTTTTTATTTCCTGAAAGTACTGTAGATAAATGTAAAAGTTAGCTGAAATAATATAGTAAGACTCATAAATAATACTAAAAAGTATAGTGGGTCATAAATAGTAGCAAAAATAAGTTAAATAGTAAAATAACCGGGCTTTTTAATTTTTGTCAAACACACGTTAAGTATGCAATTAACTAATAAAAAAAAGCTTTTTTGAAAAAAAAATTCACAAAAAAAATTTATAAATTTTTTTAATTAATTTTATAGATTATTATTTTTTTCATGTGAGAAAAATATTTTTATAATGGCAAATTTTTAATAAAATTGGACAAAATACCTCAATTGAACAATTTTTAAACTTTCAAATTTCAAATAGATAAATTTTTTTTAGAGTAATAAATTTCGGTCAAACTTAAATAATAGAATTTGCATTTTAGTTTATATATATATATATATATATATATATATATATATATATATATATTATATTATATTAAGTAGTAATAATAATTTAATATTATGCCATATCCAAAACGGTGGCGTCCTATAGGCTATTACAGAGAAAAGAAAAAGAGACCAATTATCCAGTATCTGGGAAGGAGACAACAGACATGACAGCATGAATACCGTCGCCACTAAGGTTGCCGTAGTTGGAAGTGGAAGTGAGTTTTCAATTCAAAATTCATTCTTCAAAGTTTTCTCTTTTGTCAAAAAAATCCACACTGTAATTATTATTATTATAATACATTGACATATAAAAATGTGTTTTACTTCGCAGTTTCAGGATCAGTGTGTGCATCAAGTCTTGCCAGGAATGGCGTTTCTGTCACCTTGTTCGAGTCCGCTAGAGGCCCTGGTGGCCGCATGTCACAAAGAAGGTACCGCTTCTTTCTCCAAACCCCATTATCACAATCACTCTTTCTTTGATAATTTATTATTCTCCAAAGTTTAATTCAATCTTTTAATCATAGCTCTCTTACAAAGCTGTTATCAATCACAAGAAGTAATTCATAACACCCATTTATTAATTAGTGGTAAAAATCACATTCAATGGCATGACATGTTAGTTTGTGAACTTTTTTGTAGTAAAATTTCTTATTATGATTGGTGACACGTGAGATTGTGAGGCATGTGTAGTAAAATCTGTAATATGACTAGCATTACTCATTATTCTCCCAAAGTTAATCAATCATTTAATCATAGCTCTCTTACAAAGCTGTTATCATTCACAGGAAGTAATTTAAAATACCCATTAATTAATTAGTGGTAACAATCACATTCAATGACACGACACGTGAGTTTGTAAACTTTTTATAGTAAAATTTCTTATTATGATTGATGACACATCAGTTTGTATGACGTGTGTTGTAAAATTTGTAATGTGACTAGCATCACTCTTCTAGCACTTAGGCACCATCTTTGAGCTTAAAACCACTTGTCAATTGTCTCAAAAGATTAATCTGTTAGGAAATTGTGAAATTAATCATATGACAATGATGTTCTAATATAAGGAATAACTGAGTTTGTTCAATCAGATTGACCATTAAAATGTCTAAACATTCTGGGTTAGAATTTTGACTATATCAAAATTATTTGGTTGGCTTGATGAAGTATTATGTAATGGGGTTGTTTAATTTTGCTATGTTTTTAACATTTCCAAATAGAGAGGTTTCTGAAGATGGGAAGGAGCTGGTGTTCGACCATGGTGCTCCATTTTTTACTGTCAGCAATGCTGAGGTGTTGGGTCTAGTTCGTGAGTGGGAATCAAGAGGTCTTGTTGCTGAGTGGAAACAGAATTTTGGATCTTTTGATTGTAGTTCCAACAAAATTTTCAACATGGAACAGGTTTGCTACTATTTCTTCTCTGTTAGTCCCTAAACTTTATCCCATAAAGGAGCTTATTTAGTTGTGAAGTTTAAAGTGATCAATTTTAGTCTTTCCGTCATCTTAGGATAAAATCTAACACGTTTGGAACTAAAAGCAATCAGTTTATTAGGGATTAAAAGTGATTACTTTAAACCTCATGGCATAAAAATGATCCCATTTCAATTTTTTAGGTACTAAAAGCAATCGGTTTAAACTTTAGGAAATAAAATTGCTCAGGGGCTAAAGATTAAGAACTGACAGTGTATTTGGGCTTCTCTTCTATGTTATTTTTATCTATGTTCAGTTGTGCTATATATATATTTTTTTACCCATCAAAGGTAAGGATATGTTGAAACTGGTTATCATTGCTTGCTATGCTTCTCCCACAAATTATATTTGTGATTAATTAATTGATAAAGATTTTGGTTTTAGTTTGTTTGGCATGGTAGCATCAATTTGTGCCCTAATTCTGTTAGTTTGGCTTTGTGGGTATTTGTGCTCCTTCTACTTTTAGTTTTTCTTGTGCTGCATACCACAGTTTTTCAACCTGCTTTTAAGTTAGGACGTTGATGTTGTCAAGTTAAATATATGGTTTTTCTATCTCACTAGTTCTTTTATTGAATTGGAGTTCTTTAGTTTAAATTGTATAGGTTATTGTACGCAGATGTGCATAATAGTGTATGTATACATATATATCACAAAAAGCAAATAGATTAATTTGAAATAGATATCTATTTTTTGTTTTAGAAATTGATATTTGTTGAAGATTACTCTTTCTGAAACAACGTTTCTAGTAACATTCTAATTATATCCTCCTTTTTCATGGATATTCAAACAGAGGTATATGATATCCAAAAGCATTAACTGAGACATCTTTTCAGTTAATCTTACCTTTACCATACCTTGACTCTAATGTTTATGAAACTGCATTTTTTACATGAGATTTTTCTTTCTTCTTCACTTCTTGGTATCTCTTAAGTCTTAACACTTTCTATGAGATATCTAACCTCCATCTGAGATTTTAGGGGAAAAAAGCGTTCTGTATGTAAACTTAGTGTACTTTTTCCCTTTTCTTTCTTTGAAAGATGTTAGTGTATATAGATAGTTCAGAAACATGCAGAAGTTGAATGCATGAAATAACATAAAGCCATATATATCACTCATGTCTAGCAACTATTTCTCTGATTATCAATTTTATTTAGGAAGGATTAACTAAAAGATATGTGGGTGTGCCAGGCATGAATGCTATATGTAGAGCATTATGCCAAGAGCCTGGTATGTATCAACCCTACTGCTTCTCTTTTGAAATGTTTATTATTTAGTATCAAATGTACAATGAATATTGCTCATTTCTTGTTTCACTTTTCTTCAGGAGTGGAAAGGAAGTTTGGGGTGGGTGTTGGAAGGATGGAGTGGTTAGAGAGCGAGAATTTATGGTCTTTGACTGGTTTGGATGGACAAAATCTTGGTCACTTTCAGGGGGTGGTTGCTTCAGACAAAAACATAGTTTCCCCAAGGTTTACAAATGTAACAGGACGACCACCGCCTCTTGGTATGATGTCTCTTTGACACTCTTTTTCTTTTTCTTTTTATTGGGGGGATAAACAATGTCTCTCTGACACTCAGTTTGCTTTATACAAATGACTTCTAGTTGTGTCCAGGCTTGAGCACCCTTTTTTTCTTTTTAGTGCGCATGCATGTGTGTTTGTAAAATTCCATTGTGATTAATGATCAAGGTCCTTACAGATTATTAGCAATGATGTTTGATGATTTTGGTGGTCATGAGACATAATACTTATGTAGGGTCCTGAATCCCACAACAATACATTCTGGTGACCATTTAATTTGTAATTTTTCTTGTAAGAAATTTGACTGAAAGATGGAGGAAGGAGAACCTGTTTCATATAAGCCAGTCCTTGTTAATTTTTTCTAGGAGTTCCATGCTATCTTTATTAATGTTGATGCCTCTTGTGTGGGAAGCTTCTCCTTCGTGGATACTGATCATCCTTTGCAGGGAAGCCTTCAGTAAATCTAATCAGCATTGGTTTTGATGTAATCTTGATCTTGCAGATTGGTCATGGATTCCTTTTATTATGATTTCAAATGTTGTGGGTTACATGATAGACTGGAGTTCAGAATTAGACATGACACAACTACTATGCAAGTGCATGTAATGGGTGTGTTAAGTATGGATGCAGTAGCGTCTGTAGAGATCAGGAAGCTAGATTATTCACAAATTAATTTTCAACATTAAATAAAGGCTAATCATTTTAAAAACTAAGTAGGAAATTCGATCAGTAATCGAAATGGATAAACTGCAATCAAGTAGCGGCATTCACAGAACTCTTTTGGAAGTCAAAAACTTGCACTTGTTAAGGCAAGCTCAATAGTTAATTAGACTGGCTACTTTAAGGATTTTGTGCAATATTTAATTTGATTTTTTTGTTAAGGCAAGCTCAATAGTTAATAATGAGGACTGGCTACTTTAAGGATTTTGTGCAATATTTAATTTGAATATTTTTTTTGGGGGGGGGGGGGTGGACTCAAGCGTTGATCAAAGAAATGATTTTGACATGCATTGGAAGTTGGAAGAACTATTTTTGGACTAAACACTTTTTTCAGGAAACCGGATTTCATGGAATTTTAAGCCCTTAAGTTCCCTACATCTGGTGTTAGTATTCATTAGATAGTTTCAATTAGAGAACTAATCGACTTAGCTTTTGGGCATGTAATCATCTGGAGTGGGCTTGATACAGTTAGGATTTCTCATGCAATTCTTTCTCGTATTAAATTGTGAAGCCTCAAAATAAAATTGTAGTAGTTAAGCTGGGTTATGCCAAGTAGGGTAAAAGCTATAAGACATCATTCGATAATGAAGCTAAATTTTGTGTTGCATTCACTGTAAGTCATTTCCTATAATGATATCAATTGTCAGCTAAACTCCTTAAAAACTATGGTGGAAGATAAAATAGAATTGTTTTGTCTAGGCGATATTGATTTTTTTTTTCCAATTAAAATTATGTGATGAGCAGAAAATAAGTTGTTTCTTATAAGTTGTTCCTTTCTTTAAAGCTTATGTTCATCCTAACTTGTGTTACTTACGCAGATTTGAATTTGGTTCCTGAGTTGGCAGCAAAGTTGCAAGATATTCCTGTTATCCCATGTTTTGCTCTCATGCTAGCATTTGCAGAGCCTCTTTCTGCAGTAAGATATTAATTATGCAATAAGTTCCATATTCTCTGCATATTTTTCTGATTCATCAATGTTTACATGGCCCATTTGATTTATGCTTCTTTCCATTTTTCTTTGGAAAATTTAATATTTTGAGAGATTTAGTTGAGGGTGACCATGGTGCCTAATTGAATTTTATTTCATGATTCAGATACCCATAAAAGGCTTCACAATGATAAATTCTGAAGTTCTAAGCTGGGCTCATTGTGACAGTAGCAAGCCAGGGCGTTCTGCTGCTAGGTATATGCTTATATGTTACATTCTTAACAGATTCATGGAAAGAAATGATCAAGTTTTAGGAGATGTGTTATTGATTGTTTTTACTTTCATGCACACTTTCTGCACAGTGAACGGTGGGTATTGCATTCAACAATGGAGTACGCAAATAGTGTAATTGCTCAAACTGGACTTCAAAAGCTCTCAGAAGCAACACTGAAAAAAGTAGCTGAAGAACTTTTCCATGAATTTCAGAGCACTGGACTTAGTATTTCTCAACCCTTCTTCAAGAAAGCTCATAGATGGTCAGTATATAGATTAGAATTCAAAGGTTGACTGCTGATTGTCAGGTCACAAACATACATACCAATATTAATCATAGGACTGGAAGTTTCAATCTCAGTACATTCTCTATAATGTCGTTATTGGTAAATTAGTGTTGTAAAAAGAGTGTCCAGTCCATCAAGTAGTCTCTTTAGGCTGAACTGAACTACCCAAAAAATAAGCCTGTCTCCACCTGGAGATTCGTTGTGATTGCAAAATTAAGTCTTTCTTAAATGCTGTTTTCATCTTTCTCTGGATATAGAATCTTTTCCTTGTATTAAATTCTTGTTGAATTTAAGCCCTATAAAGTACTTGGCAGATATTTTCCAGCCTGAATTGCATGTAAAATTTAATGTTGTAATCTCTCAGATCTTGATGGGGTTGCATTTTGATTTGAGAATTTCGAGGGAGGGATTTGGATTTCAGTGTAGATTTTAAGTTGCTTGTATATATAAGGTTTGAAATGCTTCCAATCTTCTATACATACAATAGTTCTCTATGTGTGCATGAGGTTTTCTCTCAATTGCTTGTTCCAATCTTCCTTTTCCATTCTCGTGTTTTTTGCTTGTTTTGAAATGAAATTTCCTTCACCTTAATATAGATTTTATTAATTTTAATGAAATCTATGAATGAACAAGAGTCTTTTCAGTCTTGTTAGTAGCATTATTGCATATATTGCTCAAAGGATATCATTATTGAAAAAGCTTCTCACACTCTTACAATCAGTTCTTCCCTTTGGGTTACATCCCTAGACATTAATTTGTTGTAGAAGCCTAATTAAAATAAACCGAATGTCATTGTCAAAATTCAAATCCATATTTAAGTCCTACATCCAACTACCACATGAAGAGTGGCATATTATTTAGAATTTCTTTTGAAACTTGAGAGGTCTTACTGAAGTAGGCGATGCAATAGATTCAGGACTATTGATATTGTGAGCTGAAGAACCCAAGGGGTTGCACAATCATTTGGGGGACCATGTCTCATGAAGTATATATATTGTGATCTGAAGGTTATCTTTCTGTTGAAATTAGATTTATAGATGAGCATGGCTTGATGATATTTAAAATTGTGCCTTGGTCTATCCTAGTGTATGTGAAGTAGACTTTAGCTTTCTTTTCCAATGATCTGAAACCTGAACAATCATGGTGACATTCTTGTTCCCTTGGCTTACTAGTGGTTAGAGTTGATAAATTCTCATTTATCTGATAGAACACATTCTAGCCTCCTCACTTCTGGCATTGGATGTCCACTTCACTGATAGAAGATAAATTTTTATAAGGATTTGAACATTGGAAACTTAAATTGTTCCAAAAACTTGTAGTTCAACTAGCACTTCTTAGTGTTTCCAATGGAGACGTCCAAGGTTCAAATCCCTCTACCCCTGAATTTTTTGGGTCTTTTTTTTGTTTTTGTTAAATGGATAACATCAATTGTGGACTACCTAGCAAACAAACAAGACATGCAGTGCTGCCACTAATGTTCAAATTTCATTCCATCTCAACGACTATTTCACTAAGGAAATTTTCTTGGATTGTTCTAGTTAGCTTCCCTTCATGAATCTCCCCATTTGACTATAAATGATATTTTCAGGCAGAGCTGAATAGAGCGTGCTTCTATGTGAGGTAAGGGTATCCATTAACTGAAAGCTGCCTGACTTGTCTTCTTCCTCTGCAGTTGTGTTTTTAAGAACTTAAAATGCAATTGGACCGTGGCAACAACATAGGCTAGCTTACTTCGGCTTTTCTCCTTAGGTTACTGAGATTTTCAGTTGCTCTTTCTGGAAGAGGCCAGTGCCTATTCCAGTTGAGATTTTGGAGGTTGGTTGGGTGCGGTTATTTCTTTAAAATTTTTTCAAATGTAAGGATAGGCTTCAGGTTATTAGATAATTGAACCTATATTCAATAGAAATAAAGAAGGAAAAAGTTGAATGTTGTCTGGTTTCCCATAGTTCCCAAAGTAGCATATAATGTTCAACTGCAATTTTCCATGTGTTTCCGAATCCAGTACAGTTGATGATTCAGAATTATAATAACACTTTCCCTTTACTGGGAGTATATAGAAAAGAATCTCATATGCCTTGGATCTTTTCAAAACAATTGTTTCCAGATTATTTGTGGCCACATCTAGTTTAGTGACTAAAAACTGGCTGGAATTTTTTAGCTTCCCACTTGTCATATTAGGCATTTGATGGTTCTATTTTTGGGGTTGGGTGGAAGGGTTAGAGCTTGCGACTGTTTTGGATGATCATCTAGCAAATGACCTGGGAACCATTTCATTTGTATTCTATATCCTTCTATGTTATCTATGTGAAAATTTCTAGTTTTTTTGTGTTTGTTGCTATTCAGTCACTGAATTATATCGTATCATGTTGTGGGCATAGAGATCATTTGAATAGATGTAGCCGTACTGCCGAGTATCTCTGACACTTTTGATACTCTTGTAGGGGGAGCGCATTTCCTGCTACAAGCATTGCTAAAGAGGAGAAATGCCTTTGGGAGAAGAACAAGAGGCTGGCTATTGCTGGAGATTTCTGTGTTAGTCCAAATATTGAAGGTGCCATAGTAAGTGGCATTGCTGCAGCATCCAAGCTTACCGAGATGCTTAGCTGTTTATAAGCATAGTATCATCATTTAGCCAAGTAGCATGCTCATTGTCATCTGGGTTATTTAAATTTTAGGTGAATTTGCAATATGGCTTCGGCTTTAGTGGGAAAATAATTTTGAGAAACTTTAATCAGTTGCTACATGATTCTATTTCATGAAAATGGTGTTCAGTGTGGTCTGCAGAGAATAATTTTTTTTTATGTTTTTTTTTTGTATAACAAATGTTCTGATATTCATGATTGTATATTGTAACAATGCACTTATCATTGCCTGTTATATATGGTTGAGGAACTTAATAGCTTCTCTCTTTATTTTTTCTTCTCCTTCCCCCTTCACACCCCTGAACCCTTAAACAACAACAACACTTGTGCCCTTAGCATGGGTGCACGATTCTGATATCATTTGACCATTAGATATAGAGCTTTCCAACTGCAAGGTTTAACTGGGGGAGAAGACAGCTCTGATAATTTATGCAGTATTACTCTCTGCGGTTCAGGGTTTAGACCATTAGTTGAAGCTTTGCTGATAGCAGAGGCTTCTGCTATGATTGCAGACGAGGCATTGGTGCAAAAGGCACAGTTTCTGCAAGCCATGCCAGTGTCAATTTAAGCCAGCTCCTCTAGTTTCTATCATGTAATCTAGTCAGTTGGTAGGAAAGAAATTGTAGAAGTGTCAATAATGAGACTATGCACCGAAAATTAATGTGCTAATATTCAAAGATTTTGCTGTTTTGGTACAAACTGGTTCTTTTCTTTTTCTCTTTTTGAAAGTATCACTCTGCTTTGTTAAAAAATTATACACGAAATTTATAGTTTGAAACAAAATCTAAAAAGTAATATAGCATTTTTTTCAAATAGACTCGTCTAATTTTCTTTTTCTTACAATCGAAGCAACCAATCTTGACGGTTCATATTACCAACTCATATATATTTGTAACTTTAGTGGTACTAAAGCATGATTGTCCGGCCTACATTTAATTCAAATCATCAGCTCTTTATTTTAATATTTGGAAGAAGGAAAAATTGTTCAGATCCAAAAGAAAACTTGAGCTAAGTGCCTATGACTATCTTACAAACACAAACTTAGTTAGTATGCCCAAATTAGGACAAGCTGCAAAAAGATGTAGCCAATTTTGTTCATGTATTATTTCTACAACATCTGAAATTTACATTAATAAGAAATTTCAGGATTTATCTTTAGGTATCCATTTGAAAAGGAGAAAAGAGTGAGGGGGGGATGGGGAAGGAAGAAAAGAGAGAAAAGCTTAGGCAACCAAATTTTAACCAGTTATGAATATCATTCTTTAAAAAAAAAAGAAAAAAAAAAAGAAAAAGAAAAAAAGAGAGTGAGTTTGGCACTGAGGAATTCTAAATATGATATTTTATATAAAGATTTTGGAAGTGATTCACTGAATATTCTGAATCTCTAGTACCATTGGAAAGAAAAATGAAACAAATAGACACATATATAGTTTAATAAGTTTCATATATCTTGAAGAAAAAGGTTGTACCCAGTGCATAAACTCCCACTTTTATGGGTACAGGAGAATTTGTAAATCTTGAAAATTTTATTATTATGTAATGTATCTAGGCCAAATAATACTCCAGCTTCTCGTCTCTTCATTCCGAATAAAATAGCCCACAGGGTCTATTTTCAGTAGGCAATTTTCCTTGCATCTCCCATAGACTATCATCTGATCATATATTTTGTGCCTCATGTGAATCGTATCAGTATTACCCCAGCAGGTCCAAGAAGGGTTTTGTATTATCCCAATTGTGGCATTTTGGAGTGGTGCTACAGTTTTGTTGACAAGGTTAGAATTAGTATCATCATCATCATGGCAAGTAACATGAAACCTTTCAGAGTCTAGTAAATTTGTTATAACCAGCTTGTGGGCTGTGCCAGATTGTAGTACTGCAATCAGCTGGAGCATCAGAATTGTTGCAATGGCTAATCTCAAGTTCATCATGGCTGCAATTGATTATGTCTATCAACAAGCCACTTTGCTTTGTTTGATAGCACTTTCATGGATAATGCAAGTTACTTTTCCTTTGGGTATAGCAAATATAACTTATGCATGGGAGTTTCATGAAAGTGCAATCACGTCTTGATGCGTTATCCATCAAGTTGTTTAATAATACTAATGAAAGTGATATATAGTGTACTTACCGAAATAATGATAGTGATTTATAACTCAATTTTCGTTTCTTTTAAAAAAATTTGGGGTTTAAGTAAGGACGAAATGAAACAGGTGGATGGAATATAGCTCATGTTTTTCCGAATAATGTTGGTATTTACAAGTTCATCTTATGATATAAACCGACTTAATTAAATTTTAATTATAACTCATCGGGATTCATTTATTGTTATCTATAAGTGAAATGTGATGTATTTTCATCAAATGTTACAAAATTTTCTATTTTTTTTAACGCAAAGTAAAATAATTATTAGTGGGGGAAACAAGCATGTGAGTCCTAAGCCTATTTTAAGGGTATATTTGGCTTGAGTCTAATGTCTAGTAACACAGATTCACAAATATGTACGTGTTGATCTCATATCCTTTTTTTTTTTAGTTCATTGAAGCACTTGAGAGAAGCTTTTTGTTCTATTTTGAACAACTTGGACTGCTGGACAATTAATTGTTGGGGAGATAAACACCTTGAAGAGATTCCTTAAGTAATTAATATAATATATAAAGACACACTTTAATCCAAAAAAACCTAAACCCAATAGATATGTGTTCAATTATGTTATAAGACTCTTAACATCTTTTTAGTATTTAATAAGGAGGAATGTCAAGAATCTTGTAGTTGAGTGACATGCTCTTCCTTTTAGTATTTAATAAAGAAAAATGTCAAGAATCTTGTAGTTGAGTGACATTACTTATGAAATCCTTACTTGTTATTATAACTATTGAATTTTCAAAATAAAAGATAATTTGATTCCACCTTGAGGAGACAATAATTTTTTTTTCCTACCTAAAAAATTGATTAGAATTAATAAGTAATAGTTATCACAATAAATGGGAATCTTGGGTATTTTGTTTTTGTTCCCTCAAGAATTCATCCCCATCCGATGGGCTCACTCCACGTGTCATTAGGACTCATGTGAAAAGATGGGTGAGGATCTATATGCCTCACAAAGAAATGAAAGAACTGGTTAAAACAGCAAAGGATTTTGATAATGTTTTGTAATATCATATCCACATTTCAGCCACACAAGCGCTGCCACGTGTCATATTTGGCAATCACTACTCACTATTATTATTATCAAGAGGAATACAATATTATTCAAAAGACCAAACTACACAGTTGTTGAAGGCAAAAATGGCAGCATCAGTTATGGCTTCAGTGAGTCTAAAACCATCTCCTTTCACTGTTGAGAAGTCAGCAGTGAGAGGGCTTCCCTCTCTTGCTAGGACTTCTTCATTCAAAGTTCAGGCCAGCGGCAAGAAGATCAAGACTGATAAGCCTTATGGTATCATATGTACCATTTGCTTGATGAGTTCGATCTTTCCAACAATATGTAGCAATTTCATTACGTAATTAACTAAATATTTACACATGCATGCACACAAGTGTGATCTATATGTGTGACTCCCCAGCTAGCATGTGATTTTAGTTAGTTATTCTAGCTGCTAGTTTCATTGAGTTCTGAAAAATTAATGATAGACATGCATGGTTATGAAATATGTAAGAAAGTTGAAGATTTGTTCTGAAAAATATATAATGTTTATAGGAACTGGCGGTGGCATGAACTTGAGGGATGGCCTTGATGCATCTGGGAGGAAGGGAAAGGTTGGTGTTTAATCTTTACTACTTAATTTGCTGGCATGTGTTTAAAATTTTCTTTCTTTTTTCACATGAAGTAGCTTTTGTTTTATTGGTTTCTCGCAAATGATCACATGGTTCTCTTTTAAGTCATGTACCATTTAAATTTGTCATTTAATTAAATATCTCTTACTAGTCCAAAAATTGATAAATTATCTATTATCCTAATAAAACTTAAACGCTCCTTAACTAGATAAAATTCAAACTCAGGACAACCGATTTTGGTATTATGCTAGATAACTGAGGGTCTTAAAAGCTTAAACTATTAGAAAATTGTGAAATTAATCATTTTAAGTATTATTCTAACAACAATAAAAAAAAATTCTTTTGATTTAATTTTAAATATAAACTTTTGGACCTGTATAAACTCATAAAAGTTATGCAGTTGACCTTATATCTAAGTGTATTTAGAAATCAAGATAATTTTCGTCCAAATGGATATAAACTGCATTGACTACGATTTCAGACCTATACATGGGTTTGTATGTGTGAGTGTGTGTGTAATTTGTGAACCGTGTTATCTTGGAAGAACATATTGATCTTTAATTAATTACCTCTTTAATTATCTTACTTTTCTTGACAACACTCCTAAGTCCTAAGTCTTAACCTTTGAAATTTATTCAGGGAAAGGGAGTATATCAATTTGTAGACAAGTATGGCGCTAATGTTGATGGGTACAGGTAATATTTCAAATTCTTTAATTCTTTTGTCGTGTATTTTTCTTATTAATTATGGTTCTGGCTGAAAAAGAAAAGTGATTGCACCTTACTTAAAGAGGAATTTATAGAGTTAATTATACTGAAAATCAGTGAAGTTGGATAGATAGCTCACAAATTAGACATCTTTGGGAAGGAATTCTAACAAGAAAAACTAAGGGAAAAAGGTGAGGTAGATGAATGAGATATAATAATACTTATAACTGGTCAATTAAGTATTAAGGTCTGTTTGTGAGATTGTTGAAATTAGTCTTCATTTGGGTAAAAATGTTTCTTAGAAAAGTTTTTGTATTTAAATGGAGTAGTTTTTCATTTCGAGGCTAGTTCTACTTTGTCATTTGCTGTTGTGTCTTGTGTGTAGGGCTTTTACCAAGCTTTTGAGCAATAGAATTTTCTCACTCATTAATACCCAAAAAAAAAAAAGAATCCATCTCATCTGCTCCACAATTGTCATGGTTTTACCATTAGTCCATAAAATTTAATTAATTGCAAAACATGCCTTGGATGTAGGAGAACATGGGCATTGAATATTGAAACTGCACATTATGAATTAAACCTGTTGACTAGATTAGAACTGTTTAGCATCTTACTGATTGGTTGATAAGAAAATAGAGAAAGAGAAACAAGAGCTAGCAAGTTGTCTTTGAAATAACAAACTTTGATTATTCCCTTTCAAGTTAGTTTTAATCTAATTTAACTAGGAGCTCCTCCTGCAAACTTCACTATAAATTCTGCAGAGTTGCAAGATTCTCTCCCAATGATTCTTAGCAAATGAATCAATGAGTCCGCAATATGAGAAAAATGTTTTCCTTTGCATTTTGTTGGTTTGGGTCCATCAAGAAAGAAAGTTGGTTTACTTCACATCTTGTGCTGATAATTATGATAAATTTATCTTTAGGACATTTTTTTGGGGGTGAATAGAAGATCTTCAATCTGAACATTCTTAAACAATGAAAATCTACTAATATTTAACTCAATGCAATTGTGTTCCTGATTTCATTCTATGATTGATATGCAGTCCTATCTACGACACCAAAGACTGGTCCCCAAGTGGTGATGTCTATGTGGGAGGTAAGAAAATGTAGTACTACTAAATTTTGATTTTGAAGCTTTAATTCAGACTTTGGAAGAATAGTATTACATTGTTTCTTCTCTTTTCATTTCTTTTTAAGGGTTTTCTTGTTACTTATTAGTGGGGTAAACTTAGTAGCATGAAACAAATATGAAATTGCAGGTACTACCGGCTTGGCCATATGGGCTGTTACCCTCGCTGCCCTTCTTGCTGGGGGTGCACTCCTAGTCTACAGCACTAGCGCTTTGTCTCAGTAGAATGCATTACTATCATCTGTGCTCTACTATATATAGCCTGTTCCTAGTAATTGTCCCCAAGAACATCAAAGAAATTCTAGAGCTCAACCTTATGTGTAATATTTTTCATGGATTTGAATTGATGTTTGTAGCATACTTTAATGTGAATTATTATTGAGCTATTCCTCTTCTTTTTGGATATCATGTTAAAGAAGGTATTATGTTCATCAACATATGTATAATTTTATCACAATATGTAGGTCCTATATAGTCGTGGAATCCACATATTATGAGAGAGATATGCATGTCCTATGTATAAAATAATTAATGATTATGTTAAGACGATTAATACAATGGTCCATTAAACTGAGAACCAGGGGCGACTCCACATTGTGTCCAGGGTGGTCACAGGGTCATCTTGACTTGGAAAAAAAAAATTATTATATATAAATTTTATAACTTTTTTATCCTTAAAAAAAATTTGTGACCATCCTAAATTTTTTTAGGCCCAACATAATAAACTTTGGACAAAGTTTGGCAATAAACTTGATTATAATCTTGTAGACTAAGATTATAACTCCACTCAATATTTTTTTATTGGACGTGAATTTTTACCAATTCACTATTGGATTACATTTTTTTCTTATACCCTCCATACTTGCAAAATTTCAAGAAGATCAAAGATCAATAGCTATATCATTAATCAAATGTTTAAATTTTAAAGTTTTGTAGCCTAAAATTATACATAAAAAAATAAGTTTATAGATTGAATAGTAAATAACATCTAATTGACATGAAATTTGACTTGTGTTTTAAGAACATAAAAACATAAAATTCAATAGTTAAATTTTCAAAATATATATCCATGTTAATTTGTTTAAGTTAGAGTTGTAGCCTTAAGTTATAACTAAGTTGGTAGTCAAACTTTGTCTTTAAACTTTAGTCCCCTTAACAATATATTAAGTTTTTACAAACAAATAGAAAAAGCCCAAGAAAAATTTTATTTAACCAAAATTTTGAAAGAGATGTAACTGCCAGGATTGATAATGAGATAATTATCGAACATGAAAGAGAATGAGATGATGAAAATAAATTTTGGTGAAAATATATTATTTGCTTCAATATATCACAATTCTTTTTTCTATATCAACTTGATTAGATGACTAAAAAGAGCAGTGCATGTGTATTATAAGAAATACCCTAATAGTGAACACCCAATAATTTGAGTAAAATTGGACGACTGTGTTTATCTGGTGAAGTTCGTTTTTAAGAGTGATCTACATACTGGTGATGTTCATTTTAATGAGCAGCCTATAAAGTTACCATCATATAAATCCGCTCTTTTGTTTCAATCACTGGTAGTAGTTCATTGATAGAAACTTTTATGTAGAACACAATTCTGGAGCACGCTTCTTACCAAAGTTTGAACCTACTTTTTGAAGCGACTTTGAATACATCAATAAATGAAAATGGAATAATTTAATTTCTTCTTACCTGTTTAGAATATTCAACATACAAACCCTCCCCTTACCACAACCCCCCACCCCCCTCCAAAAAAAAAGACCCTCTTCTTCTTTTTTTCTTTTTTTTTCGTCAATAATACAACAATAAGAGATTCCAATTTCAATTTCCTCCAAAATCAGTGTTCTTTTTCATTTTGGAAGTGGATAGAGAGGGAAAAATATCAACTGATCAAACCTAACTGGCTTACAGTTGATGCACATAGGGAAAAGACATTTGTTTCAGCCTTTAACCTCCATCGCTACCTCTTCCGTCATTCAGTATAGAGAGCATCAGTCATTAGTAGTAGTTGCCCATTCTCATTGTATATCCTCATAAATGTCTTCCTCTTGATGTGGCAATGGCAAGTTCTTCACTAGTGGAGAGCTTACTTGTCCTGTATCTGCCATCTTGGACCGAACAATCTGCAAATGCATTTTCAATTTCATTCCCATAGTCTTTGCAAGTTACAGCTTATAAAATTTTGATAAAAAGGAAATTTGAAGAGAGAGCAAGTTGTCATAATTTCAAGAAAAGGGATCTATCTTTTCCTCTCAGGGACAAGGATGCATGCACACGAGTTGATGCTAAATATCATCATTGTTACTACTAATATTGTTATTTCTAATTATTAATTTGATAATAGGTGGATAACAATTAATATTGTAGAATTATAATATACTAGTAGAGAAATGCATTTCAAGTTTAAATATTTTAGTTAGTTGAAGTTTTGGAGAATGCAACATTGCTACTCTTGCTTTCTTTTAATTCAATTTATCCAACTTGACAGGGGTACTTTGTTATAACTGCAAAAGTATATATACATATCCAATTAAAGTAAAACAAAAAAGAGAACCGTGACCATTTTTTATTTATTTATCTAAGACACTTGTTATACAGTTAAGCATACTCAGCCTTCAGAGTCATGTAATAATTAATATGAACGATTTCTTCAATAATCATTATTCCCAGCACTGCATACATTGAACTGATTGGTAACAAGGATTTCACATCATGCGCAATAATTATGCATCAAAATGAAAGATCACAAGAATTGCAGAGCTGTTTATTGATTTGAAAATGTCAGATGTTTGAGGGACAGAGTTGAGTAAACCCTATTGTCAAAGTAAATTAGTTGGGAAGAAGGGCTTCATTCAGTGAATTGGGTAAATCAAATCATGTTTAGGCAGAATGGTAAACCCCAGACAAATGAAACAGGTCTATAACCAAAGCAACTGGACATTAAAATGGAAGTTGATTAATGTACAGGGAAAGAATAATGCAGCAGACTTAATAAGATTCAGCCAAGTGTAAAAGGCATAAGCATCCAAACCTTTTCTATTTCATCTTGAAGATTGGGGTTGTCTTTCAAATACTGTAATGCTCGGTCTCTTCCCTGCCCCAACCTTTTTCCAAACGCAAACAACATAAGACAACAATAAACCACATTAATTATATTTTCTTAGACAAAGCACAAAATTCACTAGTATGATTGTTCATCTAGAACTGGAGGGAAAGTATAGTGGGAAAATTAAAGGTTGAAGTCCAATCAATGCAAATTCGCGAAAGTCCTCCTGTTGCTTACCTCTAAGAACTCAAGGGATGGTGCACAAAAACGGTGATAGGAGATTGTAGTTCTTAGAGAGCTATCTCAAAGCTAGAGTACATACTTGGCCATAAAAAGGGTTATTTCAACAAGTAAATGATTGAAATGGTAATTTATTAATACTAAACTAACAACTAACATGGATCTAATGACCCATCAGTCTGGTATATATTACCACTCAAATGGTGCTTACTTCTTTAGCTGATAACAAACCACTTAGCCTAGTATATCAAAATCTTCACAAACAGACAGCCAGCAATTCTGGAGACATTTGTAACTCATAACACCTAAGTAAGAACATAAAAGAGTTGTTGGTCTTCCTGCTCACAGAACAAACATTAAATCTGGTATAGCCTCCCATAAGCTGTGGGGTTGTGCCTCCAATAAGCTTTTATGTTTTAACTAGAAATGCATGATACTTAACAAAAGAAAAATAGTACAACAAGCCTTAGTACCAACACTTTGGGGTCGGCTATGGATCCTCACATTAATTAGGATCAACCACATATACACTAATCAGGGTGAGCCACATATATCATTTTCCGCCACAATCTAAAGACATGTTCTTTGTCATCTCCTTAATTGACACGTATTTTATTACTGCTATTACTAATGTTGTCTTAGGCCATGCTCTACCTTTTCTCATTCCCTCGACTTGAATTAATTCACTTTTCCTCACCAGTCCATCAATCGTTTTTCTCTGCACATGTCCAAACCATCTCAAGGGACTCTCTTTCATCTTTTCATCAATAGGAGACACCCCTATCTTTAAGCGATTTTCCTCATTATGAATCCTTTTTGTCCTCATATTTCCATTTATCTATCTTAGCATTCTCATTTTATGAACATAAAGCTTCTTAATGGCCCAGTATTAAGTACCAAAGAGTATAGTTGATCTTATATCAGTCTCGTAAAAAATTTCATTTAACTTAATAGGTATTGTATGATCACGAAATACTCCTAATGTGTTTCTCCACTTCATCCACCTTGCTCTTGTCCTATGATTCACCCTCTTCAATCTCCCTAATCTTATAGCAACCAATGATAATAATGGTCAATAAAATAAAGGGTACAGAAACCAATAATAGCAATACAAGGAGGAGACGTTTAATCAACATATAGAGGTCTATGAACAGGGAAAATATCAGAAACAGTGTCCTTGCCCCCTCATTTTCACAAGGGATGGAGGATAAGTTCATGGGTTTATTTATTTATTTTTTTAATTTCATTGAAATAGTACTTCACCCCTAATCAAGGATTAAGGCTAAAATGATTTGCAGATTCACAATGGATTTAAAGAGCTATGGTTTAATTCAGGAAAATTTAGGTTGTGATTACCCTGTTCTAAACTAGCCCTGACATCACTTTGTAAAGAGAAAATCTTGCTATTATTCTTGAGTTTTTGACTGTAAGAAGTTTTAAAATAAAATAAAAAATAAAAAACTTTGAAACTTTTCAAAACAGAGAAATGAAAGCCTTGAGAGACAAGCAAATCATCGTGTTATTTAATCATACATACAGCCCCTTGATATTCAATATTAACAAGATTACGCAGATTATTTGTTTAGGAAGGAAAAAAAAAAGTAATCAGATGCATATTGCATAGTAACGTAAGTTTGTTTACACTTCAGGAACAGAAAGGAACCATGTAGAAGAGGAGTATGAAGTAATAACACTAGGAACTGCAAATATAAGTCCAAAGAAAAACCTGTGGTCCTCATAGCTATACCAAGAGCCCTTCTTGACCACAACATCCATCATCTCAGCACAGTCCAAAATGCAACCCTGCAAAACTAAGGGATGTCAAGAGGAGTGTGACTTGCACGATTTGGGGGGAACAAAGCTTTCATGTTGCATTACTAACCAAATTGCTCACTCCCTCTCCAAAGATAATTTCAAACTCAGCCTGCTTGTATGGCCTTGACACCTAGAAAAATTAGTTGAAATGAGGATCTCTCTACACGTGGGAAAGCATCAATCAAACGCACAAAATGGTGGTAGATCTAATAATCAAATGATAGGTACAAATTTTGGCAACAATTGTGAAGTAACAATTGAAACAGAACAGTTGATACACCTTAAATACATAGTCAAGCATCATAACAAAAATTACTCATCAAATTAAAAAGTGAAAGCGGTTTAGATAATATCTTTAAAAGGATGTTTACAACTTCAAGGCAGCAATGGCTTCACTTGGCAAACCCTAGCTTCAGCAATAGATTCTAATGCAATCAATTGAAAATTATATAAATATTGGGATACTGTAATTGATTGTCACATCCAGACTGGTGTCAAGTGTCAACATAAAGAACAATATTAAAAGTGGTAAAACAACTCATTTTCTTTATATTAACAGCAACAATCCGTTCATATATGTCAAGTGAACATCTTAGAAACATTATATAAGCTTTTAAAGGCATAATAAAAATGAAAACTTCGTTTCAGTGCATTAAACAATCCTTGCACAATCTTGATGCCAATGTAATTTACCTTGCTCTTTTGCACTCTTACACGTACCCGAAGCCCAATTTCTTCATCTCCTTTAACCTAAAGTAGAAAAAGACAGATGCATGATGAGGTTTTCACAAAGATAAAATAAAAATTAACAAAGTGATCTCTATCTATGTAGTAATCATCCAAGCAGCTGCTGTGCTTACAGACTTTATCTTCCCAGTAGATCGTATCTCAAGCCGAACAGAGGCAAAGAACTTTAATGCAATTCCTCCACTCGTCACTTCTGGATTTCCATAATACACACCAATCTTACAAAACCCACAAGAATGCAAACATTAGTTACACAAAGATAGAGAATTTCAGTTTCAATCCAAGAATATTGTCACAGAAATGGAAGGTACAATGAAAAATAATATATAAGCAAGAGCTAGACTCAATTCTGTCTGTTGGCGATAGGCTCCACCAGGGAAATTAACTACAATCATCCCTCACGTGCAGTCTTTAGAAATTAATATATATATATGAGACGGATTCAAGTTACACATTTTTTACACTGTAGATTTTTAAGAGATCTAAATGTTAAAAAAAACATCATTAAATGTTATTACTTTCCACCTTTGTCTCTCTCCTTATATATTGTTTTTCACTTGATTAAGGGGCATTTGCCATTTTCAACAACCTACTTTTCAAATGATTCATCCTAAAAGAGAAATTAAATAGATATTTGATGATGAAATTAAATTATTTGAATTAAATTTTTACAATTATATATACAATCGAATTTAAAAGTAATCTATTGCTTTTTATTTCAACAAGAAAGAAGAACTGATAATTTAAAATTTTTTGCATTGCAAATGCAACGATAGTGAAAAATTATTATCCCTGATCATGCTTTGGTCCTCCATATAATATAAAATATTTTCTTATAAAGGATAAACAAAGATTAATAGAAGACATTATTTCGAATAATTTATAATTTATGGTAAAAGTTCAAGCTTAACATATGTTTTTAGATTTGAATTGCTTCTTCTACCATCAAATAAAAACTTTTTGGGAAAGCTGTATTGATAGTTTATTCATATATCGTTTTTTTGTTTATATGTCTTTGTTAAAAGTTAAAACGCTAATAGTTTAGCATGCAATTAAAAAAAAGAGGATATTTTGCTTTAGCTTATGATAGGCACAAATTTGAAGTTTTGGATCAAGTGGAAAGCAATAATAAATAAGGAAAGAGAGAATGCTAGTATTAATTAGGTAATAAGTAGAAAGCAATAACATTTAATAATGCTTTTTTTAACCGTTAGATCTCTTAGAAATCTACGGTATAAAAAGTGTGTAACTTTACAAAAGTTACACCAAGTGTAACTTGAACCCATTTCTCTCTCTGTCTCTCTCTATATAATAATAATAATAATAATAATAATAATAAGAGAGGTGCTACGTCCACAACATTTTCACAACAAATCATAGGTGGTTAGTTATTATTGGTTCAAATTTGAACTTAACACTAAGATTACTTTTTTGCCCCAACAATAACAACTAGTAACAACCTGCCACTTAAAATTTGTTGTAAAAATGTTGTGGACATATCATTTCTCTAATAATAATAATAATAATAATAATAAAACCCTAATTAATCAAAAGTACCTTATATCTTATTTGATTCAAAAAAATGAGAGTACAACCAGCTTTCGAGGCATTTCCTGACATTTTACGTAAAGCCTGGCTCATAAGGCGTGCTTGCAAACCCATTTGCTGCATCCCAATCTCACCCTATAATATAGTGAAGCATACAAGTCAGACATGGGCAACCTTGTCAATTCAAAATCTAAAAGAGCTTGGGGCCAAGACTAACCTATAATTAGAGAGATGATAACTTACTTCAATTTCTGCCCGTGGAGTGAGAGCTGAGACAGAATCAACACAGATAAGATCTATGGCACCAGATCTGCACATACGATCTGCGACTGAGATGACATGACAAACTCAAAAATCAATATATATCAAGCTTAAAGATAATGAATTTCATATGCACCACAGTCCATATTGAATATGGTCAGCACATCACATGAATTCTTACACAACAACATAGACCAAGGGAAAATATATTACTCTCTAGTGCCATCTCCCCATGATCAGGTTGGCAAACAATCAAATTTTCAACATCCACTCCCAATGCTTTAGAATATGCCGGATCAAAAGCATGCTCTGCATCAACAAGCATTGCATTCCCTCCCAACTTCTGCATATTTTCATTGAAAAGCTACATGTTGGTCTCATTACAAACAACATTCTAAGTGAAGATCTAGTTATTGACAGAAATAAAGATTAAGAAGTGAAATCCAGAAAGAAGTAATACCTGCACTTCTGCGATTGCATGGAGTGCCAAGGTGGTTTTTCCACTACTTTCTGGCCCAAATATCTGGAAAGAAATATGCAGATTATATCAGACCTTTCTGGAGCATAAGTTATCCTATCTGATCAGCAAAATGCTAGAGCAGTTCTTTAGAGCAAGAAAGCACATCAAAGAACCACTACAAATTATGATAGGAGTGCAGCAGAATTAAGTAGAATGCTCAATTTTCTTTTTATTGCATATGGTGACCAGATTTTAGGTGCATATAATACTAAAAGTATCGCATACTCTGCAGATGCTCAAATTGTTAAGGACTTCATTGATTCAAGTTGAGCAGTCTATTTGCACGATGGCATAAAGGCATAGTCCTAAACATAAAGGCATATAACAGAATTTTGAAAGTGAACATGTATTGACTAGTCTTATGTATTGTGACAAAATTTATATATAACTAATTGTTTGAACCTACTCCATAAGGCACACCCATCTTTATTGCGCACAAGTCAATGTTTTAAGATGTGTATTCCATATACTTGTGCCCAAAATTTGAATAAACATGTGCTTATACTTTTCACCCACATGCTCCACTCTCAAACTTTTCCAACTCATGATTTTTTCAGTAATATCCCAACTGCCCAACACATTGCCAATGGTAGGTATTAACAAGTTTTAAATTTCCAGTACCAGCCACTGTGATTCCTCATGAATAAGGAAAAAGTGGTATGGGGTTTCACATTGAGAGGTTTCAGGGAACGCAGGGTGGAAAAGGCAGTTTTTGTCAAAGCTTGAAAGGGGCAAAATACCCTAAACCCAAAGCATTTAAAAAAATAATAATAAAAATGTAAAAAAAAGGGAAATTAAAGGAGAAACCGGGAGACACACAGAGAACCCCCCCCCCCCCCCCCCTGGTGAAGACATACAAAGAGTTAATACCTCTACAATTCTCCCTCTGGGAAGGCCACCACCTAAGGCAAAGTCTAATGTCAAACAGCCACTGGGAAAGGTTTCACTGCAATGCACAAAATGTCACAAAATCAACCATCCAGCCAAAATCACGCTCAATGATGCTGCTTCCAGAAGCTAAAACATTGTTCAAAGAGAAATTTTTTTTGGGGGGGGGGGTTAAATAGGGGTGAGAAAGTGCTTTTTTTATTTATTACAAAGATAAAAAATACATACACCAAAGCACCACCAGCACTGCCTAATCTTGTAACACTTCCTTTTCCAAATGAGCTATTTATATCATTCATTGCTGCTTCCAGTGCTTTTTGCTGGAGGAGAAAAAAAAGTATAAAAATTAGATCTAATCTCTAAGTGACTCAGTAATTCATGATGCCATTTAGCATCCTACAAATAATGCAAGGCTCATGTTCAAACTTTAAAACTACAATTATTTTTATTAAAAGCAAATAACATAGTCAGGAACTCAAATCAGAACATGTTCAATCATAAAACATAAACTGAAATAAGTACATAGATGAAAAGATTCAAAATCCTTAAAATCAGAGCATAAGATAATAAAACATAGGCCATACTAATTATAATTTCATACTGGTGGAACTATATTACACATACTTGAGTATGCAGGTTGCATGCATGTACTTGTACAAGTGTTGTATTCATTAGTCCTCAACAGATTTCCCACCATTTTCAAGTGTCTGCTAGCCAAACTCTTTATGTCATGTCATGTCAAGACAGATACAGCAATGTGAAATTAAGGGTCCAAGTAACAGAGTAACTATCTAGAGGATTATGCAAGAGGGTCCTGATAGTGCCCTCATATCCATCTTCCATCCATTTCATGACAATCATACCAAGGACAACATCCCATCTAACATACGGTTTATGTCATGACTCAGTCCTCACATTGTCTGCAGCAGTCAGATCAGTGTGAATGGTTCACAAACACCAATTTTTGTAAAAACCAAAATATATAATACATCCAACTTGTTAAACATCCTAAGCAGTAACATAAAAGAATAAATCATTGTATCCACCTAATTATATGGAGTTTTACACTAATGCTATTAAATGTCTTCAAAGATGGAAGAATCATGATTTAGGCACTTACAGACAGTCCAAAACTAGAAGCAAGATGGTAAATTATGCAAGGACTATGCCATTATAGAGAACTGCCTCTGTGATATTGTAGGATGAGACATGAAGAAGATCAATATGATATATACAAAAGTCAGTTTGTTTCTTGTGTTGCAGATTGATTCATATTGCATATTATGAATGTGGAAATGGCATAAATTTAGTAACCAAAGGCAATTTACTCTTTAATTCAAGAAAATACTGCGCCATTATAGAAAACTGCCTTGTGTGATGAGGGACTTGCTGTCTAAGACTCAGAATGCATTCATTCAAGGGATACAGATTTTAGATTATGTCTTCGTTGCAGATGAGTAATTAGATGTTAGAATTGAAGGGATTCCAGGGATGTTATGTAAGCTAGATTTAGAACAATCCTATGTCCATGTAAATTAGGATTTCTTATTGTACATGCTGAGGAGATGTGGTTTTGGGGAGAAATGGAGGAAGTAGATTGGTCTTTGCTAATCTAAAGATTTTCCATTGTGGTGAATCATGCATTCGTAGCAATTTTTCGAAAGAACTAGGAGAGGGGATCCTTTGCCCTCACTCCTCTTTGTTTTTGTAATGGACACTCTTACCAGGTTTGTAGCTAAGGCAATAGAAGGGGTTTATTATCAGCTATATCTGTAAGCCCGAAGAGTATTGACCCATTGAATATTTCTGATTTACTTTTTTTTTTTTTTTTTAAACGCAGACTCTAATCAACTCCTGTACATAAGATGTATCCTTCTATGCTTTGACTTTGTTTCTGACCTGAAGATTAATTTGGGTAAATTAGAGATATCACTTGTGATAGAGGTGGTGAATCTAGAAGAGCTAGCACCATTCTTGGATATAAGGCATCTCACCTTCCACTGAAATATTTGGGGTTGCCCTTAGGTGTTGCTCGATCTAAATCAAGATCCATTTAGTATGGCATCTTAGAAAGAATGGAAAAGAAACTTAGCAAGTTGGAAGAAGATTTATTTATCAAGAGGAGGGCAGGTTACGCTAATTAAGAGTAAACTTTCTAGTACTCCCACTTATTTTATGTTTTTGTTCCCTTTACTGATGGAATTGCAACTCAAATGGATAAAATTCAGAGAGATTTTTTTATAAGATAGTATAGGGGACGAATAAAAATGCCATTTAGCTAATTGAAATATTGTTTGTACTCCTATTGAAAATGGAGGTTTAGGGATTAGGAAGTTGTGGGTTGTTAACCAAGCTTTACTTGGTAAAAGATTATAGTAGCATGCAGTGGAGAGGGATTTCCGTTGGAAAGATGTAATAGAGCAAAAGTGATGCAGTACAAGCCTTGAAAGAAATTTGTGGGAAAGAAATAAATGAACAAAAACTTAGGAGTTAGCATCAACCAGAGGAAAAGGGACAGAAAACTTAAGATTCAGCACCTAGTGTTGCCTGAAGTCAAAACCAAGCCATTGGAAATTCCAATGAGATTTGATTCATCAGATCAAGCATAACAATACTAAACCTTGGGGGCTTTAAATAGGATTCACAAGCTATATTACTAACCTTCTAACTGAGCAAATAAAATAAATAAAGTCCCAAACCAAATAGAAAAGGAAATAATTCTTAACCAATTACATAATGCAAATAAAAATTAAATCTTAGAAATTATAATAATGTCTAATAAATATCAATTGAGCCCAACTGGTAGCAGGCCTCCATCATCTGGCCATGTGACACGGGCTTGCATCCGGTGTTTGCATAAAAATTATGGGCTCTTAGGGAGGATGGTGCTTGGATGTTGGCAGGAGTGCATATGGAGTAAGCCTATAGAAGAATATCAGAAATGGTTGGACTAATTTTACTAGATATATATATATCGTTATGAGGTTGGTGATGGCATGATCTTTGGAGTGGGGATGATACCTAGAAAAATAGATTCCGGGAGTTTTTTTCTTTTTGAAGAGCCAAGAATAAAGACATTACTGCAGTAGATTATACAGATTGTTTGAGGGCAGCATTTAATGGAACCCTTCATTTCGATGCACGGTATAGAATTGGGAGATAGAATCCTTCGGGGTATTTTTGGATGATTTGCATGCTGCCAAGGTAAATCATGGAAGGGAAGATAAGCTGGCTTGGTGTCTTTTCAAGAGTTGAGCCTTTCGTGTTAATACTTATAATAAAGCTTTGAGGAATGGGCAACAGCACCAAAGACCTTTAGGTCAAACAACATTTCCTAGGTTTTCCAATGGAGATGTCTATAGTTTAAATGCCCCTCCACCGTTTAAAACCAAGCGATATATATCTGGCATGCACACGATAACAAATAAATTGGATGCTGTAACTATGCAGTCCAAGAATACACCTCTTCTTAAAATGAATAACAATTGACCCAAAAGCTTAAGCTATTTAGAAATGGTGAATTTAATCACTTAACCACAATTCTAACACTCCCTCTCACGTACGGGCCTAAGCTAAGTGAGGCCTGTCACATGAGATTTTTAACATTTTAAATGGGAGGTAGAGCGGAGATAGGGATCAAATTCAGCATCTAGTGCTTTGATACCATGATAAATGACCGATTATCCCAAAAGGTTAAGCTATTAAGAAATAGTGAATTTAACCATAATTCTAACAAATACTATAAAAGTTTCCTATCCAAGACTATATAACCGCCATTTGGAATAACACAATTTAAAATAAACTCAGCAAAATATTGATTCAGACAAAAAAGTTACTGAGAATACACAGAAAGATTGTTAAAGGTAGTGTCTTTTCTGCTAAAATACTATGGTTAGCAAAAACAACAAATGGGTTTTCATCCAGATACAAAAACAAGAAATGGGTTCGTGTAAAATCAACATCTTCAGTTATAAGAAAAACCCCAGTTGCAAATAAACATAGAATTGCATAAAGGGAATGAAACACAAATGCAAGAACAGCTAAAGAAGAATAAAAGGAAAGAAGGGGTGAAGTATACCCTATCGAGAAAGCGGGGGTCAAAGTCATTAGAGAGAGCCCCATTTACTTTGCCATCAAACTCACTACGAATTTTGACATGTTTAAGCTTGGAGGCAGGGGTGAGGGTGCGTGGACGCCATGGTTTTGAGCTCCAAGGAAGGAATAGAGTTGATGATGATGGCCAAGAGAGAGTGTTGGGTTTAAGATTTTGAGGCAAAACCAAATCCATAATCTTTACTAAACTAAAAAAAAAAAAAGTAAAACCTCTCTATTGTTTGCTATGATTTCAACTTATAAATGTTCTCACTTGACATCCTCTACATTTGTCTTTTTTTGGACAGGGAACAGGGAGGGGTTTGTGTTTTTTCATTTTTCCTAAACCCAACCCAACCCAACCCAACCCCGCAACCTACCATTTTTTTTTTTTTTGGGCTTTTAAAAAAAATTTATTTATTTATTTTTTCTCTTTGACTGATATACGTTCTAATTCTAAACTTCTACTGTGTCTCTTTGGGATTTTTTTTTTTCCTCCCATTTGGGCTTTAAACATGATCCAAGGTGCAAATCTATGTCACCCAAAAGGCCATGTTGTGTAAAAATGTTGGGCCCAAATTAAATCCTGTCCATTCTGAGATTTAAAAAAATATATATATATATATATATATTATATAGTGGAAAATATGTTTTGTTGTTCAATTATGATCCTGAAAATGAGTTTAAAAAATTTGTCATTTGACAGGCAGGAATAATCAGTAATATTTTTTATAATCACAAATAATTATACATACAAATAAAAACCTAAAAAGTGTGAGTTTTTAGTGAAGTTTTTCTTTACGAATTCCTAAAAGATTTTTTTTTTTAAAAGTGAGTTTTCTGTAAATAATTTTAAAAAAATCAAACTGAGTTTTTAAAAAAGAGTTTCTTTCAAAATAAATTTTTTTTTTAAATATCTTTTGAGTTTTTTTTTAGTAATAAATTTTTTTTCAAAGGTTGACCTATTCTAGTAGCCAATTTTTGTTTGATATTTTGAGTCTTTCCTTTGTTGTGTCTTGGGCTTAAGCCCATTTGTGTCTTGTCTTGTCTTGGGCCTTTAGCCCATCCTTGTTTTGTTTAGAGGCATTAAGCTCATCCTTGTTTTGACCAATTTTGACATTTAGCCAACTCTCAATTGACCAAGGGCGTTTTGGTCATTTTGATTTGAAACGGTACTTTGAGCGTTTTGATGCCCAAATGGGTTGAACCACAATTTTCTGGATGTTCCTAATGTCCCTAGTCAAAAATTTTTGGGATCTAGTACTCAAATTGAAGGCATACAAAATACAGTATCAACAAATGGGATAAAGAAAAAGAACTTTGTGATCGGAAATTGAATACTCAAATACATAAATATGTATAAAAGTCAATACAAATGTGCCAAAAAGAGAAACAAATGTGATGTGATAATTAAATTAATAATAACAAAAAAAAATTGGTGAAAAAAATGGTTGGAACAATAAATAAATCCATCAGAAGAGAAACAAAATTGGAGAGAGAGAGAGAGAGTTTTGACCTTTTTTGTCATGAACAACAGGAATTTGGGGAAAAGATGAAAATAAAGTAATATTAAATTTATAAGAAAATTAAAATGGAAGTGGAAGGGTTGAAGTAGATGAAAGGTTAAAAATTTTAAAAGATAATAATTGAGAAAATTTAGAAACGGTAGAATTTAAGAAGATGGATAAAATTTAAAAATTTATAAAGGAATCAAATGAAAATTTTAAAAAGACAATAATTGGAGGAGATGAATGTAAAGTCAAATCTATATACATTTAATATTGTCAACAAAATTTAGGAATAAAAAATAAATAAGAAAAAGAATAATTATATGGCTAATGACATGGGGATGAGGTGATGCAACATGAGCATAGCAACAATAAATGTTACGCATCAATTTTTAGATAAATATATATATATATATATATATATATATATAGAGAGAGAGAGAGAGAGAGAGAGAGAGAGAGAGAGAGATTTGACAAATTAAGATTATAGTATGCTTATTAAAATGAAGTCATATAATAAAGCAAGCACGTGCCTTGCACATGCCATCAACACTAGTACTCTTAAAAAATGTCATCAAACACAATAATATTTGTGTGGGCCAAGGAGAGTTAAAGGAAGTTGGGCCTAGGCAGGAATTTTGGAAGACCCAACTAGATATTCATATGGAGTACTTGGGCTCATATAATCTGAAGAAAGAGAAATTCTGAAGAAGGAATTGGTCCAAGGAAAGAAACGAAAAAGGAATTGGTTCGAGGAAGGAACCGAAGAAAGAATGGATCGAGGAGGATGGAGAGTTGTTGGACCATGCCAAGGATATGTTGACTAAGGAAAATAACCATAACCAATCCAAACGAAATTTGGAAGAAGCTTTCTAATGAAGCCACTGTCCCCTCCACATTAAATACTCTACACCAACTAAGCATGACGCATTAATGACTAAATGACATTTAAATAGTGTCTCAACAACCTGTTACCTACTTAACACAACTTCAAAAGTAGGTGAGAAGAGAAATGAGACAAATATCTTGCTTAAAGAATGATCCACTATACAAGTGGACGGCCATAATTGAAGTATTAGAGCTATAAATAGGAAGAGATCTCCCATGTACAAGGTTTTGATCCAGAAAACAGGAGAGAAAAAGAGAAAAATATTGTAATACTGAATAGAGCTTCGCCTTGTATTTGCACCTTAGAACAAATGTTCCCCAGACATTTCGAGGAAAGAGAAATAAACAAGAAATTCATATCTTTTATAACTTTGGCTTGTATTATTGTCTCCTATAGTTCTCTACATTGAAATGTTGTTTAGACTTAATTATTGGTCCAAAAAATCCACCACTAACAAATTAATTGTCTCGGACAAAAGCCCAGCTTATTAACCAGGGTCAGTATTTAGCCCATACAATATTAATACACTAGAAAGATGGACATACTTCAATCTTTCGTTAGGACCATTACATGTTGCTATCACGAATATCGGT
Source organism: Castanea sativa (assembly GCF_040712315.1). NCBI lineage: Eukaryota > Viridiplantae > Streptophyta > Magnoliopsida > Fagales > Fagaceae > Castanea > Castanea sativa. The sequence goes on from NC_134023.1 coordinate 14,477,074, forward strand.
TGTTTGACTCGAAGTCGAAGTTATTTCATGCTGATGGCTGTCGGCAAAACTAAGCTGCTCTCTCTCTCTCTCTTATTAATATCGTAATGATGGAAAGCAACACAAGATTTTCAAGAAGCTAGCATAAAGGGCCAAATATATAACAGATAGTATATCATGAATTGTCTACTTTGACATTAAAGTTTCTTTTTCTAAGATATTTGTATGCATGGATGGATGCTGATTCTGTTACTTCTTTTTCTGATAAGTAGATTTTCTAATACTTCTGATTTTTTATTCATTTTTTTTATCGATATTACTTTTTTTTTTTTTTTGCTAAACTTTTGATTTGGTATTACTGAATTTTAGTATCTACCTCTTTTTATCCTTGTGTTACTCTTGTATTTACAATGTACTGGGGTTGCTTACCTTTTATTAGTGCTTTTTTTATTTCAATGATTATTACATACCAAAAAAGGTCCTCCATACTTGCCTTCATTTTGCTTTTGAAGATGCATGACTATCACGTGTGGGGAAAATTTACTGTTAGTAAAAATAGAGGAAATTGATTTTGACTAGCAATAGCAATAGCAAAAATTAGATTCTCTTCTCTTTTATTTAGTAGTCATACCGGCATCTTTAGTTGTTTAGTAGTTGTAAAGCAAGGTGATTCTTTTTTTTTTTTTTTATAATTTCTTGGGAGGTAAGTGCACAACTCATGCACCCACATGAGATTGAATCTCTGAACTACTGTCATTGTTGTTGCAAAATTTCTGTGAATGTTCTATTATGTTATTTGATTAATTATTGCATACACTATACATTATAACTATTGAATGTTATGTTTTGTATTGGATTCGTATGCACGCACTATACTGTTTTTATGAATTTGTGTCATGATCTTGCTTTAGTGGTGGAACAATTTGGAATGATGTTTATTTGAAAATTGATATTAAATTAAATATGATTTCATCATAGTTTGACCTCAATAAATTAATCGAAGTACATGTTTGTTGGTTTTATTCAATGACAAATTTGTATGCATTTTATTTATTATATTTTAATATATCTTTTCGGGACTTAATTGTAATTTGGGGTAGATGTACTTGAGCTTCATCTTCTTCTTTGGAAAGCTGCATTCTCAGTGATCTTGCGACCTCAGGCGGCCTAGCTAGCCCACAAGATACACATGGCAGAATGTCAAGATTAGAGTGCTGACTGGGCAAGTCGTGACCCCAAGCCACGACAAGGTCGAGAGTTGTATGATTTCCGTACTCTGTGTGGAACCCCCCCCCCCCCCTTGCTAAATTTTTTCCTTAAGGGTTTTAGTTGCACATTGGGTCCTTGGCGATGTGATTCTTGTGTGCTTGTGTATCTAGAGTGGAGTGTGTGTGTCTCTTTTTTCTTATTTTTATTTTAGGAGTCGCTACCAACCATTGGTTTTGTATTAAGTGTCACCTAGATGTCTAATTTTATTTTAAGTTACCTAATTAACTAAACCAAATTTTAAAGATTCATTAATTAAGGTAAACCAAAAGTTTTTGAACCAAAGATCTTGGACTCGAAAATTTGGTTACATGTGGGAAAGTGTTAAGCACTCTACAACGCCTATCTAAAGATAGTACTTTATTTTAATTTATTTCAAACGTTAACTTTTTATGAAAAAAATATAATACTTGGCATTTTGATTTTTTTTTTTTTTTAAAAAGGTTTTTGCAAACACACACACACACACACACACGTGAGTAAATATTTATATATAACTATCATGTGCATAATAACTCCTACGAATTATATACAATCAAGACAGCTGAGATATATACATAAGTAACATGTGACAAAGCACACAAGTATACTTTACAATAGCATGTGAGTATTTATTTATTATATAGCTAGCATGTAAGTACTAAATACTATACACAAACAAGTCTCAACATTTAAAAAAAAAAAAAAATAGAGAGGGTTGGAAGAGTAGCACCTTGTTGTCATTCACCATATTATCATTTTAATCATGCAAAAAGATGACAAAGAAAATTCATTAGTGCAAGAAATGTTAGGGACAATATAAACTTATAGGGTGTCCAAAGACTCAAGAGAATGAACCTTAAAACACAAATCCTTAAACTACTACTATTCTAATGAAAGGCTAGAAAATAATAAGTTACAACCTTAACTTTTATTATTTTAGAAAAGCACACATTTTTTTAGAAGAGACTTTTTTTGAAAAAGTTGTGGGAAAAGCATGCGTCTTTTTTTAAAGAACTTTGAAAACATAGATTTTTATATAGAAAAACACTTTTGAAAACATTTTATTTTTGAAAAAAAACTTTGAAAAAATTTATTTTATGTTTTAGGTTTTGGGTTTCCCCTCTTTGAAAAACAGATTTTTTTTTATATATATTTTGAAAAAGTTTTTATAAGCAGATTTTTTTTTTTTTTTGTTGCTTTGAAAACAGGTTTTTTATTTTGGAAAACAGTTATATATTTTTTGAATTTTGTTTTTTAGAAAACAGATTTCTTATATTGAAAACAGTTTTTTAGAAAAACAGATTTTTATTTTGAGAACAGTTTTTATGAAAACAGTATATTTAGAAAACAGTTTTTGAAGAAGCAGATTTTTTTTTCTCGAAAACAAAAAAGACAGTTTTATATTTTTTGAAAAGAAAAACAGTTTTGTAAAACAGATTTTTTTTATATTTAAGTTTCAGGTTCTCCCCTTTAAAAAGAAAACATTTTTTAAAATTTTTTTTTGAAAGCCCTTTTTTTAAGGAGAGGAAAAAGCATTAAAAAAAGGTTTTTGTTTTGAAAATTTTTAAGAAGAACAAAGGAAAACATTTTAAAAAGACCTTTTTTTTTTTTTTTTGAAAATGACTTCATTTTTAAAGAAAAGAGGTGGGAAAAGATGTTTGGAGAAAAGCATTTTCTTAGAATAGTGTGTAGGGGAAATGTTTACCCAAGCATATTTATTTTATGGCAACTTAGTAATGAGAAATGTTAAAGAACAACAATAATAAAGTGCAAAAAATAATTTTCAAGGAAAATAAAGTGTAAAAATTTTAAATGACATAAAAGTAAAGTGCAGAAAATTAAATGACAAGAAAGTAAAGTGCTGAAATATTGTAAAGGTTGATTAAAAAAATGTTTTTTTTTCTTTCTCTTAAATAGATTTTAATCTCTTTTGAGCCTTATGGATTCTTCATCATAAAGAAATCGGAGTTCTAAGCTATCACATTTTTATGAGACATACCCATCTTGTGCTCTAATGGAAGTTTAAAAACCATTTAAAAAAGAGAGTAGAAAATCTTTTATTATTATTTAGGTGTCTAGATATAGTGTGTATATATAAGTGTGTGTGTGTGTGTGTGTGTGCGTGCGTGTATGCGCACACGCAATAAAATAAAGGGGGAGAGGGGACGTGCAAGAAATTAAATGGGATGACATAAAATAAAAGGGAATGGGGATTGCTTGAAGGTAAATGGGATGACATAAAATAAAAGGAGATGAGGATTGCTTGAAAGTAAATGGGTTGAAAGTAAATGGAACAACATAAAATAAAAGAGGATGATGATTTTTTGAAAGTAAATGGGACAACATAAAATAAAAGAGGATGGGGGTTGCTTGAAAGTAAATGAGATGACATAAAATAAAAGTATTAATAATAAAATCCCTAGATGCCTAGGTGGGATGTGATTTCTTCCCCCTAAGGGTACTTCCCATATATAGCCTAAGAGATGGTCTAATATCCATCTAGGAAAACAGACACAACAATATAAACCAACAACAATAATATGAACATTGAAATAAAAAATAGATATATACACAATATATACCAGAGCATAGAAAATAAAACTAATATGAACAACAAGCAAGATAAAAGAAAGATTTTATACATATGGCGAATGATGATTAGAATGTAATAAAAAGGGTGGGATGGGTATAGCTATTAAGAAACTATCCCATCCCTATAGCTTTACCCACAAAAATTACAACAAAAATGGATGGAGAATTTTTTGTGTGGGTTTCCTAGAGAGAGAGAGAGAGAAACTTTTTTTTTTTAATTTCTAAAGGTATTTTTCCATAATTTTCTTACTATTTTATGATTTTCCTCACTTTTTTCTCTTTATTTCACTATTTTCTCTACCTATTTCTTCCTATTTTTCTCCATCATTTTTCTAAAAAATTGGAGAGGGGGGGGGGGGGGGGGTTATTTATAGGGAATGAGGAAAATGGGAGGCTAACATTAGTGTATCAGGATACACTAATGCTAGCTGCCCATGGCAAGGGACACTGTTCTCTACACATTGCCTGGCCAATGTATTTCTGCGAGTTCACGCACACAACTGTGAGGCATGGAAAATGCTTCTAATAAGGGTCTCAACAAATTCTAGTTGATAAGATAGACATCCAAGAGAGGCCATAGCAATGGTAAGAATAGAGAGAACTTTTGCTTTGAGCAAAAACACACACTATCATTTCTTTTCCATCTCTTGCAATCTTTGATTGAGATTTTGCATTCCCTCATCTCACCCATACACACAAACCTTTTGAGTGAGTGAAGGTTTATGAAAACTTGAGTAGCCACATTCAAATCCAATTCATTTTGGTGGTGTTTCCATTGGTACTTCAATGGAGGTTCTCCAATAAGCTAGAAAGAAAAGGGACTCAGAGCAGTCGATTGCTAGTTGGAGCTTGGAGAGCTTAAGTACTATAAGCTTTTGGGCTTGGAGGGTTTATAGTATCCTTATGTACTGCAATTATCTTGCCTAGTGGAGATTTTCAACGTGTGGTCAGGAGAGAGATTTTTCTGCTGGTATTACAAGTTTTCCTCTTCCTAAACACTTCTTGGCGTTTGGTTTGCTTGCTTGCTTTTCGCTTTATTTCCATTTTATTTCTATTTTGTTATGCATTGCATACTAATGCACAATGTAGCTTTAGTTTTATCGAAATTGGTTAAATCACTTACACTTGGACTAATATCATTTGTTTTGTTTAAAAGTGATTAAGCCATAAAAAACATGGTTTAGGGTTCTAAATACTTGCTAGGGTTGCTATAGCATCTCTTATAAGTTTAATCATTTTATAAAATACTATGGACTATTGTGACTTTACAATATCACACATTATCATGATTTTAGGGATATTCCTTAGGCTTTCCTTTATGTACATATGCCATAAGACCTAACCATTTTAACTTTGTTTCCTATTTTTCTCTCCTCCACTCTCAAATCTCAATCCCAACATCAACACTACCGCACACCCTTAGTGCGGTGGTCACTCCACAAGTATAAGTACTTGTGGGGTGTGGGGTAAGTGTTTTACATACATATATACTTAAATTATGCTAGAGTAAAATTTCTACTTTGTATAAAAAAAAAAAAAAATCCCAACATCAACAAGAATTCTATATGGATAAGGTAATAGAGCAAGACCCTTTTCTAATTCCCCAAAAGTCGCCAACTCACTCACATGCCTCCTATCAATCTCTTTCTATTCTTGTGAAACTTTGCTCTCAATTATCTTCCAGTCAACAATGTAGCTCTCCTATGGTGGTCGGTGTCAACATCTTCAAACCAATATTTGTTGTTAACTTTTGTTACTACTGGCATATATTTGTCTTGTGTATACCTATCCCCTCTAGTCATTATTTCTTTGTCGATGTCCTCCGACTACTGGCGTAGCCATTGTTCAGCCGTAGTAGTCATCCTTTGGCCACTAATGCAATCATCCTCTAGCCATAGTAGGCATTATGGTCTCCATCCATCGCCAATTAACCATTGTCATTCCCTGTCACTAGCAATAGTCTCCTACATTCTAGTTCCTATTGAGCTTGGTCATTACACATCCAAATCAGTCAGCCATGCCATAGTTTCCTTTACAATCTTAAATTCCAAATTCATGGTCTTATCAAATTTCCACCTAGAGTTTTGAAAGCACGGGTGCGGCTCTAGGGCCACCGCACCCACACCCACACCCGAAGCGGTGTGTAGTGCGTGACGCTGCTGACTGTGCATCTGTGCTACATCGTTTTTTTTTTGGATTTGCGCCGATTCACACCAATTTTGATCGAAACGAGCGCTGAAACGGCTAATAGGGCTCGATTCCAACCAAAAAGGGCCGCCACCATGTCGCCAGCCTCCATTCTTTTGCTTCATGTGGCCTCGTGAGAGAAGAAAAAAAAAAGACAGAGAGAAGGAAGAAGAGACAAGGACGACACTGCTTCATGTGCACTTACTGGTGAAGGCAGTAAACTAAGCTCCTGAAACTGTGACAAAGAGAGCAAGGGAGAAAGTTGTGAACTGTGGATAGGTTTTAAATAGGTGTATTGGTATAAGAGATAAGGACTTGAAAAGTCAAAAAGATAGAAAATGTTAGAACTTGTGAAAACAGTAAATATACAGGTTTTGATTCTTTGATTTTATCACCTTTACCCACCAATTTCATTATTTTTTAATACTTTGATTTTGTGAACTCATTACTTTTTTTTAAGGAAAATAATTTAATATTATAAATATGTTATTGGGCTAAAATTGGGGTTGTGTAAACATTATAATAATATGTATATATATATATATATATTTTTTTTAGAATACTAAGTATTTTAAAATAATTTAATATTATAAATATGTTATTGGGCTAAAATTGGGGTTGTGTAAACATTATAATAATATGTATATATATATATATATAAATATATATTTTTAGAATACTAAGTATTTTAACACACACGCACAAGGGGAGAGGGAATAAAGTTTTAAATAAACTAATAGTGGTTTATATCCAAAAGGACCTAATATGTGTGTGTGTGTGTATGCTTTTAAATTTATTAATATATGTTTACCATTACTCTTAAATTGGTATATGTTTAATCACCGCACCCTGCTGCACCCGCACCCTACTTTTTTTAAAAATTGCCAAGTTCCACACCCGCACTTGAATCTGAATCCACACTCGTGCTTCATAGCCTAGAGTTACTCAAAACACACATACACCAAAAAATAAAAGAAAAAGAAAAACCAAACAAACAACCTCCCACCTTGGATTTAAGTGGTTGTATGAACTCAATATAGGCTATATCATGATTTTGTAAAATAACATGAGTTATTATGGTTTTTCAATACTACCAAGTTAGAAGTATTAGGTGTTGACAACATTGTTTTGGAAGGTGACTCTAGTATTGTGATGACTGCACTTCAAGGGGATGGATCACTCACTTTCAGCTTTGGGACTTTTGATTGAGGATGTTAAGTTACTTTCGGGCTCTTTTTCTAAATTACTCTACTCTTGTTAAATTATTAATTGTCCCAAAAGTTTAAATTATTAGGAAATTGTGAATTTAATCACTTAACCATAAGTCAAACACTCCCCCTCACTTGTGGGCCTAAACTTTCCCTTTATAAGTGGGGGCTCAACAAGTGGGAATTTAACATTTTAAATGGGAGGTAGAGTAAAACTAGGGATTGAACTCAAGATCTCCTGCTCTGATGCCATGTTAAATTACCGATTGTCTTAAAAGCTTAAACTATTAGGAAATGGTGAATTTAATCACTTAACCATAAGTCTAACAACTCTCATACTAGGAGGGATGGTAATAAGTTAGCTCATAGTTTAGCTAGGTTTGCAGTTAATACTAATGTTTGCAGTTTTCTTGTGTGGATGGAGTTTGTTCCGCCTCACTTTAATGATATTTTTCAGGCTGATTTAGCTGGCATTTCTTAATAAGATGAATTCCAAGTTTCTTTCTCAAAAAAAAAAAAAAAAAAAAAGTTAGAAATAATAAGAGGTGTTTGAATTACAAAACTCTTGACTTAGTATATCTGTTATCAAAGTATACATATATGCAACTGCGATATAAAGACATTTTGTTATAAACTTAGACTATTAGGCCCAACTATAATAGTTCCATCCTACCGTTCTACTTTATCTTTCTCTGTATTAATCTCTATCAGCATCAATCACATAATAATTTAAACAGGTAATATGTTAAATTTATTTGTTTTTTGAGAAAATAATCTCCAACAAACACGGAAACCAAACAATTCCATAAGAAATCGAGTCAGCGAATCCTGCGGTGAGATCATGGGGATTTAGTCTCTTCTCTCGTTGCTTTTGTCTTTTCATCTTAGTTCTGTGAAGGAAAGTGACAGTGATTTAAAATCTATAAACAAGGTCGAACCCTTTAATTGTTTTCTTCTGTTTGGCACTACGTGACAAGCCAAATGCCTTAAATGTATATTTAATTTTTAACAAAAAAAATTAAAGAATAAAAATCAAAGTAAGAGGAAAATGTTCCAAATGTCACTTCATTCCCATTCCAACATTTTCTTTCTATTATCACACATTGTGTTATATTATAAAAATACACACACTCACACATATATTTATAAAAATATAAACTAAAATATTTACAAAATGTTTGTCATGTGGTTGGGTAGAACCTGCAACTGTGAGCCACTGGTGATGACTAAGTACCGACGCATAAAGACAATAATATTATAGATAAATAAAACCCATTTATGTGCTTATTAAATTCATTTGATAATAAGCCAAAACAATTAGATTGAAGCAAATCAAAGTTTTGTTTCTGGATTTAATTTTATCCTATTGAAGATTATAGGGTAAGGTTGGTAACACCTCTACTAGTTCATACTAATTCCTTGGCTTGGCGACACTATCTTATATGTCATGCATGAAGCCTCCAAGTCATACATGCATCACTTGTCTAACGTATTTTTTACTATAATTCCTTCTAATTTTCACCCATCACCCTTTTGTGTGGATTTATATATTAGGCACTGATCAAATTAATAAACTATACTTTTCATGAATTACCATGTTTGTTTGTGAAGTTTATTATTGCCTCAATGTAATATCAATGTTGCTGAAAAATAACAGAGATAACAAAGATTGAAGGAGAACTAAATTCTTATTGACTGAAAATGAATGTTACAAAATGAACTAACTAATAAAATTAGCTACCAACACTATTTATATACAATCATAGAGCTGAGCTCTGTACAAGGCGGGAAGCAAGCACAATAACTGAATTTCAACTAACAAACTAATGTCCACGTGACAGCTGTAAGCTGATGATGCCGAAAATCGTCAATAACTCACACAATCCTCATGTGCTCTCGATTGAGAACCTACACAATACAAAAGCTGAAAACCTTAAAAGGAGTACCGATGTGGTACCGGCCAAATACTTTCCGACAGTTAAGTTAGAAAAATCTCTTGTTCGCAACTCTAGAATGCCAGAGTTAGGGTGAATAATGCGTACCTTGATTTATGAGGGCTTTGGGGTATTTATAGTAGTATAGGGTTGACATCCGTGCCTTAGTCAAGAAGTTCTTTCCTAGGAAAGAACCTCTTGGATTCTGCGTATCTCCTAGAGTTCTTTTCCTTGTAGGAGTCTTCTTGATTAGGGTTAAGCGTGTAGCGCAAGATGTCTCATTGTACACGTATGCGTGGAGATCAAGTAAGGCCGTGTCAGACCCGACGGAGGTTCATACATTCCCTTCAGCTTATCCTCTTCAGCTTACTGTCTTCAACTTACTATTTTCAGTTTACTATCTTCAACTTGGGTAAGGCTTCTGTCCAGTGGAAATTTCCACTGGACACGTCCGGATTCGGACACGTGTCCAAGAGTAGACATGTGTCCATCATCCAACGTGTCCAGTGGAAACTTCCACTAGACGCAAGCCACACCCCTTCAGCTTACCGTTTTCAACTTGCTGCCTTCAGCTTGTCATTTCGTTGCTCAAAGTACAGTCGTCAGCTACGAGATAAAGCTGTAGACCTTACACTGTCGTCTGTCATGAATAGTGCCAATGGCCTTGTTACGTCCATCGCCCTTTTGTTACGTTACAAAATTACCCTTATCATAATCCATAACAGAATTCGTAGTCTTGTTGCACGTGTGACTCATGTGTCTGTATAAATCAAAACTCCCCGTTTCATTAATCCTTCTTTCCTCTGTTTCTTTCCTTTGCCATTTTGCCTTTTATTCTTTCTGCACTTCTGTCATTTTTAGCTTGGGAGTCATCTTTGTTTCAGTTGTCTTTGATCTGTGAGCTTCAAGCCTTATTGTTTGCCGTGTCATTGACCTGGAAATAATCATATATAATTCATCAAGCAGATGCCGACATAATTTCATTTATACTATCCCTATAGATAGACTTTGGATATTACTAAAAACTTAAAATAATCAAGAATTAATCCTTTTTTTAATGAACCAATTAAACAATTAGGAAATCCTTGATGGGTTAAAGCCGAAATTTCTATCTTTCTAAGGAGGAGAAGTACCACTAAATTATAAGGTTGTTGATTTTGGAAGAATCCTTAATTCAATAGTTACCGCAAGAAATTCATATTTTTATGTAAAAAAATTAGTGCATGAGGAAAAAATTCTTTCTTGATTAGATGGAAGTGAACTACAAATTACTCTTATGATTAAAAATAAACAAATGGACTTCTAGGAAGAGATGGAGGAGATGGAAAGTGTATCCCAAACCTTACAAGATGCAACTCAGGTTGCAAGGATGAAAATAAACTTAGATATAACAAGTTCCATGTTTGTATCAGAACTTTGGTTCTTCCTAGCTACGGTTTGAGTATATAGGAGAAGGTCACCTTCTCCAATCTTCTATATTGCACTATGCATTACAAATCAGCTTCCTCAAACCCTTGGCCCTTATTTATGGCTTAATGAACCATGAAATTTCACAATTTACAGTTAACCCAATTGAGTTAAAATTGATGCCATCAAGAAGTCAATTAATTGACAGAAGGAGATATGTGATGATACATAGTAACCTACACATGTATTTAATCACATGATTCATTAAATCATTTAAACAAATCACATAATTATTTAATAAATCATGTGACTACAAAAGCACACATAGGTGCTTGTTTGAGTTGGCACATGTAGTGGATTAGTGGGTTAGAGAAACACTCCTCCAAACCAGTTTACAAAACCGTTAAAGAGAAAAATACTGTCCATATATATAGTTGCATGATGCTAACAATGGAAAACTTACATATATATTAATACTCACTACAATCTCTCTACAATAATGCTGGAAGCCAAAAATCAGTAATGGCTCCAAATGTTGGGCATGCCCACTTCAGATAAGTAGCTCTCAGAACTTCCTTCTCCTAAGCTTGGTGACCCTTTCATGTTAGGATTGCTATCCATGTTGCTGAGTTGACTCAGAACAGCCTTTAGTACTTTCGCATCACAAGGGAAAGGGTCTAAACAAGTACCAATATTGTTTGGTATTCCCTTAAAAGTGGTTTCAGTGTTAAACTTGGTGGTGGGTAGGTTTGGTTCCATGTTGGTCATGTGTGTGAAAAATGGGCTGGTTTGGTTTTGGTTAAAAATGGAGAAGCAGGGCACCTGCTCATACTCATCTGCATGGGTTTGAGGTCGGTCAAAATTGATATAAGAGTCCATTAATGCTGGGAGAGTTGAAGAGCCCGTGTCATCATAGCAATTTCCCATGCTAGGTTTGGCAGCAACTTCTCTATTTTTGTAGAACACCTTACACAACACCCAATCCTCCTGTGCATACCAATAAAAAATGTCTCACATTAATATGCTGATGCCTTTAGACTGATGAAAGAAGAGACCAAAATTTAGGAATATAGTTTTATCTTCTTCATTTTTAAAAACATATCAATTCAATTTTGTGATTCATTGGTGGATGCAAATACATAGTTGAATTTAATTAAAAAAAACTTATAGATTAAGATACAAGATGTACTTAGATTTTGTCCCAAACCAAAACAAAACAAAACAAAAATTGACCCAATTAAATGAAGTTTAAAGCAAAAGTAGATGATGATGCATGTTATAATTAATAGTATACCACAATACATTGTCTTATATGGAATGAATGAAGCAGAGAAATGAGGAAGAATTGTGTTTGTATATACAATGAGTAGTTGGTTGGCCTATATCCCCCATTTGATTTGTAAAGTCAATTTTATATATTCTTGGACTTGGATTTCATAATCGTCATCTAACTTGTTATATTTATCTCCACTAGCCATTGATTGAAAAATCAAAGTTAAATGCACTAGACCAAGAACAATAAACTAGGGTATAGACTTACATCATATGCTTAAGTATAATACTAAGAAGGATCTTCTTAGGTCAGCCACCCATTATGATTTTAATATTTACATACTAATTAATCGGTGCAAATAAGACAAACAAGGTTTCGGTATGGACACAAATTTTTCTAATAAAGTCAAGGATTTCAATATTTCATACTAAGAAAAAATGTTTGTAAACTACAACTTGCCCCGTGACTTCTGCAAAAACTAGAAAAAAATTATGTACGAAAGAAGGGTAAACATGTCATTCAGAAGTGATAGTTTGTCAAAAAGTTGACCTACAAGTTTTTGCAATTAGACTATATTTTCTTTATGAGAAAATATTTTTCCTTAAAATGATTTTTCGTCCGGAATTGATTTACCGTCGAATCAAACGCAGCCTAAAAACGGAAAGTGTTAAGGGCACTATCAATTTATTTTGTTATAAATTATTTGTAAATAGACATAATAACAGTTTATGTGATTAGTGTCACACATAATATGTAAAAATCGACATCTTAGTTTTTTAAATTTTATGTAATAAAATTTGTAATTTTATAACATCATTTTTGAAAATCATACTATCATATACATAAACTATTATGACAAAGATTCATTTACCCTATTATTTTTCTTCGAGTGTGAGGCTGATATATAGTAAACAAAATATATAATATTAAACACAAATACATTCATAATTAATATGTCTAAAATTAAACTACTCAAGTTTTTTAATAGTGGCCATATATATACATTATTTTTCTTTTTCTTTTTTTATTTTTTGGCAAATAAAATAGAGAAAATCAACAAGAGGGAGAACATATTGAATGGTACCTTGGGAGATGAAATCTTAGGAGGGCCAAGTGGTCCTTCAAGCCTGAATTCATGCATGACCCAGTCAGATTTTCTTCCTTTGGGTGCTCTTCCTTGATAGAACACCAAAGTTTTTCTCATCCCAACAAGGGAACCCCTGCGAAGGACTGTCCTGTCCTTCCCTGTGGCTTTCCAGTAGCCTGAGGCAGTAGCTCTGTTTGTTCTCAACCCAGTTGCATATTTTCTATCACGCTGAGTGTAGAAGTACCAGTCTTTTCCTCCCACACAAGCCGTTTCTACCAAACATCATCCATAAAATTATATGGTGAGACATTATTAATAGACTTGTCATGATACAATCAATTTTCTTTATGACCAAAAACAACAAGATTATAATCAGTCACTTCCAGCAAGAACAGAAAAATCAGTAGATTTCTTTTTCTTTTTTCTTTTTTAAACTCTCTAGTAAACCGTAGCTTTCATGTCTCCACCTATTTACCTTAGTGCTGAAAATTATATATTAATTTCCTTTCAATTCCTAATTTTATATCTCCAGCCCGTTTGAGATAACTTAAATTTATAGGCTTATTAATTTACTTAAATAAAAGACTTTGTTGCTATTATTGTTGTATTTGACTTATACATTAAGTTAGGTAAAAGGGGACTATTCTACTCTCTTTTTTTTTTTTTTAAAGTTGTACATAAGTTATATCCCTTTAAAAAGTTGATTTTGAAGGCATGCAACACTACAACATTATTATTATATATAATCATTGTTTGAAGTTATATTTATTATATTCATGTATTAAATTGGCCTGGACCGAAAATTCAAATTAATCTGGAGGTGTTACTGTCAAATGTTCCATCACATAGAAATTAAAAAGCATTACAAAAATTAGCACGTTGCAAGGCACAATATGGCATCAACAGTATCATCTGTGGCAATTAGCTAACAATTATCCAATTATTATGCTGTTGAGTAGTCATTATCTACCCCATAAATAGAGAATTATGAACGTAATACTGGTAAGAAGCCAGGTCAAAGAAGAGTTGCTTTTCTTACACGCATATGGCATATGTGAGTGATTAAGTTTAATTAATATTACTGTATAGCTGAAAACATTTGTCACACTGTGACTTTGAAAAAGAATTAAATGTTTGAAAACTAAGGAGACTCCAATAGTTGAAAGATGATAGTGACAAGCCTTATTGGATTTGGTAAGAGCAAGAAAGAAAAATCCACTTCCTTCCAATTCCAATTACAAGTATCTACACGCGTATGGTTGCAATGTATTGTAAAAACAATAAGGGATTTGATGACTTTGTGCTTGTATTATTGTTTCAATCAGTGTCACCACTTTTAGTTGAGACAGTTCCAAGAGTGTCAACTTCTTCCAAAAGCTACGAATGGGAATTTTTTTGGTTTATTTTGGGAAAACTAGATAGGGAATTGATAATGATGATGAGTGAGTGAGTTTGCTCTAGAGATATTTGAGATTCTATTGGCCTTCAAAGGACTTGGCTCACATCTACCTAGGAGATGGTGGAAAAAGACTCTGTTTTGAATGACTTTTCTTTGTGCCATGGTAAACTAAACTTAAAGTACTTAGTTAATTCTCTAATTAATCTATTGGCCTTCAAAGGACTTGGCTCACATCTACCTAGGAGATGGTGGAAAAAGACTCTGTTTTGAATGACTTTTCTTTGTGCCATGGTAAACTAAACTTAAAGTACTTAGTTAATTCTCTAATTAAATCTGACCGTGTAGTTGTATAATTGTATACATGGTTAAAATTCATTGTCCTTAAAAAAGATAATATTGTTTTTATTGTATTAGTTAATATAACAATATAATTAAATTCAACACGAGAACCTAAGTTACAACCCTTAAAGGGTTGTACCTAAATCTTAGGTTTTTATTTATATTAAAATTCCCAAGCAAAAATAGACTAATAGATTAATATATAGGAAAAATGCAAAAATGAATTATTAGAGACATATAATAAAAAAATAATCATGTCAAAAAATTAAACATTTTTATAATTGATCAGAAATTTGTAAATTCACTTGTATGTAAAAATGTATTTACAATTCTGTAATTTTGAAACCAAAAAAAATAAAAAAGGAGTGGTATGTTTTAGGAGAGATATTTACAAAGTATTCTTTGTTTTTTATGACAATTTTGTCAACTTGACAAAGATCCTTGAGCAGCAAAATCTCTTATATTACTTCTTAAGTGAATAAGGTGATCAATATGTCAATATACTTAGAAGAAGTAACTAGCCTAATTTGGAAAATAAAACTCTTGAGTTTGAAAAAGGGTACACCAAATAAATGAAGCACAAGCTGTCAGTTTGACCTAGCAAAAACTTAAATGAAAGCTTAAACTATGCAACAGCAAAAAGGAAAAAATAAAACCAACTGAGTAATGTTTAAGGCATAATAAACTGGTTTATCAAATTCTAAACATAAGACAAAAGAGTACATAAGAAATTTATTTGGTACTAACTTTTGAGCACACATTCATGCGCTTGCTTAAAAACTCTTCTATTTTTTTGAGTAAAGGTTAATAATTTATATCTATTCTAATTTGGAAATATATATCTTTTTTATGTTTTAAACAAATAAAAAGAATAAACTTTAGAGCTAAGCTTTAATTGTGATTTCTTTTTTGAACGTGGAGGAAAAAAATCTTAAATTATAGAATTTTCTTTTTTAATTTAAAATGAATTTGTTATTTAATATTTATGACCTTATTTCTAAATGAACTTTTATGTGGTCTAATCAGTCATGTAGCTAGGTACATGACTGATTAGACCAAATATGGGTCCTATGGATCATTTGAAAGCCACGTGCTCTTAAACTATCAAATTACACCAATTTATTCATCTCCCTGATGAAAATATTAGGATTTCTCATTTTCTCCATGATAGCACAATGTTGTGACATTTTCTACAGGTCGCAACATAACTGGTCCTGTGGTCTAATCAGTCATGTAGCTAGTGGTTCTCATGTTGGCTTTGACAATCCATGCAAACGAGATTCCCTAGAAAACACTATTCAGACGGCTGTATGACTTATACATATAAGAGAACATTGTTCATTTACCATCAATCTTTGTTAAAAGAAAATCTCAACGAGTGCTAGCCTGCTAGCTAGCCAATTAGTCGTGGTTTGCTACAATCTTTTTCGACCACGTATATGGAGCAAATAGACCTCCATATAATGGTGCCTATTTGTGGCCAGTCCGGTTGCTATCAAACTCACCCACAACCAAAGGAGGAAAAATTCCCATCACATTTTCAAGCAAACAAAAGAGAGCTGGAATTAACAATACCATTTTTCTTTCCTTCCCCAGCTAAACGACAAAATATAAAAATACGCTCTCTCTCCCATATATATATTAAGCGTATATATGCTTATGGTGTATATTCTTAGTATATACAGGAATATCCTTTTTAAAAAAAATATATGCATGGTATTGGATAAGAACAATAATATATTTTCACATATGACAATGATATGACTTTGCAAAACAAAGTAACAGGCAAATCAGACTAAGAAGATGATGACCATGACCATGGTGATAGATATGACGATGATGATGAATAAAAGTTGAAGATGGTGTTTATAGGACTCACCAGGAATATCCCAAGGTTCACACTTGTTGAGGTCAACTTCAATCATAAGAGAGGGGTCACAGTTAGTCACCTTCTTCATCAAGTAATCACATACGAGTTCTTCATCTCTTGGATGGAACCTAAATCCTGGAGGCAACTTTGCCTCTACCATGCTTATGTTGCTCATTTTGTCAAACAGAGAAAGGTAGACAAAGAGGAGAGAGAGCCAATATGTGATGGAGCTCAAGGTGTAGGAGTTTTTCTGAGTTGTGAGATCCTAATAAACAAGGGGGGCTAGTTGGGGTATATATAAAGTATCAAAATTTGGGGTGAGTCAACTGGTAATTCCGTGTAAATTTGATGGGTCTAAATGGCATCACAAATATGAAATATCAGACATGGCATGAATATATGAGAGAGAGAGAGAAAGAGAGAGTTATGGAACTTGCCTACGTGACACGATGATGTGGATCCAATGTGGATCCAATTAATCACTGCCAGCCTATTAAAATGTACAGTCTAATATATTATTAAAAAATTATCTTATGATACAGTTGATGTTTCGTAATATTTATTATTTTATGTAACGGTTAGACGCAGAACTACGTCTCTCATATCAATATGAACCTCACAAATATATGGCTCCTCTTTATAAAAGATAGGTGCTCCGTGAGAGGGTCTCATGAGATATTTTCTATTAGAGTACGAATTTTGTAAAGACGATGTGTAAAATCTATATTTTACACCATCTAATATGTTTTACACAATTTAATAAAAAATTATAATATTAACATTTTACTTGAAATTTAATATATCTTATCACACTTATCAACATTTCAATAAACTCTCAATTTAGTTAAATTTATATATGAATATTAGAATTGATTAGGTGTGGTTATTAAATATATAATATGTTTATGTAGCATGTTCAAATTAGAGCGGTAAAATATAAGTTTTACTTCATATCCTTACAGAATTTATTTTCTATTTCTCTTAATAACGAGCTAAGTGACTATAAATCTGAAATTACAATATTTTTCATGAATTGTTTCACAATTATTAACGTGATCTGTTATGTATGTGTACGATCAAAATAGGTAAAAATAATATTATTTCAATCGTATCAAATCATATCAGCAATTAATCCTAACATTACACGTGTGGGAGGGGCCTGGAGGAGGGTCATGAGGTCCTTTGCTTCTTTGTCTTTTTCTTCAAACTTCTCTGTGAAATTCAACGAGTTTAGTTTAGATTAGAAAGATTAAGAGTTGGAACCTGAACCAGCCAATCTGAAATCTCAAATTCAAGTGGGTCCCACTGTGTGATGACATTCTCTTTGAATTTGTCCATTTCTACCGGACCTTGAGCTAAAGTTACGGGTCTCACTTCCTGTTTGGTTCAAAAAATCATAATTAATGCGTTTTGGGAATTAGTTGTAGATAAGCTGGTTTCTACTAAGGACTTTTAAAGTTACCATAGGTAAGTAATTGGAAGTCAGGTTGAAAAACGTTATATAATAATGATTAAAGAAAGTGTAGTCATAATTTTTTTTTTTTTTACTCATTTTTAAGAGATAGTAAAGAGGATAAAACAAGTTGTATTACACTATTATAAAATAATAAAATATAAAATGGTGAAAAAGATTGATGTTAGGTTAAATTCAGTTTATCCAACCAGAAAATAAGAATGAAAATATAAAGTTTAGCTTAATTATTTAATTATTTCATGGTTTAAATAATTTGTTTGAGTACTATATGGCTATTGCTTCGAAACTTCATACCCTATATTTATAAGAATATAACAATTGCAAAAGTAGTGACCTTTTCAACCTCGTTCCCAGTTAGTCAAGATTGTCAAATGAGAGCATGTGCTCTTTGGGCCTTTTCAATTTTCACTTGGAAATGTCATGAATTTTACATTCCAATGTAATAATATATTAAGTATGGTAAAATAAATAAATAAAAGTCAGATATTTCTTAATTAATTACATTCTTAAAAATGTGTAAGAGGAAAAAAAAAGGAGAAATATCATTTCATAATTTGGTATGCAGCTTCAATCATACTCGGTCACACTCACCACTCAAAAATAAAATAGATATCCATACAACCAACTACTTGTTGAATATTAAAACCATGTGGCTGTGAAATTGATGTGCCGAAATTTATTAGCATGAGACGAGGTCTTGAGTTTCTTGACCAACGATGAGATGAGAGAGAAATATATATTGTCAATATGGGGCCACAAAGGATATAAATATTACTCTAGAGGCCACCTTAGTAAAGACCTTAAATTATATGCAAATAAACCATAAAAAATATTATGTGAAAATAATAATGTGGTGGTGCATAAACCTTGATGCTAAATAACTCTAGGTTTTGTGAATCAGCTATTGGTTTTCCTCCATCTGATCATTATGGCTTCAGGAATATGCAAATAATTTGTTCTATATACATGATTATGCTAATATTGAAAGGTTAAATTTAATCATTGAATTATTACTTTTATAACAATAACAACCAAATCTTAGTCCCAAAATTGTGAAGTCGATTATAGATTCTCAATAGACTAATCATGGTCAAACACATTTATCCTTTTACTTTATCATATTTTATCCAAAGTCATACTCTTAGTTACTTCATTAATTGACATGTCTTTTTTTTTTTTTTTACTAATATATTAATATTATTTTTCATCTTCCCTTTATTATTTATTTTTCCTTTAACTTGAATCATCTTACTCTTTGCCACTGGTGCATTAAACGCTCTTTTACCAAAACATTTTTTACGACTCTTTCTCATCTTTTCATCAATAGAGGCTACCCTATCTTCAAGCGAATTCCCTTATTTCAAATTCTATTTTTCCTTTAATTCTCATTTAACCTATTCTTCTTTTATGAATTAATATTCCGTACCATGTAGTATTAATGGTCTTTAGCAGTCTTATAAATTTATTTTTATAACTTAAAAGTTATTATAAGATCATAAAATAATCCTAATGCGCTTCTCCACTTCATCCACATGCTCTTTTCCTATGATTCACTTCATTTTTAATCTCTTCATTGAAAGCTCTCACTTTTTGGTATGTCTTGACCAACAAGTCGAATAGCTTCGTCCAGTGGTGAAGCCAGACTATTTTCTTAGGGGGGCACTGTGTAAAAACTAATATATAATTTTATTTTTCATAGAAGTTATAAGGAGGAGGAGGGCCTCTTTCAAAACCCAGGCCCCCCCCCCCCCCTCCCACGCTGTCCCTCCAACAATAGCTCCATCTTTGTTTCTACTTTTATTAAATTTACATTCCATAGATGCTCTGTTTTAGTCCTACTTGACTTAAAGTTTTAGATTTTGAATCATCTCACCAAATTTCTAACTTGATATTAAATTCATGTCTAATTTCATTCACTAAAACTAAATCATCTACAAAAAAACATACACCAAGGACTTCCTCTTGAATTTACTTAATGAGCTCATTATACATGCTTAAAGCTAACCCTTGATGTAAACCTAGTTACAAGAAACCTATGTGTAATGCATCCACTTATTTTTACATTAGTTATAATTCTATCATACGTATCCTTAATCAATATAATATATTTTAGAGGAAACAATTTCTTTTCCAAAACTCACCACATAACTTCTCTACAAATCCTATCATATATTTTTTCTAAGTCAATAAAAACCATATAAAGATCTCGATGGGTCTCCCTATATTTTTCCATTAGGTGTCTAAGTAAGAAAATAGCTTACATGGTAGATTGCTTAAAAATAAAACCAAATTAATTGTTCAATTATTTTGCATCTTAACCTACGTTCAATTACTCTCTCTCATAGTTTCGTAATGTACTCATAAATTTAATTACATAATAATTTGTACAATTTTGAATATCTCATTTTCTTAAAAAAATTTAAAAATAGCAGAGTGCTTCTTCTCCAAACACTAAGCAGGTTTTTGGTAACCCTTAAGATTTTATTGAACACAACATATTTCGGATGATATGCATGATAAGCTATAAACCATGATATAAGTTGGTTTCTAAAAAAATTTAGGAAATTTTAGGAATCAGTAAGATTCTCTAGAATATGAATATTAGGAGCCTTCTGTAGATATTGAATTAAATGACATTTGGCGAGATACTAGTGTGCCGAAAAGTTGCATGAAACAAGGTCCCGACCAACAGTGATAAAAGATAATATAATAACAATATTTTTTTTACTGGCCTATATCATAACAGTTTGGGCCATAGAAGATTTATATATATATATATATAAATGTCATTTTGAGGCCACCTTAAGAAAGACCTTTTGTGGAGATCCAAAAAAAAAAAAAAAGACCTTTTGTTAGTTTGTGTATGCTAAACCTCTTTAGGTTTGTCAATCAGCTAGTCCATCTGTGTTAGGAATGCTATAAGCATATAGATAATAATTGTTGTATTGAGATTTAATTAGTTAGTTAGTTACAATTGCAAGCATGTTAATCACATTTAGCACATGTTGAAATTATTAATACACATGGGGAATAATAGAACCAATGCTAATCACATTTAGAACATGTTGGAATTATTAATGCACATGAGGAATGATAGTTACAATAGGATAAGGCCATGTGGGCCAATGAGATTAGAGCTAGTCTCCTATAAATACATAATTGTAATCCAATATGAGATATCAATTGAAGAATAAACCAACTTCTTAGTGCATTAGTGCATCTCTCTCTCTCTTAATCTCTCTCTTTCTCTATGGAGGGTGACTACCTCTAATTAAGTCAATTTCCCTACAATTCCCATCAATCCCCCTACAATTCATACCCATCCACATTAGGAACCTCTAGGTTCCTAACATTTGGTATCAGAGCCGTCAATCTTGAGACAGATGAATATGACCGGCAAGAAATCTTGAAAGATTTACGACAAATGGTGAATGAAGTTTCAGAGAAGGTAAAGGCCTTGACAGAATCTAGCGAGACTATTTCAAAGAAATTCAAGACCTTGGTTGAATCTAACAAGGCCATGAATGAAGAGCTTTCAAAATTGCAAGAGGTTTTTGAGAATTTGACGGAAGAGGAGCTACAATCTCTTGATTCGACCGACCAAAAATCCACAATACATGAACCTGTTGCTATTGGTGTGGAGCAAGAACACACTGTTGATGTGAATACAAGTGATCCAATGGGGTTTGATGTTGGCCAAACTCATGCTTCAACAAATGGGGCTGCTCATATAATCATGAATGAAGGCGTGGACTTAACAGTCATGCATGTTGGTGGCAATTCCATTGAATTTAGACTTTGCTATGGGGGCCACATTTTTCTCATTAGTGGCTGTCACAAAGCCAAGGAATTAGATGCTTCTTTTCTTGGTGGTAGTTGTGGGATAAATGATGGATTCTATAGCTGAGATGATCACAATTTTTATAAGAAATTGAGTTCTATATTGCTGAAGGTTAAGTTCAATACGACTGCTTTGCGTTATGCTCCTATGTCATGGGCTGTGATTAATTGCTTTGGAGCTATTCGTGTAATCAACGGTCAAGATGCTTTGGCGTATTGGGTTAGTGGCTGGTTTCCCCTAATGAATGTGTCATTTTACAACAACACCTTGTGGGCAAGGTGTTTTCAAGGGGAGGGAAATGTTAGGAATGCTATAAGCATATAGCTAATAATTGTTGTATTGAGATTTAGTTAGTTAGTTAGTTACAATTGCAAGCATATTAATCACATTTAGCACATGTTGAAATTATTAATACACATGGGAATAATAGAACCAATGTTAATCACATTTAGCACATGTTGGAATTATTAATGCACATGGGGAATAATAGTTACAATAGGATAAAGCCATGTGGGCCAATGAGATTAGAGCTAGTGTCCTATAAATACATGATTGTAATCCAATATGAGATATCAATTGAAGAGTAAACCAACTTCTTAATGCATTAGTGCATCTCTCTCTCTTAATCTCTCTCTTTCTCTATGGAGGGTGGCTACTTCGAATTAGGTCAATTTCCCTACAATTCCCATCAATCCCCCTACAATTCATCATCATCCCCATTAAGAACCTCTAGGTTCCTAACAATCTGACCAATGTGATTTCAGTAATAATGTGCATAAACAAATCAATGTGATTTTTTTTTCTTACATTTAGCTATGTTTCTTTCTATTAAAAAAATTAGAAAGAAAGAAAAGAAAAGGAGTAATGTGAAAATAATTCTTAAACTATTTGTAAAAAAAAAAAAATTCTCTCTTTTTAGGACACGATATGATTTAAAACTTATGAAATTCACTATATGTTAATTTCCTTATGATTACATTAAGACACCAATAACATTTTTGTTTTGATATAGACATGAATAGAATCGAAATTCTTTATTTAAATACAAAAGATTTTATCAATTTTTTTTCTTTTTTAGAATCGAAACTTTACCAACTAAATTACCTAGAACCACAAACCATTTCTAAAATTGATACTTTCCTACATATCATATATGTGCATTCTATAATTAATCCAAGAAAATAGTGTATCATAATAAAATAAAAAGAAGGCTCAAAGAAGGATCCCATCTCTCTTTAGTGAGGGCTATCTCTCTTAGTGCTAGTAAGGGAATCAATAATACTTTCTAAGTTTAAGGAGTTTAACTATTCTGCCAAAGAAAGAACAAGCTTTTTAATGAATTTGATGGAGTACTTATGTACCCTTTTTGTGTGTGTCTCGAGCTTGCATGGAAGGACATAGCAAAGGTGTCAAAATAGTGACGAGTGGGACTAAATAGAATAACATAGGCTTTATCACCATTGATATGGTATGTATTTGGTGTTTAAAGTGTTAAGAATAGTTTTTTTTTAGTGGTTTTAGTACCCTTGATGTGAATACTCTAAAATAATGTTCATTACAGAATTTAGAGTGAAACAAATCTTAGATTTGTAAAAACAAGCCAAATGGCCAAAGGACAAAACAATTTGGCGGGGAAATGTTTGTACTATCCTAAATCGATCAAAATTTAGGATAACAAAAGGAAGCCTTGAGCTGGTTGATAACAAAAGTTGTGTCTAGGGGTTATTTGAACAGTTTTTCAATGATAATTCGAGGGGTGAAACAATGGTAATATCCCATCCTCTTTTTTGTTGACGACACAACATCTTTTGTAAGGTAAACACTACACATCTTCACTATTCGGGCAAGGTCAAGAGACCATAGATTGTGGGATTATGGAAGCATTCTAGAAAAGGATGGAACTTCGCATTTTATCAGCTATGATATTGGTGATAACTCTAAAATTTGTTTTTAGCATAATTTGTGGAATTGTGAGACTACTTAAATAGTTAAATGAGACATATCCTAATCTTTTTTTCTAATTGCAAGAGGTAGAGATGCTAGTGGTAGATTATAAGGAGTTCATAAATGGCTGCTTTTAAAGGGATCATATATTCATTCAAGAGGTGCATGATTGGGAAGTAGAATCTATAGCACAATTATTGAAAGATACATACACAATAAAATTTAAATGTGGATAGGTAGATAAATTGGTATGGTCCCCTTGGAAAAAGCAAGGCCTCCAACTAAAAAGCTATTACAAAGCATTGAGAGGAGGAGAAGGTAAAGTCTTTCTCTGACATAGCATTTGAAAAGTAAGTGCATTGTCAAGGATGGCTTTTTGCTCGTGGTGTGTGGCATTAAGAACGACTTTGACAATGGATAATCTAAGGAAGTTAGGGATTATTATTATGGATTTGTGTTTTATGTGTAAAATACATGAAGAGAATGTGTCTCATCTTTTCTAATATTATGTGGTGGCTCCAAAGTCATGGTTAATAATTTTTTGCATATTTGGTGTCTTCTGGTTAAGACCTAATCCGTGATGAAGGTGTTATCTAGTTAGAATGAACGTTTTGACTAGAGGAGTAATGAGAGGATTCAAAAGGTAGCTTCTTTGTATTTGATGTGGTGCCTTTGAAGAGAAGGGAATGTTTGTTACTTTGAGGGTAGAGGGTTAAGCTTGGTGAAGCTGAAGTTCTTATTTTTGAAGGGAGAATTCTTAATTAATCCTTGAGCATAGTGAAATAGTGTTTTCTACTCCCACATTCATGGTAGACCCCATCTTGATTTAATGAGTGAATCCCACCAAGATTGTGAAAGAAATAAGCATCATTCTCTGTATTCCAAAAGTACCTAAAAATTACTCTTTTTAAAAACCGTATATGAATCAACTTTAATGTCTTATACTTTTCTTACCGTAAACTTTTTAGAATCTGCAAAGTTTTTAGAATTCCTAGATATATAAATTCTTTTGTTGCTTCTCTATCGTATTTTAATGTTGTCTTTTTCTTTTATATTCCATCTCTACTTGGATAGCACCCTTTTACATTTTTCAGATATTAATTCTATACTTCAGGCTAATTTGAACGGTCTAACTTAATAATATACAACGAATTTTCTTCTCAAAAGAAGAAGAAGAAAATTTTTATTTTTGAGAAGAAAAATTCAAACATTAAAATTTAGAACCTTAGGTATACATAATAGAGACGTCCAGGATTTAAATTCCTCCTTTATCAACGGTCAAATTATATATAAAAAAAAAAATGAAAAAGAAGGTCACTCTTAAAAAACGAAAGCAGAAGACTATGTTATCTTATTGGGATTAGAAGACTCTTCCACAGGGACGGGCCTACCCAGCCTCTTCTTATCTGTCCATACATCTATTCAAGGAAGCGTACGTACCATTGCTTTCCTTTATTGTTTATTCTTTTTCTTTTTTTTTACAAATATGGAGCTATATGGTTTTGTATAGCAGTAAGAATGAAACCCCTCCTTACAGATAACTACTCGCTAATCCGTAAGATGCACGGAAAATTATTGATTCTGAAAAAAAATTTAACAATGAGTAAATTGACATTCTAAAAAAAATAATAATAATTAATTGACATTAATCCAAACAAATAATTAAGCAACCAAAATATACCTTTTAATAAGAAAACAAAAAATCACATGAACCTAAGTAAAAACATTTAAGGTGAAGAATTAAAATCAACCTACTAAGACACAAATACCAAAAATCTCAAGACTTAAAACTTCAAAATTTATAAAATCCCAAAATTTTATTTCAGAACCAAACCAAATTCAACAAATTTATATATAGCATATTTAATAAAAATTTATCGTTTCCTAGGCTGGAAGACATAGGTTGCATCTTTATTTGCTATGTACAATATAAAAAAATAATTAGTAAAAACTCAAATTCAAACCCACGATTATTAATGTGAGTCTCTTTTTTTTCAACGTTAGTCTCTTTTCTTTTTCTTTTTTTTGAGTCTTATCATAATTTTTGTTTTTATATAGATTATCAACCTTTGAGTTTGAGTTTGAGTTTAAGTTAAACTTGTTAGAGAGATAGACTTTTACTCCTTATTAAGTTTTGATTAAACAAAAATAATTATATTTAAAAAAATGATAATGATAAGTTTGAGTTTAAGTTGGACTTATTAGAGAGATAAAGTTTCACTCCTGGTTAAGTTTGAACTAAAAATAATAATTTTATTTAAATATAGTGTTGACGTGAAAAATTGAGAAAGTTTTAGAGGCTTTGGTTATATATATATATATATATAGGCTAAGATAACATGATCTTACAATGTAAAATTCATAAGATGGTCTTCCTACAAATACCCAACCTCTTCTTATTTCTCAAGTTTGTTCTCCCTTCAAGCTTGACTAGGCTTTAATGTGCCATTTGCTATGCATGAATTCAAATTATGGTAAAAATTCTTTCATTTAGACATTGGGTCCATTTGGTTAGGCATTTTGAGTGTTTAAAATAACGTTTTAAAAGCTTAAAACTCTGTTTTACAACCATAACTCCTCGTAACATTTTTTCAAACTGTCATTGTAAACGTATAACACCATTTTTGAACATATTTCCAAACTGTCATTGTAAACGCAAAACACCGTTTTGGAACGACTTATACAAACGCACGTATTCTCTTCAAATATACAACAAAATTGGAATGATATAGACATCACATTGGTTAGTAGCAGCCGAATACTGGTGATATGAGAGGAGAACAATAAAGTCAGTGATAAAGATCGAGCAGTCGGCAGGTTTTGCAGCTATAAGGAATAAGAGACATGATAATAACATTAAAGAAATTAAAGGGCTGAAGGCTTAATTAGTGGCTTGACATACTGAACTGGCAAAGTAGAAACCGGTGTGAAACTATTCAACACAAATACAAAGGAAGGATGGCCCTGTGGTCCAGAATTTGTTAGCCAACTAGTCAGCAATAATTGGTGTTGAAAAGGAAAGAATTTCAATCCCAAAGGAACGCATCCCTTATCTGCAACTCATACAGAATCCAGGTCCTTAACTGAAAAACCATCCTAGGTCCCAATAATTTTGATAGAGATAAGAACATCATCTAGTGTCATATTGGAAAGGAAATGTACTCATGATGTCCTTTACTGAAACGAAAAGGAAAGCTCAAGAAATACCAAAATACATAGTATTTAACAAAAATAGTTAACATTCCAATACAGCTAATTTCAACATAAATGATCAACCTTTGACCAACCCCACGAGGACAAGTGTCATTTTATTTTCTCAAACTACTTTTTTAAGTGGAGAAGTTTTCTCATTTCTGTTGGACCTTAGTTTGAAACCCCTTTATAGTGATGGAGATATTTTATAATGTCGTATTGCTCAAAACAAAGTAGATGTATCTGAAAATTACATGGGTGTCAGTATTCAGTGGAAGGACCATAAAACTAGCTAGGTGTCCAAGACGACAAGAATTCATTCAAACATGCACACGTGTTATGAGGACTTCTTTAAGGTTTGGCATTTGCTATTACGGCAACCATTCCAGGAACGACAATGCAGGCTTGTTTCATACTTTCATTTGATGTCAAGCCGTGTAAACTTTGTGCTGAGGTCACAATCCACATGGCTTAACCTACACCTCCAAATTGTAGTAAACTTTGCCACCAGAATTTCTCCACCAAAGATTGTTTCTTTCACTAAAAAGCCCCTTAATCATTTCTCACAGCAGTAGGTATAACTTGTAATATTGATGCATAATAAATGTGATGTTAATAATAGGTCCAAGTGAAAGTGATGTTTGCTATCTGTTTGTTTTGAAAAACATTTTCAAACATTAAATATTTTACATATAAAACATTTTCAGTAAAATATTTTCAGGAGTTTGGTATGACAAGTAAAAATTTTCAAGTAAATTACCAAAACCAATGGCTCAACACTAAAGCTGCTGGTGCCAAAGGTTCGGTGACCAGACCGCTGAAACTGGCAATCAGAGCGGTGGCTCTAGTTACTGGATTGCAGATGATCACCGTCGAAGAGGTATCTCCAGTGACTGGACTGCCAACAACGGTTGACAAATCATCGTCTTTGATTACCAAACCTCTGGCAATGGTTGCTGAATGGCATCTCCGGCCATCAAACCTCCAACACCAATTGCCAAAGCAGAGTTTCCAGACATTAGGCAGAGCGAAGGGAGAGGAAGCCACTATATGATTTTGGAAAATGTTTTACCAAATTTTCAAAAGTAAAACATTTTACAACTTATATAAAATATTTTACAATAAACGGAAAATATTTTACAAGTTTGACTATATTTTACTTGCAGAAAAACCCCCTGAAAATGAGAAAACATTTTTCGGAATATATTTTACTTCAAACAAACAGAGCATACCATCATAGGTGCAATATCATTAGTGTTCATAAACTGCCCACAAGCTCCCATCTCTACCATTATTTTTGAAAAATCAAGAAGTATTAATGTGACTCATTTTTTAGGATGAGTGAAGATGGAGTTAATCTAAATGGTTTGAACAAAATGTTTGTGATTATAGCATTATCAACTGTTATCTAAGGTATCAATTGGAATATGCACTTGAAATATTTTAAATCCATTAAATCTTTCAAGAGTAATAATACTTCTGGAAATGATACAATCATACAAGATATGTATAACAACTGAATGCAAACGAATCTGTCTTTTTCATCCCAGCGTGCTAACAGAGACTTCTTAGGAAGACTGCTTTGTGGGTATAACTGTTGCCAAATGGATAAAGTTCACAGATGCTTCAACCTTTGACATTTCCAATTACTAAATTCCTAGAATTAATTATTGCATATACAACACCAAACATTGTAGAGGTTATGATATCTGGTATTCTCCAGTCAACATATTCAACCACATCAAAAGAGAATATACTGTTATACCCGTCCTTCATAGTAGACAATACCACCACTATTCTATGTCTACCACTTCAAAGTTACGTACTGGGAAATTATCTCAACTCATAAAATTCATGATTGCATAGCCATATATCATGACAGCCATTACATTGTTCATTAATCTTGCCTTAGAGTCTTAAAATTGGGGAATTATAATTTTTGTTGCCAACTTGCTATTGTTATAGTTGGTTGACAACTGACAAGTCATTAATGACAAAGACAAAAATTCCTATAGAGTGAATTTTAAGTATGTGATTTCAGTTGGTGTATAGAAAAAATCCTATTGTATTGATTGAGTTTCTGAGCAGAACAAACAAGTAAGAGGAGTCGTATATCAAAAAACAAGTCAGAGGTGTATTGACTCTTTTTTAAACGCACAAGCAACACATATTTGGTTTAAAATGCAATGCCAAGAAAAATATAGCAGCAGCCCTATATAGATCATAGTGAGAATGCACAGATTATACTGAAAATGTAACAAATACAAATTTCACTTCTACACCACATTAGAAATGTGTATATAATGCACACTCACAAGTAGATATACCCATGGCCGCACATACACTGCTATACATGTATGCATTGATATTTTGAAACCAGAAAGAAGCTCTGATATCTAATGCTCTTTCTAGGCTCCTCACAAATAGCATTAACTGTTTGTAATTTTTAGAAATCTTTCTGACAAAAGAATTAAACTGATTCAAATTTTACAAATAATGAAATACTGGGGCTTTACAAATTACATACAAGATGCTATAATCTGCATGCAAGTTAACTGTTCTCTAAAAGGATTAAGAATCCTTTTTTTTTATAAGCAACAAAAAAATTTATTAGAAAAAAACAATGATCAAACAAGTGCAAGAGAGAAAAACAAGGGGGAGAGAAAGAAGCAGCACTCCAATCCAACAAAGTACGGAAGAAAAAGGCATTAATGTCTAGGATATTCCATTCACATCCCTCAAAAATTTTGGAATTCCATTCTTGCCAAAGACACCACATAATGCAATGTCGCACAGCCTTCCAATAAGCAATGTTTCTATGCTTTACAAAAGACCCCTGCCAAGTTGCAAACATATTGATGGCTGCCATTGGCATTACCCAATGGAGGCCAACTAAAAGCCTTAAGAATCCTTCTTAACAACTATTTAGGACTACATTTTCAAGAGCACAGTGAGTTAGTGTTTATATTTACTAGGTAGGAAAAAGCATGTATGGATTTAGTCTGTTTCATAAAAGCACATTCTGAACAACAATAGTTAGATGAGCATTCCACTACCGATCATAATCGCATCAGAATTCTGAAATCAATCCTACAGCAATCACAATTCAGAAGAGGTAAAAACCCCAATAATCCCCATTCTTTGGACCATATGTATTGGCTTTTCAGTACCAGAGTAAAAGGAATTAATTCACGCATTCATGTTAACTGAACCTCACATTTCACGGTTTTTGAGATCCACTTTTCTTTTGCTAATTTACTGTTAGGAAAGCACTAATAAAGATGGGATCATGGATGATCATTTTTCTTTTAGATTGCAGAGGAGTGGGAGCCAAAAAAAAATTTCAATAGCAGAAAATAATACACATGCCCGACCTTAATTAGTCCGTTGAGAATCTATAATCGATCACAAAAATCTGGGAGTAGGACTTGGTTGTTGTTGTAAATGACCAAAAATTAGTAAATGGAGACCAAGTAAATGATTGTTGACAGTGTGTGCATGCGTGCATGTGTGTTCTGATTTATTATTTCCATTTCCATATCCAACCCTTTTTCAATCAGCAATATCAATGTGTATGCACTCCCCATCCTTTTTGTATCTGTGAATAAATCACTGCAAACTGTAATCTTTAAATGCTACTATATGTCCTCACAATGAGCACTGTATAATTGCAGTGTCCACAAGTACGTTGGTATCTATTGTAAATACCCTTTTGTGATGACAATACATATTGTTTAAAATTTAATAGAATAGATTGTAATACGTAAAAGAATGAATATCAATATCACTATTAATATTCAGGATTCTGATGTACACTAGAAAACAACTTGAACTTGGATTCTGAACTAGATCTGGACAATCTATAATTCATTGTACTTCAAATATTATGAACAAGTTGAGAGGAAACTGCTGAAGAATAAAGCATACAAAAGGAGGACAAAAGCATTGATCAGATGATATTAACATGTAATTGATTAAAGCTCATAGAGAACTATTGAGGCCATAACACAAGACTCATGTCTATTTAGAGGACAAATCAAAGAACAAACAAACATACACAGACAAACAGGGGAAAGTGGGGGTGTTGGGCACATTGCATAATCTTTTTTCTTGATCTCCCTTGCCTAAGGAGTCATAATTGTGTCAAAATCTTTTTTGCAATTATGGCCACATTCCTTGGGGATACCTCTGGATCAAAAATAGGCAACATGATCACTTCCAATGAACTGCCTTGCTCCTGGAGGAATAGTAATCTATCAAGCAGAAGAAAAGTTTCCAAAAGAGGCCCCAAAGCAGCTCGAAGAGACCAGTAAGGTCCTATGAGTTCCTGTATGATATTCATAAGGTATACAAATCAGTACTTGTCCAGAGTTGCTTCGACATACATTTTCACCACAGGAAAAGTATTGCAACCTTTTTAAGGGATATCCTAATGACTGTTAGTGCAACCTGTCATTTTATACATGTATCCTACAATTCAAGTAATCAAAGCCCCAATAATTTCAAATTTTCAAATAAAGTCCTATGCAAAGGATTCTGCGTTTTACAAGAGGATATTTGTGATTTGTAACTACAATCAAACATCCTATTATGAGAGTTTACATCAATTTCAGGCAAACATGCAGTTTTCATGAAGATGGTAAATCATTGACAGGAAGCTGAGAGAGCAATTAAAAATTTAGCACCTACATGTAATTAGAGCAAAGCTCAATTTTATGGACCCACAGGTAGTTAATCATATTTCATTATTCTGTTAAGGGATTAAGCAGAAAATCTAACATAAGACGTAGGCTCTTTCAATTATAACAAATTTATTATTTTTTCTGCAGA
Organism: Castanea sativa; assembly: GCF_040712315.1. Lineage (NCBI taxonomy): Eukaryota > Viridiplantae > Streptophyta > Magnoliopsida > Fagales > Fagaceae > Castanea > Castanea sativa. The sequence continues at coordinate 14,508,878 of NC_134023.1, forward strand.
TTCTTTTTCTTTCCTCCCTTTTCTTTCATCCTTTTGCACAAGCACCCAAATGGTTTTGAACTGACAACTTCACTCTCCACTCATTCTTATGTGAGAAGGAAGTGTCATTAGAGCCAGAGTCCTTTTTCTCCATATTAAGTAAATATGTAGTAGAAAAAGTGTAAAAGGGAGCAGAACCACATGGATGGTATACAAGAGCATACAAAAGAAAGATTAATATTTAAGACTTCAAGAAAATTATAGGAAGAAAAACAATTAGCAACAGCTGTCCAATCATAAAGAAATGTAGAGAGGTTGCCTTAGAAGCAGAAGCAGCAGCCAGATATTAAAAGACGAAGGTACAAAGTGGATTTCTCATGGCCCTCCCAATGAATTATTCTTATGCTATGCATACTCAAACATCAATGCAGGTAACTCATGACCACCAATAGTTTGAGCATTCCTCTCTCCACATGCCCCCCATAATGCATAAAGGAACAGCCTTTTACATCTCTTGAGCAGAAGCAGCAGCAAGATATTGAAGGATGAAGGTACAATGTGGATTCTGATGGCCCTCCCAATGAATTATTTTTATGCCATGCATACTCAAACTTTTATGCAGGTAACTCATGACCACCAATAGTTTGAGCATTCCTCTCTTCAAATGCACCCCATAATGCATAAACAGCCTTTTACATCTTTTTTTTTTTTTTTGATAGATAACGAAAGATTTTATTAATAAACAAATAGCCAACCGGAGTACATTGGGGATGTAAGAACCAAAATTACAATGATCAAGCAAAACAGGAAGGGAAAAACAAGAAAAATGTGACAAAGCTATACTCCAATCAAGGAGAGTATGTAAGAAAAAAGACTTAATCTCTAGCAATGACCATTCACATCCCTCAAAGCATCTAGCATTCCTTTCACTTCAAATACACCACATCAAACAATGTGGCACGAGTCTCCAAAAATCTATATTGCGATTTCGCCTGAATTTACCTTGCCAAGACTCAAACAATGATTTCCAAAGTGCTACAACCAATGATTCCCAAGTGCTCCTTCCAACAAGCCAACAGTTCAGACACCATTATAGGCATTGCCCACATCACCCCAACCAAACAAAGCACAAGATGAGTGTGGCATAAAATGACTTAAAGCCTCATTTCTAGTCATGGGCATCCAGTGTGGATACCAATACACATTTGAAAAATAATATGCCAACTTATTTTATTAACGCAGACTACATATATTAGCAAGCATTATGAGCAAGACACAAATGGTATAATTTTCAATTAAAGATGACACTCATTATCTTTATAAGCAATAATCACAGAAACTATTTATTCTAAACACAACACAAACTACCATGGGATTAGAGTAACGTACTGCAAATGGCTCTGCTTCCTTCCATATTTCATGGAACTTTATATCCTCGGAAGGTTTGAGGCCAAGACGACACAATCCAGACTGGCTGAACTTCTCAAAAAGTGCATATTTGTCAACAGATTTAGTCCCTTCACATCTTGTACTCTTAGTGGAAGAATGTCCATGAAATAAGACATCTGTGTCTAATGCCAAGCCTGAGTTTTTATCTGCAGCATATTTCAAATTAGTGAACAGGTCCCCATCTGCACAGCAGTAAGCCTAGCTATAAACTTTCAAGCTGACACCCCAGAAAATGCAGCCAAACTGTTTCAATGTCAATTGCTTATACAACTCTTCTGCTAATATTATTTGTGTTAGGTTAATTAATTGACCATCTTGTCTTATGATCTCATTATTTTTTATTATTTTCTTTGTTATTTCCCCCTTTGATGTTCAGGTGAGACTAAGTGTGAGGAAGACAGTGTGATCTATCTCAACTGGAATTCTGGTAGACCTTCAAAATCTACATGGAACCATTATTTACCTGTTTCCAGTTCTGTAGGTTCTATGTTACAGCAACTTCCTTTCGTGTTTGAATGCAAGGATGGACACACAATTTCTTTATGATTCAATGGATGCTCCACTTTCCTATGCTGTCGGCGACGCAAAGTCTTTCCTTGACGACCAATAGAAGGATTTGTTATCATGACTTCTGGATAATATTTACAAAGAACCTTCAGGAGAAAAGAACAAGAAAATGTTATTTGCAACAGAGAGGATGCCAAAAGGAGGGGGGGGGGGGGAATAAAGAAGGAAAAAAAAAAAAGGCTAACCTACAAATATACCATTCATAAGAAACTCTGTCTTCAGAAACTAGAAAAATAATGGAACAGAGATTCACAAAATAAAGAAGCTGTGAAGCTTTTTTTTTATTCTTTTTCAAGGGATGCTTTTAGTACCATGTTGGAAATATCTTCATATAAAAAGAGTTCAAAGATAGAATGCATCCAGCACAAATTTGGTGTTCGCATAAATGCCAAACACTATTATATGGCTCATCAAAAATCAAGACTGCTATAAGTTTCCTGGTGTAACACAGGTAGAGGTACAGACAGAAACATTAAGTTAAATGGAGAGTACTCCAAATAAACAACAAAAGAAAGACAAAGACAGGCAATTGAGACTAAAAGCAAACATTTTTTAAATCAATTGAAACAAATTTCAAGTGTTTAAATTTCTTCTTTTTTTTTTTGATACTTAATCATTAAAACTACTTTTTTTTTCTCTAGATGAGATCATCCACTTGCAAGAATGTTGGACGCAATTACTTGCTTTACCGCAAGAAATTTCACATTCAAATAACATGAGAAAGTTATCATTATCCCTCCTACAAGACATTTAGCAAGTGTAAGAGTGTGTACAAGAAGAGGAGACATTTAGCAAGTGTAAGAGTGTGTGTTACGCGTGTGTGTGTTAATAAATGTGTATGCATGGGCATGCCCAAATTTGAGGAAAACAATACGTCTTTTTTTTTATAGGTAATCCGAATGCTTTTATAAATGATAGAAAGAAAGTCATACAAGAAGTACATGATGATGAACAATAAGAAAAAAACTACTAGGAAACTAATTTAAGGGAGGACAAAAACTCAGAGAGAGAAGAGCAATTAGTAAACCCCCAACAACGAGACCACTCTAAGAGACTACGCTGGCATAAAAGATTTAACTCAACCAAGGTCTTCTCTTTGTCCTCAAAGGAACAACGATTTCGTTCCAACCACACAATCCACATTAAGCACCCTGGAACCAAGTTCCAAATGTCCGACTTATCCTTTCCATGCCACTGATGCCAGCAAGATATCAAATCCGCCACCGATCCTGGCATAACCCAAAGAATCCCAAAGGCCTAAAGCATACAAGACCATAGGGAATGGGTAACAGGACAATGCAGAAGAAGATGGTTAACCGACTCCCCATCCTTGCAACACAAACAACAAAGGTTGTCCAAGGTGAGGATCCGACCATGAGCAGCAGACCACAAAAAGAACGCCACGTACTTAGGGATCCTAGGTTTCCAAACCCCCTTCTAAGGAAGCCAAGAATTCCAAGCACCCCGGATCACGAGGTAGTAAGACCGAGTGTCAAACATACCATCCCCTTTAAGCCGCCAGTAAAGGGTATCTCTCCTACTACCCTGTGGAATACGAGATTGGATAAGCCGGAGAAGAGAATACGAAGCAGCCAACTCCCAATCTTCAAAAGTTCTATAAAACGTTAAATTCCACACTCTAACAGTACCCCCTTCTGGAATCCACAAAACCTCAGAGATACAGGCATCCTTGACCGCTGAACACACATAAAGCTCAGGATAGAGAACTTTTAGAGTAACGTCACCAATCCACCTGTCATGCCAAAAACGGAAACGAGTGCCTTCCCCCACTACAAAAGAAAGATGCTTAGAAAAGTTCTCCCAACCTTCGTTAATGCTTCTCCAAAGGCCGCACCTATGGGACCTCCTGCAATCCCTAGTCCTCCACCCCCCTTGATCCTCGCCATATTTTGTAGAGATAACACGATGCCACAGGTGGGTATCTTCATGGCCATATCTCCACAGCCACTTCCCTAATAAAGCCTGATTAAACGGCACCACCTTTCTTAACCCCAATCCACCCATCTCAAAGGGTAAACACACCTTATCCCATGCCACCAAAGGATATTTGAAACTCCCCTCAGAAGACCCCCAAAGGAAATTCCTCTGAATACTTTCCAATCTAGTCGTCACTGCTTTAGGAATAGTAAAGAGAGATAGAAAGTATGTCGGGAGACTTGAGAGAGTACTCTTTAGTAACATGAGCCTACCACTCTTAGATAAATAGAGACGCTTCCACCCAGAGAGCCTCTTCTCCATCTTTTCCAAAATAGGATTCCAGATCAAGGGAGACTTAAAAGAAGATCCCAACGGCATCCCTAAATATTTCATAGGCAAACTGCCTACTCTACAATGAAGCACATTAGCCAAAGCATCTAGATTATTCACCTCCCCAACGGAGACAATCTCGCTTTTCCCAACATTGACCTTCAAACCCGTAAACGCCTGAAAACAAGACAACACCAACCTTATTGACAGTAGCTGCTCCCTAGAGGCCTCACAAAATATGATGGTGTCATCTGCAAATAACAGATGGGAAATACTCACCCCAGCAGAGTTCACAGCTCCCACCTGAAATCCCCGAATAAGATTACACTCCTCTGTCTTCTTCAAAAGTCTACTTAAAACCTCCATTATCAATAGAAACAACAACGGAGATAGGGGATCCCCTTGTCTCAACCCACAGGAGCTACCAAAAAAACCTTTAGGGGAACCATTTACTAGGACAGACGAAACGGACAGACGAAACGCAAGCCTTAATCCACCCCCTCCATTTCACCCCAAAACCCATCCGGCCCAACAAATAAAACAGGGCCTCCCAGTTCACATGATCATAAGCTTTCTCAATATCCAGCTTGCAAACCACACCCGGAACTCTGCTCTTCAACCTACTATCCAAGCATCATTTGCAACAAGCGCTGAATCCAGAATCTGCCTTCCGCCAACAAACGAATTTTGAGTCTCAGAGATGAGATTATCCAAAACCCTCCTCATCCTATTAGCCAACACCTTGGACAACAGCTTATAAACACTACACACCAAACTAATGGGGCGAAAGTCTTTAATGTTAACGGCACTACACTTCTTAGGAATTAAAGTGAGGAACGAAGCATTCAAAGACCGTTCAAACGTAGAGTGTCGATGGAAATCTTCAAAAAAGTCCATTACATCCCTTTCCACGACACTCCAACATTTCTGAAAGAAGGCCATGGTGAAGCCGTTAGGACCAGGGGCTTTATCCCCCTCCATCTCCTTTAGTACCTGGAAGACTTCCTCCTTCGTAAACTCCTTCTCTAAGAATACCCGATCATCCTCTTCAATACTAGCAAACTCTAACCCATCCATAGAAGGACGCCCCACCTCAGTTTCCTTACACAACTCTTGGTAAAAGAGGACTATTTGAGAGCGTACATCAAGCTCATCCTCATAAAGAATACCATTCACCTCCATCCTTTTAATTTGATTAGCATTTCTATGGGAGTTTGCTAATCTATGAAAAAACCGAGTATTATTATCTCCCTCTTTCACAAATAAGGCTCTAGACTTTTGCCTCCAGGAAGTCTCCTCAAGAGAAGCCAATTGCTCTATGTCTCCTTTGAGTTGAAGGCGCCGAATCTAATCCTCATTTGAGAGACCCACTAGCTCCTCTCTCACATCTAACCCCATCAGCTCAGTCAGCTTGTTCTTCTTTCTAAAAGCCAAATCACCAAACTCCTCCCTGTTCCACTTTTTTAAGTCTGCTTTTAGAGCCTTCAATTTTTGAGCCAAGATGAAACTTGGAGAGCCCTCAAAACTGTAGCCATCCCACCACTGCTTAACTCTATCCACGAAGCCCTCATCCTTTAACCACATGTTCTCAAATTTAAAGGCACTTCGACCACGCCGAACAACACCAACTTCCAGCAAAAGAGGGCAGTGGTCTGAAAGAACACGAGGAAGCACCCATTGGGATACATTCTCAAAGTGCTCCTCCCAATCAAGAGAAACCAAGGCCCTGTCAATTCTTGACATAGAGGGAAGACCGGAATCTCTAAACCAAGTGAAAGAAGCCCCCTCTAAAGGTAAATCAACTAAAGAATTATTCTCTATGAAATCTGAGAATGCGAGCATAGCAGGGCTGAAAGTCTCACAGCCAAGTCTCTCACTTGGGTATCTGATAATATTAAAATCACCTACTAGACACCATGCCACGGGCCACCTAGCGCGCACCTGAGACAACTCCCCCCACAAATTAGGCCGTTGACCATTGTCATTAGGGCCATACACACCTGTACAAGCCCAAACAAAATCATCCACCACTCCTCTCAATAATACACTGACAGAAAACTAACCCGCAATAACATCAAACTTCTCAAAAACCCTCTTATCCCAAATCAGCAAGACCCCACCTGAAGACTGCACAGCATCCAAAACAGCCCAATCAGTGAACGGACTACCCCATAAACTCCGAACAAATGCCCTATCAATAGACGAAACTTTCGTTTCTTGAATACACACAAAATCGCACTTCCACTCTTTTAGAAGGTTCTTACACACCTCTCTCTTTCGAGGATTATTAAGCCCCCTTACATTCCAAGAAAGTAGTCATAGTGTCATTTAAAACTACTAGCAACCCCCAAGTCAGTCAAAGAAGCTCTGCTCTTACTCCTAGCAGTGGCACCCTCATAATTGACATAAGAAATCAGCCCCTTAAGCTCCCTAAGGCCTCGTGTCCCTGAATTAGCAGGTCTCTTAGACACCTCTTCGTCATTCACCTTGAGACACTCTTGTTCCAGGATGCGAAAAAGGGCCAAACATTGAGCTTCATGTCTCACAATAGGGAAACCCACCATTTTACAGAATTTTTTCATCAACTTGGATACCCAATCCGAGGGTGGACTAGACTCAGTCATCTGTGCACCCTCTACAGAATCCTGAGTCAACGAACCCACGTTGAGATCATTAGGAACCCAATGAGACAAAGGTTCACATTCCAACACACAATTATCGTTCTCTCCATTGCCACAACCACTGTCCACCACCCCACTGGACTCCCGAGGAAGAATAATGAGCCCAGATTCTGACTGAATAGCCCCAACTAAATCCACCTCTTCTACATGTGTTTCCCCTTCCCCAAACTCAACCTCCAACACTTTACCCAAGTCTACACTAGGAACCAGTCCATTTCTCATCACCGGCCCATTCCTTACCAAATCCGAGCCAACCATCAAGTCCCCGGTGACACCCAAATCCCAAATCCCAAGCCGATGAGGCATCTTGGTATCGGGGCTCCAAAACCCAGCTGGATCCTTGCCGGCGTCGATAATAGCTTTATCGGCGCTGCAAGAAGCCTCTCCATCTTTTCCGGTCACTGGGTCATCACCGCGAGCAATCACCGACCTCACCTCTTCATCCCTTGAACTCGAGCCCACTTGTCCCACTCTCGGAACCTGGACCTCCATCGGCATCTGAAGTTTGGATCCCAGAGCGTGGGCTACGAGAATAGGATTAGAGCTCTGGCAGTGGGCTGTGTTTAACGTTATTGGAGTTTGGCGTGGCCTCCACACTCTTCTGGGCTTGGCTCAGACCACACAATAGCCCAATTCCCATCTAGCCCACGTTCCAAGCACATAAATAGGTCCAAGGATACCTCTGATTTCATCCCATCACTTTCAATTACCTTTACCGTTGACAAAACCTTCGCCCTGAGAAGCTCCCTCTGACCGAGAGTACTTGCCTTGCAGGAATCACGGTAAGCACAACTTGGATCTGACACAAGCTTCTCTCCAACCTGCTCCCTCTGTCCTAGGACACTTTTCTTGCTGAAATTGCGACTGCTTTCTGACAAAATCTTCACCCCTCCCAAAGCAGATTTCTTCTTCCCTTCAACCCCTCTGCCGGTGGTATTTTTCCGATACCCCACCACCACCGACGCATAGGAAGATGAGACATCTCTAATGGGAAATCCTGTGTTTGGTTTCCCTATGTTTTTTGCACCGCCTTGGAGATGAGGGCTGTCACCCACCACCGCCGCATCCACCTCTGTAGCACCCTGAGTTCTTTGAGAAGATCCCTAGCTGAAGAGAGAGGCTGGTTTCAATATTTTCCTCAGGTTTATGCCAAAATAGTGCCAGCCACATCCCAACCTTCCTTCAGGTATCACGATAGTACCCTTCCATCGACCATGAAGAAGTTCAGATACCATTAAAAACTTACCATGTGCGTTTGACCCTAGTTGAAGGATGAACACCATGTTACCTTCTCTAAACGTTCTTGCATATTGACCAAGTGATTTCTTTGAATGTAAATCCTCCAAGTGGAGCAAGAATCAGTTTGCACTCTCCTTCCCCAGAAAAACAGAGCGCATTGAAGAATGTCCTCTCTCAAAGATCCGTAAAGAGAAAAAAGAACCCCCCTCCACTGAGAGATTCTAAAATTATAATGCTTTTACCCAACAAAGTAAAATCAAGTACAAGACTTCAGCGAAATGCTATTAGGAGAATAGTGAATCAATGAATCAAAGTTATGCATTAAGCATTTGGAGTGTATAGGGTAAATTAATTTACCCTAGCACACACCCATATTATTTTTAGGAGAGTAATTACAATGATATTACAATTTTTCCTCTCACTCACACATATAAGATTATGCAACAAGCAGAACTCATGATATAGGACCAAGTTAGAAAAGCTTTAAAATAGATTTCAACAAAGTGGCAATAGTGCGTAGATATGAGTTGACTTCAAATATGTTTATTTTAGTAATGGAGAAAAAAAATATGTTGGAAGAGGTTCTTCTTGTATATGAGTTCAACTTCTAATGGTTAAAAATCTGTGGTTTGAGCTTGAGAAGTCCAGCAATCAAACAAAATTTTCCAATGTCCACATTCTCATAAAATAAGCCTATATAACTTCCCAAAAAGAGATGTCAAGTTATCAAATTCTGCACATGAAAAGCTGCCTTTTCATTCAAATGAGAGACATGTTATTTGAAGTTCAAAGATCTACTAAAAGTGATCCGGTTCTATTTACCAACAGTTTAATCCTTCTGCATAGTTTTTTATTAAATTAAAAATTTTAAAAAAAAAATCTGACTCTAATTTTAAGGATCAACTTTGAGACTTGAGTTGTTAAGTTACACTCCTAGATTTTCTTTTTTCCATTATTGATAATTACACACACACACACACACCGGGGTGGGTCTTGAACCCACATCTAACCCTCCACATTGCTCTTATAAGGAGAGAAGAGAGGTGCGATTTGTAATAGAGCTCATTGGCAAGTTTCACTCCTAGACTAACCATTGATTGATCATTTATGTTCATTAAGGTTGCTCAATTACATGAAATAATGTTTTGTGTATGATACTCACTGCTCATCAATGGTCCCAAAATTATAGATAAATCATGCAAATTGGATTAAAAGTCTCTCTCATAATATTGACTTTCCCTGGCCGACTGAAGTCAACACCAACTAAGTCTAATAATAATAACTAAACAAAACCTAGGGCCTGAGCCATTCTAATTAGGGTTGGTATATGAACCTTTCATTTCTGTTTTACATGCAAGATTGTAAAACAAGGAAACCAAGGACCTCACCCACACCTAAGCTCTGATACTATGCGAACAAACCATCATGGCATCAGTCCACAAACTTTTTCTTTTTGATTGGTAAAGTTACACATACACCCAATGGGTCTTCAACCCATGATCTCACCCTCCACCGAGAACTTATAAGGGGAGGAAATGCTAGTTAAGCTGGAGCTCATTGGCGCATCAGTCCTCAAACTCTGACCTGTTAAGAAGTGGACCATGAAATGTATAACAAGCTCATAAACATACCAAGTCCAACAATTCATAAAGATCCACACAAGAATTTGCACTAAGAGGCTCCTTTACTTAAGATACAACATATAGATAAGGCCCTGAACACAACATACACCATAGAAAGACAATACCAAACAAAAAAACATGATACAATGGTAAGATATCATCTAAAATGTCATAGTGAAGGCCTTGGCTGTCTTACCAGTTATATTTTACTAAACTTTGGTCCAAAATGTTTCTAATCTTTTAACAAAAACCATAATGACAAATATTCTAAATGCCATTTTAATATACCAATATTAGATTCAGGTTTTAAGAAGTTAGATTAATGAAAAAATTTGTAATCACCACATAAAAAGAGGCATAAAATTGCAAGAAATACAAAAGCCAAAATGCACTAAAATCTCATGTCTGATTAGAATACACCATGAGTAGATAAACCATGACCAAATATCTGGTTGTAATCAATTTTGAAGATCTTGCTCAGGTTCTTTGACGCAAGGAGCACCAAAATCATTTAAGATTTATTTTTGAATTTGAAATTATTTTTTCTTTTGAATTTGGTTTTTAATGTTGAGGGTTTTATGGGATTTAATTAGATATTTTCCCTATTGGTGTAATCCCTAAAACCTTATTATACTAGTGCTCTTTGATTGGTGGTGATGCCTAGGGTTTCAGGCAGATTCTAGGGGGTGAAGCCTAGGGTCTATTTTGTTTATCTTTTTGATCCTATTTTAACTTATTCTCCAACACTATACTGCATCATTGTTCCATTCAATTATTCTTGGTATGTTTTCACAAGAAATATTTCAAACAACTTATCCAGTAAACTGGAAAGAAACAACAAAAATATTCTGGATTTGATAAGAGACATCATTATACATTACAAACACATAAAAATGCTGCAAGCACAAGCAGAATTTAAAATACATCCTACATGTTCTCGAAAACACAAAGATTTTGACACAATCAGATGAAAAAACATGTCACAATCCACTAAGATTTTCACATGTAAACACACACATAGAGAAAGATGCCAGGAAGTAAAGCAATTGCACAGGCTAATAATAACAATAATAATCTGACAACCAAACAAAATTGTAAATATTGAATACCATCTGGAAAGCAGCACGAAAAGAATGCAACTCAAAATTGTGAAGGCCGGCATCTTTTTCCATACCTCTCCATCTCTCTGCACTCTAATAAGATAAAGTGAGGTCATGATTTTATCTTTACAAGGCCAAAACAAAATATTTACAGGAGCATCTGTGAATGTAATTTTACAGTGAAAAGAAAAATATATGAGTTCTGCCAATACAAACCTTAACAGACAGAAAAAAATACAACCGGGTCTATGACATAATAAATGTAAGTACACCCTGTAGGGGCAAACATACTGCAAGAAAATTGGAAGTGTTTAGGAGAATATCATGAGGAAGGCATCGTATCATTTTAAATTGATTCAAGGGCTAACATAGAGGAAGAGGCACCATGCAATTCTCAAACCACATTCCTTGAAAAGCACACTAATGCAAACAAGGGCTGCAGGTTAAATATAATTCAAGGGCTAATAAGGCAATTCACAAAGTTCTCAGCCAGTATTGTTTTTAAACAGACTCGAGGGCTAACACAGAGGAAGATGACTCCATATCTATTGTATTTATTCAAACCTCAAAGGGGCATGTAACTTTTACATGTGTTTAGGGGGAGTGTCATTTAGATAAACCTCAATGGAGGTGGGTGTAATTTACCCTCTTTTTTTCTTCAGAAAGTTGCTGGTTCAGTAGTTATAAAGTTTAACAACACTAGGGGTAGTTTAGTCATTTTTCTATTTGATTTGGAAATTCTTGAGTATTCCTAGTCTTTCTAGGAGAAGGTTATTTCGGAGTCCTAGTCCTAGGATTAGTATTGGCAATAGCCTATAAAAGAGTCTTCATGTATTCAATTTAACTAAACTAGAGGTAGTTTGGAATTTTCTATATTTTCTGGAATGGGCTGTAATTGGCAACCCATGATTCTTATTTTATATTCTGAGTCATTTTTCTATTTGATTTAGAAGTTCTTACGTACTTTCTTTGTTATTAGGAATATTATTCTTTCTAGGAAAAGGTTATTAGGAGTCCTAGTCCTAGGATTAGTAATGGCAATAGCCTATTCAAGAGTCTTTGTGTATTCAATATAGGAGAGATAATGAGACAGTTTTAATAAAATTCCAACTTTTTTTTTTTTTGGATAAGTAATAGAGAACAAAGAGAAATAGAATTTATCCAGATCTGCAAGTATATGAAAAGAGAGTAGAAAGAGTCTCTTTTTACTGTGTAGATTTATGCAGATATGGACCAACTATTGGCATCAGCTCATACTCAATGCCCACTGATATGAGCGCAGGTAATCAGTATAACGACGCCGCACTTTTGTTTCGGAATTACTTAGTTGAAACTTAAAAGCCCTAGAGGCTGAGGCAGAGAAGCAGGAAAAGACATTTGAGAGAGCTTTAAGAATGATTTCCGACATCTTGTTTTAAGCTTTGAGGTGTGATTGCCTCCTCCTACATTAGTGTTATAACTTAGAAAATCCTAGGTGTGATTGCCTAATGTTTATCTTTCTTTATATCTCATTCTATTCACTGTTTTAACACCAAATCACCATCAAACATATTCAAAATCCAAACTTTTTATGATCTAAACCTACCAAAACCTTTACACATCAAACCTTATTCAAGTACCCTTTGAAATTTCATCAAGAAATCTAATTTAGTTCTTAATTCCTGAAGATCCTACATCAAAATAGATATTCAAGTCCATTAAGGCATCTATCCTGACTCACTACCACTATAGCTTACATGTTGCAGAAGCCAAACAACCAGATATTTGAGGTCACTGAGCTTCCACAGCATAGGGTTAAGATGGTATTTTCCCTATCAGTCTTCAGTTGGATGTCCGCGCCAAGCAGCTATTATTTTTTCAATTTAACAAATTATTTAGATTTTAGAAGCTAGCTAATGCTTTCAATTTAACATCCGTACATAGATTTTGCTCCTTTGCACTTAAAACTCATATATATATCAAACACAACTCATGGTAAAGCCTTCCTATACGCCACCCATAACTTTGCAAACTTGATCTAAGCCACAATATCATAAATATAGCTGATTGTCTCTTTTGAGATAAACTTGTACCTCTTGTAATCTAATTAGGACTGGATCAATAACCCAAATCATGACAAGAGGAGCTCAAACTTCTGGTACTAGGCTTGGGTCAACTCATTTAGATCCATCTCATTTATGTCATCTCTTCACAGGAGCATCCCACATTCACAATACTTAATACATGTGAAATGAAAAGATTTGAGCCTAGCAAACTGACATAGAGCATTTGGAAGTTTAACAGGTTCACATAATCCCTTTGAAATTTTAACACGTTCACACAAATGATTATGATGTCAGAAATACTGGTCTGTAATCCAACATGTATTATTTTTCAGATTTTCTTAGAAGTCTGGTTTTAGAAATCTAAAAAAGCAGCAGTCATCAATTGGTGATGAAATTCAGGTACAATGGATAATTTTTTTTCTTTTGATAAGTAATGAAAAATTTTATTAAAATATCAAAAAAAGAGTCACCCAAGTATACAAGAAGTATACACTAGGGACAAGAACAATAAAAATAAATAAAAAACAAATTACAAGCATCCATCAAAGAAAAACCGAAATAAAATAGAATGGCTGCCTACTACAGACAACCAATCTGATAAAGTTTTGAAGAAGAGAAGTTTAATGTCAGGAATTGTCCTTTTAGAATCCTCAAAGCTCCAGTTATTTTTTCCCCACCAAATGCACCACATCAAGCAATGAGGAACAGCTCCAATGTCGCCCAAAGGTGCAACAGAATAATATGAAAACAGTTACCAAGGCACAATAACAAACTGACTCTACATCATCTTATAGCCTCTCTCTAGAATGCTGAAAACATGTGACTGGACAGGTCTAATCAAGTTACAATGTCCCAGGGACAACCTGATTTCATACTGCTTTTTGCTTATTTTCTTCCAATGTAAAAGCCCTCAATAAAATTGTTACATCTCTGCTTCATTTTATTTTAATCTTCCTCAATTTGGTGAGAGGCTTTGTTGCTGTTGTTGCGATTTAAGGTAGTTTATCTTTTTTTTTTCTTTTTTTACCACAAAAAACAAACCCACATATACAACAATGCATATGATATTGCTCTAGTCAATGAAAGAAAATAAGAGAAGCAAGATATGCATATACCTGGCAAGCAAGATCACGCGAATTTTTTCCAAGTGAAAAGCCAGCAGACTTAACACCAGCACTCATTGGAAATCCACATTGAGTTTCAGTTTTGTCGATACCCTCTTCCGACAATAAGTTGTAACAACAGCCAATGCTAACAATAGCTTTAACTTCTTTGCAGGCCAAAAAGGTCCTGATCCAAAAAAGAAAAACATTCTTTCTTTCATAGACACTAAGAAGTAACAAGATACACTCAAATATGACCATGAAAATAGGGGATCAAGGGAAAATTTTTATACAGCATAGAGCTCTGTGAATGAAGTAGAGAAGTGGGTCTGAGGTATAATGTGGTAGTAAAAGGAAATTTTGTTGGGCTGCTCTAAGGGTAGCTATGATTTATGGCACAAAATGTTGTAATTACAAATCAACATGTCCATAAAATGAGAACAATTGAGATGAAGATGATAAGATGAATGAAAGATATAGAATAAGGAATCAAGACACCCCTTATGATGTTTATTCAGGTGCAACAAAGACCTATAAGAGAACCAGTGCAAAAGAATTAATTGCAACAAGTTAAAGGCTAGGAAGCACGGACGCGGCGCCGGAGGTGCCGCACCCGCGTCCGACGCGGCGCGACGCGGCAACGCGCGAGGGACACCGCTGCTCGCGCGTCGGTGCCGCGTCGGGCCGCGTCGGCCACGTGTTTTCGTTTTTTTTCCAGCCGACTCGCGCCGACGCGGCTTGAATCGCGCTGACGCGGCGCCGATTCGAGCAGATTCGGGCTGATTCGGCCAGAATCGGTCTGTTTCGGCTGTTTCGGCCGTATCGGCCGGCGACCGAAACGGCCGAAACATGCCCGAAACAGGCCGAAATTCATGCTTCAACAGCCGAAATCGGCTCTAAATGAGACCCAAAAACCCAAAATCTATCCTTCCTTAATCTTATTTTGAATATTTGTTGCTTCTTTTGTGTTTTCTTTTTGGTTTTGTGTTATGTTTTGTGTTTCTTGCTTTTTTTCTTTCTTTGTTTTGTAAATCAAGGCATAATAAATTAGTAATATGTTTTTTAAGAATATTTTAATAGTAAAAATATATAGAAAATATAAATAAAAATATTTTTAATAATTTTTTAATTGCCGAGTCCCGCCGCACCCGCACCCACCTTTTTCAAAAATTGCCGAGTCCCGCACCCGTACCCGCTCCCGCACCCGCACCCGCACCCGCACCCGCACCCGTACCCGCACCCACACCCGCACCCGTGCTTCATAGGTTAAAGGAATCAAAATAGTTGAGGGGAGGCTAAGAAAAGAAAACAAAATATAATTAGACACACCGAAAGACTACAAAGGATTTATTTATCCACCCATACAGTAGATATTAATCTAAGAAGCACAGGTGCATTTCGGGACTCGTGTGCACCGCGGTTGCGGGACTCGGCAATTTTTGAAAAAATAGAGTGCGGGTGCAATGGAGTGCGGCAATTAAAAAATTATTAAAAATATTTTTATTTATATTTATTTATATATTTTTACTATTAAAATATTCTTAAAAAACACATTACTATGGCCTTGGTTCACAAAACAAAGAAAGAAGAAGGCAAGAAACACAAAACCAAACACAAAACAAAAAAGAAAACACAAAAGAAGCAACAAATATTTAAAATAAAATTGAGGAATGACAGATTTAAGATGTTTGGGCCTCATTCAGAGCCGATTTCGGCTGTTCCGGCATGATTCAAGGTCGATTTTGGCCTTTTCGGCCATTGGCCAAAACGATCCGATTCGGCCGATACGACCCGATTCTGGCCGAACACCAGAAAAATGAAAAGGATGATGACTTGATCTGGGTTCTCAGAATCATACAAATATGGTCAGTTATCTGTCCTCTCCATGGATAGATTTTACCACAGGACCCATACTTTTTTTTTGATAAGTTACCACAGGACCCATACTATTAAGTCGAACAGTAGCACTGGCAGGGGCATCAACTTATGAAGTGACCTTGAGTAAAATCAAAATAAAATACTAGGCCGTGATATTGCCCCCATCAATTGAGAAATATGAAAGTTCCTTGCGACCCCACCTCCCTCTCTCCTCCCAAGACCTTTATCTAATCAAAACTGTAAGTTTGGACAAGCATGGAAAATTATCAAAGCAGTTCTCCCATAATTTCCTCTCCAAAATCTGGTTTTCATCACTAAAGTGCTCGCAAAAGAGTGCCAATGAGCTCTAGCTCAACTAGCACCTCCTCCCCTTATAAGTTCTAGGGGGAGGGTTAGGTCATGGGTTCAAGATGCGTGTAACTTACCTATAAATAAAAAATGTGCTCCCAAAGAGTTTGCTTTGAATATAGCATACCAGAATTCCCCTTATTTTCAAACTAAGATTTAGAGTTATAGCACATTTAACAGTCATTAAATCTTATATTTGAATCCCCAAATTCATTTAGGGCAGCTTTGTCCACCTCTAGGAATATGGTGCAAATCAGATATGCATTGAACTTAGAATGTGAAAGGATAGGTTTTAAAACATGTTTTGGCACTCACTTTAGCATCGTCACTGAAAGATCTCCACAAGCATGAAGTCCAGCAAGGACCAAAGAAGTATCATTGTTTGCATTGCATAAAGATCTATATTTTTCTCCTCCAAGTTTTGCATTATCTTCTTCTAACGGTCTAAGTTGCTCAGCATCATCTTTATGAAGAGACATGCCAGTCAAGGCTTTCAACATGTCAATAGACATTACCTGGCATGTGATTGTCTTAGGCACATTCAAACTCCAGTTTCCAGTTCTGACAACCCATTAAAAAAATGCTGGTCATCAAGAAGTACAAGGCATGCAAATAACATTGCAATTATGATATCTATGGCAGGAACTAGGTTATCTTCAAATAAGAACTATCTAGAGCTCAATAGACTATTTGCCAACATAAACCAGGTAGCAGCACCAAGGTAGCCATCATAATCACTTCCACAAATGATAGACAATTTCTAGAGTATAAACTACTTTTATGGTCAAAGAGATAGTAAGAACACTTGAATTCGTCTAGGCTACAGAAAATATATTCATGCTTGCTTGATTTTTAACAAGATCTGATGATGCACAAATCATATCATACTGTTAATGATAGAAACTCTTCCTTATTTTGCGTTGAGAAAAAGCCACAATTATATATAGAGTTATACATTTTTAAGTATTAGTCATTAAACCAAATTTCTAGTTCATCAAGGTACAAATTTCCAGCAGTGCATGTTAACTGAAGGTTCAAATTCCTAGCATGTAACATGCACACCCCTTTACCACCTGGAAGGAGCCATAGACTTCCCAATGTCAAGGGGGGGGGGAAGCAAATAAGAAAACAGAAGTGTATAACAAATAGCATAAACAAAAAGCAAAAAATAAAGGGAATTAAAAGAAGAAAAAGTTTATTCCCATACTCAGATTTACGCATCTGAGCTGCATAATGCTTCTTAATTCGTTCTGCACGTGCATCTGTGATGCTTCCATGATGAGAACATGCATCAATTGCGACTACAGAGTGTTGGTACTGAAAGGAAAGAACTTGTGCAAGATAACCCTAAAAGAACAATATAATCAGAGATGCCGAAACACGGGAAGTAATGAAAAAAATTCAAGTTTTAATCAAATGCAACATAAATAGGATCAATTTTGATCTTTATAGTATAAGAAGGTACTTCCATAACAATATGATGATGCCTTTTTTAAAATTAGCAACTTTAATATTAAGAAAGTAACTCAACAGCCCCAGGTTCTCAATGCTGAAAGTAATGTGATCATTGATTGGTATTATATGTGCAAGAATAGTGGGGAGTCAATTGATCATCTTTTACTTCAATGTTCAGTGGCATATGGGACATAAGTTCATTTGTGTTTGCCTTATTTGGGGTATCTTGGGGTATGCTGAAGCCTGTGCAGCAGATGCTAAATTGTTGGGAAGGAAAATTTCATCGTCTTAGCAGAGCCAAGATTTGGAAAGCGGTTCTGTTGTGTGTATTATGGACAATTTGGTAAATGACAGTAGAACTTTTGATAGTTGTCGTAGTATAGATTTTTAGGAAATCTTTCTACATGTGCTAGTGTTGAGTTTAGGGTTAGGAGAATTTGTGGATCTAGAGTTTAAAATTGTAGAAGATAGAGTTGGAGATTTAAAGGATATTTTGATGAGTTATTTGATGGCTGTTTGGTAGAGAAATTACGTGGGGTTTTATGGTTTTGATAGGTAATACGAACAATACCCGTTAACAGTACCACAAGAAAGAGAAGAAAGGAGAAAAGAAGGAAAAATATCACAGTAGGGAACACATGCCTTTCACAACCAAAATAATCACTTTTATAATTCAACCTAATCTATTCTTTGAGTATAGATTATAAATCTTAATAAACAAAACCCAAGGCCAGAACTATGACCCACCAACAAATGACAATTACAGAATTACGAGAATACATTTAAGTCCAGAACCAATCAAATAAAACATAAAATGGAACACCACTAAACCTAATGAAGTACCCCATAAACTTATTCTTGGACTTCGCATTAATCTTAGGCTTCCAAAAAGGATTATTTCTCTCTAACCAAGCAATGATTGCACCATTAATAGTGTCACATGCCCTAATTGTATTATAAAAAAATCTTTTTTAAGATCCTTGTACAATTGGATAACTACCTATGGTAGCATTCCTTCATCTACTTTTTTAGAGTTCTTACTTCTTAGATCTCTTGAAACTCGTACTATAATAATTTAGAAGTGGTTCAGTGCACACATCGTGTATTTGAACTATCTCCTTTTTTGAGTAAAAATACTTCTACCTATCAAAAAAATAATACTATCTTCAACATAGTTTCATGACCAAAATGTCACCCACATTGATTAGCTTTTCAATGAACACGGTTTGATTAAGTTTCTTTTTGTTGCAATGAGCTTGAGGATTAGTTTCGTTTTTTGTAGTTTTCTGCTTCGCCCAACCACCCACAGGGCGAGGGCAGGGAATGGGATTCCCATAAAAAAACCTGTCCCATTTCCATCCCTAAAAAATTTATTCAGTGCATCTAAAATGTTCAAGGTTGGGATTGTCAGAGTAAAACAAGAACGACTTGATCTTATTGTTAGCAACGCAATATATGTATGCATTAGCATTCTTTTCTTTTCTTTGAATAAGTTATGCATTACCATTCTATGTAAAACAAACAATGACTATAAATATACATATTTACACACACTTATTGACAAGCAGTTGCCCATACTTTTCACATGTTTTATCTGTTAATACTTTCTTATATAAAGTAACAATTCATTGAAAAGTGAAAAAGGCATGAAACACCAGTTCATGGGACATATATAAGAGAGACATCAAAATAAAAACGTGCTTATGATGCTCACAATATCTACAAATTCAATCGAAGATATAATATTAAATCCACTCATTGCTGCCATCATCAAACAAAGATGTTAAGAACAAAAGTTCAATATCATCCCTAAAGATTCGCAATCCTCAAAAGTACATGCATTCCTCTCTCTCCATACACACCACAATAGCAGTGTCAATTAGTCATCTATTTCTTCATGAAATGATTATAACCATCATTGTCTTTTCTTTTTCATTTTTTCATTTCATCTACTGAGGTAAAACCACTATCATCAATGCATTTACCATAATATTTGCCTACTCCCAAGGTCTCGATTAGTCAGACGGAAATACAGTCATTGCATCTGCAGTCCATAACTTAGATTTGTAAGCGTAATATTTTAGTATGCTTCCAATCCTGAGTAGTGTAAAAACCCATACTTATCTAAAAATATGCAAAATCAATTAAGCGGCAAAGAAGTCCTTTGTAAACAGAAGAGATGATGTACCAATGGCAATTAACCAGACAAAACATTAAATAGTCAAATCTTCTCAAAAATATCCACAGAGGTACACAACATACTTATATGCATACATTTTTTTTTTTATAAGTAAATTTTTTTTTTTTAATTCAACATTTACAATGGGGGAGGGGGGATTTGAACCTTGGATGCCATGAACACACTAGGAGTTGCCAACCAATGCATACATATACATGATTTTATCAGAAGAAACTACTTTCAACATTCAGGATCAACATATAAAAGGCAAACGAATAATGACCAACCACTTGCAAGGAAATTTGTCTTTATGTCTATGTTAACTAAGATGCAAGGGAACATTCAAAATACAAGTGAGGGCACACCTGGCCAGCACCAACATCAACAATGGTATGACCTCTTGCACTGTCAGCAATCGAATTAACAACAGCAGAAAGAACTTCAACCTATTCAAATAAAATAACAAAGTTATATATCAATAATGTAACGAGGACTCGGCTTCATGGCCCACAAATGAGAACAACTGTGAAGGCATAAAAAATGCAATTAAGAAACTGAAAAACTCAGTAACCTACTTCATGTTTTTTCTTCATATTCATGCCTTGAGCAAGAACGCTATTAAGTGAAAATACATGCAGACCAGGTAATACCTGCAAGAAATCATAAGCTTATTAATGTTGACTGTCTTATTGTCCACCACCATCCCCCCTCCCCTCACCCCCTCTCAAAAGAAAATACAAGAAAAGCAATAAAATCGCTTTAAAACATAATGCGAAAATGGCAAAAGGAATAACCAAATAAGCAAACTTTTATATATAAGTAAAATAATGTATTGAAAATACGCAAAATAAAAGGGCGCAACTGTAGTACACACCAAGTATACAAGAGAAACACTAAATGAATCTAACCTCTAAAATATAGGAGGACAATAAACTCCAACAAATGAGGAAATGAGAACTACGAAGTAGCAGCCATCCAATCATACAAAGACCCTTGAAAACAAAAGCTTCAATTCCACAGTAGAAGCTACACATCCATCAAAGTTCCAAACATTTCACTCTATCCAAATACACCACATTTTTTAGCAAAGGAAGTGGACTTCATATGACACTACTACAATCCTTTCCATAACATATTTTCCAACATGCCAACAATCAACCATTGTTCTAGACGTAAGCCACAAAACTCCAAATAAGGGAAAAGTAAAGTCCACAACTCTTAGGCAACATCGAAACGAAGTAGAAAATGATTTGTTGTTTCCCTACTCAACTTACACTTGTAACACCAATCATGTGGTTCTCACCATCTATTACTAAAGAATTTGTCAATCTTGAAAATAAGAAACAATGGATTGCTAGAGCGATTAGCAACTCTTAAATTTTTTTTTTGTTAAGTGATTAGCAACTCTTAAATTGTCTTATGCAATGAGTTTCCAAAGGGGACCATATTTTGGGACATCACAAAATGGAATAGAGATCAACATTAAGAGGCAAAGCGATTAGCAGCTCTTACATGGTCTTATGCAATGACAAAAATAGAAAGAATTGGTTTTCATGTCCATCAAATCCTTTGCGTACCATTTTATCATTGGTGTCACTTAGATTAGATTTTGCACATAAGACTCTTTGCACTCTATCGATTATAAGTATGTCAATAACACAATAAAATTATAGCAGAAACCATTTATATAGGTAAATAAGATTCATACAGTTTTGAGCCCATGACCTTATCCTCCACTTTCTTTTTACCAGGGAAGAGTACAAAGAAAATTGGCAATCAACAACCATTTGAAAAGTCCAAATTAATAAAATCACTCGTGAATGTTATACTGTTCTCTCAAAGAACATCTAGAACCAACACTCCCTGTTCAATGCAAATTGTAGTGATCATTGCCCAATTGTGATATTTGCATCAAGCTGCACATATCTTAAGATAAATTCTTGATCCTTTGTAACACAACACTGCACCCTAATAATCTGCATAAAAAGTGCAACGGACAGAAAGCTAAAGCCACCATACCGTATGTAAGTCCACCTGCTCTCTTGGAAACACAAGAGACCTCAAAGTCACTATAAAATCCTTCAGAGAAGCAGGCCAGTGATCCTACCATAAAAAACAAACACAATCATTCAACCATCAGACCAAAATAGAGTTATTAATCGGACCCATAAAGACAAACAATGACCACCACCATGGCAATGCACTATTCCCCACCCCACCATCAAAGACAAACAAAATAATCCACGCAAAACACATGAGGCTCATACAAAATTATTAATTCCAACCAACACCATAGACAATGAAGTAAATTTCCAAACTAAATTACACTTTTGATCCTTTAAAGTTTGCAGCATTCATTTAGGTCCCTTAAGTTTGGGATTTTTCAATGTGATCCCCAAGTTTGAATTCTGTTTCCCAAATGATCAACAAGACAACATTGTTTCTCTCTCTCAACGACAAGATTAGCTACAACCATGGACATAAATACTATTTTTGAAAACAATTCTTCTAGGACCACACCATTAGCCACAACTTCCTAAATAGTCAACTGTAAGTGGTAACCACTTTTTTCTACGCCACTCATTAAAGTTGTGTACTAGACTTGCTCTCTAGAAAATGAAAATCAAAATTCTCAAAACTTTAGGGACCCACATGAAAAAAACCCAAACTTTAAGGGTAAAAGTGTAAATTAAACTAATTTCCTTTAGAAAAGAATGGAAAACCTGGACTACTCCAGAGGGAATGAGGAGAAGATTTTCAATAGGTTCATCGCGCAGACAATCCATCCATTCTTTATCAACAGATTCCCATAGTCTATCCTGTCACAACAACAGCAACATTAGCATTAATAAAAATACATATACTGAAATGGGTTTTGTTTGTTTGTATGTTTGGTTGGCGAGAAAGTAAGAAGGAAAATATTTTGTGGGGTGGTGGGAAAAAGTAAAACCTTGAAGAAATTGACGACGTGGGCGTGCATGAAGAAAGTGAAGGGTTTAAGGAAGCGGATGATGGCGTTGATCCAGTGGAGAGTATGTGTAGCTGAGTCGCATGAATACTTGCAATTGCTTGTTGTCCTGAATTCCATTGTCAGGGAGGATAAGGTCTACTCGACAGTCGATACAGCTATCTCTCTCTCTCTCTCTCTCTCTCTCTCTCTCTCTCTCTCTCACTTTTTTAGCTTTGAATTCTGACTGGCAGTGTTAAATTAAATTACGAAGAGAATTAGTACATGGTTGTCCTGAATTCCACTGCACCGATCGACCCACCCACGGCACCCAACCACACCGAAAATCACCACACAGGCCTGGGCGAAGGGGAGAGAGAGGGCTGGGCTGGGGCGGAGAGAGGCTGGAGGGAGAGAGGGCAGCGGGAGCTGTTGTGGGTTGTCTGCGTGTGAGAGTGAGATAGCGCACGCGTGTGTGGGAATAAAAAATTGTTTTTTGCTTTAACATCAAACTACTTTGATGTAGATGTGTTTTTAGGGCGTTCATATATGTCTCCTCTATGCCATATGGTGATACATTTTAACATTAAGGTACAAAAATGGCCCATTATACGGTCATGTAAAATTTTGGAATTGCAAAAAGAATTGCTTGATGTAGTGTCATCCTAAATGTAGGATCGCCCTATAGCTTAATTGTAAAACCAAAAAATTATATTTTATTCTTTTTCATTTTTTGTTTTCTCTCACTCTCAGTTATGCTTCTCATTCACTCTCTCTCTCACAGAGCTCCTCCATCCTCAATCCTCATTCTTTCTCTCATCTCACATCTCTCTTTCTTGTTCAAAGCTTGCACCGGAGTTCGGTTGGGTTCATGGTCACAGCATGGCGATCGGCGTGGATTTTGGATTTTGGATCGGCGGAGATCGGGTGGGTTGTGTTTGGCTTGGTAAGCTGTATGGGTCGTGGGTCAGGTGGTGGGTTTGGAGTCGTGGGTTAGGTGATGGGTTTGGATAGGTGGATCGGTGTATCATGGGTCAGGTGGTGGCATGGGTTTAGATCGGTGGAGATTGGTGGGTTTTTCAGTGGTGTGGGTTCTTCTAAGTTTGGGTGCTGGGTGTGGGTTCTTATGGGTTTGAACTGATGGCTTGATGGCTTTTTTATTTTTTAATGTGGTTTTGGTTTTGGTTTGATGGCCCGGTAGGTGGTGCTAGGATATGTGGGGTGGTAGTGTATTGGTGGGTGGCATGGTGGCTACATTTTTTTTTTTTTTGATGTGGCCAGTGCTAGGGGTAGAGGGAGAAAGAGAGGAAAAGGAAGAGAGAGTGAAATAGTAAAAAAATAAAAATAAACTGGGAAAAAAAATAGAGTTTGGGCAATGGGATTTTGGTGGGTAGTGGGCAATGGTGGTGTGGTGGGCATGGTGGTGATTGGGTTGTTTGGTTGTTGAGAAAGGGACAGAGAAGCAGGGACAGAAATGAGAGAAAGGGGAGTAATAGATAATTTGTTTATTATTTTATTGTATAATTTATTATATTTTAATGTGTAGTATTGTAAAATAAAAGTTAGGATGTTGGTAGTATTGTAAAATGGTTTGGTATAATAGATAAAATAGATTTTGAGATTGTAGAATAGAATAGTTTGAAAATATGGAATGTGAATGCTTTAATTAGTGTCTTGCTGCCAATGCTCTAAGAAATTAAACCCTATATACTTTAAATTTTAAAAATACGTGTGGTGGGCTTTTGTGTTGTTGGGCTTTGATCTTTTCTACTGTACTGCGGCCCGTGATTCTAAGGTAGGAGAGTTGGGACTGGCTTAAGTAAAACACACCTTAAACCAGTTTATGCACAAGTTAGGCCACCCCAGTATAGACGCGCCTTAGCAGGAGTTCAAGTGTACGGCGTACCCATAATAGGAGTAACTGTTATAGACATTACAACAGGAAATACAATATGAAAGAATGACTATAACGTTTTAAAAATAATACTAACACCTAAATAAAAGGACAAAAAAAATCTAACAAGGTTACGGTAAAATAATACAACCACAAATAAACAAAGTTACAACAAGCAGTTCAGTAATAATGTAACAAGCTAATCATTCATTAATCAAAAAAAGTAAAACTCGTCGGTCAAAGAGATAAGCTTAGCTTCTCATCAAACACAAGTTCAAAAAGGGAGCTGATTCCCAATGAGAGTAACCTCAGAGAAGGTTTCTGCCATAGAGATTACGCACTTTGGAAAAAGTACCTAATTGGATTAAACTCTAACTCTTAACTTCTCAGAGAGTGGGCCTGTCAAGAGGGAGAGAAATTGGTAGCCTATTAATGCATGCCTCAATTCCTATCACTCATGCTTTTTTCTTTGATTTCTGTGTTTTTCTTTTCTTTCTTTCTCCTTGCCTTCCTTGTTCTACCTCTATTTATTTCTATGGTTGTAGATTCTCTTCACTGTTCATAGTTATTACCTTTTATACTATCTGCCATGATAGGATTTACCATTTTTACCCCCCAACCGCTTTTGGCTCGTTGCGAGTGTTCTTCCAAGACTGCCCACTGGCCTTCCAGCTACTCAACCACTACCATTACATTGTGTTGACCGCAACACGCCTCATTCCTAGACAAAAATGACTTGTCTTGTCTCTTACCTCTCTTTGTTTTCACTACTTTCATCTGGATAAGGGTTAAACCTCTCCCTCACCTACCTCTATGGCATGCATCTAGTGGTTCAAACTCATACTTACTTACTTCTTTGGGGAGAAATTCTTTTAGGTGTGATGCCATCCCAATAGGACATTTCTCCCTAAAGAAGTTTAAGAGAGAACCCTAAAATAGACTTCCTCTTTCTCTTCACCGCCAAACCACACCCTCTGATACCCTTAACCCATGACCCACCTCTCATGTGTTGGCTGGGTATAAGTAGGCGGTGTCTGGGCCCTGTGCGTATGCTTCACTTTCGTCTGAATCCATTACTTTTCTAGCCTTCACATCTTTGTTGTATTCTCCATGTTTGTCTAATTCTGCTGTAAGTTTTGGTGGGTATTTAACTCTTGCGGCGTGAAAGACATATGGGCATTTAGGCTTATGTTCTCTCCCTTCATTTCTTCTTTAGACTGGGCATTGCTTTGGTGAAAGCCCTCTTCTTTTTGCCTTACCCATGTTTTCTTCTTTCCTGTGTCCATGGGCCTCTTGGCTAGGGATCCTACCATGCCACTTCATTGTTCATGCTTACGGTCTGATGCTCATGCCGTGCCAATCCACTTTCCACATCTTTACCTTTTTTGGGTTTTATTGGCCAACATTCCTGCTCTATCGACTCATTTTCCACATCTTTTCCCCTTTTAGGCTTCATTGGCCAACGTTCCTGTTGTGCCAACCCATTTCATTCCTCGGCTCATTTACTTCTTCTTTACCTCTTTTACTCCTATGGGCTTTTTTCTAAATCCTATGGGCTTTTTGCTAAATCCTTTAGGCTTCCTCGGCCCAATTACCACATCTTTACCTCTTTTGGGCTTCATTGGCCAACATTCCTGCTGTGCCAACCCATTTTATTCCTCGGGTTTCCTTAGCCCATTTATTTCTTCTTTACTTCTTTTACTCACATGGGTTTACTACTTCATTCCTTAGGTTTACTCGGTCAATTTACTTCATCTTTACCTCTTATTATTCTTGTGGACTTGCTAACCATTATTCTTGCCATTCCGGTTTGCTGGGCTTGCTTTACTATTTTCTCTTCTCATTTTCTTCATATTGTTGGGGGCTTCTTTTGCTATCGGGCCTTTTGTCAAAAAGGGCATCAACAAAAGAAAACAACGAATCAAAATTCAAAAAAAACATAAATTTAGAGTTAGGTTCATCTTCAACAAGAACACAAACCCAGATTTAAAATATAAGAACACACCTAAATTTTCTAGCATTTTCTTGCCATTTCTTGTCAACCAAACACAAAAACACACAAAACCCAACAATTGATCTTTCTTGTCAACCAAACATAAAAAAACAAACACAAACCCAAACTCCAACAAGAATAAAAACACAAACCCTAAAAAACCCAAATGTAAACACAGCAACCAAACACAAACCCAAATCCAACCAAGTCAAGTCCCTCCCCCTTCAAATCTCTTCTCTTTGTAACATAAATCTGATCCCACCTACCACCTGAGCCAGTCAACCCCCGCGACTACCAAATACAAACCCAAAAAGTAATATTTTTCTCTTACCCACAATTTTCTTCACTAGCTCCATCCAAACTCACCCATGGAATCTCAAAGACCAAAACTCAAAGCCCCAACACAAAGACCAAAACTCAAGAATCTCAGCTACACAAATTCACCCAAATACTCAAACAAATTCGTCCAAGCCCTTTTTTTTCCACCCTCAAACAAACCCCCTTGGAACTCAACAGAGAGAAATGTCAGCTTCAACCATAGTTACCCTCAAGAATCTTAGCTACACAAATTCACCCAAATACTCAAATAGATTCGTCCAAGCCCTTTTTTTCCACCCTCAAACAAACCCCCTTGGAACTCAAAGAGAGAAATTCCAGCTTCAACCACAGTTGTCTACGCTGCACCTAAATCCACATAACCTGCACCTCAAGAAATCAGTGAGAGAGAGAGAGAGAGATCTTGGCAGCATGATACGGCTTCGATAGCGAGCTACACCTTGAGTGGCGACGCTCCTTGTAGTGGTGCTCGATTAATATAGGGAGAGAACCTAAATGGGTAAGAGGAAATAAAGAGAGTGAGAGTGATCTTTCTCTTGAAGGAAATAGAAAATGGGTGGAAGAGCTATGTGTGTTCATGGGTAGGGGTTGGTTTTAAAGGAATTTATGTGTGTTTCAGTGGGTTTGTGTTCTTGTGATTTATTTTTCTGGGTTTGTGCTGATATTAAGATCTAAATTCATGTGTATTTTGGGTTCTAATTATGTTTTTTTTAATTTATTTTTCTTCAAAATTGATAAATAAAATTTTTAGAATTAAAGGTTTTTATGGATGCTGATTTGTCTTTTTTAATTATTATTTTATGCTAAAGTGGCATTTATTAAATAACAACTAAAATTTTTATTATTATTTTAATCGCCACGTTAGAACAACCACATCAACTCGTGAAAAAGATTCTGTATATTTTACACAAAAAACCTACTTTTTCTATTTTACACCATCACTTTTACAAAACACCCGCATCAATTTATCTATTTTACAAGACTTTTCAATAAAATATTCATTCTTCATCAATTTTTTATTATTTTCCCTAATGGTCGTGCTTTTTTAATTCAAACTTATATTTTAAGTAAACTACCAACACTAGTGGCTCGGCCAATAGAGCCGCTTGTGGTGAAGGTCCGATAGCCGAACCGCCAAAATAGTGGCTCCGGCGAACGCCAACGGATTGGTCTCGCCACCCACTGTACCGTCGAATAGTGACCCACTGGTGGGTGGATTGTTAAAATAGGGACTTCGACAAATGCCGTTGATGCCCAAACTACCAAAATAGTGGCTTTGGTGACCGCCCATCAGATTGGTGTCTCCGACCATTGTACTGCCATCACCGGTAGGCCAATTGTTGTAATAGTGGCTCCGACGACCATTGCTGAATCGATGTCTCCGACCGCTGTATTGCTAGAATCGGTGACCGAACCGATGCTGCCAAATCGATGTCTCCGACCAACGGTCATTTTTTTTTTACCCAATGGTCATAATTTTTATTGTTATATCCACTAAATTCAAACGGTAAATTCAAACCTAACTTTAAACCTAATGGTAAATACAAACCTAAAGGTCATATTTTTTTAACTTTAAACCCAATGGCAAATTCAAACCTAAAGGTCATATCTTTTTTAACTTTAAACCCAATGGTAAATTCAAACCTAAAGGTCATATTTTTTAAATTCAAACTCAAGTCACATTTTTGCTCTATAAATATGACCATTTTCTCTCTAATTTCCATCCACTACTACAAAATTATCTCTTCCATTTGGTTTTTGTTCTCTCTTAATGGATTTCCATTATGACATTGATTTTATTTTTCCAAATGATGAGCCTCTATTTGACTCATCTTTTGATGATGATGAGTTGGAACTTACTCTAGCTATTGCCATAGAAGAATTAAACAATGAAGGAGTATCAACATCACGTCGTCATTCGGTTCAACCTCGCAGGTTTATCTAGCGTAATCCTTTGCAAGGTCATGACAGGCTTTTCCATGATTATTTTGCGGAAACACCAGTGTATCCTCCTAATGTATTTCGAAGGAGGTTTTGAATGAGTCATTCTCTTTTTCTATGTATCCATTCAAGAGTTGAAGCTACTGAACCATACTTTGTTCAAAAAAGAAATGCAGCTTACACACTCGGGTTGTCTTCCCTTCAAAAGATGACCGCCGCAATCAGAATGCTTGCTTATGGAGTGTCGGCTAATTTCATGGATGAATACTTGAGGATTGGAGAAACCACTGCAATAAAAAGCTTAAAAAATTTTGTTAAAGCGGTAGTTTCAATCTATTCTGAAGAGTACTTGAGGTCACCAAACAACAATGACATTGCAAGGTTGTTAGCGGTTGGCCAACACCGTGGATTTCCAGGAATGCTAGGGAGCATCAACTGCATACATTGGAAATGGAAGAATTGTCCAAGTAAGTGGAAAGGTCAATATATTGGTCATACACGTGATCCAATGATAATTTTGGAAATTGTGGCGTCATATGACCTTTGGATATGGAATGCATTTTTTGGGTTACCAGGAGCGGTCTTCTGTATTTTCTAAGCTTGCTGAAGGGCGTGCTCCTCCGGTTAATTACTCGATAAATGGTAATGACTATTCAACGGGGTACTATCTTGCAGATGGTATATATCCATCATGGGCAACATTTGTCAAAACAATTCCAGCACCACAAGACCCTAAAAGACAACATTTTGCTTCCGCACAAGAGGCGGCTAGGAAGGATGTCAAACATGCATTTGGAGTACTTCAAGTGCGATTTGTAATTGTGCGTTGGCCTGCATGTTTTTTCCACCTTGAAACGCTTAAGGACATTATGATGGCATGTATAATATTGCATAATATGATTGTTGAAGATGAGCGACATACTTACCTTGGAGCAATGACTACGATTATGATCAAATCGACGATAATGGATCCGAACCGGTATCACATAATCCCACTTGTAACCTTATGCAGTTCATTGAACGTCATAATTCCATTAGAGATAAAGGAATTCATTCTCAACTTCAATCGGATCTTGTCGAGCATCTATGGCAACTCCAAGGCCAGTTGTAGGAATTTGAAATTTACTAAATTTAATGTGAACCTTCATTGGAATTTGAAATTTACTAAGTTTAATATTACTAAGTTTCCAAAAAGGACATTGTAAATTTTGTTCTAATATTAAACTTCATTGTCATGAATTTGAAATTTACTAAGTTTTTTTTTTTTGAGATAAAAGATTGAAATTTTATTTGATAAAATTTGCAAAGAGTACATAAGAACCATGCAATTACAAAAAAGTGCCGAACCACAATTACAACCATTATAACAAATTATTTTGCAGAAAAATAACACTATACAGATACACAAAACAGTTTCTGCAGAAAAATAACACTATGCAGAAACACAAAACAATTTCTGCAGAAACAAATAATTATGCAGAAAAATAACACTATGCAGAAACACATCAGATATGCAGAAACTATCAACAAATACAACCACCTTCATACATCAGATATGTAGAAACTATCAGCAAGTACATCAGATATGCAGAAACTATCAACTGTTGAGAAAGTGCTTTTTACATTCAAATAGCATATACAAACAATAAAATCAGCGAGTACAACCACCTTCAAGAGAGACATTGCTTCACCCAAAACAGAATGACAAGAATAGGATCACAAATTAAATTGAATAATCAAGTGTTATTGTCCGTGCCCAATACAAAATTTACAACATTGCATCTGTTTCCTTACACAAGTGAAGACTACAAAAATGTATCTAACATGATTAGAGATTGAATAATCATGTTCCCTGTACAAGTAAATACTACAAAAGAGATGTCTAACATCAAATCATCTATGTCAACCATGTGCTAGTATCTTTGCACTATACAAAAAATTACTTAATTCGATATTGTCAATAATAATATCCAAATTATGATGGAAATTTAGACCTTAACCTCTCCAAGATTTCCAAACGACGTAGATGAATATATTCTTTTTGCTTAGGATCCATGATTCTTGCATCTTTCATCATAATTTCATCTTCCATTTTTTTCTTTTCTACTTCATTCTTCTCTTCCTTGATACAAATCAACTCTTCATTCTTCTCTTCATTGATACAAATCAACTCTCTTCGTTCTTCAGATGCAATGCGCATTAACTCTCTTCGTTCTTCTAATGCAATGTGCATACTTTCCTTCTCCTCCTCATGCATTCTTCTCTTTTCTTCCTTGATTTCGTCCAATTGGGAGGAAAGTATTGGGACCACGTCATCACAATTCTTTCTTTTCTTTAATTTCTCCTTTTCGGCCTTCTTGCCTATGGGTCTCTCCAAGGTTTCACCAGAGTTCATCTCATCATTATCTTCATCTAGATTTATTGAGCTTGCAAAAGTATGACAAGATTGTGTGGCTGGCTTTCTTGTGCGGACCTTCAAATTATCTCTTAGAATCAACCACTTAGCTTCATTCCTCAATATTCTCCAACAATGTTCCAATTGAAATGCATTTTTGTTATTATTTAGATAAATAGCTTTTGCATCTTCAATCTACAAAAGTAAAAAATTGAAAATAATGAGAATCATAAAACTAAAAGTGTATTGATGTACAATACATATTAGAGGTTGAGTCGAAATACCTTGTCATGCTCAGTTTTACCACTTTGATTCCAGTTCTCAATTTGGGCCAAGCATCCACAAAACTTGTTGGTCTCCTTTTGAATAACAGACCACCGACTATTTAAAGAATCCTTGCTGCGGTTAAATTTCTTGTCATTGTGGAAGGTGGGCCAAATTCTATCCCAAAATGTTGTGTATTTTTGGTTCATCAATGTCACAGCATCTAAGCTAATATTGAGCCACATCAACACTAGCTTAATGTCTTCATCTACGGTGAAGTTGATTCCCCATTGACCTCTCTTAGTAGTTGATTTTTTTGCAATGGAGGGTACAGATTGTCCCATTTCAACTTGGGGTGGAGATTGATGGACATTCACGTCTGAATGTGGAGTGGACATCAAAATACTATTGTCAAAAGACTCAAAACCTTGTTCATTGTCTTGTAAAATGTCAAGGAAGAAGGGATTTTGTGAGTCCATCACCTAACAAACACCAAAGTAATTCAGCACAGGGAAAACAGTCCTTTAGCTTTAAGATAAAACACAAAAAAGAAAACACAATCCTTCAGCTTTAAGATAAAACTCACATGGAATAAGACTCCACCAAATCAGCACAGGGAAACAGTCCAAAAACTAAGTATATAAACAAGGGTGTTGATTTAATAGCTTAGTTCCAAGTTTGCACAAGGAGGAAAAAATTATGCATGCATTTCATTTTCATTACTTGGCGTAAATGTTATTCAACAAAGTATCATTTCTTGTTAAAAACATGCAGTGCAAAAACCATTAAAAATTCAAAAAGGTACTTCAGTTCAAGAATCAAACAAGAAGTTGTAACATCCAACTTTCTAAAAATGTACATCACACGGATAATTAAGCCGTAAAATCTTTAATAATAGTGTTATAATCAAAGCCAATTACACCTTAATGAAAAATTTACAATTTAAGAGACAATCTCATATTTGCTATTATATCTACTGCATTTATTAATCAAAGCCATTAAATACGCTCAGCCAAACTTGCACAAGTATTCCGCATCCATTTAATCCTGTAAATTTGATGATTCCCACAACTTGCAACACAAACTCCTAAATTTCATATGTACTTAAAACAATAACAAAGCACCATTCAATAATTTTTACAAAAAAAATTATCTATTCACATAGCTCACAGATCAAACGGAATTATGGAAAATCTAAAACATCAACCAATTAAAAAAATTTATTCTTTTCATCCGTAGCAAAAGCTCAAGTAATTCCACAACCAAGCTCATTCAATCAGATCACGCTTTCATTTTATGTATAAGTAGTTTATAACTAAGTATATACCTATTCAATCAGTCCAAAAACAGGAGAGAAACAGGGTGTGCTCCGAAGAATCCCTAAAAAAACCCCCAAACCAGAAAAAATTTGAAACAAGAAACCCTTAAAAAAATTAGTTTAGAGAAACTCCCAAGAATCTTGCTTGAAACCAAAAGGCAAAAAAACCCTAAAATCTCAATGAGAAAAACCCATACCTTTTTAGAGAAATTTCCCCCAAAGTCTGTCAATAGAGAAAATGGGTCTGTGAATTGATCCACCCTCCTCACGGGGTTGCAAAACCCCCAAACTGATCACATTATTTCCCATGGTGATGAGAATGAGCAAAAGTAAGAAGCAGACGAAGAGAGAAGATGAAAGGAAGAGCTTAGGAATGAAACAGGGAGAGAGAGAAGCTGAGACCTGAGAGAGGCGTTGGTGTTGCTCAGTGAGAGGAGAGAGAAAAAAAAAAGCCAAAAAGGAGTTTTATACTGTACACAGAAAATATTAAAATACTGAATAAATGAGCTACAGTAACCGTGTAAATATACACGGTTACTGTAACTCATGGATAGGTTTGCACAATTTTACACATTTTTACACCCACTGATATGAGTGTTTTTTTGCTCAAAATGTGTAAAATTTGTACTTTCTTCTATTTTAGAAAACTTTAAAGGAACTGGTGTAGATGCTCTTAGCATTTAGTGTGTCAGCACTATACTCTGTTTGCCACGTAAGATATTTCCTTTAAGTGAGGAACAATAAAGACTAAAATGGAACCCTTTTTTCATTTAGGGACTAAAAGCGGTAAAATAAAAAAGGTTGGGATCAAAATAGAAACAGGGTCAAAGTGTAGGGACCAAAAGTGCATTTATGCCTTTTAAAAATTGACATCTCATTTTGTTTGTTTTGACACTATTTTCTAAAAAACGAGTCATTTTTCAAAAAGTATTTTCAATAAAACTATCTCATTTTCTTATGTTTAGTAGTAACCTTAAATGAGTTGGAAAAACAATTTCTTAACTTTCCTTATTTAGTTTGCTGTGAGAGAGAGATTGTTTTCCAAAAAAATTATTTGGAAAACAACTTATAGTAAATATGCCTTATTTTTATTAGAGTTTTCCGTTGACTAAAAATTGTTTTCCATTGACTAGTTTTTTTGTGCTACCAAATATTAGAAAATGTGGAAAACTATCTTTACAGAAGGTTTTCCAACGAAACAAACAGAGTGTAAGATAAGAAAAACGTAAGCTTAATATAGCATGACTGGATGGATGAGTGCCAATTTTTTTTTTTTTTTTGGGAAAAAACATTTTCCTCCTTCCTTTTATGTTTTGTGTACTTTGGAGTAGTTTATAAAATTATAATTCTCATTTTATATTTGAAACCAGCCAATTTTTTTTAATATTTGAAAAATGAACAAATATCCTCCATTCGTTACTTTTTTTTTTTTTTTTTTAAAATCTAATGGAATCATAAGTGATTAAAAATGAAATCTAAGAAAATGACAATGCAATTCTCAACTTTTTGTCTTCCTTGTGGTGAATGACTAATAACTTTTTGAAAAGATTTCGTTAGATTTAATTGAAAATGTAATGAATTGGGAGTATTTATTCATTTTTCTGAATATAGAAGAAGAAATTTGTTGGTTTCCTAGATAAATGAGAGAATTAAAAATTATCCCAAACATAAAGGAGAGAAAGAACATTTTACCCAAGGTTTTCTACTTTTTAAAACCATGGGTTTAATTTGTTATTTTTAAAATTATCTTTTTAGTCTTATTTTCAATTTAGCTCTCAAGTTTCTTCATTTTCGAACTTATATTTTTTATCTTTTTACTATCATTTTGGTTCTATTGTCACTCACTAAAACACCCATGTAGTTTTTTTTGCTAAACAAAACACTCATGTAGTTAATAGACTGCATTGTAGTTTAAAAATAGTTTTTTATGTATGTGAGATAATGACATAACCAAAATCAAATTAAATTGACTACACCTCACTTTCGGTTTAATGGCAGGCAGGAAAGGCAAGCAAAATTTTATTTTAATTTCTTTTTGTTCATCAATTCTATTTTTCCTTTATAAGTACAAGTATTTAATCCGGTGTATTAGTATTTTTTATTTTAAAATCTATGGTATTTTTGTCATCCAATAAGTAGGTTTTTTGGTGCCAAATAGAATTAGGGTTTTGTATTCTTATATAAACAACTCCTAGCAGTGTTTCCTCGCTTAATGCTGGATCCTAAGTTCCTATCCTTAATTTTTCTTGTTGCAAAATTTCTTGATTTGGGCTTGGAGCATACTCAGTTCCCTCAAAGGAAGTAAATTCTAAACCTATATCACTGGAAGTCTCAAGATGCTTATGAAAAAGTCTTATGAAGATTACACATGACTTGTTGAGGATTGGGGCAGCAACAACCGCAGGATCATTACTTTGGTTTCGCAGCACATTAGAGCAATCGTTTGGCATGGAATCCAAGAGTCATGAGACAGGCAAGAAACTCTAGAATGTACTCACCTTTTGATACCCTTAAGTTTTTTGAGAAATACACACACACATATATATATATATATATATAGGGGAAGGGAGATAAGATAAGGGAATTCACCTTTTGATACCCTAAGTTAGGAGAAGATATTTGGTATCAAATGATACCATGTTAGTCGTATTAAAATCTAATAAATGAAAGATACGTGCCTAAAATAACCAGTCTCAAGCAATAACCCAGACAACTCATTAATGAGTTTTATGCTAGTATGAAGTTTCTCTAGGATCAACTAGCATTCTCTAACCCCTCATGGGTTTATCCATCTGAGACCTAGAAATTATATGCTCAACAAAATTAACATTGCCTTTACCAATTCGTAATGGATCTATATGAAGATTTTACGTTCGTTCACAGTCAACTTCCTCACCGTATCACTCTTCTTCCCTCCCTCATTCACGGATTGGGGGTTGTTAATAGGGATGATGTAGTTGAGCTCTGTTCTTGCCAAATTGGTGACACCTTAGCTTGGTTGGTCCTAGTGTTGATCGTAGGGTCAAGCATGATGCCTGGTTTGATGTGAGGTACCAATGCCTAAGCCAAAATTCTTTGGGTTTAATGCCTATGTTCATGTCTAGATTTATTAGAAAAATTGCATTGAACTCACATGTGATTTTTCGTTATTGCACTCACCTTCCTTCTAGTTTGAAATAAGGCATCCGTCTTACTTAAAATGCAAACTATTTAAATTGACCTTCCATCATTGAAAAAATGCTTTAAAAAATATTGAATTTCCTATTTTACACTTCACACATTTATGCCCCTTTTAATAGGAAATTTGGGATTTTTTTGAAAAAAAAATCTTCAGGATTTTTTATAAAATATTTTTTTCAACCATTCAAGGGAGGTCAGTGCAAATAATTTATATTTTAGAGAAGGTGAATGTAATAATAGAAAATCTTAGGGAACATTAGTGCAGTTTTTCTCGAATCTATATTGGGTTCATGAACATCGGATTCCTTTTACAGTTAGGGTTTGATATAAAATATTTTTTGGGTTTGATTTATATGTTTATCCCTTTGAAGTTAAACATTTTATTATTGAATTTTGGGTGGGTTTGATTTGGATTTGTAGTAGATAGTGGGTTTTGACCAAGGGTGATATGGTTTTTTTTTTTTTTTTTTTGTGGGATGTTGTTAAGTTTGTGATATGGGGTTTTGTTTTTAATCTTGATTTTTATTTTTGATTTAAAAGATAATTTAATAATTTATTTTTTATTTTTAATGGTTGATGGAAATTCAAAGATGAAAGGACTAAATTGACAACAAATGTGAATTTTAAGGGTGAAGTTGAGCCCAAAAAGTAAACTTTAAATACAAAAATGACAATGGATTCAAACTTAAATGATGTAAGTCAGATTTTAGCCTAAATAACAAGAAATAAATCCAACACCGCATATTCATCTTAGTCTTAGTTTTAGGTTCAACATCAACAAACCACATGCCTCCTTTTTTAGGCTTTGGAGTTTGGAGCCATGTTATACAGAACACAAAGCACTATTTCTTCCCAAAGCTCTGTCCGCCCTTGAACATAAATACATAATAATGCAACAAATGACATATAAATCCGCAAAATATTTTACCATAAAGAAGGAGAAGAAAAGGATAGCCAACAGAAATAAATTATTTTTTCCTAAATACACCAAGAAATCAATTCCTCATAACAATGAACCTGTAATTCAATTTTCCAAAATTCTGAATAAAAAGCCAAGCTAAGAACATACACAAAATTTGTGCAACATGCATGTAACTTTCTAACACCAAATTTTCAGCACTAAAAACTTATTTAGCTTTCTTTACAGGTTACAGCCTTGGAATACATATCATTAAGGATGATCTAATCAGGGACTCCGGTAATGCAATCCAGGCTCTACTTGTCAAACTCCCATATGACACCTCCATCCTCTGCAATAGAAGAGCAAAGGTACATTGCCATTAAGCACCATCCCGGAGCACAAAACTATGATAAGATAATCATAAAGACTTTCAACAATATATATATTGGTCACATCAGCACAACAGTGATTAGATATCTGTAATATTTCCAAAAATGTCCTATGTTATGTTTAAGAAACAAAAAACTGTAACAGTTTCACAACCACGACCACGAGAGGGAATAGTTTCCACTGTTTTTTGAAGAAAGCTACTGTCCAAATTGTATGTCAGCTACACATGCCCGTCAATTTAGTATTAGGCATTATGAATGTTGCAGATCATCATCATCATCATTCTAATAGTTGGAATCTGTGTCTCATTATTTGTTACAATTCAAAAGAATAGACCGTATTCTTTTATCAAAACAATGTGACAGGATCACACTTTCTGGCATTTTCTTCTTTTTTTCCCTACTTCCTTTACTTCTCAATATTTTAAGCTGAGAGTTATGAGCTACCAAGTGCAGCAATACCATTTTACAAGTCTTCAGTAGATGAGTGTCTACTGCTAGAAATGCAGAAAATAAGTTGTTATGACCTGAAAGTAAATGCGAACAGAACTGGAAGACAAGATGGGTTCAATCAAACATTAAAATGCAGGAAATAAGAATATAAAGTCGAGACCATACCTTTAACTTTCTTTTTTATCCAGATCTCCAGCAGCATCCCAGCACCAATTCCACCAGCAATACATGACCCATAGAAGGCAATGGCAGATGGTAGGGATCTTCGAGGAAGGAAGTAGAACTCTGGAATCTGTCTAATCCTTTTTGGGAGCCGCTTCTTTATAACAGGCTTAGCACCAGGGTCCTTCTGCATGTCACCACCAACAGCTTTCCAGTCAACCCCCTTGAATGGGTCTTTTGTCTCCTCGGTTCCCATAACTAGTTTCCTTTACCACTAGTCTGCAAAACCAAAGCCATAAAGTGTATATTAAGTCAAGAAACTGGGACGAGTCAGAAACTCAATAGAAAGAACCAGATATTATGACGGTGACAAAGTAACACACAAATGGCTAGGTGCTAGGTAGCACAAATGGCTAGATTGTATATGTTGAGTAATTTATAATCAAATTTACTTTTTTTTTTAAAAATTGAAGAATGAAAATATAATTTGATTTTCTTTTTTCCTTTTTACCATAAGAAGCTACCCCATAAAATTAATCTCCCAAAAACTTGAATCACAATAAAAACATAACATGCCAACCCTCAAAATCAGTCAAGCCAAATTAATACAGAATAAACACTTGCTCATGGAATGCAAAAGATAGACTGCCGATTTGAAATGTACAAAGGCTCGTGCTTGAAAACAGAGAGACACCCCTCAAGAATAGAGGATAAGAAGGAGAAAAGGAGAGGAAAAAAGAGAAGGGGTTGAGGGGGAGGAATAAACATCTGATAAAAAACATTGTTCAGATAAAACTGCCATTAATTTTGCTGACTTAAGATGTGGAAGACAAAACCAATTTTGCTAATAGACATAACATTTCATCACTAATTACCCTAAACTGATTTAGATAAGCAGACAAACAAAAATATCAAAAACCACATAGCAATTGATTGGAGGCTTTGTAATTAGATATCCCAGTTAGGACACCTCCAGTCCAATACATACCACCGTGGCCCCGTTTAGGGGCTGTTTTAAAGATTTGTCTTCCATATGTGTACAAAAATAATTTTCTATAAACTTTAAAGTTATTTAATGGGATGGGACTAGGGAGTGACTGTTTGTCGATATACTATACTGCCACTACACTGAAAAAGGCAAGCTTGGCGTGAGGTCTTTGTGCAATTATATTTGGCTTTTGAAAGATTGTAGGCTAATGGCCCCAAGATACCAAAAGGAAACTTAACATGAAGAAACAGTTTGACAGAATTGATGCAGGGAGTACAACCCAAATTATTTCATATACTTTTCCACATTTCATTATTGGAATTTGAAAAATGAAATTTGAACAAGATTTCTATTTTCAATTTGGAATTTTGGCTTTAATGTTGTTCAAGACTTGATGAGATGATTTTAAGGGATGTAATTGTGGCTTAATGAAATCATTGAAGCCTTTTAAAAAGAGGCTCTAGGAATGGTTTGAGGCAGTACAATTTGAATAAAGTTTTATAAGAGATGTTTCTATAAGCTTGGTGGCGATTTCAAGCACTCTTAGGTGGTGATGCCTAGGGTTTTAGACAAATTCTAGGTGGTTAAACCTAAGGTTATGTTTGGTAACAGTTTTTGTTTTCTATTTTCAAAAACTTGTTTTTGGGAAAATAAAGAAAAATAATTTTCTTGTATTTTTGAAATTAAAAACATGTTTGGTTAGTTGAAATTTAAAAATAGTTTTTTGAAGAAAAAAAAAAGAAAATACTAAAATATATTGTTACTAGGATTTGAACTCTAATGCTAACTCATTAAATGAGACAGATTTATTAAATCAAATGCATATTTTCATTGACCTTTAAAAGCTAGAAACTAAAAACAGTTTTTTGCATGTTTTCAGTTTCTTTTACAAATTGAGTTTTGAGAATAGTTTTTATTTTCTGTCCATTTTGGGTTGCCAAACAAGTTTTTTTAGTCTCAAAAATAGAAAATTGTTTTTGAAAACAGAAAATAAGGGGAAAAAAACAGTTACAAAATAGACCCTAAAATTTTTCTTCTTGTTCTTTCTTCCCATATTTTTTCTATTCTCTACCTATTCGGTCCTGCGACAACTTTGAATCAGAGCATACTCCAATCCCTTATTGCTGCTGCTGCTGCCTCCGACCAAACACTAAAAGCCACTACCAAGCTTATAACCACTCCTCAAGCAAGACTCTAAGCCACAAAGCTCCTTCACAAAACCCATCCCAGGCAAGGCTTTGAACCCACATCAACCCTAACCAAGCTGAAATCAATCACAATGCCACCATGCAAGGCATAGCAATACCCAATCACCATCACAATCCAACAAACAACAGTCCATGCCGTACCCAATTGGGCTCCCCCCAACTGAGCCTATGACTCTGCCCACACCCAAGCCACCACCGCCATTATAAGTTCTTGCAAATGCAAAACCAAACCATGCACGAACTCCACTAAATTTAGAAATTGTTTAAATAGCCTGATGTTTTCAACTCATAAAGCTAAAAAGTAAGGCTTGATTGGATATGCTCTAAAAAAAAAATGTTTTTCAGAATGAGGAAAAAAGAAACTTTATTTATTTATTAATAAATGCATTTGGAAAGCTGTAATTAAAAATTAAATAAAGTTTCAGGAAACAAAGAACAAAAAATGTGTTTGGATTGATAGCTAAAAACAATGTTGAAAACAAGAAAGCTGTTAGATTAGATGTTAATTCTTGCTTTTTATTATCTTCCAATACAGAACTTGTGCTCAATTGAAAAAACTAATACCATCTCCAAACCTTGGGTCCATTGAGATATTACTAAGAACATTATAACCAATTAAAATATAGAACGAATATTACCCAAGGCATAACCTTTTTTAGCAAATATGTTCAACTCTTTTTTCTTTTTCTTTTTGGGATAAGTAGCATATATCGGGTCCATTGAGATATTACTAAGAAGTAAGAACATTATAACCAATTAAACTATAGTACGAATATTACCCTAAGGCAATATACCTTTTTTCTGCAAATATGTTCAACTCTTTTTTTTTTGGGGGATAAGTAGCATATATGTTCAACCATTAAAATGACAAAATTCATACAATTAAAAGTTCCTTCGTGGTACAGATCCTTATAGGCTGATTTGATTCAATAACGTTTAAGAATTAATAATACTTAACTGTTTAACAATACCAATTTATTTTAGAAGATCCAAGTACTTTTATTTTAGTCAAAATGTTCTATAATCAAGTATGCTGCAAGAATTTTGTATGTAACTTCTTTCCTACGACTTAACATTGTGCATTCATAAATTGAAAAATAGTTTGATAGTTCATTTTGATGGGTAATTTTATACATGCACCCAATGGGTTTTGAATTTACGACCTTACTACCCTTTATTGTGGGAAAGGGGGGGGGGGGTGCCTTTTGAACTAAAGCACATCAAAAAAATAGTTAGATAATTATAGCCAAAGAGAGCGAGATACAGAATAGTTCATTCAATATTGTCTAACCCAGCACACAACTTCATCCAACATCAATCTTAGTTATGACTCAAATTCCAAAAACTGTATAAAATTGATGCCTACATAAAAAGTGGACTATCAATAATTGATATTTAAAGCTAAAAATAGCAATGTCACCCTAGCTCTAGTAACTCCCAGAAAAACTACTAACTAAAAAGCCAAACTATTGCTTTTCAAGTCCATGTACTAGCATAGACACAAAAGACATTGCATTAATCTATTAGACCTAAACTAAAAGCAGATTACATTCTTTTTTATATACCCTAGAGCTCCAAAAGATCATGAGATAGCTCATTGTTTCACCTAAGATTGTTTAAGAACTCAAAGACAGAACATTTATGTGAATCCCAGTAAAGTCTAGACCTGGCACAAGTGGGAGCTTTGTACACCGATTACGACCTTTTTAAAAGTCTAATCTCATCCCCTTGCTTCAAGTCCCTCAATGACAATATCTGGTGACACATCCCAAGGAAAATATAACTCTTATACCGGTGCCTGGACTTCATATCTTCATGCTCTCTAGCAGAATCAGCTCGCAAGAATGGCTAAACATGGTCCTCAACTAAATTCATTACCAAAAGCCGGCTCAAATTGCACCCAATTCAAGCAAATAGAAAATTAGAAATTGTAAAAGAACCATATTTTATTTTCCCAAATTTTCTAAGTTAAAAGACAAGATTTTTAATCATTTGAAACCTAAGAAAATGTGTAATTTCCTACATATCTGGAAACTCAAAACATAAACCCAAGTCCCATCCATTTACTTTTCATCTAGTACTTTCTAGGAAACCCAACACTAAAAAGAGCTAACTTCATTTACCTACCTCAAAATATAAATTTTCTAAAGAAAACCAAAGGGAATTCCAGTAGAGCATTTCATCAAACACTTTACGTGCATTCACACAATACATGTGAATCACATAAAGACGGAACCATATCTGAATTCAAAATAAACCCAGTTGGCTCCTTCACGGCTCTTCCAAAAAACAAACAGCACAATCACATACATATTCACGCAAACTATAAATGTATAGTGTGGAGAAAGAGCATCAGAGAAATATCATATCAGTATTAGATTTTGAAAGAGAGAATAAATACTTGAAATTGGGGTAGATTGGGATGATGGAGTTTGGAGAGGCCGGCGCCGGCGGCGTGGTCGGTGGGTCAGTGGCCGGTGGTGGTTGATGCTTGCTTGATTCTCTCTCTATCTCTGTCTCTTTTTTTTTCTTTTTTTCAATTTGGAATTAGGTTAAACGGCTTATTTTTCCTTGTTGGGCTGGGCCTAGGCTGATATGGGGGCCCAAAGGGCCCAAGTATGAATTTAATACCCAATTGACCTACTTTTTTGGGTCGGGCCGGGCCGGGCAATTTCGGTCCGTCCCTGCACGTGAGAGAAGTTTGGGTTTTGGGGTTTTCTCGCGATAGTTCAAAGTCTGAAATAGAGGAAAATTAAAAGAAGAAAAAGAAATATAAAAGAGTGTTAACGCCAAATTAACAATCCAAACCTCAAGATTGTGGCACACAATCCCAAATCTTAAACTTTGTCTGTTTTTTTATTTCAACAATTGTTGACATTTGAACAATTAGTATCGATTGTCATCGTACACTATAAGGTTGGAGTACTTTGAGTTAGCTTTGCAGCCTAACTTGAATCATCATAATCCAATATATGAGCTAAAAGCTATGCCTAATATGCTATATGATGTGGACAAAAAAAAATTAATTCCGAATTTTGACATTTTTTAAAAATCTTTTTCCTCCAATTGACTTATTTCCTTAATTGATTAGGCTTCTCCACATCTTGTAAGTCTTTGAGTTTGAGTTGGGTTCAACCTACTTCAATTAGAGTCCATCCTTATCCCTTAGATAAAACCCATTGGCATGTAAAGTCTTTACCTATAAAACAAAGAAAATACATAATTAGTTGCGAAATAATATAAAAGTAAGGCTAAATATATAAATATAGGAGTACTTTATTTTATATATTTCATGCACATCAATTATTGAACATGGGAAAATGTCAAAATGGAGAAGTGGAAAGTGAAAATCAACTTGAAAGAAGGAGAATAAGAAGAAGCACAGGGAAGTCATCAAATTTGCTCAAAGTACTTTCTTTATCTTCTCTTTTCCTCTCTTTAGGTAGATATGCTTTCCCCCCTCCTCATTTTTTAAATTTGATAGTGTTATTTTTGTATTTTTTTTTTTTAATAAGTTTTGGGGTTATGATTGACTAAGTCTAGTGTTAATTGGATTGTTGTGAGATCGGATTTTGGTATTGTGGATTTTGTGTTCCTTTATAGCCTCTCTTAAATAGTATCTCTTGTATCTTGAGTTTTAGCGTTTACTCTCATATAGTGTCATTTATAGTCTCTCTTAAACAATCTCTTTTATCTATATAAACATGAAAAATTAACCACTACACCCAATGAGCATGATGTTCACAATGTTTAAAACATTATAAAAATCAACAACATTCATGTTTTATTTTTTTTTTAAGGAAACCAACAATGCTATTGCTGATTTAAAAATGAGGGAAAAGACAATGCATGATATTATCGATGCAAAACAGCTATATCAACCGAAAGTACATGGGAAACTTGTGGCGTAAAATCATCCATCCATACAATATAATCTGAAAAATTGACTGCCAATTTAGCTAGACTATGAGCAACTTTATTGATGTCTCTCTTAGTGTGAGAGTAAAGCAATTTAGAATAACAATTAGAAAAAATCTTTGCATCTTGGATCAGTACATCAAAGGAGGCTAGACTCCTTGTCTTCGTAGCCAAAGCTTTCATAGTAACATTAGAATCTCCTTCCATAATAACTCGGTCTAAACCAATCTCCAAACCAAGTTTAAGTGTTTGGGCTACTGCTAGAGCTTCAATATCCATAGCTTTGTATGATTAAGGGACCTGTTGTGCTAGAGATGCAATAAGCAAACCATTAGAGTTGCGTACAACCACTCCAATACCAAACCTGTTCACATTGGCAAAGGTGGCACC
The DNA here is from genome assembly GCF_040712315.1 of Castanea sativa. NCBI lineage: Eukaryota > Viridiplantae > Streptophyta > Magnoliopsida > Fagales > Fagaceae > Castanea > Castanea sativa. The sequence continues at coordinate 14,553,468 of NC_134023.1, forward strand.
ATCAAAATTAACTTTTGGCGAGTTAGGTGGGGGAGGGCACCAGTGGACAAGGGACTAGGGAGGCTGAGGTAATGGGTGGGCAACACTACTCTATGTTCTTTATATCAATCCCTAGCCACATGTGCAATTCAATCAATACTGTAGCTTGGAAGGTGTAAACGAGACTGATTTCTCTGATTTTAGATCAACCACACTATAATGGCAAATAATTCTGGGTTTTTATTATACTGCATACCCAAGAGATAAGGGCTCTAAAATCCAAAAATTGGGTTCAGTGTCAAAAGTCCCAAAATTCAGAGGCATCCCACATGGTGTCAAGCTCTTGACAAGTTCGTAGAGCATGCAAAGGAGACTTCAGTGCAGCTAAGCAGCAATTGCAGTGGAGATTTTTTTTAACTGTTTGACAAACCAATTTCTGTTTCGTGGGTAAAAAGTTTCTACAGGCTCACCAAATTAAATTTTTGACTTTATCTGGAGAGTTTAAAGACCAGATACCATTCCAAACTTCTCCATCTTAATTGAGAGCTTCATCCATTTGATCCCAATATGTCACTTCTTTCAAGAACCTACATCTCAATTTACAAGAGTAGTTTCCATCTTGCGAGTAGGACCAAAATAGATAATCAACTGAAGTTATGGTTGCAAGAGAGATTTTCTTTATGATCTCCACTTCCTAAGGTAAAAAAATTCCATCAATCATATCCACATCCCATTGTCGAGTAGAAGCATCGATGAGGCAGTCCATTATTGCTTCCTCCATAGTCTCCAAGACTAGTGAGATTACTTGAGTAAGATGTATAATAGGTAAACAATGGTCTCACCATATTTTTACTTATTTCCCATCCCTTGTACGCCAGCACGAACCCCTATGTATAACATTTCTGCCTTTTAAGATGCTCTTCCATACGTATAAACCTGAAGCTGATTCTTTTGTCTCTATAATAGAGCAAGGGGAAAGAAACTAGCTTTGAATGCACAATAGAAGAGGTAGTCAATGTTATATAATAGCCTCTAAGTTTATTTTGCTAAGAGTGAGTCATTGAAGAGGGTCAAATCTCTAAAGCTCATGTCACCTACCATCTTGGACTTTGTCAACTAATCCCAACAAAACTAGTGAATTTTCCTCTTGTCACTACGTTGTCTCCACCAAAACTTTTTTATTAGAACCTCAATTTCCTAGCATAGTCCTAGGGGTTTGACACACCCCATAGCATATGTTAGGATTGCTTGGATGATTGATTTGATTAGAACCTTTCACCTTGCTTAAGATAACAGTTTACTTTCTCAACCTTGCAATTTCCTCCAAACTCTTTTCTTGATATTGTTGAAGCTTGCTTTTTTATGATTTTTAAAAATTTTATGATTTTTTTACCCTTAAAAAAATTTGTGACCACCCTAAAATTTTTTAGGCCCAATGTAATTAAACTTTGGACAAACTTTGGTAACAAACTTAGTTGTAAATTAAGGCTACAACTCCACTCAACCACTATTAAATTAATTTTTTTTTCTTACATTCTTCTTGCTTAAAAAATTTCAAAAAAATCAAAGATCAATAGATATATCATCAATGAAATGTTTAAATTTTAAGTTTTGTAATAAAAAATTATACATCAAAAAAATAAGTTTATGGATCAAATAGTAAATAATATCTAATTAATATGAAATTTGACATATATTTTAAAAACATACAGTTCAAAAGTTAAATTTTAAAAATATGTAATCATGCTAATTTGTTTAGTGAAAGTTGTAGCCTAAGGATAAAACTAAGTTTGTAGCCAAACTTTGTTCTTAAAGGAATTTTGGTTCCCTTAACAATATATTTGGCCCTTTCAAACAAAAAGAAAAACCCAAGAAAAATTTTATTTAACAAAATTTTTGAAAGAGATGTAGCTTGTAGTATTGATAATGTGATTATTATACAAAAAATTCAAAATTAAAAAACTTATAAAAGGAAATTGTAAAACTTTATGTATTTGTGTGTGTTTTTATTTTTATTTTTTTTGGTCATCAATATATGAAGTTCTATTCTTATTAGATTCGTACAATGACCACCTTGGAAACAATTTCTAGAGTCGCAAAATGTGCATAGTTATCAAATTTCATATTCAAACATAAAATAAGAAATTAAAAAAATTATATTATGTTAAACTTTTTTATGCAATGCACAGTTTATCGACTAGTTATTTAATATAACCCATTCACAATAACACTTATTTAATTAATGTGTAATCCATTACATAATTCATTTTGTTAAGGACATATTTTATGTAGTTGGCTAATCTTTTGACAAAACGTACTTTACTTGTATTTGGGTAGATTTAGGATGTGTTTAATACTTCAAAGAACATGTTGTTCAAGTCTAGTATTAAAGCCATGAAGATTGGACCAAGAAACAAGTCAAGAACAGGTGTTTACTAAAGTTGGACAGATAGCTCGACACCTGCAGACAGCTGCTTGACAGATAGCTATCTATCGAGGTTTAATGAGGCTTGATACCTGCTATCTATCGAGGTTACGGATCATAATTTTCAAATCTAATTTTTGGGCCATGTTTTTGTATTTGTGTAGGGTTTCTTTTCTCACGACCCTAAACATATATAAGACTTATTTTAGAGGCCGTCACATAAGAGAATACAAGGAGAACACATGCAAAAGGTGACTGAAGTCTTATTCTCTCTAAAAGAAGCTACTGCGTCTTTTGCGCCTTAAGGTTTTGTAACCAAGTGCTTCTTGATCTTCATTGTTGATGAAATGAAGAACTTTGCAACCAACATTATTCTGGACAGATAGCTCGACACCTGCAGACAGCTGCTTGACAGATAGCTGTCTATCGAGGTTTAATGAGGCTTGATACCTGCTATCTATCGAGGTTACGGATCATAATTTTCAAATCTAATTTTTGGGCCATGTTTTTGTATTTGTGTAGGGTTTCTTTTCTCACGACCCTAAACATATATAAGACTTATTTTAGAGGCCGTCACATAAGAGAATACAAGGAGAACACATGCAAAAGGTGACTGAAGTCTTATTCTCTCTAAAAGAAGCTACTGCGTCTTTTGCGCCTTAAGGTTTTGTAACCAAGTGCTTCTTGATCTTCATTGTTGATGAAGTGAAGAACTTTGCAACCAACATTATTCTTTCTCAAGTTGGTGAGTGAGTCACGTATTGGGATCCGTGCATTAAAGGGTGGCGTTCATATATTGAAGAGTTCAGAGGTTCTGAAGCGGTAGAAGGTTTCTGCTGTAAGTTCATCTACGGGGATCGTAGAATCTAGGGACAAAGGTTTTGTACCAGATCTGAAACTTCTCTTTACTATAGTGAATTGTTTTTCGGGAAGGTTTCCCCCCATGTTTTTAACTGTGAAACTAGTTGGTTTTATTGATTTTCCTGGGTCATCATATTTTGTCTTATTTACTTTTCCGCTGCACTTATATTTGACATGATTTTGATATTTGTTTGTTTTAACAAGTTTATTCATAATAAATCTAATTAACAACTTGGGTTAAAAACTTGTTAATTCTATCAATCGGGGTCTAAATTTCCCAACACATTTATGGAACATAATTAATTCCAAAATTTGACAAAAAATATGTTAAGATATTCCCTATCTTATCCAAAGTGCATTCATTGAACATGTATACAATCACATTTAGATTGAATACATTTTTAATGAAGTGATATAAAACTTTTTGTTTTTTAATAAAAAACTTCAAGTATTTGATTAGACAACATATCAAAGTTTATTTTGATTTGAGAATTGAAAGTAATGTACTATTTTGCTTTTTCTAGACGTAACTTTTTTGCTTTTTCTAGACGTAACTTCAAGTACTAAATTCCACAATCTATAATTTGTGGACAAAATTAAACGGGGATATACAATTAAGAGATCAAAATTGAAAATTTTTTTTTTTTAAATCTATACATATTCAAAAGATGATATTTTCTATATAGGTTAATTTACAATTTACTCATATGTAGTTTCATCGAAATTTAAGTTGTTTATATGTTGTTTGAAATTCGACACTTTACCTACTTTGATTGAAATTTAAGTGGCTTACTTGTGGTCTGAAATCCCATGATACAAGTATTCTGGTGGATTAAAAAAAAAAATTATTTGATCTTGTATTTTTATGTGTTTTTGGAGAAGAAAGACATAAAAGTGAAGCAAAATTACATTTTAACCATGTTTTTAACAGGAGGAGGTTATAGAACTTTAATTGAGCTAACTTTAGGTGGGTAAAGTGTCAAATTTCAAACCACATGTAAATAACTTAAATTTTGATCAAACCACGTGTGAGTAAGTTGTAATTTGTCATTATATGTGTGTGTGTAGTTTTGTTACTTTGACCGAAATTTAAGTGGTCTACCTGTGGTTTGAAATCACATGATGCAAGTTTCCTACTAGATTCTTTTTTATCTTATCTGATCTTATATTTTTATATATTTTTTTGTGTTTTTGGAGGAGATAGATGTAAAAGTAAATCAAAATTACATATTTAGCTATGTTTTTAACAAAAGTAGATTACGAAACTCTAACTGAGTTAAACTCAAGTAGGTAAAATGTCAAATTTCAAACCACCTCAGGTGGATAAAGTGTCAAATTTCAAATCGCATGTACACAACTTAAATTTCTGCCAAACCTTGTAATTTGTCATTACATATATATATATATGAAAGCTCGGATTTGTGCTAAAACACAAGAGCTTGTTTAGACCCAAATTTTAAAATTACGGCTAGATTGCTTTTACTCTAATTTATCTAAGTGCGAAACAAGAGTAAATGAAGTACAATCACTGGATCTATTCTAGTGCATACATATGAACAATAAAATTAATAAAAGTAAAGTACAAGAGAAAGGGAAGAGAGATGCAAATACAAGATAACACCAAAACGTGTTATTAAAGAGGAAACTAAACAACTTCGCGAAAAACCTCTTCGTGACCCTTCAAGTTGAAATCGATCCACTAGAGAATAAAGTGGAAGTACATGAATAATAAAAGACCCTCCAAGCCTAGTCTACTTAATGTACTTGAGCCCTCCAAGCTCCTGCTACCAACAGACTTCTCGGAATCATATCTTCTCTAACTTTCCGGATCCCGCAATACGCTTGATTGCATCCGCTAAGCCTCACCGACTTCTTTTGGCAAATTTTAAAAGCTTCCTAAGCTCCAAAACACTCTCTACACTCTAAAAAATGTGTAAGTTATGTTTGGGTACAAATCTTCTCTCAAGATATGGCAATAAGAGAGGGAATGAAAAGAGGCTAGAATGATTTTTCACTAAGGATGAATAGCTTTCTCTCTCTCTAAAAGATGGGTGTGTTGTGTTGTAGAAAACTTATCTAGGGTAAATTTCTCTCTAAATGACCTCTCATACATTTGTAGGTAATGATAATATATATAGTATGGGTGAAGGGTAAGATAGTCACACTTAAAATCCTTCAGGTAGAGAGCTTCGAGGGTGTCTCAAGGGTTGGCCATTCTCACAAGACATTAGCGAAACTGACAGCCTAGCACGACTCTTCAGCTTCTAACATGTGCTTCTTACGTGGCTCTTTCGCAAGTAGGCTTCTCGTGAGACACTCACAAAATCCACTTATTCATCCAATACATGCTCGATTCTTCACCAACTAAATACTAAACCCAATACAATAAAATCTCACAAAATACAAGGAACAAAATTAATGCAATTACAACATTTTTTGTCATAGAATAAAACCAACATAAAACATAGTTGTAAATCAGAACTTTACAAAATATATATATATATATATATATATATATATATATAAAATTGCCTGCATCCACCACCCCATAATCCAAACCTTGAGATTGTGACACATAATCCCAAATTTTAAACTTTGTCTATTTCTTTATTTCAACAATTGTTGACATTCGAACAATTACTATCGATCATCATCCTACACTACAAAGTTGTAGTACTTTGAGTTAGCTTTGCAGCCTAACTTAAATCACCGCAATCCAAATATGAGCTAAGATTTATGCCCAATATACTATGGTGTATGCAAAAAAAAAAAAAACTTTGAATTTTGACTTTTTTTTAATCTTTTTCCTCCATTTGACTTATTTCCTGAATTGATTAGGTTTCTCCACATCTTGTAAGTCTTTGAGTTTAAGTAGGGTTCAATCGACTTGAGTTAGAGTGCATCCTTAGAGCATCCACATTAGTGGATGCAAATTTTTCATCTATTTTGTACCCAAAAAAAAACTACTTTTTCTATTTTACAAACCCAATTTTACAAAACACCCACATCGGTCCATCTATTATACACTATATTTTATATAAATAATATTTTTATATTCTTTTTTTAATAATATTTTCCACTTTTCCTATTCTTCCTCTTCTTTCTTCTTCTTTCTTTTTCCATTTATTTCTATGCCGTTTCCTCTCTCTTTATTTTCTTCCTCTTCTTTCTTTTTCTTTCTCTCACAGTCAAAACTCAAAAGCACCATCACAAGCACTCCATCAACACCACAACCATCAACCCCCAGAAGCACCATCACAAGCACTTCGATCCACATGCAGCGACAACGATGTTGACAAGCACTCCAATCATAAGCACTCTGATCAAAACCCAGAAGCACCATCACAATTGTTGACATTCGAACAATTAGTATCGATCATCATCCTACACTACAAAGTTGTAGTACTTTGAGTTAGCTTTGTAGTCTAACTTAAATCACCCCAATCCAATATATGAGCTAAGATTTATGCCCAATATACTATGACGTGCGCAAAAAAAAAATGAATTTTGACTTTTTTAAAAAAATCTTTTTCCTCCATTTGACTTATTTCCTTAATTGATTAGGCTTCTTAACATCTTATAAGTCTTTGAGTTTGAGTAGGGTTCAATCGACTTGTGTTAGAGTCCATCCTTAGAGCATCCACATCAATGGATGCAAATTTTCCATCTATTTTGTGCCAAAAAAACTACTTTTTCTATTTTACACACACATTTTTACAAAACGCCCAGATCATTCTATCTATTATACACTATATTTTATATAAATAATATATTTATATTCTTTATTTAATATTATTTTCCACTTTTCTTATTCTTCCTCTTCTTTCTTTTTCCTTTTATCTCTCTGTTGTTTCCTCTCTCTTTCTTTTCTTCCTCTTCTTTCTTTTTCTTTCTCTCACGGTCAAAGCTTAGAAGCACCATCACAAGCACTCCATCAACACCCAGAAGCACCATCACAAGCACTTCAATCCACATGTAACGGCGGCAATGACGACAAGCACTCAATCACAAGCACTTCGATCAAAACATCAAACCCACATCGCCGAACAAAACCCACATCACCAGTCCCCGATCCAACGATTACAGATCACCGATCCATATTACCGATCCAAATCGCCTCTCCAATCCACGATCACCGATCCAACAATTTTGTTGTTGATTTTGTGGTTGATTTTTGATTTTTGTGGTTGAGTTTTGATTTTTGTAGTTGATTTCTGATTTTGTGTCTGTGGGAGTGTGTATGTATCAGAGGAAGAAAGAACATGATGAAGGAGAGAAAGCAGTTTTACAGATGGAGAAGAGAGAAAAAAAGGAGTGAATTAGAAATGATTAAAATATTAAATGCAAGAGCTACAGTAACCGTGCAAATATGCACAATTACTGTAGCTCTTGTGCATTTATGCACAATTTTACACCCCTGATGTGAGTGTTTTTTTGCTCAAAATGTGTAAAATTAGTTACTTTTTCTATTATGCAAGACTTTGCATAATAGAAAGATATGCATTGGCATGTAAAGTCTTTATTACCTATAAAACAAAGATATGTATAATCGGACACAAAATAATATAAAAGAAAGACTAAATATGTAAGTATGAGAGTATCTATTTTATATAATTCATGCACATCAATTATTGAACATGGGAAAATGTCAAAACGGAGAAGTGGAAAGCAAAAATCAATTTGAAAGAAGGAGAATAAGAAGCACAAGGAAATCATAAAAATTTGTTCTTAGTGCTTTTTTTTTTAATTTATGATTTTCTCCCTTTAGGTAGATGTGCTTTCCCCCTCCTCATTTTTCAAATTTGATTTTTACAAGTGTTACTTTTGTTTTTGTTTTTTTAAATGAGATTTGGGAATATGATTGATTGAGTCTAGTGTTAATTGGATTGTTGAGAGATCGGATTTTGGTATTGTGGATTTTGTGTTCCTTTATAGCCTCTCTTAAATAGTCTCTCGTCTCTTGAGATTTTAGCGTTTACTCTCATACAGTATCATTTATTAAATAATCTCTTTTATCAATATATATACACGAAAAATTAATCATTGCACCCAGGGAGCATGACGTTCACAATGTTTAAAACATTATAAAAATCAATAACATCTTTTTTTGGAAGGAAACCAACAATGCTATTGCTAATTTAATTTAGGTCAAAATGCAAAAACACCCCATGAGATTCAATGTTTTTTTTTAGGTAAAAGATAGCGCAGAATATTATCGATGCAAAATGGCTATATCAACCTAGAGTACGTGGGAAATTTCTGGTGAAAAATCCTTCATCCACACAATAGAGTCTAGAAAATTGACTGTCATTCTAAGAAGATTGTGACCAACTTTATTGTTGTCTCTCTTAGTGTGAGAGTATAGCAATTTAGAATAACAACTAGAAAAAATCTTTGCATCTTGGATCAATACATCAAAGGATACTAAATTCCTTGTCTTGGTAGCCAAGGCTTTCATAGTAACATTAGAATATTCTTCCATAATAACTCGGTCTAAACCAATCTTCAAATCGAGTTCAAGTGCTCGAGTTGCTACCAAAGATTCAATCTCCATAGCTTTCTATGCTTGAGGGAGCTATTATGCTAGAGATGCAATAACCAACCATGAGAGTTGCGTACAACCATTCCAATACCAAACTTTTTCACATTGGCAAAGGCGGCACCATCAAATTAACTTTTAGTGGGTCAGGTGGGAGAGGGTGCCAGTGAACATGGGACTGGGGAGGTTGAGGTAATGGAGGGTGCAACATTGCTCTTTGTTCTTTGTATTGGTCCCTAGCCACTTGTGCAATTCAATCAACACTGCAGCTTGGAAAGTGTAAGCGAGAATAATTTCTCTAATTCTAGGTCAACCACATTATCATGGCAAATAATTCCAAGTTCTTATTGTGTGGATAACCCAAGAGATAAGGGCTCTAAAATCTAGAAATTGACTTCAATGTCGAAAGTCCCAAAATTCAGAGGTATCCATAGAGCATGCAAAGGAGACTCTAATGCAGCTAAGCAACAATCGTAATGGGCATCTTTTTAACTATTCGACAAACCAAGTTTTGTTTCGTGGGCAAAAAGTTTTTGAAAGGTCGTCAAATTAAAATTTTGACTTTATTTGGAGAGTTTAAAGACCAAATACCCTTCTAAGCTTCTCCATCTTGGTTTGACGCTTCATTCATTTGATCCCAATCTGCCACTTATTTCAAGAACCTATATCTCGATTTACAATAGTAGTTTCCATCTTGCGAGTGAGGCCAAAATAGACAGCCAGTTGAAGTTACGGCTGCCAGAGGGATTTTCTTTATAATCTCCACTTCTTGAGGTAAAAAAATTCCATCAATCATATCCACATCCCATTATCGAGTAGAAGCATTGATAAGGTAGTCCACAGTTGCTTCCTCCATAGTCTCCAAGACTGGTGAGATTACCTTAGTAGGATGTTTAAAAGGTAACCAATGGTGTTGCCATATTTTTATTAATTTCCCATTTCTTGTACGCCAAAACGAGCCTCTATGTATAACATCTCTGCCTTTTAAGATGCTATTCCCTGCATATGAACCCGAAGCTGATTCTTTTGCCTCTATAATAGAGCAAGGGGAAAGATGAACTTTGAATACACAATAGAAGAGGCAGTCAGTATTATGTAATAGCCTCCAAATTTGTTTTGCTTAGAGTGAGTCGTAGAAGATGGTCAAATCTCTGAAGCTCATGGCACCTACCATCTTGGACTTTGTCAACTCATTCCAATGAAGCCAGTGAAATTCCTTTTGTCACCATATTGTCTTCACCAAAACTTTTTGATTAGAACCTCAATTTCCTAGCATAGTCCTAGGAGTAGTTTGAAGCACCCCATAGCATATGTTAGGATTGCCTAGATGATTAATTTGATTAGAACTTCTCACCTTGCCCAGATTTTTTTCATAATGCTTGATCTCTTGAATCCCCATAACTCTTTTAATATGTAGCTTGGTAGCTTCCAGAGTAGATTTATTGAAGAAGAGGGTTGTTTTATTTTTATTAATTTTCTGGACATAAGAGGACTCATAAATTAATGGAGTTTCAAAATATTTCCACACTCTTTCTAAATTTGCCTTGCAAAAAAAAAGGAGCCTATCATCTGCAAAAAAACAAATGTGTTAGTCTACGCCCCAGTTTGCACAAATAAAATTCCCAAATCTCATCAACTCTAGCCGCTTGCTTGATGATGCCATGCATCCCTTCAGAACACAGGAGAAAAAGGAAAGGAGAAAGAGGGTCTCCTTGCCTCATCCCTCTTGTTGGATAGATTTAGCCTTAGGTTTCTCTATTGACCAAAATAGAATAGGAGATTGTTCTCACACATACCATAGTAATTCCAATCCATATCTCACTGAAACTTATAGTTCTCATAAGATTCTCAAGAAAACTCTATTCAACACGATCATAAGCTTTGCTCATGTCTATCTTAAGCGACATGAAATTATAGCTTCTCAAATTATGCTTTGTCAGGCAATGTGGAGTCTTAAAGGCAACAAGAATATTGTCAATAATTAGGCGGTCTTTGGCAAAAGCAGACTGATGTTCCATGATTATGGAGGGAAAAAAATTTCAATATGTTTGCAAGCACTTTTGAAAAAATCTTGTACAACACATTACATAGACTAATGGTGTGATAATCATAGACATGTAAAGGACACTTTATTTAGGGAGAAGGTTTAAAAAAGTGTGGTTTATAGGATAAGGTAGAGAACCTGTATTCAGCTAATTCAGTATAAATTGAGTGACATCCTAGACAACAACTTGCCAAAAGTGCTGAAAAAACAATGGTGGCATGCAATTAAGCTTGGGGCCTTGAGTGTGGGGCCATTTTTTTTAGAGCAGCAACAACTTCCCACTCCTACAACTCTTTTTTTTTAAGAAGAAATTGAAAAAATTACACTTAATAAAATGAGTAAGAGTAAAATAGTAAAAACCACAACCTATGCAACAATAGGCCACATCCTAATAAATGAACCTTCTAGAATCCTTGTGTATAATTCCTAAAATATAAGTAGTACATCAATTATCTTAATCAATGACCTTGGTGCCAACCTTTTAGTAGCAACAAAATTCTTCCTTTTGCATTCATTTTTAGCAATACCAAACCTAATTCTTTTGCGTGTTTAGTTTGGTATGCAATCCTTTTTAAGGATATATCTAACCTTTAGGGTTAGGTGATTTTGTTGAACATTGAAAAAGGAGACAGCCATATTGAAATCAAAAAAGAAAAGAAAAAAAAATATGTTGCACGATGGAAAGTGGTGGAATAGATGGAGGCTACTAACTTAGGGTTTATACTTACATTGATAGTGGCTACTGACTTTAAAGTTTGTACTTTTTTTTTTTTTTTAGGACAAGTAGGGTTTATGGGTTTATGGGTTTGTACAACTTCTCACTCCACAAACTCTCCCATTGATTGAATATTCAAATCTTTAGTAATAACTCGCGTTATTTGTGAAAGAATACCAGTAGATAGACTCGAGTTTGAGGAGGAGAACATCTCTTTGTAGTAATCGGTTAGGATTGCTGCAATGCCCGTGTTGATCATGTCACTAGTCCCAGGCATCTTTGACTCCTAAAATAATTTATTTTTATGTCTATGTTGCATGGCCTTGGAAGTACTTTGTGTTTCTATCTCCCTTGCTCCTCCAAAGAACTCTAGATCTTTGGTTCCACATTCTTGCTTCCCATGAGATTCAATCCTTCCTTATAATTCCTCGAGATTTTCATATTTGCCATACTAACGTTTGAAATTAACTTTCATTGGCTCTTATGATTGAAAATATCATGTGACCATTAGGCATCATAATCTTGTGACCATCAATTGTTTACACACACACACACTTTTGGTTAATCTCATAATATTGTACCACATAAAATTTTGAAGCCTTAAAATTTTACACATTATTAAACTAATATATAGTGTAATTTAATATTTTCACATTATTGCATTCCAAATCCTAGTCCCATCAAAGGGTCTTCTAACATGTTATTCTAGACTCGCACACACTCTAACATGTATTTAGCATTCAACATGGCATATCATCCCATTGCAACACATGGCATAAGGTCCTATCATTCATCTAATCAATTCATGCATTATATCCAATTGTTTATACACACACACACACACACTTTTGGTTGATCTCATAATATTGTACCATATAAATTTTAAAGTCTTGCAATTTTACACATCATTAAACTAATATATAGTTTAATTTAATATTTACACATCATTGTGTTCCAAATCTTAGTTCCATCAAAGGGTTCTCTAACATGTTATTCTAGACTAGCACACACTCTAACATGCATCTAGCATTCAACATGGCATATCATCTTATTGCAACACATGGCAAAGGGTCCTACCATTCATCTAATCAGTTCATGCATTATATCCAAAGGCAATAACATCAAGAACAAACACATGCATATTCAATCATTGAAGTATCAAGACATTTAGACAAACATGTTCAATCACTCAAGCATGCATTAGAACATTCAATCATACTCATCATTCAAACAAATGCATGTTCATATTTATATGCATAACTTACCTCACTACTTCACAACACCTATGCATTAATGCATGTTTATGTTCGTATGCATGTTCATGTGATTCTCTAATGAATTTGGCCTGTTTGGATAAAAGAGCCTTTGAGGCCTTTTATAATGATCATAGATAGGTGTAGGGCGGCTCCCAACCGATGTGAGATTCATTTTACACAATTTTATGTCCAAAAACTTTCCTTACATATATTCTGAAGCCCTAATTGCATGCCATACATGGGGTATTCATGCACATGCTCAATGTATGCATGCGCATACTTAAAGCGTGCGTGCGAATGCTTACGTATGTGTACACATACTTAAGGGTTTTCCTATTTATTTTCTTACCAAAACATCCTTTAAGCTAAAGATTCACAAGAATGAGCCCTAAATCAACCTTGGGCCTTTGAGTCATGTCATCTTTGGGGGACGGGTGCTTGAGTTGTAAGGGGTACAAAATGAGGTGTTTGCACACGACTATGGAAGTATTTTGTGTTTCTATCTCCCTTGCTCCTCCAAAAAACTCTAGATCTTTGGTTCCATATTCTCACTTTCATGAGATTCAATTCTTCCTTATAATTCCTCGAGATTTTCATATTCGCCAAATTGACATTTGAAATTGAAAATATAATGTAACAACACACACACACGCACACACACTTTTGGTTGATCTCATAATATTATACCCCATAAATTTTTGAAGCCTCGCAATTTTATACATCATTAAACTAATATATAGTTTAATTTAATGTTTATTTTATTTTATATTTAATCTCACTATAAGAATGTTGGTAAATCATATTTTCTTTAAGTCATAATAAAGTTCTTTAAAAAATCATAATAATGTCTAATGCTAAAATGTATAGTTTCATATAGAGCAACAATAATAATAAATGCACATGGGCAGCTCCACATTGAAGCTAGGCTGGTTAGCGGTCCACCTTGGCCTGAAAAAAAATTATATATAAATTTTAAAATATTTATGATTTTTTTACCCTAAAAAAAATGTGACCGCCCTAATTTTTTTTAGGCCCAAAATAATTAAACTTTAAATAAAGTTTGCCAACAAACTTAGTTATAGATTAAGGCTACAACTCCACTCAATTTTTTTTATTGGATGTGAATATTGACAAATTCACCATTAGATTAAAATTTTTTTCCTTGTATCATCCGTGCTTGAAAAATTTAAGAAAATAAAAAATCAATAGCTATGTCATCAATCAAATGTTTAAATTTCAAGTTTTTGTAGTCTATAATTATACATAAAAAAATGAGTTTTTGTATTCTATAATTATACATAAAAAAATGAGTTTATGGATCAAATAGTAAATAATATCAGATTGACATGAAATTTGACATATATTTTAAGAATATAAAAAACATACAATTCAATGGTTAGATTTTTAAAATATGTAGCCATGCTAATTTGTTTAGTGAGAGTTGTAACCTTAAACTACAAATAAGTTTGTAGCCAAACTTTGTTCTTAAATAAATTTTGGTTCCCCTAACAATATATTTGATCTTTACAAACAAAAAGAAAAAGCCAAGAAAAAAATTATCTAACTAAATTTTTTTGATACAAGATAAAAATTATACTATAACTTAATTTAAGTGTATATGTATGTGAAACTCTTTTCTGAAGATTTGAACCCCGACCATTGCCCTTCAACACCCTACAAGTACTTGTGGAGTGACCATCGCACCAAATGTGTGCGGTGGTATGCATCTAAAATTTTGAAAGAGACATGACTTGTAATATTGATAATGAGAATATTATGCAACGATTTTAATATAAGAAAACTCATAAAAGAAAATTGTAAGACTTTATGTATTTGCGAGTATTTTTATTTTTATTTTTTTTGTTGTCAATATATGAAGTTCTATTTTTATTAGATTTTGTATAGTGTCTGTAAGTGCACAATTGCACCTGGACCCAAAGACAACTACGGGCTTAGACCCAAAGACAACTACGGGCTTAGACCCAATGAGCCTTAAACAATGAAATTTGTAGAGTGTGGGCTTGAAATCTAGATTAGAAGTACTAAGAACTTGAGAACAGGCTAAAAGTTACAAACACTTGTAAATAATAAACGATAATTGCAAATAGACCTCCTCGGACGTGAGCCGAGGACTACTTCTGTATTATTTCTCTTTCTTTCTTAAAGGTTACAATTCTTTTTTTCTTTTGTTTCCTGCACTCCCCTTCTCTCTGGCCTCTACCCCCCTTAAATACTTCCTCCCCTGATACCTTTTGGACAGTGACTAGAAGTTTCAGCCCTACTGTTCAGGGGTCACTTCCCCATCAATGCGGCCAGGGAGGTAGGTGTAGAGCCTTTAATGCGGAGGTGGCAGCCTTTGCCCTTGATATTTTCTTTAACACTGGTGCATCTAGAAGGTTCATGGTGTCCCCCTTTAACCATTAGTCTTTCCAGAGTTGTGCCTTGACTTTCATAACGAAGTCTTGAGTTTTCTTGGATCTGTCCGAGGAGAAACTCGCTCTCGGCTGTACCCTCGGATCCTCGGCGTATGTGCCAATTCGTAGAGTTTAATTCTGGAGCAGGTCGGCCCTCCATGCTACAGTCCAAAGGCCCGTATGCCCATTTGGGTCCTTTTACTCCCCACAGTGTCCATCCTTAAAAAAATTCCTGAAACTGCAAAACATGCACAATTATCAAATTTTGTATTCAAACAAAAAAAAAATTTCAAAAATTATATTATATTAAAATTTTTCATGCAATACATATGTTACTGGCTAGTTATTTAATACAACCCATTCACGCTAAATACTTAATTAATGTGTAATCCATTACATAATTCATTTATGGAATATAACTAATTCCAAAATTTGACAAAAAAATATGATAAGATATTCCCAATCTTATCCGAAGTGCATTCATTGAACATTTATTATACAATCACATTTAGATTGAATACATTTTTTTATGAAGTGATATTAGACATGTTTTTTAAAACTTCAAGTATTTGATTAAACAGCATATCATAAGTCTATTTTGATTTGAAAATTGAAGGCGATGTATCATTTTGCTTTTTCCAGACGTAACTTCATCAAGTACTAAAGTGCACAATCTATAATTTGTGGACAAAATAATTCGAGTATATACAATTAAGAGATCAAAATTGAATTTATTTTTAAAAAATCTGGACATAATCAAATGATGATATTTTATATATAGTTCAAATTACAATTTATTCCTATGTGATTTGGTCGAAATTTAAGTTGTTTATATGTGGTTTGAAATTTGACACTTTACATACTTTGACCGAAATTTAAGTGACCTATTTGTAATTTGAAATTGTATAATGTAGGTATTTTTTAAGATTTTTTTTTTTTATCTTATTTGATCTTGTATTTTTATGTGTTTTTGGAGAAAAAAGACATAAAATAAAAAAGTCAAGCAAAATTATGTATTTAACCATACTTTTAATAGAAGTGAGTTACAAAATTCTATCTGAGCTTATGTCATATGGATAAAGTATTAAATTTTAAATTATAAATAAACAGCTTAAATTTTGACCAAATCATACATCAGTGAATTGTAAATTGTAATTATATATATTTTAATTTTAATTTTTGGTTTTTGTCGCAAAGACATAATATAATATATGAGATAGGAATGAGAAATAGAGGGGCCAAAAAGGAGCGTAAAAACAAGAGTGAAAGAGAGCGCCAACAAGCCAACTGGGCCTACTACTAGTCTAGCTTTGAATCAGTGTTATATATGTATGTACCCTTATCGTTTTGACACCATTTCACAAACTCTCTCTCTCTCTCTCACTCTTCATTCACATTAACAAGAAGCCTCTTCCTTCCAAACCCTAGCACATAGCTATTACACAAAAATCCTTATCTCTCTCTTTCTCGATCTTGCTGCATTTTCCGGCGATGTGATTCCGGCGAAGAAACTCAGAGCATTTCCGTTTTTTTTTTTTTTTTTTTGAAAAGCTACAGCTTCAACAACATTGTTTACAGAAAATGGCCTCAGCATGTGTAAACAACATCGGAATGTCGCCGGAGAGCTTCATCGACTTAGCTCCGGCGACATACGGCTGGCTCAGCCCTCGCATCTCCTTCAGCCGCGACGACGACTCTTCAAAGCTCGCCGCTCCCAAGCAGCCGTCGCCGGCGAAATCGCCGCCTTCCTCCGAGCTACCAGATCTGGAAGCACCGGCCGGAGATTTCGAGTTCAGGCTGGAAGATCCGGTGGCCATGCTCCCCGCCGACGAGCTCTTCTCCGACGGAAAGCTCGTGCCACTCCAGCTCTCGTCGGTCAAACCTCAAGTCAACGACCCCACCGTTTCAAAGATCAGGTCGCCGGAATGTCCAAAAACCCGCCGGAGACCCGAGATCTCCAGCACCGACCCGTACCTCTTCTCTCCCAAAGCTCCGAGATGTTCTAGCCGTTGGAAAGACCTTCTCGGCCTCAAAAAACTCTACCACAACTCAAACCCCAAACCCGACCCCAAAACGACACCGTCGTCCACCACCACCACCACCACAAACCCCAAATCCCTCAAACACTTCCTCCAACGAAGCTCAAAGTCGGCCACATCATCATCATTATCATCTCTATCTTCCTCATACGACGCGTCGTTGAGCCTCCCTCTGTTAAAAGACACAGACTCTTCCTCATCCGAGTCGTTATTATCTTCTTCTCGATTCTCGCTTTCCTCCTCTTCCTCCTCAGGCCACGAGCTCGAAGATCTCCCCAGACTCTCCCTCGACTCCGAGAAACAAAACCCAAACCCGATTTCAATCCACCGCAACCCGCCGAAGATGAGACCGGTAAAACCGAAGCAGACAAGGCAAATGGACAGCAATGGCAACAGCAGCAAAAACGTGAGAACAGGGAGGAGTTTTACGAAAGAAGCTCAATCGACGAGTAGAGGAGTATCGGTTGATAGTCCGAGAATGAACTCGTCTGGGAAGATAGTGTTTCAGAGCTTGGAACGAAGCTCGAGCAGTCCGAGTAGTTTCAATGGCGGGCCCAGGTTTAAGCACAGAGGAATGGAGAGGTCCTATTCGGCAAACGTGAGAGTAACCCCGGTTCTCAATGTGCCGGTTTGCTCGCTCCGTGGTCCGTATTCCTCTAAATCGTTTGGGTTCGGACAGCTTTTCTCGTCGCCGCAGAAACGAGAAACCGGAGGTAACAGCAGAGGCCATTCGTATTATCATAGTAGTAATAGCAAGAACCGCACCGATCGAATCTGACCAGAACAGTAAAATTTTCTGTTCTGTTTATGTTAATGTCCTCTCTTTTGTTTTTTTGGAAGCAAATACCGCATGACATTGGTAGTTAATTTCGTTGCTCTAGTTATAAAAAAAAAAAAAAAAAAACTGATTTTAGATCGTGTAAATATGCGGGGATTTTCTTCTTGTTATGTTGTTGTTGTTAAGGTTTTGCTAACTTTAATGTTAAGGAAAACAAAAAAATAGGAACCCAAATCTATGATATGAAGTAGTAGCTGAGTTTCAGGTTCTTGTAGGATGGTTCTTCTTCTTCTTGTTGTTCTTGATCTGAAAGGTTTGGAATCTCTGTTTTTTGCTGTTCATGTCTGAATGTGTTTGTGTTTGTGTTTGGGTTTGCACGCACGCACGCACGCGCTTCGAGAGCGCGTAGGAGATATTATTATGGGTTAGATTTAGATTTAGAGTTTGGAGGAGATATATGATTTGTCTTAATGATGTCTTACATGGTGAATGAGAGCTTAAGCTATGATTAATAAATTAAAATGTGTTATTAGTCACTTTCCATGAATTTTACTTTGTAGTTTAGCGTGGGAGTTTTTGGGAAATGATGCCCCAAAGTTTTTTAAACAGTTTTCTGATCAGAAGCGCCAGAGAGAGCTCTGCTGAATTTGTTTATATTTGCACGTCAGTCTGATCCAAAGCTACCCCTCTCTCTCTCTATATATATTCCAATCTTAATTAGCATAATTAATACTATTAATACTAGTAGATTAATGCTGTTACTGTTTATCTTGTTTTTTTGCTTTGGGTCGGTGTGGACCACGTGTGATTCTAGCGTATAGGATTTAAATATGTAGGACAGGGTTTCACACAGTAGTGTACTTGTTTGTATTGTGCGGATAGTTACGCCACCTTGACTTTTGAGGGGATATGATAAATGAATTGTCATTATTAATGCCGCTGTTACGTGAAAAAAAATTATTGTGATATAAAGAGAAACAGTGGTAGTACACCATTATATATAATTTTATTTATATATATTCATTTCTTTTAATCCCCACAATTCTTGGATCATATATATCCATGTAATTTCTTATATAAATGTAATGCAATGGATTAAATGAAATGGGTATTTAAGCTTAGATTATGGGCAAGGCTAGGCTGGAATGGATGGAAATTTCAACATTCCAGGTGGCCTACAAGGATTGCGAAACCAAAGGCAGAGGCAGAGGCAGAGAACCCATGTGATACGTGCAAGGGGGTGAGTGAGGGCTAATTGGCTAAACAAAACTAAAATAAGGAAAAATGCATTTGAACTTGTCGTTGTCCGCTGGTCTATAATGTACAAAAAAATGTGAGCACCGTGTCCCATCTAATCTCTCAACCTGCATTAGCCTGCGCATGCTGAAAGAACACGACTGTGATTTGACGTTGGGATGGTGAGAACTGAGAAATTGAGATATACACATAAATTTGATCATTACATAATAGACATAGATAGACCTAAAGCTTAGAATCTATCTTTATTATGGGTTTTGGGCTCGTTTACCCATGATCCTATTCTACTAATGCTTAATAAAAGAATCAAGAAGGCACTTACTTTACTTATTGCTTTATACGTTGGATCTAATTAAAATCACTTCATTTTTGTTTTTCTTTCTTTTAAAGTGTGTTTGTCCGGATTTTGAGATTTTGAATGATGTGGGTGTTTGACCAGGTCTCATGGGGGCCAATCTGTTTTGTCCCCATTAGAAGATATGTTTTGGGGTTGTGACTACGTGATAGGGGTTGCACACCCACTTGTTGTATATTTGATTATTGTTCTGTCACAGCAGAGGGCAATACTGTCCTTTTGGACCCTATATATATATATATATATATATATATATATATATATATATATTTATTCATATTCTAATAACTCATACTATTATTGCTTCTTTTTTTTATGCACTTTCTAAGAGCACTTGCAGCAGTGGAGCTAAATAGTTATATAGCTATTTTAGCTCCATCAAAACAAAAAGAAGCGACGATGGAGTTAAATACATATTTTTTAGGTTCATTCTTTACAGTGCACATCTATAGATAGATGTGCACGGTTCATGAGAGCTAAAAAAAAAAAAAAATTATTTTGTGTTCACATTACCTTTTTATTGTGGTGTTTTTATTGTAGTGAAATGTATTATTTTATTGTGGTAGATATATTATTTTATTGTGATGTTTATATTATTTTATTGTGTTGAAAGTTAAAATAGATCCACTGCTGCAGCATGTGTATAGGTAAAATAGATAAAGGAACTTTTGGTGGAGCTAAATTGCTAAATTTTTAGCTCCACTGCTGTGGATGCTCTGGCTATTTTGGTTTCATTCATTTAGCAATACTTCAATGCATAGTAATAATCTTCAATAAACACTGAATTCTCAGTCACTTATTTTGTTTACATTAATGTTGCCAATAATTTCAGCTAAAAAAAAATGTTATCAATAATTAAGATGAAGAATTAAGGTTTGTCAGGGGTGGTTGGGTAAGGACTGATGTTTAAGTTTGTAAGAAAGAGTTTTATATATATATACACTTAAAATTAAGAAAATTAAGATTAAGTAGGTAAGAGTAGAATTTTTATTTGATATAAAAAAAAAAAAAAAAGAATTAAGGCAAGGCTCCAACTAGTATGTTGGAGTAGAGAATAAGGACACGTTCCTGTCGCTATATTTAGGCATGTACTTTTGATCATGTGATTTTTGTAATACTCTGGAATACTGAATAAGGACATGTTCCTGCTAAACACGTCGCTATTTTTAGATGTACTTTTGAACATATGATTTTTGTAACAATGGATTAGCGCGGCAAATGAAAGTCGCCAAATGATGTGGTCAGAATTTTTGAAGGAAAAAAAAGGGATTCAGCTAAGGGGAGTGAGGTGTATATATAGGATAAAACCAAAGAGCCTTGTAGACTTGTAGTAACGATTAATGTTATTTGTTCTTATATTGGAAAATAAATCTAAAAGTCATAGATTTTCTATCTAAATAGTAAGAAAGTGTGCCATATTACTAGCACTAAGCTCTAATTTATGGATGTATCTATGTCACTTTTTTTCGGGTTTACTATTTTTGGTTAGCATCATTTATGTGAAAATTGTTATAAGGATGAAAATAGAAGTACCAACTGTAGGTTTTAATAAACCTTTAAAAGGTTTTCATAAAAACAAATAAATAAATTAAAAGGAAATAAATATATAATTTAACTATTAAACCCTTCATCTTTTATTTGTATTTTCTTAGAATATGGATAAATCAAAATCAATATATCATCTTCATTTTGCATTCTTCCATTTTTAAGATAAATCAATAAGAAGAAGTTGAATGAAATGAATATTCATTCCCAAGTCCTAAGAATTGCATTCCTTTCCGCTTACTGCCATATAAGAGAATGTTTAAAAATATCTTTCATTCTATATTATTTGAATCATCTTCCTCTCCAAAACAAGTGACAAGATGAGAGAGGGTTACTGCTCCACCAAGATTTTGAATTAGTTTATGATAACTCAGATTCGAAGTACTAAAAACTTTGTGTTGATTGACATTCCGTGATATTTTTAGCAGAAATTTCTTGTGTTAAGTCCTTTCTCACCAAAGTATCAAATTTTAAATATGTATTAAAAAAATGGTCATGTTAATGGATATTCTTAAGATAATTATTAACAAACTATTTTAAAAAAGTTTTAACATAACTTTTATAAGAAAATAAAAAAATTATTAAAATATTAATTATTTTTTTTCCTATAAAATCTTTCTTAAAATGATTCATTAACAAATGGCCTTAAGATATTTATTAATATTTCTCTTGAAAAAAAAAAAAACTTATTATTTGCCTCAGATCAGCTTTACTACATATATTTATTGAACCTAACTAATTTCCCCTATTATGATTGGTAAATATATTTATTGAACGTAACTTATTTCCCCTATTATGATTGGTGTGTTGTCGGCTCTGTGTACTCAAATCAAATCTGTTACCTTGATACGCTGAAAAAGGAATGGAGAGTTAATGTGTTGAATGATGCTGTTTCTATTAAAGGTTTCGCTGTCTTTAGAGTTTAGAGAGATAATGGAAAAGCACAGATTGTGATTTCTGTACAGAGATCTATATCCAAAAACCCATATATAAAGAGCTTGTATAACGGTCATATTGTTATTTAAACTGTAGCATATGATATCTAATTTTTGGTGCATAAAAAAATAAATGAATAAACAAGTAGAGGCCTGCAAAGGCTGGAAACTGAGGGCATCAATCAATTAAAGAACGTGCCTATGGGCAGTCTTCTTCTTCTTCTTCTTTTATTTTTTGTGTGCAGCCTTATGAATAGATTCCCCAAACCCCCCACCAAAAGTTCTTATCCTATAGAGAAAGTACACAAAATTTGATAAAAAAATTTACACCCGATTATTGTGAAAAATCGATAATGGTAAGTAAAAAAAAAATATAAATTACACTCTTAAAGTTTATAGGTTATTAAATTTTAGAATTTAAATTTTATCCCCTGAAATTTGGAGTGCTTTGATTTTATATCTTAACGTTTTAGAACTTGGATTTTACCCCTATAGTTTAGAAGTTTTTGGATTTTACACCTCCAAATTCTAAAACTTTAGAGTGTAAAATACAAATTTTTCAAAACTTTAGGGAGTAAAATTCAAACACTCCTAAACTATAGGGGTAAAATCCAAATTCTGAAACGTTAAGATGTAAAATTCAAATATCACCAAATTTCAGGAGATAAAATTCAAATTCTGAAACTTCAGGACGTAAAATCTAATCACTCCTAAACTTTAGTGGTGTAATTTGCAATTTACCCTAAAAAAAAGATATTATTGATGAGTTCAAATAACAATCAATAAAAACATATCGATATAATTATTGTGAAATTTATCGTGTCTCTATCATTACACTTATCCTATTTTCAAATGCATAGTTGCCCTTGTGTGTTTGTATGTGGGGATGAGTGTGATATTGGGGTGGTAGAGTGGGGCTTATGTGTTAAGCTGACTTGGAAGATATTCCAGTCTTTGTATTTGTCCACAATGGCCTCCCCTTTAAGATTCACAGCCACTCAGCCAGGTCATATATTTTTATATAAACTACTTCGTACACAGTGTGGGGGCATGTGAACTATACTTTGGGTCACATCATCGTATCTCGTCCCAACCAAATGAGCTGGACCTAGTTGGTTGGCTAAAGTTGTTATCACTTATCAGATCATATTTGCAACTAGCAATTACATAAAGACGTGGTAAGTTAACTCCGGAATATAAATTTTTTTTTTATGAGCAATAATACTGGTGTCACGTAAAATAATACAATTTGTACTACAATTTGTTTATATGATGAACTATGAATAGTAAAAGTGTGTTCTAATATAGACTCATCATCACATCTCTACTAACACAAGTTGCATCATTTTATATGACACCGACGTTACTCTATTTTTACTTATCATTAAATCATCTACCATATCAGCAAATGTCAAATTTGTTGATAAATTTTTTATGTTTGTGAATTTTCTCATTTGCAAGGGTACGTTTGTTTATCAAAAAGTTTAGAAACACATTTTAAAAAAAAAATTATGATTGATCCAAGTTAAAAATTATATTAACAGTGGGTTGATATAAACTGTTTCAATTATAATTTATTAGTCAAGAGTTTTGTAATTCAGTTTATTTACATTTTTTATTGTGTTTATGACATCTAGAATTCAAATATTGCTTCTAAATTGTAATTATCAAATTATAAAAAATTAAAAATAAAAATTATCACGTCAATAATTATGAAAAATATTATTAGTTTTTTTTTTTTGCCTCACGAAAAGTTTATATGAGTTTGATAATTGACTATTCGTTAGAACTTAAAAGTGCTGAAAAAATAAGTACATTTATTAATTAATTATTGCAACTTTAATATAAAGTTCCAAAAGCCCAAAAGGCTACCTTTTTTTATATTAAGAGTACCAAACCCACTCATGTAAACCATACTTTTAAGCTCCTCAAATCATCTATATCTAACATTGTCACATGCTATATCATAATAGAATGCATACCTAAAAAAAAGGAAAGGTGTAGAAATAAGTGGATAACATTATCCCATCGCTTTTCCATCTTTTCACTTCCTTTTATATGCTAATTGCTATACGCCTAACTGTGATGTTTACGGATATCTATCCCTATTCTATTGAAACCTGCGAAAAAGGGTTAAGAGAAAGTGAATAAAGATGAGAAGATCAAATCGAATATAATTACCCAAAAGATAACCAAACTGTTCAAGAATCAAGAGAGAGAGAGAGAGAGAGAGAGCCAACATTTATTGACATATATGGGTAATGGTGGGAATCATATTTCCGTGAATGGAAGAGACCCTTCATATTGTATGGTAGGTACTTTGCTGAAGTAGTTTTCGGTTTTTTTTTATTATTAATGGGAATGATTGTGTTTGGCCTTTAGCTTGGTCAAAGAAGTTGGTTGAGATTCCAAGCCATGCAAATTACCATAATTTTCTTTAGCAACAGCTAAAGAACCCTGTTACTTGGCTGGCCCTAGGAGTAGGTATTAGTTCATTGGTTGATGTTTATATATATATATATAAATGGGTTTAGTTAATGTATACCCTTAGGCATATATTAATCATCTATTTCAATTTTTTATTTTTTTTTAAAAATATTTTATTAATATATATCCTAAAGGCACACGTAAGTAAATTTCACATACACACGCATATATATATATATATATATATATATATATATATATATATATATATATATATATAGCCCAATATGCACGTAACTTTAAGTCATGAGTTCAGTGCATTTTGGATAGTGTGCGGATCAACAAATGTGTATATCAAGTTTTTCCCTAGTTGATTTAATTTAGTTCACCACACACACACACATATCTTTTGGGGCAGACATCTTGGACATCATAATTGAGAATGTTTGGAAGTGTTAACTGAACTAATGAATCATTGGTAACATTACACATATGCTTCAAATGCTTTGAGGGTGGCTATATCTTGGTCACTTAATTAATTAATTATTTACTTATTTTTTGATAATTTAATACTTGGAGTGAGGAGATTTGAATCTTAGACGTTATATGTTGGAAATACTAAGACTTGCTAATTGTGCTACACTGCTACAAGGCTCTTAGCCTACACCATCTGCATGCATATCTTATCATTTTGGTGGCTAGGTACACTCTAAAAATGAAGGCTATTGAATTGGATATAAAATAAAATTAAAGGTTGTAATGCTTTCTCTACAAGTTTGGATTAGAGGGGTAATTGTTGTATATACAAGCATATACAAAGAAGGTTGTAATATAATTAAGGTTGTAGAGGAGAGATTTCAAAATGCCATTGAAAGTTCTATTGGGACTTCGACTCCTGCTCGATTGATCAAATTTGTTATGATTGGTAGAAGTCTGTATAATCTAAGAACATTGCTCTTTGTTTATTTGATTCTTGGCTCAGTTGCAAGATCGATCGATTGAGACTATGAATTCAATCAGTTGAAGGAATTCTCAATTGGTCGAGATATGTAAAATAACTATTTCTACAGTTTTTGAGATGATAAATTTATTGATTTGTCAAACGGCTAATGCTCTTTGTGAACATTATGCTCGACCAAAGTGACTCTCCAATAGTGTTTTTGAAAGGGCACAATCCCTTGGCCATAAATAGTGATCTATATTCATTTTTGTAGCTATCTATTTTTACCATTTTCATATAAATTAAAAAGAATTCTCTTAAGAATACTACTTGAAGAATTTCAGGTTTAGTTTTATCTTTGTAACAAGTTTGCTGTAAGCTTTTAGTATCTTTTGTGGGGGCAAATATTGTTTGAGGATAATTGATTTTTCGTGCCTCTAAGCCTTGTTGCCCATTTTCTCATCAATAACTAGTTTGGTTGTGAATTTAATAAAAATAAAACGAGGAAGTTACTGCATCTTTGATTTTTTTTCCTTTCTTTTTTTAAATAAAGATAGAAATTTTATTAATGATAAAAAAATATAGGATACAGGCCAAATATAGCATCTTTGCTCTTGATTAAAACTAATAGGAGACTTGGATTTTAATATTTTAAGTATTCACTTCACAAGTCCACTGGCATTTTGAGCACTTAAGTACATGGGATTAGACTGTGTGAAGCCTAATTTGTACTTCATCTGGATTATAATTTGATCCGATATAAAAGTGTTACGTTTTTTTTTAATGAGAGATTTTTTGAGGCTTAGTCTATAGAATTGATGTTTTGAAAACTTTTTGGCTCATTGTTAATTCTCTGTGCGATATATATATATATATATATATATATATATATATATATGTATATATATATATATATATATATTGTTGTTTCAAATGAGAGTTTGTCGTGTTGTTTTGACTTTTGATTTTTGAGAGAAAAATATACTATACTGCCGCATCTTATATTTTTCATTGAAAATAATGAAATCATTGCAATTCTGTAAACATAGGTAGATTGTCAAACCACATAATTTTTTTGTGTCATGTGATTGCCTTGTATGTATCATTTTTCTATCTATTTTTATGTTTGCCTCCAGGGCCGGCCCTAGGCTTAGGCCACTTAGGCGATCGCCTAGGGCCCCTACTAGAGGACGGCAAAATTTGAAATATATATTTTTTAGATTTTTTTTTCGAAATATAGGAAAAAAACTTAGTTTTACATTTTTCTTCTACTTTTAAGAAGTACAAAGAATTGAGTAATGCTAGAGATAATATAACTTTAAATATATAGGCTTTACAAATATGTGTCACTAATTACAAGAAATAATTTAGATAAGAAAATACTATAAATTTTACTTTAAAACCTTTATACAAATTGATGTGACAATTAATATA